>NW_022681461.1:14922787-16122787 GCF_009764315.1 Trachypithecus francoisi
GATGAGACTCTGTCTCAATGAAAAAGAGAGATAGATGGGTAAGACAGTTCTCATTCTCAAAGAGCTCAAGACCTGGTCATGTAACTTGCTAGCATTTTGAAAATGTGATCTTAGCATAAGATGGTAAAATTCCTCTCTCAGGAAGAGGAAAAATAACTGAGCATGGTGGCTCACATTTGTAATCCCAGCACTTTGGGATGCCAAAGTAGGAGAATTGCTTAAGCCCAGGAGTTCAGGACCAGCCTGGCCAATGTACTCAGACCCTGTCTCTGTTTTAAAAAGGTTTTTTTTGTTTGTTTTGTTTTGTTCTGAGATGGAGTCTCGATCTGTCGCCCAGGCTGGAGTGCAGTGGTGCGATCTCAACTCACTGCAACCTCCGCCTCCCAGGTTCACTCCATTCTCCTGCCTCAGCCTCCCGAGTAGCTGGGACTACAGGCGCCTGCCACAAGGTCCGGCTAATTTTTTTGTGTTTTGGGTAGAGACAGGGGTTCACCATGTTAGCCAGGATAGTCTTGATCTCCTGACCTCATGATCTACCTGCCTCGGCCTCCCAAAGTGCTGGGATTACAGGTGTGAGCCACCGCACCCAGGCTTTTTTTTTTTTTTTAGGAAAAATCTAAAAATAGCAATTGAACGAAAAAAAAGGAAAGGAAAGGAGTAAGATGTAACACAGAAGCACAGGTCTTTGGTTTTATTGTTTAAAGTACATTGCAATATGTGAAAGCTGGGGCTCTGTTTCTGTGGCTATTCCAAGGTTTTATGTGTGCCAGTTTTCAAGATCTATTTGTTATTGAGTTTGTGTTCTTGGCTGTCTTTCAGGTTGGTATTCTTGGGGTACTCTTCTGTGAAAGACTTCTAGTGGGTGAAGCCATTTGACACAGGGAAAGAGGGAAAGTTTTTTCCAATACAGTAGACCCAGAAGCCCTCATTTGAAACAGTTATTCACTGGGACTCAACAGGTGTCTGAGGTCATTCGAATCACATCTGAAATCATTTGTAAAGAGCAGTGTACCTCATGTTAAGGAGCTGAACATTTGGGCTTACAAGCAAATTGAGTGGGGTAGATTCCATATTGAGGTTTAAAACCTCAATATGGAATTGAGAGCCAAGAAGTATGGCCCTGGACTTCCTGTGTGGAGAAAGGCAAACAATTTAGTCATTTTCCGGAGCAGCCTGGGTAGATTTGAAGGGACAAGAAAGGGGAGCCAAGAAGAGGGGAGATATTGGCTAGAGAACAAAACAACCGTAGCACAACAACAAAGCTGCAAAGAAGACTGGAAAAGGATTGCGAAATACTAATCCAGCTATTTTCAGCAGAAAAAAAATTTAATACCAGGATTTAGGTGCTTACAAAATTGTGGTTATGCTGGAGGAAGTGGGCTTCAGACTGGGTGTTCTAGTAATAACGCTAAACACAACGTCACAGAAATAGCATAGATGGGTGGTAGCTGCCTCTGCTGTCATGACAGCCTGGGACTCAGAATACCACTGACCCCAGAGCTGACTCTAGGACAGCAGCACTCCACGTGCAGTCCAGGATTGAGGGAGGACACACATGCTCATGAGAACCCACTGGCACAATGGATGCTGCCCTATTCTCTTGCTCCCACTTCACTCTCTCCCCCACTTAACTCAGTGCGAGTCATTGGAGAACCCAAGTTACATCTGTAACCCAGCTGCAAGAACATTTGGGAAATGGAGTTGGTATCTTTCTAACTTCTGTAGTACAGACAGAACCTAGAGCAGTTGTGGAAGGAATGGACCAATCGACCATAGCTTCCATGTGTGGATGAAGGGGTACTTGGATATTAGGGCTCCTTAGTTTCACTGCCATAAACTTGTACTTGAGAAACGTGGTCATTTTTGTGTTCTTGAAAGTTCAGGACAGCTATTGTGTGTGCAAGGAATGGGACTGTAGTTCACATCTGATGCAGAGTTTTAACAAAGGGGAGTGGAGTCTTTTCTGGTGCCCTGCACGCTGGTTGGTGGCAGCAGAAACCATCTCACACGGAGCAGTGACGAGAGGGAAAGAGTTGAGGACCAAGTTTGTACGATCTCTTTCCACCTAGAGGCTCTAATCTTTCTTTATTTTTTTATTTTTTTTATTTTTTATTATACTTTAATTTCTAGGGTACATGTGCATAACGTTTATATCATGTATAACTCCCCAATGCAATCCCTCCCTCCTCCCCCCTCCCCCTGAGAGGCCCCAGTGTGTGATGTTCCCCTTCCCCAGTCCAAGTGATCTCATTGTTCAGTTCCCACCTATGAGTGAGAACATGCGGTGTTTGGTTTTCTGTTCTTGTGATAGTTTGCTAAGAATGATGGTTTCCAGCTGCATCCATGTCCCTACAAAGGATGCAAACTCATCCTTTTTTATGGCTGCATAGTATTCCATGGTGTATATGTGCAACATTTTCTTAATCCAGTCTGTCACAGATGGACATTTGGGTTGATTCCAAGTCTTTGCTATTGTGAATAGTGCCGCGATAAACATACGTGTGCATGTGTCTTTGTAGTAGAGTAATTTATAATCCTTTGGGTATATACCCAGTAGTGGGATGGCTGGGTCATATGGTACATCTAGTTCTAGATCCTTGAGGAATCGCCATACTGTTTTCCATAATGGTTGAACTAGTTTACAATCCCACCAACAGTGTAAAAGTGTTCCTATTTCTCCACATCCTCTCCAACATCTATTGTTTCCTGACTTCTTAATGATTGCCATTCTAACTGGTGTGAGATGGTATCTCATTGTGGTTTTGATTTGCATTTCTCTGATGGCGAGTGATGACGAGCATTTTTTCATGTGTCTGTTGGCTGTATGGATGTCTTCTTTTGAGAAATGTCTGTTCATATCCTTTCCCCACTTTTTGATGGGGTTGTTTGTTGTTTTCTTGTATATTTGTTTGAGTTCTTTGTAGATTCTGGATATTAGCCCTTTGTCAGATGAGTAGGTTGCAAAAATTTTCTCCCATTCTGTAGGTTGCCTGTTCACTCTGATGGTAGTTTCTTTTGCTGTGCAAAAGCTCTTTAGTTAATGAGATCCCATTTGTCAATTTTTGCTTTTGCTGCCGTTGCTTTTGGTGTTTTAGACATGAAGTCCTTGCCCATGCCTATGTCCTGAATGGTACTACCTAGATTTTCTTCTAGGGTTTTTATGGTATTAGGTCTAACATTTAAGTCTCTAATCCATCTTGAATTAATCTTCGTATAAGGGGTAAGGAAAGGATCCAGTTTCAGCTTTCTACTTATGGCTAGCCAATTTTCCCAGCACCATTTATTAAATAGGGAATCCTTTCCCCATTTCTTGTTTTTGTCAGGTTTGTCAAAGATCAGATGGCTGTAGATGTGTGGTATTATTTCTGAGGACTCTGTTCTGTTCCATTGGTCTATTTCTCTGTTGTGGTACCAGTACCATGCTGTTTTGGTTACTGTAGCCTTGTAGTATAGTTTGAAGTCAGGTAGCGTGACGCCTCCAGCTTTGTCCTTTTGACCTAGGATTGTCTTGGCAATGTGGGCTCTTTTTTGGTTCCATATGAACTTTAAAGCAGTTTTTTCCAATTCTGTGAAGAAAGTCATTGGTAGCTTGATAGGGATGGCATTGAATCTATAAATCACCTTGGGCAGTATGGCCATTTTCACGATATTGATTCTTCCTATCCATGAGCATGGTATGTTCTTCCATTTGTTTGTGTCCTCTTTGATTTCACTGAGCAGTGGTTTGTAGTTCTCCTTGAAGAGGTCCTTTACATCCCTTGTAAGCTGGATTCCTAGGTATTTTATTCTCTTTGAAGCAATTGTGAATGGAAGTTCATTCCTGATTTGGCTCTCTGCTTGTCTGTTACTGGTGTATAAGAATGCTTGGGATTTTTGCACATTAATTTTGTATCCTGAGACTTTGCTGAAGTTGCTTATCAGCTTAAGGAGATTTTGGGCTGAGACGATGGGGTTTTCTAAATATACAATCATGTCATCCGCAAACAGGGACAATTTGACTTCTTCTTTTCCTAACTGGATACCCTTGATTTCTTCTCTTGTCTGATTGCCCTAGCCAGAACTTCCAACACTATGTTGAATAGGAGTGGTGAGAGAGGGCATCCCTGTCTTGTGCCAGTTTTCAAAGGGAATTTTTCCAGTTTTTGCCCATTCAGTATGATATTAGCTGTGGGTTTGTCATAAATAGCTCTTATTATTTTGAGGTACGTTCCATCAATACCGAATTTATTGAGCGTTTTTAGCATAAAGGGCTGTTGAATTTTGTCAAAAGCCTTTTCTGCATCTATTGAGATAATCATGTGGTTCTTGTCTTTGGTTCTGTTTATATGCTGGATTACGTTTATTGATTTGCGAATGTTGAACCAGCCTTGCATCCCAGGGATGAAGCCCACTTGATCATGGTGGATAAGCTTTTTGATGTGCTGCTGAATCCGTTTTGCCAGTATTTTATTGAGAATTTTTGCATCGATGTTCATCAGGGATATGGTCTAAAATTCTCTTTTTTTGTTGTGTCTCTGCCAGGCTTTGGTATCAGGATGTTGTTGGCCTCATAAAATGAGTTAGGGAGGATTCCCTCTTTTTCTATTGATTGGAATAGTTTCAGAAGGAATGGTACCAGCTCCTCCTTGTACCTCTGGTAGAATTCAGCTGTGAATCCATCTGGTCCTGGACTTTTTTTCGTGGGTAGGCTATTAATTGTTGCCTCAATTTCAGAGCCTGCTATTGGTCTATTCAGGGATTCAACTTCTTCCTGGTTCAGTCTTGGGAGAGTGTAAGTGTCCAGGAAATTATCCATTTCTTCTAGATTTTCTAGTTGATTTGCGTAGAGGCATTTATAGTATTCTCTGATGGTTGTTTGTATTTCTGTGGGGTCGGTGGTGATATCCCCTTTATCATTTTTTATTGCGTCTATTTGATTCCTCTCTCTTTTCTTCTTTATTAGTCTTGCTAGCGGTCTGTCAATTTTGTTGATCTTTTCAAAAAACCAACTCCTGGATTCATTGATTTTTTGGAGGGTTTTTTGTGTCTCTATCTCCTTCAGTTGTGCTCTGATCTTAGTTATTTCTTGCCTTCTGCTAGCTTTTGAATGTGTTTGCTCTTGCCTCTCTAGTTCTTTTAATTGTGATGTTAAAGTGTCAATTTTAGATCTTTCCTGCTTTCTCTTGTGGGCATTTAGTGCTATAAATTTCCCTCTACACACTGCTTTAAATGTGTCCAGAGATTCTGGTATGTTGTAACTTGTTCTCATTGGTTTCAAAGAACATCTTTATTTCTGCTTTCATTTCGTTATGTACCCAGTAGTCATTCAGGAGCAGGTTGTTCAGTTTCCATGTAGTTGAGTGGTTTTGATTGAGTTTCTGAATCCTGAGTTCTAGTTTGATTGCACTGTGGTCTGAGAGACAGTTTTGTTATAATTTCTGTTCTTGTACATTTGCTGAGGAGTGCTTTACTTCCAATTATGTGGTCAATTTTGGAATAAGTGCGATGTGGTGCTGAGAAGAATGTATATTCTGTTGATCTGGGGTGGAGAGTTCTATAGATGTCTATTAGGTCCGCTTGGTGCAGAGATGAGTTCAATTCCTGGATATCCTTGTTAACTTTCTGTCTCGTTGATCTGTCTAATGTTGACAGTGGAGTGTTGAAATCTCCCATTATTATTGTATGGGAGTCTAAGTCTCTTTGTAGGTCTCTAAGGACTTGCTTTATGAATCTGGGTGCTCCTGTATTGGGTGCATATATATTTAGAAGAGTTAGCTCTTCCTGTTGAATTGATCCCTTTACCATTATGTAATGGCCTTCTTTGTCTCTTTTGATCTTTGATGGTTTAAAGTCTGTTTTATCAGAGACTAGGATTGCAACCCCTGCTTTTTTTTGTTCTCCATTTGCTTGGTAGATCTTCCTCCATCCCTTTATTTTGAGCCTATGTATGTCTCTGCATGTGAGATGGGTCTCCTGAATACAGCAGACTGATGGGTCTTGACTCTTTATCCAGTTTGCCAGTCTGTGTCTTTTAATTGGAGCATTTAGTCCATTTACATTTAAGGTTAATATTGTTATGTGTGAACTTGATCCTGTCATTATGATATTAACTGGTTATTTTGCTCATTAGTTGATGCAGTTTCTTCCTAGCCTCGATGGTCTTTACATTTTGGCATGTTTTTGCAATGGCTGGTACCGGTTGTTCCTTTCCATGTTTAGGGCTTCCTTCAGGGTCTCTTGTAAGGCAGGCCTGGTGGTGACAAAATCTCTAAGCATTTGCTTATCTGTAAAGGATTTTATTTCTCCTTCACTGATGAAACTTAGTTTGGCTGGATATGAAATTCTGGGTTGAAAATTCTTTTCTTTAAGAACGTTGAATATTGGCCCCCACTCTCTTCTGGCTTGTAGAGTTTCTGCCGAGAGATCTGCTGTTAGTCTGATGGGCTTCCCTTTGTGGGTAACCGACCTTTCTCTCTGGCTGCCCTTAAGATTTTTTCCTTCATTTCAACTTTGGTGAATCTGGCAATTATGTGTCTTGGAGTTGCTCTTCTGGAGGAGTATCTTTGTGGCGTTCTCTGTATTTCCTGAATTTGAATGTTGGCCTGCCCTACTAGGTTGGGGAAGTTCTCCTGGATGATATCCTGAAGAGTGTTTTCCAACTTGGTTCCATTTTCCCCCTCACTTTCAGGCACCCCAATCAGACGTAGATTTGGTCTTTTTACATAATCCCATACTTCTTGCAGGCTTTGTTCATTTCTTTTTCTTCTTTTTTCTTTTGGTTTCTCTTCTCGCTTCATTTCATTCATTTGATCCTCAATCGCTGATACTCTTTCTTCCAGTTGATCGAGTCGGTTACTGAAGCTTGTGCATTTGTCACGTATTTCTCGTGTCATGGTTTTCATCTCTGTCATTTTGTTTATGATCTTCTCTGCATTAATTAGTCTAGCTGTCAATTCTTCCACTCTTTTTTCAAGATTTTTAGTTTCTTTGCGCTGGGTACGTAATTCCTCCTTTAGCTCTGAGAAGTTTGATGGCTGAAGCCTTCTTCTCTCATCTCGTCAAAGTCATTCTCTGACCAGCTTTGATCCGTTGCTGGCGATGGGCTGCGCTCCTTTGCAGGGGGAGATGCGCTCTTATTTTTTGAATTTCCAGCTTTTCTGCCCTGCTTCTTCCCCATCTTTGTGGTTTTATCTGTCTCTGGTCTTTGATGACGGTGACGTACTGATGGGGTTTTGGTATAGGTGTCCTTCCTGTTTGATAGTTTTCCGTCTGACAGTCAGAAGGACTGTCTGTTGGTCTGTTGGAGATTGCTTGAGGTCCACTCCAGACCCTGTTTGCCTGGGTATCAGCAGCAGAGGTTGCCGAAGATAGAATATTGCTGAACAGCGAGTGTACCTGTCTGATTATTCCTTTGGAAGTTTCCTCTCAGGGGTGACTCCACCCTGTGAGGTGTGGGGTGTCAGACTGCCCCTAGTGGGGGATGTCTCCCAGCTAGGCTACTCAGGGGTCAGGGAACCACCTGAGCAGGCAGTCTGTCCGTTCTCGGATCTCAACCTCCGCGTTGGGACATCCACGGCTCTCCCCAAAGCTGTCAGACAGAGTCGTTCGCCTCTGCACCGGCCCCCGCTGCTTCCCGTATTGGACCTCCGCTGTGGGCTGTCCCCAGAGGTGGAGTCTACAGAGACAGGCAGGTTTCCTTGAGCTGCTGTGAGCTCCACCCAGTTCGAGCTTCCCAGCGGCTTTGTTTACCTACTTAAGCCTCAGCAATGGCGGGCGCCCCTCCCCCAGCCTCGCTGCTGCCTTGTGGATAGATCACCGCGGACTGCTGTGTTAGCAGTGAGGGAGGCTCTGTGGGCGTGGGACCCTCCCGGCCAGGTGTGGGATATATTCTCCTGGTGTGCCTGTTTCCTTAAAGCACAGTATTGGGGTGGGAGTTACCCGATTTTCCAGGTGTTGTGTGTCTCAGTTCCCCTGGCTAGGAAAACGGATTTCCTTCCCCCTTGCGCTTCCAGGTGACGCGATGCCTCGCCCTGCTTCAGCTCACGCTGGTCAGGCTGCAGCAGCTGACCAGCACCGATTGTCCGGCACTCCCTAGAGAGATGACCCCAGTACCTCAGTTGAAAATGCAGAAATCACCGGTCTTCTGTGTCACTCGCGCTGGGAGTTGGAGACTGGAGCTGTTCCTATTCGGCCATCTTGCTCCGCCCCCGATTTATCTAGAGGCTCTAATCTTGAAGCTGTCCTCTGCTTCCATGTCTGATGGATTTACAGTGTTTAATAAAGAGGACATTTCATGCTTACATGTTATGAATGTGCCCATACTTAATGCAGCAAGTCAAACTTCCAGCAGGTGAACCGTCCTTAGGAGAGTTTTAAACCCTAAGGCCTGTTTAATGTAATAATTAAACAATTGCTATATTTATGCATGAGGATCTTGTTCATTCATTTATCACCTTTATGATGATTCTCACTCAACACATATTTATGAAGCACCTGCTATGTGCTCAGTGTACGAGAAATAAAGACAAAACATCAGTTCCTGATCTTAAACTACTCAGTGTAGTTTAGAGAGACAATGATAATTAATATGCCAAAGCAATTTAGTTTTACAAATCTATGATTACCAGTTAATATTTACGGGGAACTTATAATGAGTCAAGTGCTATGCTAAGTCCTTTACTTATGGTGTTATTTAATCCTTAAAATAATCTTTGAGTATGACACTATTCATATTCCATTTTACACATCCCATCTGAGACACAAAGAAATCAATAACTTACTTGAAGGTGACTCAGTAAGTAGCTGAAGGATGGTTGGAATCCCACTGCAAGACAGCAGGACTGAGCTCTTGACCACCTGCGAGGCTGTAGACACAAGTGAAAGCATGAACCCATAGTTTTCATTCAGCATGGGGAAGAGGATTTAGAGACTTGACTCAGAATAAGCAAATGCAAATGAATATTTTGGGTGGAGTTAAATGGAATTGGCCAGGTAGACAAGTAGGGGACCATTTTGGGGCAGAAGGATCAGTATGCATCAGACCTAAAAGGGTGAGAGGGTAGGCACATTTTGGGACTTGCAAATAGTTCTGGAGAACACAAAGTGTGGTTAAAAAAAAAAAAAAAAAAAAAAAAAAAAAAAGGGCCGGGTGCCGTGGCTCAAGCCTGTAATCCCAGCACTTTGGGAGGCCGAGACGGACGGATCATGAGGTCAGGAGATCAAGACCATCCTGGCTAACGTGGTGAAACCCCGTCTCTACTAAAAAAAATACAAAAAACTAGCTGGGCGAGGTGGCGGGCGCCTGTAGTCCCAGCTACTTGGGAGGCTGAGGCAGGAGAATGGCATAAACCCGGGAGGCGGAGCTTGCAGTGAGCTGAGATCTGGCCACTGCACCTCAGCCTAGGTGACAGAGTGAGGCTCCGTCTCAAAAAAAACAAAACAAAACAAAAAAAAGGCTTGTGGCCAGGCTCAGTGCCTCACGCCTGTAATCCCACCACTTTGGGAGGCCAAGGTGGGCAGATTACGAGGTCAAAAGTTCGAGACCAGCCTGACCAACGTGGTGAAACCCCCGTCTCTACTAAAAATACAAAAATTAGCTGGTGCGGTGGTACGCACCTGTAATCCTAGCTACTCAGGAAGCTGAGGTAGGAGAATCACTTGAACCTGGAGGCGGAGGTTACAGTGAGCCAAGATTGCGCCACTGCATTCCAACCTGGGTGACAGAGCGAGACTCCATCTCAAAAAAAAAGGCTTTGTGAGCCTTGGCATGGAATTTTCACCAAAATCAGAAGGCATGGAAATGTTTAAAGCCTATTAGAGACAAGACCTTTTAGAAAGACACTCTGGAAACATGCAGGATCCTGTTCTTACAGCAAGAACTCCCCCAACAAAAGCAAAATCGTTACTTACTATTCCTTGGCAAGGAACCAACATATATAGGTTGAATGTCAATACAAAACACGTTGATTTTTAAAGGTCACCAAAGAACTCAATCTCCCATTGATTGCTTTCTAGCACTAGTCAAAAACTATCTGAGATAAGGAAATCTGAGACGGATAATACAATAAGCATGCCTTTCCATTCTGCAGTCGAAATTGGGCTGGTTATAATTTCTTTCTCCTGTGTGGAAATCGTGGTGTATTGATGAGATCCAAGATGGGCTCCACACACATTCTCAAAACCTGATGTGTCCAGGTTTGCTCATCTCCTCTAAGATCTATAGATTGAGTGATTTCCTTCTTTAGGGACATATTGATTCCAGATGGCTGTTGAGACAGCTTCCAGAAATGAACGGCCATTCCAGTTTTCCATGGTCCATTTCTGCAAATAAAGCACACAAGACCTAGGATTTAACACACGGAAGAGGGAGGGTCTATCTATGCTGTACAGGCGTTAAGTGTTCAGCCCCCGGATTCAGGAGTAAATGAATTCAAATATTGCTCCCAGCACTTAGTAGCTTGGTGGTTTTGTACAACACCCCTAGTCTCTCTCTAAGCCTCAGTTCCTTCATCTGTACAGGGTAAAAATAGCATCTCCTTTATAGCCTGTGGAGTAGTCAAAGAGATAATCCACATAAATGATTAGTATTGTGTCTACCACAAATAAACCACTCAATAACATACTTGCTTATTGTTGGTAGTGGTGTTACTGTGCGCAAAGAAGGAAATGGCAAAAATTGACCCAGTTTATGTTCTCTCACTGTCTAACCCAGGCCAGGATAATTGCAGACACCTAGCATTCATTCTCTCCCCTAGAAAAGTGTGGCTAACAGGAGGACTACTGTGGGGAGATATCCCTTGGGCTATTTTCTGGCTAGGCTGATCCAATCCCACAGCTCTATTCATTCAAACAGAAATGGGGGATAGAGGACTCAACACATTCTCTGAGACAGCCATGCTGCTTGCAGCAGTTCCCTCTATGGGATCCCAGGCAGGACATCATTCTCCTGATATGGTAAGCCATGTCTGTTCCTCCTCTCCCTTTAGACCCACTCCCCACTCTTCCTAACCAAAATATAGTCAGCTTCCCACAGCTACAGTAGAAATGGAGCTTCATTTGTAATGGTTTATTTATTCCTAAAGCCCCCCAAAGCATGAATAGACATTGTTCAAAAGAAGATATACAAGTGGCCAACAAGCGTATAAGAAATGCTCAGCATCACAACAGAATGGCTATTATTAAAAAGTCAAAATATAACAAATGTTAGCAATGATGTGGAAAAAAGGGAGCACATATACACTGTTGGTGGGAATGTAAATTAGTGCAGCCTCTATGGAAAACAGTACGGAGACTTCCAAAGAAACTAAAAATGGAACCACCATTCGATCCAGCAATCCCACTTCTGGGTATCTGCCCAAAGGAAGAGAAATTATTATATCAAAAGATGCCTGCACTCATATGTTTATCATGGAACTACTCTCAATAGCAAAAATATGGAATCAATCTAAGTATCCATCAACAAATAATTGGATAAAGAAAATGTAGTATGTGTGTGTGGCACTATATACACACATACACATGCACACACACATATATATAAAATATATAATATATATGATGGAAGAATAATATGCCATATATATTCCATATATAATATATTACTCTTCTATATATTCTACATATGATATATATTCCATACATAATATATATTTATATATGATAATATATATAATATTATTCTGCTATTATATATATACATTCTGCCATACGTGTGTGTGTGTGTGTACATACTACATTTTCTTTATCCAATATAATGGAATATTATTCTGTCATAAAAAAATGTCTTTGCAGCAACATGGTTGCCATTATTTTAAGTATAAAAACCCAGAAACAGAAAATTGAATACCACATGTTCTCACTTGTAAGTGACAGCTAAATAATGTGTCCACATGGATATAGAGTTTGGAATAATAGACATCGAGGACTCTGAAGGGTAGGAGAGTGGGATAAGAGATGAAAAATTACTTAATGGATACAATGTACATTATTTGGGTGATCATTACACTAAAAGCCCAGGCTTTACTGCTGCTGCCTTTATGAAGTATCATACATGCTAAATCACAACATACTCAATCTAAACCTCAGCATATTATGAATGATTTTTTCTTTTTTTTCCAAAGGGAGATGATCACAAATAGTATTTCTAGAATTCCCCCACCCTACCCTGTCACAAACACACCAAGGCTAGCATCTGTTCTTTTATTCCTTATCTCCAGGATAAGATGGTCAGAAACAAAACTTTTGGAAATCTAAACTCACACACAGAGGAAGAAATGTCAGGATAATAAAACATAAACAAGCAATAAGTTTAGGTCAAGGTAACTGAGTTCTAGTGGCAGAAGCCAAGGTAAGAAGTAAGCACCTCAAATAATTTGTTTGCCTCTTGGTGCTCTGTGCACCAAGTATGGTTCAACAAATACTCATTAAATACGAATGATATGCCAGCTATGTTGAAAATTACAAAGCTAAATGTTCACTTCCTCAAGGAGTTTATAAACTGAGGTTCTGCACCTTGGTACCTTGTTAAAATTGCCAAGGCCTCTGCCTCTTGTCCTCTTTACCCCAAGGTGACAACAAGCTAATCTGATAACATGCTAATATGTGGAGGTTTCTGTGCCATCTTCTCTTTTTACTTGCTGTGTAATAGGAGCCTGAATAAACTGCGCTAATGTCCTAATTCCAAGTTGCTGGCAGGGTTATCGGCAGGCTTGCTAAAAAAAAAGAAAAGAAAAAAAAAAGGGGACATTTTTGAGCAAATGGATAGCTTTCAAATCCTGACTTCACTGCTTATATGCCAGGCAGACTTTGAGTTGCAAAGTAGGATGACCCAGGCTTAGGGAAGTCATTGGACTTAGCTTTTTTGATCAGTCTGAAAAAGCACAATTTCAGACACTGTTCAGATCTATAGATGTTAAGTTCTTCTGAGTAATTTATGAATTCCTGAGAACTCAGATGCTGAATTGTGCTATCCTAGAAACTGATAGAAGTGATTCTTAAGCAGTAGTGTTGAATCACAAGTCAGAATTATAATGCTAATGGAGAGAACCAGTCAGTAAGTCCTCATTTTATGGGAGCTTTATTACTTCAATCAACAATTGTTCTTTTCATTTTCAAGAAACAGCAAGAAGCAAACAATAAGATGCAATGGAGAGGGGGTAGATTGCAGATTGCAAAGTAAGTGGAAAACACTTGAACGTGCCAAAGATGAGAGTAGGAAGAAATAAATCCTGGACTTTGTGATGCTAATCTGAGTCAGAAATTATAGTGTATGATTTCTCCTTGCCTGAAATAAAACACCCTTTCTAAAACCCGGGGCATGTGCCTTTCGATAAAATGCATTCTGAGATCTTTTAAGGGAAGTCACTGACATCTGCATTATCATCTGTAGAGCAACCTGTGGGGGGACTTTGAGACACGTGTGTGAGGGGAGTGCGGATAGACCATTTCCTGAAATATCGGAAATAAAGTGTAAAAAGAGAAAGACTTAGTAGATGACCAACTCATAAAGGGAATTATAAGACTGGGGTTTCACGGCAAAATTTTGCATGTTGTCACGCATCTGAAAGTTTTTGGTTTTGTTTTGAATGGATTCCTTCTCAGATGTAGTTGAGGTGGACCTAGGAATCTGGAATTTTTTTTTTTTTTTTTTTGAGAGGGAGTTTAGCTCTTGTTGCCCAGGCTGGAGTGCAATGCACGATCTCGGCTCATGGCAACCTCCGCCTCCTGAGTTCAATTGATTCTCCTGCCTCAGCCTCCTGAGTAGCTGGGATTACAGACATACGCCACCACGCCCATCTAATTTTGTATTTTTAATAGAGATGAGGTTTCTCCATGTTGGTCAGGCTGGTCTCAAACTCGCGACCTCAGGTGATCCACCCGCCTCAGCCTCCCAAAGTGCTGGGATTACAGGCGTGAGCCACCGTGCCTCACCAGAATCTGGATTTTTAACAAGCTTCCCCAGAAAGACAGGTGCATGTGATTTGGGCCACATCTGAGACTTAAGAGTTGTGATCTCTTTATCGATGATGTCAGTGCTGCCAACAGTCACATGACTTGTGTAGTTTGTTAAGCTCCATACTTTTCTCTTTATCAACAGACAATACAATCTAGACAAAGATAGCTCTGCTTTTCCCAACTACTTTCTGTTAGGTTGAAATTTTATATTAGCCCCCCTCCAGCTTAAAAATTAAAGCAAATTGGAATTTGACAATGACCTAGAATATGGCTATAATAAAATGGATGTGAACATAGATGATGACTTGGGAATAATTAAATTTTAAAGCTTAATTTAGTCGTTTCAAGAAAGACATCAATGTCATCTTTCAATTTGAGTCCCACTTTTGGTTTACCCCAAAGTTTCTGTGAGTGCTCATGAATTTTTTCTTACATTTGAATAGTCCCTGTATCCTTTCAGTTCTGAAAAGACATCTGAAATGCTTTCAACAAAATAAGAAATAGAAGTCCAAGGAATGACTGACTTTTCCATACAATCCTCTGCATTCTTTAAAATGACAAGACTCTAAATTTGAATCCTTTGCTTTAAAATGCCCTTACTGGAAGACCATTGTTTCTGAAAATTAGAAGTTGGAAAAGCAAAGATTTTGACAGTTTTCACACTGATTACTTTCAGGGTAAAAATAGTGATATGAGCTGAGTAAAAAAAAAAAAAAAAAAAAAAAAAATGTAATTTGCATGGAATTTTAAAACTAAGTTTTCTATGAGCACTCGAAATACTGTTCTTTTCCCAATAAGAAACTGCTTTATCTTGAAATGAGGAGAGTAGTTTAATGAAGGCAAGCTATTAATGAAATAATGGGAGGAGAACTTATTAACAAGACCCCTGGCCCACTGGATATGCAAAGGTGTCAGTCAGACAGGTGGTAAAGGTGATGTTGCTGACAGGGTCATTGCCATTCAAAGCCTGGGAAAACAGTCATGGAAGGTCAACAATTGAATCCATGTAGAATAAAAATGAGCAGGACTAAGTGATGCCTCAGAACTAAGTCATGCAATAAGGGAAACAAAAATTAAGCTATTAAAATGACAAAGATTTTGTAAAAAGTACGTATAAATTCTGTCTGCTCTGTCTTCTGCTACTTAGGTTCCATATTCCTGGCTCTAGAAGGTAATTCAGAGCTTCTATGCAGTGACATTTAAAAATTAACTTCCTTCTCCAGACAAATTCATGTAGTTAAAGAAAGGGTAAGTTTCCCTGGATTTGTTCCAAACTCTTACCTTGGAAGCCATTACCTCACATAGGGACTTCCTTCCAAGCACAAATGTTTGGATTTTTTTTCTTAGGCTTCTTAGGCTTCCTTCTATGACAAGGATTTCTATGTCTGACATTCCAGCTCTTCCCATATTTTTAAAACTTAACCCAACGTAATAGGCATTCCTGAAGACATAAATGCCGGAGTATTGATGAGAATATGAATAGATGGATGCGGTTTCTAGAGGCAGATTTTCTTACTGGAGGATATTCACAACCCTATTGAGCAAAGAGGAAGGAGAAGACGCTGAAGGACAAAAACACTCTTCAACTGTTAGAAAGTATCCAATAGGAAATGAGTATTGGATTCATTCTGGGTAGTCTTAATGAGTCATACCAATCCATGAAAGTTACACATAGTTTTGTCTCAATACAAGGGAAAATTTTCTGAAAGTTAGGACATTTTAGGGTCACCATGAATCTCGTTGGGAAAGAGTGTTCAACCCAGGCAGGATGATTATTTATTGATATGTTTTAGCAAAAAGAAGCACTGGATGAGAAATTGGAAAAAATGACTCATTTCTGTTCTCTTCAACTCTGGGATTATATGATTATATGATACTATGATTCTAATAGGCAACAAATAGTCTGATCACTCAGACATTTCATTGAATTTATAGATAATTAAACCTTTATTACTTTCTCCCAGCCTCTTCTTGTTCTCATTAGTTTCAAAAAATGAAAAGAATTTCAATTGTTATTTTAATTTTGACTTTATAGTATTATACAGTATGACTATAGTATTATACAATATGGCTCAATGTTAAGGATAAACATTGAGATAGCCTCAAAAGTTCTATATTATTATTATTATTATTATTGCATTGGGTTATCATGTAGGCTCCTTGGATGTTCAAAGGGAGTCATAGTCATGGTGTTGGGGTGGAGCTGTTTCTATATGGAAGATTATTAGGTAACTCTTGTATCTTCAAGATACATTCTTAAGATATTCACTTAATTAGAAAATAGGACAATAACCAAAGCTGGGAAGTTGTTTACAATAACGTGTTCTTTAGAGAATTGGTGTGAAAGATAAATGAAAAAATTAAATTAGAAAAGGCTCATTTTGTCAGAGGTGATTGAATCAGAGTGACTCCATCTTGAATAAGGGCTGATGAAAATGAAGCTGAGATCTGCTGGGCTACATTCCCAGGGGGTTAGGCATTTTTAGTCGCAGGATGAGATAGGAAGTCAGCATTACCGGTTTCACAAGACACAGGTCACAAAGTCCCCGCTGATAAAATGAGATGGGGTAAAGAAGCCAGCCAAAACCCACCAAAACCAAGGTGGCAATTGAAGCGACCATTGGTAGTCCTCACTGCTCATAATGTGCCAATTATAATGCATTCGTATGCAAAAAAACACTCCCATCAGTGCCGTGACAGTTTACAAAGGGCATGGCATCATCTGGAAGTTACCTTAAATAATCTAAAAAGGAGAAGAACCCTCAGTTCTAGGAAATCCCCATCCCTTTCCTGGAAAACTCATGAACAATCTACCCCTCGTTTAGCATATAATCCAAGAGGTAACCATGAGTATACTGTGGAGTAGCCACTCTTTCGTTTCTTTGGTTCTCTAATAAACTTGCTTTCACTTTACTCTGTGGACCCAGATTCTTTCTTGCATGAGTTTCAAGAACCAACTTGTAGGGTCTGGATCAGGACCCCTTTCTGGTAACAATTTCAGTCAATAGTGATGACCTTCAACCTACATTAATCAGTCAACAGATGATATATACTACGTAGAACATGTTGCACTATACATCACCAGGAGTATAAAGATTTATGTGGCATGGATGTAGTGTTGGGAAACTTGAAATTACTTTGAAACACATATTTAGCATCATAAAGCAGAGGCTGTGGAGTGGGAAATGAATGACTGACCACTGAGGTTTAGTCATTAGCAAATGGAAAAGAAAAAAGTTTTGTTTTTTAATGAAAGAAATACTCACATGATTTCTAAAAACCTAAATAATACAGAAGGACTTACAAATGAAGCAAAAGACATTTGAAGCACCTCAAGATCACTCTCCAGAGTCAGTTGCTTTTAACCACCTCTGCTTTCTTCCCTTTTTTTTTTTTTGAGACAGGGTCTAGCTCTGTCACCCAGCCTGGAGTGCAGTGGCACAACCTTGTTTCACTGCAGCTTCTGCCTCCCAGATTCAAGCAATCCTCCTGCCTCAGCCTCCTGAGGAGGTGGGACTACAGGCATGTGCCACCATGCCTGGCTAATTTTTTGCGTTTTTAGTAGAGATGGGGTTTTGCCATATTGGCCAGGCTGGTCTTAAACTCCTGGCCTAAAGAGATCCACCCACCTGGGCCTCCCAGAGTGCTGGGATTACAGGTGTGAGCCACGGCGCCCGGCCTGCTTTTTTCCTAGTGATAATAGTACATCCTGCCTACACACACATGCAGATGATTGATTTATTAACTTTGGAATTTCAAAATTACTTCCTGCTATATAGATAATGACAAAGCTCACTTAAAATACCATATCTAACAGTTAGTTAAATAACAAGTTCAGACTTTTTATACTGAAGTGCTTTCTATTGAAAAGTGAATGAGATACCCTATTTATTGATTTCTGTCATTCCATATATACGTGGTAGGTGGCCTGTTTCCCAAAATATCCTTTTCAGTAAAGCAATACTGATGAATATGACATGTAATTTCTTCATTCTTGCATTTATTTGTTCATTTACTCAATAAATCTTTATTCAATACCTAGGTACTATGCTGGGCATTGGGAATAGTAGTCCTGATCAATATATTCTCTCAGGGAGCCTATTTTTGTTCTGAGCTGAAAGCCTCTTTGTTTTTTTATCTGTAGTCTGTCCAGTGAGACAGGTGTTGAACAGGTAATTATAATTAATTGTGCTGTGTGCTATGAAGAAGCGTAGGCAAATCTGCAAATGTGTCTTAAGGTACACTAGAAGGGTACCTCCAGTTGCCCTGAAGATCAGGGTACTTATAGATAACTCAACCCTTTATCACTTTCTCTCAACATCTTCCTGCTTTCACTGGTTTTTAAGAAATGATGATTTCAATCATTATTTTAATTTTGACTTTATATTTTACTATATTTAACCTCCCTGAGAAAATGGCATTTAGACTTGAAGAATGAAGAGGAGTTAGATGAGGAGTTGTAAGTATGAGATGGGAAGAGTATCCCAGACAAGAAGCCATCATAAAGCAAGAATTAGCATGGTGCATTGGAAGATCAGAAATTGACCCTGCATCTTAACGGAACTTTACAATCAGAGTTATGTTTACTTCATCCTTCAAGTGTTCTTCACAATTCTTCAGTTATTTAATTTCTTAAAAATAGGACTTGCAAGTTAAAGAAAATCATGCCGTCTTTCCACTCAGATAGGAAAGGAGGTGGTAGATAAGTGATGTTAAATGATACATGTCAGATATCCCTCTCAGCACTTATAGATACTATGGGTACATGCCCTAGCTCTCCTTTTGTGGGCAAACCATTTGTACCCACTTAAATATAGGTTTGCTATTTTGTTGTGGATTACTTCAAATATCTAATGAAAATCATCTGACTTGGAGGCCAAAACAAAGCTGATCTAAGAGCGTGTGTTGGAGCAGAATAATAATGTACTGTTCAGAATTCAGTCAAAGCTTCCTCATGTCCTTCTGCACATCACATGCAGGATACAGGAACTGGGAGAGAGCTGACTAAGCATGAAAAGATCACTTTTAGAGTCTCCATTACCGCCTCTCCCTCCAGCACCAAGCACTGCAGAAGCACAGACAAGAGAGGAGAGTGATGGATTGAGCGTGAGGACCAATACAACACTTTTAAGTGTTATTTCCCCCTTGAAGCATCAGTGAATCTAAGAACTGAGGAAGGGAGAGAGTGCAGGTGTATAACCTTTCACTTGTTCGCTCTCCAAAAACCCTTTACAGTGTCTTCTCCTCCCTCCTCCCTTCTGATTTCATATTTAGTATTTGACAAGGTAGAAAGAAGAGAAAATGCTGTCAACTCAGGATAAAAATAAACTAGCTCATGTCTGCCTACTTTCATTTTGGGGGGGAAATTGTGGCATTTGTATTTGAATGAGGACCCACATGGAGGAAGATGAACACCAAAGTGCTGGGGACAGTATGAGGGGTGATGTTTATGGGCAAAATGGGGTCATGTGATTTTAAGGTCCATGGATATCACATAAAAACAGGAACCCATGGTATAGGTTTATGCTTAAATTTTGAATTTCCCTATATCACTTCACTGAATGCACACATCAATCCATGATGATTTAATGTTAGTCAATAATTAATTGCATTTACTCAGGCAAATTTCTTAAATTCTATCTAATATTAACTTAATGCAATAGTGTGGAAGACAGTTTATTCATAATGTCTGGAAAATGACTGATCTTCCTATTAATGATATTTCTGGAGTTTAGTAATCATAACTCTAAAGCAACACTGCCCAACAATATAATGTAAATCACACATATAATTTACATTTTTTGTAGCCACATAAAAAAGTAAGAATAAATAGATGAAATTAATTTTAAGGGCATGTTTTATTTCACTTAATATAGCCAAACTGTTATCATTTCAGCCTATAATCAACATGAATAATTATTGAGACATTTTACATTTCTCCATACTGTCTTCAAAATCTGATCTGTATATTACACTTACAACAAATAGCAAACTGAATGCTGAATGTCCATCATAACTACTTAATCTGTTTTTAGGTTTCATGAAAGATACAGTTGAAAAAGTAGATTCATACGGAGAAACTAAAAAGACCAAAGATTGGGAGAACAGAGGGATGAATAGGCAGAGCTGAGGAGTTTTAGGACAGAGAAATAATTCTATGTATTGAACCATAGCATGATATTGTAATGGTGAATATGTGTCATTAAACATTTGTCCAAACCCGTGGAATGTTCAACAGCAAGAACGAACATTAATGTAAATTATGAACTTTGATTGATATGTCAGTGTAGGCTCATAAATTGTAACAAACGTACCACTCCACCGCAGGGGAGTGGAGGCAGAGGGTGAATTCTTGTACTTTCTACTCGATTTTGCTGTGAACCTAAAAACTGTTCTAAAATATAAGGTCTATTAAAAAATTAAATTATGAACTGACTAGTGAATTTTCTCCTCAAACTTCCATTCTAACATTATAACTTCTGAGAAAATTAATAATGTTTGATAACGCAGCATATGGTCTAGAGTTTGCATAATATCTTTTGATTTTGAAAATTCTTTCTTCTCTTTAAGTCTTATCATCTACTGTGTAAAATCCTCAAAGCCAAGGCCAGAATCTTGTTTCATAGCCTGTGTTCATAAACCACGCTTAATCTGTGTGTAATTATTTGTTTATCTCTCTGTCTTCCTCCTAGGCTTTAAGCAATTCCAAGGCAGAGATTAAATCTTGCTTGAATTAGTAACTGGAAGGCTTAGTAGTCAGACACAGAATAGGTCTCAATAAATGTCTGCTGAATGGTGGAAAAAAGTAGATTCACACAACCAAGCTGTTCCAAACATATCTACAGTTTTACAATCATGAAACTGGGCATTTGTTGTTAGATTTAAATTAATGAAAGTAAATACAATTAAAATTCTGTTTCTCCATTCGGCTAGCCACAGTAAAGTGCTCATTAGCTGAGATGGGTTCGATACTTGTCCCCTCCAAATCTCATGTTGAAATGTGATCCCCAATGTTGGTGGTGGAGCCTAATGGGAGGTGTTTGGGTCATGGGGATGGATTTCCCATGAATGGTTTTGCACCCTCCACACAGTAATGTGTGACTTCTCACTCTAGTGTTTCTGAGAGAACTGATTGCTAAAAAGAACTTGGCACCTCCTCCCCTCTTTCTCGCTTCCCCTCTCACCATGTGACTAGCTGGCTCTTCTTTCCTTCTGCCACCAGTAAAAGCTTCATGAGGCCCTAAACAGAAGCCCAGTAGATACTGGCACCATGCTTGTACAGCCTGCAGACCTGTGAGCCAAATAAGCCTCTGTTTTAAATATATTACCCAGCCTCAGGTATTCCTTTATAGCAACACAAAATGGACATTAGCTACACATGGTTAGGACTATCATATTGGACATACAGATTAACATATTATAAAGACTGAAAAACAGAAAAATTATCTCAGCTCCAACATCTTGTGGACAATTTTCTTTTTCTCTTCTCAGTCTATGAATTTACAAGTGATTTATATAACAAGGATTTACAAAATTTTTTAATGTGCTAAGTCATATGAACAATAAATAACTGTTACCATTTGAGCTTCTGTATTTGCAGTGACTCATTCACTGGGACTCCCACCTTCCTGTCAAATTGGGCCATGGTGAAGTCAGCAAAGATTCATTAGCATTTCAGATGACACCATTACTTCATGCAGCATTCTAGAGCAAATTTGCTTTTGTGATTACACAAGCATGCACTTTGATATGGATCATTAAAAAAAATCCTTAATAAAAAATGTTTCTCTCTTAGGAGCTTATAGTTGAGATTTCTGGGTAAAATTCAACTCCTCTATCAAAAAATGATGTTGCTCACTAATCTGAGTTTGTCACCTCTCAGAGTCTGATTAGAGAAGTAGAAAAGGATTTTCTTTAGCATTCCTTAGAGGATTAGCATAAGTGACCCCTTATAGTTTTACTTGGAGAAGTCAGAGGGAAAAATGTAGATTTAAACAAAGAGAATGCATTGCAAAATAACTGCATTATTACACACTTGCTTCAGGGATTAGCAATACCCCACTACGGACAAATTGGATGCCTGGATCTATAGCACATGCCCTGTGAAGCCAAGTGCTTGTGAGGGCTTCTTTCTGGGTCCTTCTGTTCTGTTACAGCGATTTCAAATACCACAGCATCTCCTATCAGGATTTTGCAGACTTGAGTTGGACAGAGCAGTAGATATCAGACTATTCAGTTCATTTCACAAAGCACTGATTGGAAACCTAAGACATTGATTTGTGTGCGGTACAGAACAAAAAGTACATAAAACATAGTCCTTGACTTCAAAGAGCATTGCTTGTCTGAAAGATGAGCCCCCCAATGAAGACAGGACATTGTAAGTATACTTTTATACTAATAGCTTCAAATTCTAGGCTCTAGGGGAAACTTTTTTGTTTGTTTGTTTGTTTGCTTTTCTTCCTTATAATGAGAAATAAGAACTAAAATACTACTTGATGTTCTAGCACATTATCTTCTACTTCACATGTCCTAAATGTTCCGGGTAGAATTGGATTGGAAAAGCCCCGTCAGCATCCATTATCTCTTGAATTTAAATTGAAAGTCTTTTCCAGGACCTCCGAAGGAACTACACAATCTCGTCCTTGGCTATCTCTTCAACTTCATTTCTCTCCAGCTACATCAGTCTCTTGCACTTCCTCAAACACACCAAAGGCTATGACCTTTGCATTTTTTGCTGTTCTCTCTGCCTAGAATGTCCTCTTTACATAGCTGATTGCTTTTCATCAGTCAGTTGATACAATATGACATCTCTTCTCTTTCTTTTGGTCAAAAAAAGCAAAGATGCTTTCTCTGACCACCTTTTCTAAAATAACTTCCCTCATCTCCAGTTTCTCTCTAGCCTCTTTCTTTTTTATTTTCTTTACAGGACTTATCACTGTCTCTATTTATTTATTGCTTCCCCTACTGGTATCTAAGGGTCATGATGGAAAGGACTTTGTCTCATCCGGTGATGTGATTTGACTGTGTCCCCACCCAAAATCTCATCTTGAATTCCCACATGTTGTGGGAGGGACCTAATGGGAGGTCATTGAATCATGGGGGTGAGTCTTTCCCATGTTGTTCTCATGATAGTGAATAAGTCTCACGAGATCTGATGGTTTTAAAAAGAGAAGTTTTCCTGCACAAGCTCTCTTTTCTTGTATGCTGCCATGTAAGACTTACCTTTCACCTGCCATATGATTGTGAGGTCTCCCCAGGCACATGGAACTGTGGGTCCAATAAACGTCTTTCTTTTGTAAATTGCCCAGTCTCAGGTATGTCTTTATCAGCAGCATAAAAATGGACTAATACATCAAGACTATAACCTCAGTTCCCTGCAAAATAGCAGATTCCTCATATTAGCTGCTTGTCTTAGTTCATCTGAGCTACTGTAACAAAATACCTTGGACTGGGTAACTTATAGACAATGGAAATTTATTTCTTATCCTTCTAGAGGTTGGGAAGTCCAAGATCAAAGCAACAGCATATTCACTGTTGGTGAGAGATCTCTGTCTTCTTCACAGATGGCACCTTCTCACTGTGTCCTCAAATACTTGAAAGAACTGGCTTGTTCTCTAGGGTTTTTTAAATAAAAGCACAAATATCTGCCTCTACCTTTATGGCCTAATCACCTCCCAAAGGTCCCACTTTTTAAAAAATATCATCACCTTGATTAAGTTTTAACATGAATTTGGGGTAGGGGAACAAAAACAGTCAGACCACAGTTGTACTCAATAAATATTTGTTGAATTCATGGATGTTTTGCTTGTCTATCCATTCACTGCCAGCGGAGCCTGAATAAGACAGATACCGTCTTATAATAATAGTTCCTTCACTCATGGGAGTTTTAAATAGATTTAGTGAGATAATATCTGTAAAAAATTAAAAATTGCTATGTATCATACAATATAAGTATGGTTATTTTTAATAAGGTTGTCTGGACCTCCAAAGAGCTGTCTAACTCCCCTAGCTTCAGAAAACTCAGTTTCTGCTTTGATCAGCAAAAATGTGCACCTGCAAGAACCATAGTAATTGGTTGTATATGGAGGGAGCAGAGACTAAGATGTTGTAAGATGGTGACTCATCCCCAAGGACTCCATGGTCTTTTGTGTGTCTGTCGGTGAGGCAAAGATGCTTTTGGAATTCCCATACTCTCATCTCAACTTTCTGTCCACAGAATTATTTTGCATTTGGCCACTAGATTTTGTCAGCATGGACACTATTTGACTTCTGAAAGGTATATGTAAGAAAATGAAAATGAAGAGCAGCCAGCTGCCACTTTTTAGATAATGACAGTCATGATATGACAAATTGGTATATTCTTCAAGGAAATATGCAGGGAGATTCATTTCAAACAAGCCACCTTGTATTAAATGGGATCTACTTAAAATAATTCTGCAGCACAAGTGGACATCATAGCTGCAAAATAATAGCTATATAGAAACACACCAAAATGAAGATGGCGAAATTCTACCTTTGAATCCCAACAGTGTTCACGTGATGCACAGGAAAGAAAACCAGGGAGTAAATTATTAGCTTATGGTGCACATTAATTGGAAAGTTACTAAAACCTTTTCATTCACTTAAACTGATGGTGGTACATAACCACGTGCTAATAAACAGAGGAGAAGCAGCTTGCTGTGTACAGTCGCTTCTTAGTAAGGTTAACAAACTACATTAACCATTCACTCATCTGTAACTTGTAATTAATCACTCCTTGAAAATTACATTGTATAATAAATGAGGACAGACATGATTCATTAAAACTTCTAATTAATTCTATTTAATACTATTTCATAGTTCATTGATAAGTGCTGAGAGAAGGATTACACTGTAGGATATTTGATGCATTGCTGCTGAAGAAGTAAATAGGGGGAACATTATCTAAAATGAAACATGAATACTTGCAAATGAAAATGTCAGATGTTTATCACCGCAGTGCCTGGTTCTATACTCAAGGGTCTCTCAGCGTTACCAGTGGAAAACTCCATTTTCAGGGCTGTATCAGTTGGTTGTAAAATCTCTTCTGGGTTCAACTGGATGCTCAGCATCTCAAGCTGGGGATGAGCTGACTCTGCTTTGTTTTTCTAATAAATGTTCAGGGCTGTTTTGTGGGCTAATGACATGACTATTATTAAGCAGATATTTCCACATCTGAAAAAAGATCGATTCATAGAATAAGACAAATACTTAACAGGCAATTATGACTTTGGGGTCATTTAATTGCCTTGTGTGTGCGTGTGTGTGTGTGTGTGTATGTACATGAGTGTGTGTGTTAAACTAGATACTAAAACAGCAGGGATATTTGTGTCAAGAAAAGCCCAGTACATTAACTTTAATACACTGCTCTTCAGATAAAAAGAATAAGGCTGTGAAGTACATGGTTTACAGCCTGGGCTGAGGAGAAGACAATCACTACTAATAAGTGAATAATGCATCTTTTGAAATTTTATTTTGGAATAATGTAGTGTTAACTCTTTTTACTTTGCCATCAACATAGTCTCTCTCCAAAATGTGTTATAAGAACCGTCAGTGGTTCCATGGAGTAAATGGCAAGGACTCTGAGAGAGAAAAGATTCACAAAATATATACCTAAAATAGGAAGTTGTATCGTAAGTTTATAAAGAACTCTTACAACTTAATAACAAGAAGACATCCAACTCAATTAAAGAGTTGAACAGACACACCAAAAAATGAGAGGTATAAATAACCAGCAAATGCATGAAGATGCTTAACATCATTAGTAATTGAGGAAATTATGACTAAAACCATCATAAAAAACTGATACCCGTTAGATGTGTTAAAATTAAAAAGACTGACAATACTAAGCTGCTGGCAAAAATTTAGAATGCTCATATACCACTGATGAGAATACAAACATGGAAAACATTTGAGAGGTTTTTTTTTTTTTAATGTGATAAGCATACATCTACCATATAACCCAGTCATTCTACTCTTAGATATTTACATGAGAGTAATGAAACACTTGTTCAGACAAACACTTGTACATGACTGTTTAGGCAGCTTTGTTAGTAATGATCCCAAACTATAAGCAAGCCAAATGCCCATTAACAATTGAATTGATAAACCAGATGTGGTATATCCATACAACAATGAAATACTTCTCTGTGGGAAAAGCAGAACTAACAACTGTCAACATGGATTTAAAAAAAAAAAAAACTAGACACAAAAGACTTCATAGTGTATGAAATTCTAGAACATGCAAACTGATCTGTAGTGGCAAAGAGCAGACCAAGGATTATCTAGGACTGAACAAATGGAAGAAGGAAGTACAAAGGAGCCCAAGGAGTCTTTTGGGGGTGATGGAAGTGTTCTGCCTCATGACAATGGTGGTGGTTCAAACCGTCACAACTCATCAAATCTTCCACCTTAAATGAATGCGACTTATTGCCAGCACATTATCTGTAATAAGTTGGCTGTTTAAAATGAGTTATAAGTCTGGTGGACCCATCTCCCAATCAAAATAAGATTCTTCAGTGAAGAATTACTTGGAAACCTCATCTAAATGGCATCTACATAAAAGCAGGTGAGATGGAGAATGTTGTTGACACGGGAGGAAGCAAGTTCTGAAGAGTTGATAGCTATTTTCTGGCCCTGAGCAGATGGCCATCCAATTAACAGGTTTCGTTCTTCAGGCAAGGTGA
This sequence comes from Trachypithecus francoisi, assembly GCF_009764315.1. Classification (NCBI taxonomy): domain Eukaryota; kingdom Metazoa; phylum Chordata; class Mammalia; order Primates; family Cercopithecidae; genus Trachypithecus; species Trachypithecus francoisi. The sequence continues at coordinate 14,949,424 of NW_022681461.1, forward strand.
TTCTGCAATGTTTTCTTAAGGTGAGATAGTTTTGACAATATTAACTTTGTGCCCCTAAATAGTACATTTTGATGGAGTCACTGCAGTGTAGTCCAAGGAATGGCAGTTTAAGCATTCAGTCTATGCCCCGTGCTCCTTTCTGCCAGTCACAAAACTTATTTTCAGGCTTTCACATCCCTGTACTTTTCCTTGTCTGAATCACTTCATGATTTTAATGCTGTTTCTTGAAGCCTGGGGACTGGAGGTGTGTGTGTGCGTGCGTGCGCGTGTGTGTGTGTGTGTAAAAACTCCTTAGCGATTGTTTGAGGGGATGAAGAGAATATGGAGGGGGCATTCAAGGCACTGGGTCTCCAATTTTTGCTTTTAAGGTATCTATTGCTGGAAAAACATTTCTTTAATAGTTGTAAATCACAGGAGTTGATAATGTGTACGATTTTTTCTAAATCAATATTATACAACTAAAACAGGGAGGAAACTCACAAAAACACCAGTCTTCATTAAAACTTTTTAAATATATTAGGGTCATGCATAATAATGCCGTTTTCAACTAATATTATTCTTAATGATACCGTCGAATTTAATTAACATTTTCCTAGAAGAAAAGCAGATAACCTCAGAGTTCTTCAGCAGTTTACTCTATAGAAGAGTTGAAAAGCAAGATTTTTGCAGTTCTCAAAGTCACAGCCAGTACTCATGAAAGCCTAGTATAAATGTGTAGAAAATAAGAAAGGCAATAAATCTTATATGATGCTAAATTATTAAGTTGACCTATTTTTCTCTCCTTACAGGATTGACCTTTTAGTGGACTGAATTATCCACTCATTTTCAATTAAGTTTCCATATGGCAAATTGAAGCTGACCCTGTTACAATTATAAAACTACACAGAAGGAAAGAGGCCATAAATATTGTGAGAGAAATTGTATTTTGGGGCATTATGTACTTAGATTTTTCCAACCAAAGGGAAGAAAAACCAAAGAAACATAGAGTTGTTACAATATGTTGGGTAAAATAGGCTATCAATTAATTACCTAAATAACTATAAACCCCTCTCCTACCATAGGTCTTACTTGTTCCAGTATCCTCCATTATTGATTTAGTTTCCCTGTGTAGATTCTGAGAAGATTTTATTAAGGTGATGAAATTTAAATAAGATTTATTGTTATTAAGAGGAAAAAAACCTAGGTGATGGGATGATCTGTACAGCAAACCACCATGGCGCATGTTTATATATGTAACAAATCTGCACATCCTGCACATGGAACTTAAATTAAGTTGGAAATAAAAAATAAAAAACCCACTACCACCACCACCAACAACAAAAATACAACAAAAAGAGGCAAAAAAAAAAAAAAAAAAAAAAGAGAAAAAAATCATATTAGCCTCAAAGGAAGTAAACCTGGCTTTTTGTCTGAGTTCTGCACCTACTAACTTGGGTAAGTCATTTAACCTGCCTGGACCTCAGTTTTCTCATCTCTAAAATAGGAATAATAACACTCCTGTTACTCGGGGTTGTTCAGGACTAAAGGATACAATACAGGTGACAGTTCTTACAACTGATATGTTGGTATTCATTTTTGCATCTGTGATAAACATTTCTCACAAGAACATTTTTCTTATTTCTAAAAATTTCTTAAGAATGTAGTCATTTAAAGTGTTTAAGAAGTATTTGATAAAGACCAAATGTGCATCATGATGTATTTCCTAAGGGAAATGTCTTGAACAAAACTGGAATAATTACATTGGTCTGTCAGCCTAGTCACCCTCCCCAGCCTGCGTCAGACCCCAATTCTAGGACTCTCAACTTCATCTTATCCACTAGTAAAATACAGGAGTAGACTGAAGGGGAGAAAGCTTTCTCCTTTCCCCAAACTATCTTCCTCACCAGCTAGTCATAGAACCACCATTTCCCACCAGTTTGTGAAATGTATATCATTATAAACACAAATTTGAGAGGCAATTGATATATTTATACATGTGTCCTGGGGTTACAGAGGTCAGCAAGTGAGCAGGACCACATTGGTAATCAGGAAATTAGCATGGAATCAAAGGTTTCCTTGTCCGTGATCAAGCCTTCTCTCTTCTCTATATGAAATGCACAGATTTATACAGTCACACTCCAAAACACAAACAAAAAACGCTTCAGGTTTGACTGAAGGTAATGTCACAGCACAAAATTAGAAGGCTTTTACAAGTATTTTGAAATGTAGACAATTTTCCCCTAACAAAGAAGAAAGGAAATTTGTCTGACTGTCTATTTCATCAGCTGTTTTTTTACAGGCAGCGTTTTGCAAATAGCTTAGTTTGAAAATTTGAGAGGATTCTGGGTTTGACGTTTTTGGCCTAGGTTTTAGGTATTCTCTTGAACTAAACAATTACAATTATTTTTCTTTTCAGTACAACAGTATATGACTAACTGTGCCACTCATTAATTTATTACTTCTCAGTTCCAACTTCATCCTTGCTTTGTAATAATGGAGCTTGACCCTTCAAGCATTTTACTTTTCTGTGAGCATAGTGTTAAGCTTTGTCAGGAGAGGGGAGTGGAGGGACAGTGAACGAGGATGGGACGACTCCTCTTCTTGGCTCCATTTGTGTTTTTTTCTCACTGCATGGCAGACAGTGGCATGTTTGATGGAGACAGCCAGGAGTACTCTGCCCAATTGTGAGGCGAGTTTGAAATATCAGCCCTATCCTGGTAGTCTGCTTTCTGAGACCTTTCCAAGGTGAACACATGTTCTCCAGGCTTCATGCCACCCAGCCAATAAGTGAGCTTACTGATACCCCCGATGCTCCCCTTCCTCAGCCCACTTACACCCCAGGAGATTCTTTCTCATGGCCCTCATGAGACAATGTGTACTGTACCACAGGTCTCACACCATCGTGCAGGTAAGTGAGCTCCCCATGCTCTAACTCCATGCACATACTACCCACCAGTCTTCGCCAACCTGTATCCTGGAAGAGCATTTCCTGCTTGCCCTGTGATTGTGAACCAGTCCTGGCCCAGGAACACCAATGAAATTCTTCACCATCCAGTCAGCTGCAACTGTATCTTCTCCAAGAAGATCTGAACTCCAGACTTGGAGTGGGGCCCTCCTTCCAAATTTGTTCTTCTCTTGGGTACTCTCCCTCAGCCTAGGATGTTCCTTACTTTTCTTTACTCCTGTATAGTTACTTACCTGCTATAGATAATAATGGTTTATATTAAACTTTTCCTGTTAAATTACAATTGCAATTTCAACTTTTTGTTTGGCCACCCTGACTGATATAGAATTGGTATCGAGAGGGAGAGTGGTCCCAGGTTATAGACCTGCACAGATGGGGTTTTGAAATTGGTTTGGTTTTGCCCTTGAACTTGAGCACAAAGCTGAGCTCTTTGCCAACAGAAAATGGGATGCTGGTAATTTATGGCATGCAGAGATATCAGAATCAATCAAATTATAATCAGTGGTAGATTGCCATGAAATGTGAACTGTAGTGAGTGCCTTGGGAGCTCAAGTGGCTAGAGTCCAGTTGACAATGATGATAATAATGACAACTTCAAAGACTGTGGTGTGATATGGCTAATTTTGATTGTACCTGAGTCCCTAAGGAAGGAAAAAGATAATTTTAGGTACCTTAGCACTCAGCTTAACTCACAGATTGAGAACTATAGAGCTTCCATAATGGCCCTAAAATTTGTCTAATTTTCTGTAGCCTCAGAGCTAATAATGCTAAAAACCAAACATGAAACTTAGTTTACAGGTTGCTGAATTACAATAACAGTTGAATTCACAGTCTCGTCAGTTGTCTCATGTGAACGTTAGAACATTGATTGGAAAATAATGAGATCCTGAATCTTGGAATTTGGACATATGGCTGAGCTCAGAAAAACAACAACAACTGGTAATTTGGGCCACATAAGTCATTTTGTGCTTCTCTTATCAGTGGAAGTAACTTGCTCTCCAAGATTTAAGGAAACTAGCCTTCCTCTCCAAGAAAAGCCTGTGATAACCTCACCAGGGGAAGACACCCTAAGCTCCTCAAGACATACCACAGCCACTTCCTGTTGCTACTAGACCTATGGCTACATGAGATATCACCAAGCTGCAGGAGACAGTGAATACACCACAGCCCAGGAAAGGATAGCTTACATTATGAAGGAATTGCAGGACTTTTCTAATACATATCAGCAAAAATCTGTAGAAAATGTGTGGGAACATTTCAAGGGTCTTAGAACAAAGATGACAAAATATAACACTAGATTTGGCTGAATTTCTTTGATATGATGTGCTTACTAGAGACTTTAGATTTATGTTTTAGCTTCTGCAGTTGTGGGTAGCTCTAACAGATTTACCGAAACTCGAATGCAATGGTAGTCTACATTTAATACGATTGAGATTCCAGAGCTTCCCTGAAATGTCGTGGAGAAGAGAACTCGAAGACTTGGGAGATAATTGAATTGATGGACTGGATTTGTTATGTGTGACCTACGTATTTACTCCCCAATTATGTTTCATGAGACAGCCCAGAAAGTATGCCTATCCCTTCAGAATTTAAAAATGTGTTAGTGGGGGGGGGGGGGGAGTGGGGCAATTGTATCTCGCTGCTATCTTTTGCAGGGTAAGTATGACTGTGGCTATGGGCTCCTTGATTTCAGTGAGGCTGAGGGGAACCCACAGTAGCAGGGGCCAAGCAGCAGTACTTAATCACCAAAGACAAGGTGACACATCTATCACAGGCACAGCAGGAAGACATCAGCAATCAGGCTTTCTTAGCCATATTTGGTAGTGGATAATTGAGAAACTACATGGGTAAGCTACTAGAGTATTGCTGAATCCACATAACGGGACGAATTCTAACTCTGGTAGTCAAAAATCTGACTTGAGTTGCTCCAATAAACAGTTACGATTTTACAAAATGGATTACAAAATACAGTTTTTACAGACCGTGGTCCATATTTGTACTCCATAAGAATGTCTACCAAATGACAGTCAATGCAGAGGAGGCTTTTAATAAACAGGTGGATAAAATGACATGCTGAGTAAATACCAGTCAGCCTCTTGTAACAGCCACCCAGTGCTTCCACAAGGGTCCATGAACAAAGTGGCCATGATGACAGGTATGGAAGCTATGCATGGACTTACCTTCACCAAGGCTGACCTGGTTAATTGGAACTCAGCCAAGAGCAGTGACCAACATTCATCCACAGACATAGCACAAACCCCAGAGGCCCCAGTCAGCCCCTGTGGCACAATGATGAGTATAGTAGATCTCTTTCATTGTGAGGGGAACAGAGATTGGTCCTCAGTGGAGTGTCTTCCCTTGCCATAATGCCTTTTTCAGAACTACTACCTATTGATTCAAAAAATGACTTCTCTACCATCATGACATTCTGTACAGCATAGCATATGATAAGATAATTTATTTGCAAAGTAAGAGAAGCCATGTACTTATGTCTATGAAATTAACTTATCCCATCGCCTGGAAGCAGCTCATCTAATTAAAAGTTGAAGGGCTTGCCAAAATATAAGACTTACTGAAGACTCAGTTATGGTGCCACTTGAGAGAAAATGCCCTGAAAGAATGGGATTTACAGGATAAAGTGCATGGTTTAAATCAGAGGCCATTATGTATGGCTCCAGGAATTGAGATGTGGAAGCAGAGGGGCAAATCCCACTGTTACACCGCACACCCTACTCACAAAATTTTGCTTTTTGTCCTGGAAACTTGGAACTCTGCTGGTTTAGAAATCTGAGTTCCCACGGGGGAAATGCCTCCACCCAAAGATACAAAAATGTTTCTACTGCATGGGGAGACAAGACAGTCACCTAGTTACCTTGGGCTCTTGATGCTGCCTAACCAACAGCCCCTGTCCGCCCACAAAATAAGACAATTACTCTATTAGCTAGAGAGATTGATCTTGATTTAATCTTGATTGATAAAAAGAAACTGGCTTGCCACTGAACTATATCTCTAACCCAGTGAATTTTCTGATGTGTCTCTGTATTTGATGCTCAATAGTGAATGTTAATGCAAAAAATACAATGCCAAAAAAAGGGTAGTTGAGGACTCAAACTCTCTGTAAATGAAATTCCACATCACTAAAGAAATCTGACAAGCTGAGGCTCTGGCTGAGGGTAAAGAATTGGAGAATAATTAGTAGAAGTAGGAAGCAATTGATATCGTTTATGATCTTGTGGTCAATTATAGAAATGACAACTATAATAGACTTGCATATTTTATTTTTGCTGGTTGGAGGTATGTCTTCATTGTATATAGTAACCATTTTTGTTTCTTACAGTTTTATATACAAGCTGCTGGAGGTTAAATTTAAAGTTCAGTCTTTAGATGAGGAATATTCAGTGGAACTATGGCTGAATTTGAGTAGTTAATATAATCAGTTAATGTCTATTGGTTCAGAGAGAATAAAATCCATAATGTTTACCAAGTTGGGTTTGGGGGGAATACACACACACACACACACACCACACACACACACACACACACACACAATTTGCTGTAAGTGAAGAGATTCAAGATTAATTTTCATTTTCAGCAGTATAGTTCTTGTTGATTGTGCCATGCCAAACCAGGATACAAAGAATCTCTTCTAACCTGCATTTCCAAAATTGTGTCAATTTGCACAATTTAATATTGCTACTCATGATGACAGAAATGCACATATTATCGTTTGTCTTCAGTCTGTACATGTGAATTAATTTTAATCTATGTCTTAGTGACAGAGGTTGAAGTTCTCCATTCAGGAAGCCACCCCAAACCATCTAATTAAACATTTCAAACATTTTTATCCAAATCTGCACCCTGAGGCATGCATATCAGCATACAAGAAATCCACATACTGGTTGTGATGCACAGTCCAAGAAGCTTGCCAGTCCAGTCTTCAGCCTTCTAGGTTTAGAGCCATTTATGATTATAGGTTCACTTGTGTAAATTCCATCACTTTCTATAAACTGTAGAGTGTTGGCTCTGATCCTGAGTCTGTGTGGGAGTGAAATTCTCTGTAAAGAATCTTGCAGAAACTGAGAGGGAGGCTTTTCTGAGCTTAAAACATAGACTGTATAACTATATTCATACATTTGCTAACAAAATCAGTATGTTTGTCAGAATTTGGAGTAAGAATTCCTGGTAACAAGATTTGGGAAAGAAATGGATAGTCTGCAAATAGTCTCCATCTACCTCTAATGAGTAAATATAACCAGAGTTTACCAAAAGCACCTGGTAATTGTGAATGACTAAATGGGCTGAAGTCAGTTCACATCACACTCAAAGAAAGACATGAATGGAGTTCCCTCTTAGATAGATGTTAAGCTGCTTTAGAGCTGAGTTAGTTATGAGAAATGTTACAGTGAAGAATACAACTTGTTTAAGTGGTATGTTCAAAATGACATGCCTAATGAAATACATATTTTTTCTACGTATATGAGATTATAGAAGCAAACTGACTCAAACTGTGAGACAACATTGAAGGAAAAAGCAAATGAACAGCACTGTAACTATTCCACTTTACTTCAAGTGTGCTGCCTAAATATTTAGTATCCAAATGTGTACCACAATTTTAAAAGATTTAAAACTCCAACTATGAATTCTTGTTACTTGTTTCTGGAAACTGTACCTGCCATTCTCTTAATTGTTCTAAGTGAAGAGTAGCTTTTGGTTAGAACCGTAGTTAACTTAGCTATGTAGCTATATATTGGAATCACCTGAGGAACTTTAAAAATACTGATTTCCAAGTCCTTCAGAGAGAGAAGTGGATGTTTTAAAGCTCTTTCAGGTGATTCTGCCAGGCAGCCACCATTGAGAACCACTGTGTTAGTAGACACCAAGACAAGCATATGATCCAGTCAATTTTTTTTTTCTTAGAAAGTTAGGACTATTTGAAAAAAATTAACAATCTCTAATTATTGACATAAAATAAATTTAAGTCAACATTGGGCAAGATTTAAATGAATGAAGGCATCTAAATAAATGCTGAATACATTTTACCACTAAATTTCACTTTATTGCTGCTTAACTTGACTTTGATTTCCTACTCCCTACTATTTAGAACCTTTTCAGCTTTGGGGAAGGTCATAAAACCAACAAACCTTAGATCTCCTGTCTGTGTTTGCTTCCTGATGAACAGGTATGGCAAAGATTCAAAGCCTATAGTAGGATGCAATCCCACTGCTGGTGCTGCAAACTGTTGGTGGCTTCCTCAGGCCAGTGCATCATGATTAAACCACAGAGATTGTCTGCCTTGGTTTGAATCACAACTCTGGCTCTCTGATATAGGATCACTTAATGGCCTTGTGAACCTAGAGTAAGTTATTAACCTCTCAGCCCTTCAATTTCCTTATCAGTGAAATGGGGGATAACAGTAGTAGTTATCTCATAGAGCTGTTGGGAATAATAAATGGAATATTACAGTTAAAACAGTGTCTGGTGTATATTAAGTGCTCAGTAAATGCTAGTCATGTTATCTTATTAAGTCTTAGCTGATTTGTTAATGCTGGTAAACCTTTAATATTCCACCCCCATTACTCACTATTTTAAAGCTTTTTCTTTATGCCTGTAGAAACAGAAACAATGAAGAACTCAGTTTACTCCACACCATCTTTAGCTCCCTCTTGTGTATTCTGTAAGGATGAGATTTTTCTAAAATCCCAAGATAATTTGTGCCTAATCAGGAAAAAAATTATATTAGCAATCAGTTACTAAATTTAGCTAACTCGATTACTGTTGAATTATTTCTTTGCTAACAGCTGAGTTTTGCATCCCTGCTTATGCTAGCCCTCCCTTACTACACACCCCAGCACATTAAGACCAATGTCAATATCATGAGAGAGGCACCCTAAAAACCAAGTGATATGACAACTGCCACACGAAGCTTCAGCTACTGCTTGAGTAGGGGAAATATGAAATAAAGCACAACCTAGGATGAGGAGCATGCAAGGAAAGATCTGGATAAAGGGAAAAGCATAAAAGGATGCTGAGGGGCTAAAAACTTAGTGTGCTTCATAATCTTTGTTTAGTCATCTGTGGAAGCTTTCCCTTGAAGTAAGTATGACAAGAAGAAATACTAACATAAGATAAAAATCCTCTGTGTCTGTTATTTATACTGCAAGCTTTCAGGAGAAGACAGGCATTGTTGCCATGGTTAAAGTACATCCGAAAAGAAGGATGCTTCATCGAACACATGTATCACATGTATCCTCAAATCAAAGCATTTTATCCTCTAGCCTAGCGCTCGGTCCAATAGAACTTTCTGTGATGATGAACATTGATATAATCTGTGTTGTCCTATATGGTAGCCACTAACCATGCATTGCTATTGAGCACTTGAAATGTGGCCAATGCAATGGGAAACCAAAGTTTTATTGTAATTAATTAAAATTTACATATGAATAGACATGTGTGGTTAGTTCTATTGTATTGCATGGTGCAGTTCTAAACCCTGAAGGTAAATTGAAAGGAGGGCAAATTTCTTTAGAAAGTTTTAAAAAGCCAGGGAATTAATTATGTTGCATGGTGTGTTTGTCTCTCCAAAAACCTCCCTTATTGCCTAGCAGCCTGTGGCTTGGGTAGAGTTGCCCTCATCCAAGTAACATTTTTTCTAAGATCATCCATCCCTAAGCCAATCAGGACATAGCACCCTGGTCATGAGGACTGATTCAGGAATGACCCAATAAGCAATAAGCTCATTGCTTGTGGGACACAACTACCCGACTCTCCCAATTAGGAACAAGGAGCATGAGGCTACACTGCTACAGGCAGCCATCTCTGAATTGAGAAGGAAGCCGGCCTTAAAGCTCAGCTGGCAGATAGAAGGAAAAGCAGCAGGAATTACAGAAACGTGGAGTCATGTCCTGATCATATTTTAAGCTCACTCCCTCTGCTTTCTGCATTTTCAACCGTGTGCTGTGATATAAGTTTCTTCCCTGATGGTCCCAGTGCTGCCCCATTCCTCACTTCATGCCAGTCAATCAAGACCATTCCTTATGTGAAGATCAAATGGATTTTCTTTTTTAAAGAAAACTGTTCGGATGGTTAAAACCATGCTGAATTTTAGATTCATATTCATCAGATTCATAGTTTTCTTCTATAGCATTTTCCTCCCCTGGAGTTTCTGATTGCTTTGCCTTTCCACTCATGAGATAAAACATAGACTTTTCCCATCCTCTTCCTAATAATGCAATTTCTGGTTTATTTTGTATTTTTGTAAAATCCTTTTCTCTTCCTGAAGATATTTTAGTTGCAGCCTACTGATTTACTGATCTCATGCCCTGGTCAACTCGCCAAATATTCAAATTATTGAATAGCCGATATTCAGGGAATTTTGTTCCTTCTCTGAAAGCTTAATATTTGTTCTTGTCTTGCCCATCTTGCCCTTGCTTTCACTCTTAACATTTTATAAAGGAATAAAAAATGGACTTTCCCATTAACACTATTTACTGGCCTTTCTATTTGTGTGAACTTACGTCCTGCCCATTTCAGACCAAGGCATCAGAGGGGAAGAACGTAAGTCAGCAAAAACACCCCCAGTGAATTGTATTTAAGGGCGATTACACCCAATCAAGTAAAGAATCAGTGGTTGGAGCACATTAAAAGCTTCAAAGAAATTCTCAGTTGTTCAGCAAATTATCCCTCTGGTGATTTTGTCTGTTTCTACTTTCAGCCCACTTTCTTGGGATTTCTCTTCATGGGGCCTGTGGGTTATCTCATTTGCTTCTTGGTCTCATTTCTTATTTTTGGTGCTCATATTTATTTTCCTGGAGTTCAACAACTCCAAGTATCTTCTTCAAAAAGGGTTCTAGAGAAGCGACATTTTAAGATGTTGTTTTTCTGAAAAGAACTTTATTTTGCCCTCACAATCAATGTAAAAATTGGCCAGGTTTAGAATTTTAGGTTCTAAATCATTTTTACCTCCAAAGTTTGAGGCATGGAATCACCTTTTAGTATATACTGATTCTGATTTTTAAAAAATCTGATGGCAATCTGATTTATATTTCTAGAGATCCCATTCTTCAAGAATTCCTTTGCTGTCATATCTGCCAACTTCTTTATTCTGGCTCCTTTCACTCTTAGGAGTTGCTACTATGAGTTTAGGGGGGAAAAGGAGACAAATGCTGACATTTTGAAATACCAACTTCTCCTGATTTTCCGTAATTAAGTCATGTCCTTTGGTTTACGTAGTGTATAATAGTATATAAATGTCTACATTAAATAATAGATTATGTGACATTGGAGGGAAAATTAGGTAGCTTTGGATCAATCCAATTGGATCAATTTTAAGCTAGGTTGTCTTCAGAGAAAAACTGAAGCAAAAAGGAACTGAGAAATGAAAGAAGAGTTAACCTTTGCGTTAGCAAAGACACTAAGGAGAAGTAAGTTGAAGTGAAGCCAGGTCAAGCAGTAATCTTGTGGTGCTTCTGTTCTGATCAATATTTATGTCAGTCCCTGGCTGAACATTAATCGCATTGGTCCTTGATGGAAAGATACATAGAACTGCAAAGAAGTGAATTTTGAATATAAGTTATTTTTTATTTTATAAATTGCTCCATCCAGATAATTTCCTGATCTGAGCTCCCACTGGATTGAAAGTAAACGAGTGTAGCAAAAATGAACTGGGAAACAAAAGTCCTGAGTTTACCGAAATAGCACATGTTCTGCAATAATTTGTGAATGAACTCTCTCTCAGCTTGTCCAGACCTAGTGTCTCTGCATTAAAAAAAAAAATCTCTACTTTAAAATAAAAAGAGGGCATGATATTCCCCAATGTAACATTATATCCTATGTCCTAGAAATACTTTACTTCTATTTTCCAGTAAGAGGCCATTTACATTGATTAATTAAAAGGGAGATGTTTTCTTTTGGCAATGGAAACACTGGATTGTCCCTTATTTAGGGCCTTATTAATAAGAAATACTGGGCATGAGATACACATTAACAGAACCACATTTCGGCACTAGGGCAAGTCTTCTGGCCTCATGCCTATGAGTAGCAGGCCTTCCAGGTTCTAATTGCCTGGGTCCCCCTCTGTGATCCAGGAACACCTCTGAGATTCTGATGGAGTCAGCAGCAATGCAAAGGCCTTCTTTCATAGTGAATCCATTAAAATGTTGATAAAAGGATCTGAAAAGAAGAAAATGGAGCACTGAAACAACATTGGGGGTTTGGATGGGAAATGAACCCTCAACTGGAGAGTTGCATGGAAAAAAACAAAAAGAGAAAGGAAAAATGAAACACAAGAAAAGATTTTGTAGTGTATAAGAAAAATAAAATCAACTACCAACTTCCATAGCTGCCGAAGTAGGAAGTTGGTTGAGGTCTCTTCTCAAAAACATCAAAGTGCGATGGATGATCTTTCAACAAGAACTGGGCAGGCCAAAAGAAATACAAATATCTGGGCAATAGCTGTAATAACTATACTAGAATACAGTTGGAAACAGTCAAAGTTAGAAGAACACAGCAAAATAGGGGACTATTTATGAGCTCAGAGGCCAGTAATAGCAGTGTGTTTTCAGAACTGGATCTTCTTCTCACCTCTGGGTCACCTTTATTGTTTATAGCATAAGAAACATGGTTTTTGTTTTACTTGTTCCAACCAGGGTCAAATGCAAAGCACAGACATATATATTCAAAAGATTTGATTGTCATGCCTCGAAAGCAGTGCCATTTCTGTCGGCTTTCCTCCCAGTATTTCTGTGGAAAGTGTAATATAACTACAGTAAGTAATTTTTATCACCACATTAAAAGAAACACCAGATTTTACACTTGACACTATTAACTATCACCCACATTATCACAGTATTACTTAAAAAAAATAATTAAAATTGCTTAAATATTCTATGTGGGCCATTCATAAATCATGGTTTACCTTCACAATAAAGAATTGATTTTGTCACTTAAAATTATCTTTATGGGAGCTTCTAACATGACTCCATTTTTAAAAATTATTCTTTCTGGATTTACTGAGTAATTGACAAATAAAAATTTTATGTGCTTATGATGTACAGCATGATGTTTTGACATATGTGTACAAGGTGAAATGATTACCACAATCAAGCTAAATTAACATATCCTTCACCTCACATAGTTATCATTTTCAGTTTTTTGTGGTGAGAACTTTTAAGATCTACTCTCTTCGTAAATCTCAAGTATACAATACAGTATTATTAACTATAGTTTGCTTGCTGTAATTAGATCTCCAGAACTTATTCATCCTCCGTATCTAAAACTTTGTAGCATCTGATCAACCTCTCCCCATTTCCCCAACCCTGCAGCCTCTGGCAATCACCATAATGCAACTCTTAAATTATATGTTAAAAAACAGTATATTCAACTCATAAATCATGACCTCAGATATATTAAAAACACATAGAAAAACATATCAAATGGTATTGTATAATAGGTGGTTTTCAATTATTAAAAACTTCTCAAACTTTCTGTGGTGAGCTTCTAATATTTTTATGGTTAGAGAAAACTCTTAATTTCATCTATCACCCTAGGAGTCTAAGATAAATGAAACTGGCTTCATTTTGCATATATCTTTTCACAAGGGTATGTGGTTTTTATTCATCAACTCTGCTTCATCAGATGTTCTTAGGTCTTAGAAAGCAGATAACCGAGTGGATAAAAATCATTAATGCTAAATGGCAACTTTGAGTTCATAATGTGTTGCTTAGTTTTATTTCATCCCAAGGACACAGAATTCATCCTGAATGCTGACCAAATAGTCAGAAGGGGAAAAAGCAAAAATGTGGGTGGATCGACAGAAACGTTTTCCTTTTCTGAGCAGTTTTATCCTTGTACATGGTAAAGAGTTTAATAAACACACACTTCAATGTTAGAATTGACACTACGCAGAAGCACTGTAAGGATCTAATTTGAAGGTTTGCTTTCATTCTCCATATGAAATATAATAAATTTAAAGTTACCAGGGTGACATTTAGTACTGACACTGTTGGAGGGAAAATTTACCTGAAGGGATCATGAATCCTATGGAAGGGCCAAATCGCTTATTTTTTATTTGGTGTAAAAGCAGAGTAAGTAAAAAAGAATCCTAAAAAATTTGGAGAAGAACTTTTTGCATTTTTTTTTTTCAAGAGACAGGGTCTCACTCTGTTGTCCAGGCTGGAGTACAGTGGTGCGACTGTAGTTCATTGCAGCCTCAACTTCCTAGGCTCAAGCAATACTCTCACCTCAACCTCCTGAGTAGATGGGACTACAGGTGTCAGCCACCATGCCTGACTAAGTTTTAACATTTTTTTTTTTTTGTGGAGACAGGGGTCTTGCTATGTTGCCCAGGCTGGTCTCAAACTCCTGGCCTCAAGGAGTGCTCCCACCTCAGCTTCCTAAAGTGATGGGATTACAGATGTGAGCCACTGCACCTGGCCTGAAAGTCATTTTTTTTGAATGTTGTTTTTGTTTTATAATCAACCACAAAGCTCCCCTCTCCAGATGTTTGTGGGAGCCCTGGTATGATTAAAAGGTACACCACCAATACTCTGCACACTGCAACCACAAGTAGAATTGTGCTTCTCAGGTCACAAAGTCATAGGGGTGAAAAACAGCATAAAAATGGTAATTGGAAATCCAACTCCCTGCCTCCCACTTAGGTAAAGACAGAGCATCTTATCTACTTCTATTAATATCCTTCAACTTGAGAAGTCAAAGGTGGCCACCACCATCATGTCAACTGTCTCCCAAAATGATAATCCTAGATGCCAAGATTGTGGCTTTTTGGTTGACATCATGAAAAAGAATTAAAAGTTCCAACTGCTATTTGCTTTTCTTCCTAAACCACAGTGTTAGTCTCTTATTTGAACAATTGTGGAAAAGAAAGATGTAAAATGGGAATTATGATATGGACTTTACAGGATTGCTGTAGGATTTGGGAATAAAATATCTTGAGGTTGTTTGAAGTCTTCTTGCATTTTTAGATTTACACACAAGGGCTATTTTTCAATTCCTTGTTGTATGTGAAAGTCAAAGACTTCCTCAAGAATCTTGTGAATTCCATGGGGTGCTATGATATATGTCAATTCTGTGTCTGGAATTCACACTGTCTGTTGAATTCTAGTTATTTCTCATGTCTGGTGTCTGCCCTCTATCGTGACTCCATTCCGACTTGTAGAATGTGAGCCGTTCTGCTCACACAAGACATTTATATGCAGCAAACTCCATTAAACAGTTGAGAAGATGAGGGAGTTTTACATATCTGTGTGGCTTTGTAAACTCTCTAGCTTTTTATGATCCCTTACATCACCCTCTCACTTAAGTTATCTGAGCCCTCAAGCTTGATTTCTCTGGGAAAACACCTTAGCTTAGCTTACTCTGTTTCCCTCCATTGGACTAAAGTCTTATCAAAAATTTACCTAACAGGTTTGAGAGGCTTCAGGATGACTGACTAGAGGCATCTGGTACTCACCTCCTCCACAACGATGAACCAAAATAATGAGTAGATAATCATACTTTTAATAGATCCCCTAAAAGAGAATGCTGGAATTCAATAGAAAAGCAACGGCCGGGCGCGGTGGCTCAAGCCTGTAATCCCAGCACTTTGGGAGGCGGAGACGGGTGGATCACGAGGTCAGGAGATCGAGACCATCCTGGCTAACACGGTGAAACCCCGTCTCTACTAAAAAATACAAAAAACTAGCCGGGCGAGATGGCGGGCGCCTGTGGTCCCAGCTACTCGGGAGGCTGAGGCAGGAGAATGGCGTAAACCCGGGAGGCGGAGCTTGCAGTGAGCTGAGATCCGGCCACTGCACTCCAGCCTGGGCGACTGAGCGAGACTCCGTCTCAAAAAAAAAAAAAAAAAAAAAAAGAAAAGCGACAGGAAATACCTAGAGCAATGAAGGAGAAAGAAACAAGACAGCCTATTCAGCTGGGATCAACTGGGATCCTGGAGAATCTCCTCAATGTGGGGAAAGGGTAAGTGAGTGACTCCCAGGCATCCATATTCCCAATGGGGACTCCTGTAATCCTACCACAGAAGAGCTCCTCAACCTATGTGCACCCTGAGACTTGTTAGAGCTTCCTGGAGACTGCATGACAGCACTGCTTCTGAGAGAGAATTTGCCCTAGGCTCTATGCCCTCCCTGAATCCTAAGCAGCTGCAGCAAGTTGCCATTTTGAGAGCCCAGTCCCCACCAGACTGCATCCTGCCATGTGGCCCAACAGGTTATTCATTTCTGCATTCCTGGCACCCCACTGAATGCGGGGTACATCCCTACCTGCAGTCAGATGCCACCGCTGGTTGCTGCCACCAGGGCCAAAGTGTGAACCATTGGCAGTGACCCCACTACCCTTAGTGGCAAGGCCACCATGCATTTCAAGTACACTGAAAAAAGACAACTGTGATTGCAGCTGTCGCTTGAGGCTAAAGTGTGGACTCCCCAGCTTCCTGTTTATAGCTGCTGTTACTGAAAGCAACTCCACCCTACCTAGCGCAGGGCTATGTAGTTAGTATAGCTGGTGACACCTCTACCTGAGCATTCTGCTAAGGGCTTGAGGCTCACCTTGCCTCTACCTACCACAGCCAATGCCCACACGCACCACTGGGGGGCCTGAGGACAGGCCCATCTGGCCTGGTTTCACCTACCCCCAGGTGCCCAAGCACACCATCCAGGGACCTAGTGGTTGCCCTGTGCCGTCCACCACCACTGGCACCTGAGCACTTCTCTTGGGAAGCATGAAGTCAGGCCCACACAAGCTGTCACTACCACCACAGCTGGCACTTACCTACATGTAATGCCTGCAGGCCTGGGGTCTGGCCTGCTTAAACTGTCATAGTCAGTCACTGTCAGTACAAACCACTTGGGAGCCAGAAAATTGTCCCTCCAGTGCTACTGCCATCACCCACATGGCATTCACTGCCCTGGGGCCTGAGAATCTGCCCACATAACTGGCCCATTGCTGCAACAGTCAGCACTGAAACAAGCTGCCTGGAAGCCCAAGAATTGACCTGCCTGGACTCGTTAACACTAAGACCAGTGTATACCACCCTAAGGCCCAAGGACAGGAATGCTTGGCTCACCACTGCCACCACTGGGTATTGAGGACTGGTCCACCTGATGTCTTTGTCCCCACAAAACTTCACCATAACCTCTAATAACCACCACACTCTGAGCCACTGAGGATGTCACAAAAACTATTGGTGCTGTTTATTGTCAAATAAATAATACAGAAACATACCCAGAAGCAAAGCCAAAGTGTGCTACCCAATCAGCTCCATAGACAAGTCTTCAAGAAGAAGTTCTCTCCTATGAAAGTGAATTCTGAAAAGAAGAAGGGGCTGTTACACCACATGGGCAGATATCAATGTAAAGACACGGAAAACATGAAAAAAAAAATACAAGAAAATATGCCACATCCAAAGGAACACAGTAATTCTCCAGCAGCAGACTCCAATGAAAAGGAAATGTATGAAATCTTGGAAAAAGAATTCAAACTAATAATACTGAAGCTTAATGAGATACAAGAGAATTCAGATAAATAATACAAAGAAATTATAAAAACAATTCCGAATAAGAATGAGAAATTTACCAAAGAGCTAGATATTATTTTAAAAAAGGAACCAAACAGAAATTTCAGAACTGAAGACTTAATTGAATGAAATACAAAATTCATTCAAAAGCTTCAGTAATAAACTAGATCTAGCAGAAGACAGAATTTCAGAATCAAATATTCAAATTTTTGATGACCCAGAAGGCAAAGAGAAAAATAAACAAAGGAATAGAAAACCTATTTAACAAAATAATAAATGAAAATATTAGAACTCTAATAAAAAATGTAGACTTCTAGATACAGAAGGCTCAGGGATCCCCAAATGACACAGTTCAAAAAGGTCTTCTCTCAACTGTCAAAAGTCAAAGACAAATAACACATTCTTCAAAAAGCAAGAGAAAAGTGCCTAGTTACTTATGAAGGAACTCCCATTAAACCAACAGGATTTCTCAGCAGAAACCTTACAGGCTGGGGAGCATGAAATGATACATTCAAAGTGCTACAAGAAAAAACTTGCTAGCTAAGGATACTATACCTAGCAGAATTATCCCTTATAAATAAAGGAGAAATAAAGTTTTTCCCAGACAAGTAAAAGCTGAGGGTATTAATCAATACTAGACCAACCATACAAGAAACACTAAAAGGTTCCTACACCATAATCAAGTGGAGTTTATTTCAGGGATGCAAGTATAGTTCAACATATCCAAATAAATGAATGTGATATATCAGGTCAACAGAATAAAGGGAAAAGGCCATATCATCATCTCAATATATGCAGAAAAAGTATTTGATAAAATTCAACACCTCTTCCTGATGCAAACACATCAAACTAGTCATGAAGGAACATGCCTCAACATAATATAAGCCATATACGACAAACCTACAGCTAATTTCAGACTGAATGGAGTAGATCTAAAAGAATTTCCTCTAAGAGATGGAACAAGACAAGGATGTGCACTTTCACCATTCCTATTCAATATAGTAGTGGAAATCCTAGCTAGAGTAGTCAGGCAACAGAAAGACATAAAAGGCATCCAATTTGGAAAAGAAGAAGTAAAATCGTTCCTCTTTGCAGATCACATGATCTTACATCTAGATAAACCTATACTCTGACAAAAAAAACCCCTTCGATCTAATAAATAAACTTAGCAAAGTTGCAGAATGCAAAATATAAAAATTAATGGTGTTTTTATACCCCAATAATAAACTAATTGAGAAATTAATTTTTAAAAATCTCAATTATAATAGCTATCAAAATAAAAAACCTAGGAAAAATTCAATCAAGGAGGTGAAAGATCTTTGAAAGTAGAGCTATAAAACTCTGATAAAAGAAACTGAAGAGGGTACAAACAAGTGGAAAGACATGTCACACTCATGGATTAAAAGAATTAACATTGTTGAAATGACCCAAAAAATCAAAACGAAACATACCAAAACCTATGAGATGATTCAAAAACAGTGCTAAGAGGGAATTGTGTAGTAATTAACACCTACATCAAAAAAGTAGAAAGATTTCATAAGATTATTTAACACTTCTCATATTTTATAGATGAGGTCAGATGCTTTTAAAGAGTAGCAAATTAAACTTCACTCTTGAGTTATTTACTCTCTAAGTCAGACTAAGGTATAATTTAGGATTGTCTTTAAACAGCCATTCAGAAACATAAAACTGTAGAACTGCTGTGTATTTGTGATTGGGAATGGTGCTTTAGCCAACTTGAAAGGATTAACATAGAAGAGATATACACAAATTTAAAAATTATGTTTGATCACAAGACTTAAGATAATTAAAAACAAAATCACAGATTATGAAAAAAGTAGAAAGATTTCAAATAAATAATACAATAATGGACCTCAGAGAACTAGAAAAGCAAGAACAAACAAAACCCCAAATTCGTAGAAAAAAATAATGACGGGTACAACAGAACTAAATAAAAACTAAAAAAAATTACAAAGGATAAAAGAAACAAAAAGTTACATTTTTGATGACAGACAAAATCAGTCTGTCATCAAAAATAACAGACTAGAGGGCTATTACTAAAAAGACAAAAAAAACCAAAAAAACAAAAAAACAGATGCTGGAGAGTATGCGGAGAAAAGGGAACTCTTATATGCTGTTGATGGGAATGTTAACTAGCCACTATGGAAAACAGTATGGAGATTTCTCAAAAACCTAAACGTAGAATTATCATATGACCCAGCAATCCCACTATGGGGTATCTATCCACAGGAAAATAAATTAGCATTTAAAAAGATACCCAAATCCCCATGTTCATTACAGCACTGTTCACAATAGCCAAGATACAGAATCAATCTAAGTGTTCACTGATGAACAAATGGATAAAGAGAATGTGGTATATATACACAACAGAGTACTATTCAGCCACTAAAAATAGAATAGAATCATGTCATTTTCAGCAATGTGGATGGAACTAGAGGTCATTATATTAAATGAAATAAGCCAGGCACACAAAGACAAATATCACATTTTCACTCATATCTGGGAGCTAAGAAAGTTGATCTCATAGAGGTAAGAGAGTAGAGTGGTAGATACCAGAGGCTGGGAAGGGTGTGGGAGTGGGGAGGATGAAAGGAGGTTGGTTAATGGATATAAACATATAGCTAAATAGAAGGAATATTATCTAACGTTTCCTAGCAATGTAGGGTAACAATGTATTATATTTTCAAAATAGCTAGAAGAGGACTTGAAGTGTTTCCAACACATAGAAATGGTACTTGGCCAGGCACTGTGGCTCATGCCTATAATCCCAGTGCTTTGTGTAGCCAAAGTGCGAGGATTGTTTGAGGCCAGGAGTTCAAGACCAGTCTGGGCAACAGAGTGAGCCCTGTCCCTACAATTTTTTTTTTTTTTTTTAAATAAGCAAGGTGTGTTGTGTACCTGTAGTCCTAGCTACTCGGAAGGCAGAGGAAGGAGTATCATTTGAGCCTAGGAGTTTGAGGTCACAGTGAGCTCTGATCACACCACTGCACTGCAGCCTGGGTGACAGAGTGAGACTGTGCCTCTAAAAAAACAAACAAATTTAAATAAATAAATACACAGTGACGTATACCTCAAATACTCTGATGTTATCATTATATATTCTATGCATGTAACAAAATTTCACATGTACTCCATAAATACATACACATATTGCGTATCAGTTAAGAAAAAGGCAAATCTAAAAAATACTTACCTAACAATCCACTAATACTTCTAAACTAGTCTCACTTTTTTAGCCCTGGAAGAGACTTTGAAATGTCAACCTTCTCGTGTCCTTTCCTCTACCAGTGTCTGAAAGACGAAAGCCACAATAGATAGATTCACCACCTCATGATACGAATGAAACCACCCATCTGAGAAAGCACAGTGGTGATGTCAGTATGGTTTTAAAATGATAGTCCTTTGCTCTATTATACAATAAAGCTCATGGAAGTCCATGATGGGAAGTGCTCAGTAGTTGGCACTTACGATGATTATTTATCTGAATCACACTTCGTAACCATTCTTCTGTGGTTGATATTTAACAAGGCTACCAAATTTATCTTTCTAAGTTTATACTTAAACAAAATCACCTCCAGCTATGGGGGACTTTTCAACGTATTACAAACTATGACCAATAAAAAATAGATGTTGCAGCAGAGTGAACTCCTTTGTATTCCAATCCCCACATTTTATAAATCAAGAAACCTGAAGATCAGAATACTTCCAAGGTGCCCAAATACACAATAAGTTGGTGGAAGTTTGGATGAGAGACTAGGGCTCTTCGCCCAATCTCTTTGGATCTGCTGACATAAAACTAATAAGACACAGAGGGTACTTTGGATCAAGATCCATAAGTTTCATGATTTCTTTTTTTAAATAAGATCATGATGTGCCAAAGGGTATCTTGTTAATCTACCTGCCATTGAAAGATAAATCAGGTTATTATGATTTGGTAAAATCCATGAAAATCTCCCATTCTTCCATAATGTTGCTTTTGCACATAAAGATAGGCTTTAGAATTTGATACTGCAAGATTCTAGTCAACGTCATTTATTTATTGGAGTAGGGGCTGGTGAGGGAAATAACAACATTAAAAAAATTCATCTATGTAGAAGACAAGGTTGCTTGTGTTAAATAGTGTGATATGAGGACAGGCCAGGAGGGTTTTTGACTACAGCAGGCTGCAGGGCTTAAGAAAAAGTCTCTCTGAAGCATGAGTTATAACATCTTTCTTCATTGTAAGCAAGCATTAGTGTGTTGAAAGTTCTCTACCTGAAAATTTTCCATGCTGTATCGTGTGTGTGCACACATACTCATAGCCATGCGTTAGGAAGTCTCTGGGGCTGACTCTCTTTCTTTTTTCTCTGGTTGTTTTCTGCCAAACTGTGTTCCCAAATCTGGTTGCCTGGCCTGCAGCTTAATCAGTTTATCTCCCATTCCTTGACTCTTGCAAGTAGAGGCTCACGGGAGCCAATTATTATTGTTTCTCCCTCCCTGATAGAGTTGTTAGACCTATGGACCATGGGCAGCCTCCACAGGATTCTTGGGGAATATTTGAATTCAGAGACCAGAATTCAGCTTCCTATCCAGGCATAAGGTAGAAGGACATTACCAGAAGAGAAAGTTTTGAACTGCCTATGAAAATATCAGGACCCCTAGTATTTGTGGAGTAAGATATTGCATTCCAGATTTCTCCCCTAGCATTTTCCACTAAATCAATCATTTACCTTGCTCATTTACTCTAGGGCTAATCCCTTTGTAAATATTTTGGATGACTCGTTCATTTTTTAAAACTTTGAGACTAAGGATGCTACATTCTTTTTGCTTTTAATATAACATGAAAACATGAACATGCCACTGAATTGTAGCTTATTAGTTTCTGCATGAAAGAACAGTGGGTATTCGTTCAATTAAAAATTCAGTTATAATCTCTGAGGCCTCTTCTCTATCTAGGGATGACTCGGAGTACATTTATTAGATGGGAATTCTTACGTTATTAGACCACACTTGTAAGATTGAGACTTACAGAAATGAGGAGTTGACCATATTTAAAGAAGCATTATACTAAAAATATGGAATTCCCCTATGTAAAATAATGCCTGGGATATAGACTTGCTCTATTACTTTTAGTCAAATTTCCCTCAGTTTACATTGGCTAGCTGGTTATACTTTTGTATAAGGTCTTGGAACTTGAATTAACTTCTAGGGTTTGCAAGTGGGAATTTAATGATACCTGGTAAAACAATGACAAAATAGTTCAATCAAGATCTTCTTGAGAATTTTCTTGATGATTTTAATGGTCTCCCAGTAAGAAAGGCTCTGCCAGTTAGTCACCTAATTAAGCAAAATTTTTGTCTGATAAATTCAACTCTCTAATGATGACCAGTTGCAACCAAAGCCAGCTGGGATTTTATGAGTAATGATTATTAAAACTGCTATTAACTATTTCATGCTAGGATTACTTGTTCCTTTTTTTATTTTTATTTTTTATTTTTTTGAGACAGAGTTTCAATCTTGTTGCCCAGGCTGGAGTGCAATGGCATGATCTCGGCTCACTGCAACCTCTGCCTCCCGGGTTCAAGTGATTATCCTGCCTCAGCCTCCCAAGTAGCTATGACTACCGGCATGCACCACCATGCCTGGCTAATTTTGTCTTTTTAGTATAGATGGGGTTTCTCCATGTTGGTCAGGCTGGTCTTGAACTCCCAACCTCAGGTGATCCACCTGCCTCGGCCTCCCAAAGTGCTGGGATTACAGGCATGAGCCACCACTCCTGGCTACCTGTTCCTTAAGATAATTAGGATTACATTTTAAAATATAAGAAGCAAATAGAAAAATTATTTTTAAAAAATATAGGCCTGCATGATATAGGAGATAAAAACCCCAAAATCCAAAACCCGGTGGGCAGTGTATGGAGTGTGGTTCTTTGGATGCAACACAAAGTAATATTTGAAAATATTTATAATCAACTCTTGTCTCCTCGCAACGAGGTATTATTTTAAAGCATGAGGTGATATAGTGACTATTAATGGACCTGTCACTTAATTGATGCCTCTATTTCCCAGTAGATATAATGAGGTAATAACTCCTACATTATATGTGGACATTTTGCAGAAGGGGAAACATTTAGAGTTCTGTAGCACATTAAGATTTCATGGAAATAATGCTGAGTTATAAAGAAATTTCTCAATGTGTCATGGTTTCCCATGGCACCAGTGATTTATGCGATGAAACAGATAGTGTTGCATTATACTTGGCCTCAATGTTCATCCAGAAACTTGGCACAATCTGCTGAACATACCAAGAGTGGTATATACATCTTATATTCAAGTGTACTGGCCATGTACTTTTCATTCACACTTAGGCTGTGGAAAGAGTGGTAAAGGAAACTACCACCTAATGTGACATGCCGTAACAGAAAAAGGTCCATATTTATAGGCTCATTGAGAAGGGGTAACATCTGGTGTCTCCCCAGTAAGATAATCTTCCTCCTTCTTTGGGGTCAGTTCAGCACAGAACACAGACTATACAGAGCACAGGCTATGATATCCCCTACTTGCCTCTTCTCTCTCTCTCTCTCTCCATGAAATAGAAGTGGGTGCCTCTATCCTGAAAGACTGTTTTCTTCCTTTCTAGATTTACAGAGAAGTCGAGTTTCCTAATATATTCTCATTAGACCAGAGGAGAATAGGCAAATCATGTTAGGTTTTCTGAGAAAAGACATATACCGTTGGCCAGCCTGGATGAAGCAGGGTCTTCAGTAAAACATAATTTGTGGAAGTATAGTGGGCTCTGTTGGCCCATTCTTTTTTCCAGCTCTGTGCACCCATATCTCCTCTTTGCAAGGCTTTGCTGCCAATGGCTGACACCTGTGACTTTCAGAGGTGGGCACTGGAGCCCACCTGATAAGCTGATAAGCAAAGAAAGCAAAGTAGTGCCTGGGAGTTTGTTAACTCTCTTCCCCTATAGATGATAGCTGTGTAGTGGGGAGCACAAAAGTCCAGCTTCCTCAATTTGAGGCTAGACAAGACAAACTCTGTGATATAATATATGCTTCTGAGCTCCTTTGGGATTCCCCTGAAATAGCATTATTTCTTGGCTTCTTCCTCATTTTTATCCTGCTTCTCATGACTTCTGGGGGGTAATTTCCTAATAACTCCATTGCTTGTCAATCCTTGTCTCAGTCTCTTTCTGGGAGAATCTTACCAAAGGGACTATGAGAAGGAGGATTAGAGAAGAAAAGATGGGAAAGAGGGATGCTCTCTTTTCAATTCTAAATGAACATGGGGAAAGGGGTAATCATCAAAGCTCAAAAATCTTGCTCTTATCAAATAATAACACATTGATAATGCATCTTTACATTTTTGAGCTTTTATTCATTATTTAGAGATTTAAGAGCTTCATGATGTAGATGGTGAAATGCATGGCAGATACATGGAGGGATATGCCTAAGGACATAAAACTCCATAATAAAGCCAGAAGTAGAACAAAAACCAACTGGCTTTGTGGCCAAGGGTTTTCACCCATCTTGGGGTCAGACAGAATGTAGTTTAAATCTCAATTCAGCCACTCACTAGTTTTGTCAGCAGTGGTACACTGATAAATGTTTAGCAATCAGCTTTTTGGGGTAGGGAGTATGATATGGTTTTGCTGTGCCCCCACCCAAATCTAATCTTTAATTCTAGTTTTCATAATATCCAAGTGTCTTATGGGAGGGACCTCTTGGGAGGTGAATAGATTGTGGAGGTGGTTCCCCCATGCTGTTCTTGGGATAGTGAGTGAGTTATCATGAGACCTGATGGGTTTATAAGGGGCTTTTCCCCACTTCACTTGGCACTTCTCTCTCCTGCCACGATGTGCAAAAGGACATGTTTGCTTCCTTTTCCACCATAATTGTAAGTTTCCTGAGGCCTCCCCAGCCATGCAGAACTGTGAGTCAATTAAACCTCTTTTCTCCATAAATTTCACAGTCTTGGATATTTCTTCATAGCAGCACGAGAATGGACAAATACAGTAAATTGGTACTGGGAGTAGTGGGTGCTGTTGTAAAGATATCTGGAAATGTGGAAGCAACTTTGGAACTGGGTAACAGGCAGATGTTGGAACAGTTTGGAGGGTTCAGAAGAAGACCGGAAAATGGGAAAGTTTGGAACTTCCTAGAGACTTGTTGAATGGCTTTGACCAAATGCTGATAGTGATATGGGCAGTGAAGTCCAGGCTGAGGGGGTCTCAGATGGAGATGAGGAACTTCTTGGGAAC
The DNA here is from genome assembly GCF_009764315.1 of Trachypithecus francoisi. Lineage (NCBI taxonomy): Eukaryota > Metazoa > Chordata > Mammalia > Primates > Cercopithecidae > Trachypithecus > Trachypithecus francoisi. The sequence continues at coordinate 14,975,157 of NW_022681461.1, forward strand.
TGGAGCAAATGTCACTCTCACTTTGCCTTAGCAAAGAGACTGGTGGCATTGTGCCCCTGCTCTAGGGATCTGTGGAACTTTGAACTTGAGATAGATGATTGAGGGTACTTGGCAGGAGAAATTTCTAAGCAGCAAAGCTTTCAAGAGGAAGCAGAGCATAAAAGTTTGGAAAATTTACAGCTTGATGATGTGGTAGAAAAGGGAAATCCACTTTCTGGGGAGAAATGTAAGCTGGCTACAGAAATTTGCATAAGTAACAAAGAGTCAAATGTTAATTACCAAGATAATGAGGAAAATGTCTTCAGGGCATGTCAGAGAACTTCACAGCAGCCCCTCCCATGACAGGCCCAGAAGCCTAGGTGGGAAACATGAGTTCATGGGCCAGGCCCAGGGTCCCCCTATTCTATGCAGCCTTGAGACATGGTGCCCTGTGTCTCAGCTGCTTCAAGTCCAGCTATGGCTAAAAGGGGCCAAGGTATAGCTTGAGCCATTGCTTCAAAGGATGCAAGCCCCAAGCTGTGGTAGCTTCCACATGATGTTGGACTTGTGGGTGCACAGAAGTCAAGAACTGAGGTCGGTAAACCTCTGCCTAGATTTCAGAGGATGTATGTAAACACCTGGATATCCAAGCAGAAGTTTGCTTCAGGGGTGGAGCCCTCAGGGAGTGCATCTGCTAGGGCAATGTAGAATGGAAATGTGGGACTAAAGCCCCCATAAAGTCTCCACTGGGGCACTGACTAGTGGACCTGTGAGAAGAGGGCCACTGCCCTCCTCCTCCAGACCCCAGAATGGTAGATCCACTGACAGCTTGCACCATATGCCTGGAAAAGCCACAGACAATGCCAGCCTGTGAAAGCAGCTGGGAAGGGTGCTATACCCTGCAAAACAAGAGGGGCGGAGTTGCTCAAGGCCATGGGAATGCACCTCTTGCATCAGCATGACCTGGATATGAGACATGGAGTCCAAGATCATTTTGGAACTTTAAGGTTTAATGACTGGCCAACTGGATTTCAACATGCATGGAGCCTGTAGCCCCTTTGTTTTGGCCAGTTTCTCCCATTTGGAACAGGTGTATTTACCCAATGCCTGTACCCCCATTTTATCTAGGAAGTAACTAATAAGCTTTTGATTTTACAGGTTCATAGGCAGAAGGGACCTGCCTTGTCTCAGATACGACTTTGGACATGGACTTTTAAGCTAATGTTGGAATGAGTTAAGACTCTGGGGGACTGGTGGGAAGGCAAGATTGTGTTTTGAAATGTGAGGCCATGAGATTTGGGAGGAGCCAGGGACAGAATGATATGGTTTTGCTCTGCCCCCACCCAAATCTCATCTTGTATTCTAGTTCCCATAATCCCCACGTGTCATGGGAGGGACCTTGTGGGAGGTGAATAGATTATGGGCGATGGCTCCCCCGTGCTGTTTTTGAGATAGTGAATGAGTGGCTTTTCCCCACTTCACTCTGAACTTCTCTCTCCTGCCACGATGGGAAGAAGGACATGTTTGCTTTCCCTTTGGCCATGATTGTAAGTTTCTTGAGGCCTCCCCAGCCATGCAGAACTGTGAGTCAATTAAACTTCTTTGCTCTATAAATTACCCAGTCTTAGGCAGTTATTCGTAGCAGCATGAGAGTGGACTAATACAGGGGACATGCTGATTTAAAGCACTTGCCAATTTTTGTGCTGTAAATACTTTCACGGTGGCCTGTTTCAAACTACCAATGTGATTTCACTGAATGCCAAGTCGAGAGGGATATACAGAATTCACTCTTGCAGGCTGGTGTGAGTCAGACAATATATCTCTATCTGTGCCTTCTTTCTAATCATTTTTGTTTCTATGTCCTCATTCATTATATTGATATAATGATACCTACCTAATCACGTCATGAGTATTAATATTTTGCTACATAATTGCCTAAAACTAGTTATTATCATCATTAATAACAAGGAAAGTTAAAAATTAAAAAATGGCAAAAATGAGATAAAGGTACAGTTTACCATTGATATTTGTATTGGTTGGATTGTGAAGTATAAATTTTAGCCAATGACACAATTTACCCATTTGAGGAACATTTTATGTAGGGGAAGGAAAGGAAGATACACATGATCAGCAATAGCAACACCTTCCATTTGTTTTCCACTCAAGTTGTGAGTCTTGAGTATATTATCTAAACTGGCCATTTGTTTCAGGGTCTCACCTAGCTTAATTCCCTATGTCTCTGAAATGCACATCTTAGCAAATGTCAATGCCACTTTGCAAATTTTACATTAACATAGACATATAAAACAGCATTCTTGTTTCTGAGATCAAATGATACAAATTGTTTTCACTATTAATGGAATTTCCATTAAAGTAAACTCAGTTTGTATTATAGCGACTGACTATAATTACCTCAAAATATCAAGTAATATATGCAATCCTTTTTCATTACTGTCATGAGATGGAAATACCAAGAAGCATCAAACAATTGTAGGGCACTGTTGCAAAATTTGTTGTTTTGTTAATGGAAGCCATTATATGAACATCATAGCAGTGATTAGAAAATTCTTAACATTCGTGAAGTGCATGCAAGTGCCCCTTGGAGATTAGCTTGTATTTTGTAAGCATACTTTCCAGAGAATAGAATGAGATGCTAGATCTTTAACAATTGAGCACACCTGATAGGAATCCTATTTATCTTCTCTTCCTCAAGAGCTGGATCAGAGGAGTTGATCTTGCACTCTATTTGCACAAGTGTTACCACTTTCTTTAGTGCCGTGGAGTTGGGCTTTCTCCATATCCTATGAACTTTTTCCATTTTGATTTGCTACATATAAACTTTTATTAGACTTTGCCCTCAAGGCAGGCAGTAAAAGGAAGTAAGCCTAGTAGAGCTGAGAAGATGACACGGGGAAAGTGAGTGATATTTACCCAAGAAGAGGTCTTATTCATCAAAATCCTTGCTGAAAGGAAAGAAACTTGCATCCACTTGTCTGAATTGTGTTCACTGGCATTTATTTTTAGGTATAACATTTGTTTCATGACCACAATCCTGTTTGCAACAGGTTATATATACTTTGGATGCAATTTCAACATAAGTTGAAAGATGAAAGGTAGCCTAGGTAAAAAGAAGATACGAGGTAATGTGGTGATTTCACAGGAGCCAATTGGGTTTCTGTGAAGTAATGTAAGGTCAGTCTCACCCCTTGGGAAGAAAAACCTTGTGGAAATCTTACTTTGTAATAGAAATTGGTTACTGGAGGAAACTGGCCTTTTGATTGTTCTCATCAAAATATTTCTCAAATGAAAACAGTTATTTTACCAACTTTTTCTAGGAATTGGAGGGAAGTATGATTACATGAGGAAAAAAAGAAGAAAAGAAAAAGAAAGAAGCCAGGTACTGGTGCCTCAGCCTGCATTTCCATCCAGTGATTCCATATCCTTACAGACAGAAGGCTGCTGCCAGTTTCCTTGGGGGTCGATGCTAAAAATAAAAACAAAAGCCTTCTCTGCTTTCTGTTTCGCTCATCCCCTGGTCCTCTCCCTTTGGGGACAAAAATGCTCTCCTTCTGCCTCCCACAGGGTGCAGTGGGGCATTGGAGCTGCCTTCAGTATCCTCCAATGAACAGAGCAGCGGGCCTGGCTCAATGTCATGCCCCATCTCTCCCAGCCTCTTAGAGACCTGGGGAGAAATGGCCCAGCTGGCAGGAGCTTGAGAGCTGCTGTCTGCCTCTCAGCGGCAAGTCTCCTCACAAATTGGCCAGAGGCTGCCATCTGAGTGGAGAGGGAGTAGGGCCAACAACTTCAGTTCATATTAGGCTCTTCCCTGAATGAGCAATGTCAAGAAAGCAAGAAGCATTTTTGCCTTAGTAGCTTTAATTTTTATTGGAGATACGTGCCTTGGATTTGCAGGTCAAGAAATCTTGAGTTGAACTTTCTAATCTACTATATGCATTCACTTCCTCATGCAGCCCTTGTGTATTGAGCAATGAGCACCTCCAGGTATGGTGTTAGTTATAGGGGGTACAAGACATGGAAAATCTGACCTTGGCTCTCAAGGAGCTCACAGACTATAGGTGAATGCAAGTCTATTGCAGACAGCATAGTAACATGAGTGCAGTGTATAAAAAGAGAATGGGATGGCATTTAGGAAAGCCTCTGAGTGATATCAGTATAGGGAAACAAGAGGTTACCTGGCCATGTGTGTGGGGAAAACCAGGGCAGCATATATCCTGCAGAGAAAACCACCCCCACCACTTTCATTTTTAAACTCAGTCTGCGATGACTGCCGGAGTTGAGGCTTGTCCACAGTCAATGTTTGGATAAAAAAGAACATGCATCCCATGGCCCTGTCCCATAGTTCAGCAATGTTGCCCTGACTCTCCATACCTGCCTGCATCTCTGGCCAGCATGTTGCCCTGTTCTGTGTTTCTGTTATTATCAGGCAGGCTGTCTCCACATGAGAGCTCCCAGAAACTCTAGCCTACTCTCATATTCTCCAGCTAGCAACCACAGCAATACAAAAGCCAGTTTTCCCTGAAGTTCTGGCAAAAATCCCAAACCCTGATTAGAATCAGGGTTGTATCCTCAGCCCTGAAAAAAATCCTTGAGGCAAAGGAATATGCTCATCGGTCAATTCTGGGTCAGTCTCACCTCCACACAGATGCTGAGATGGTTCTTTGCTGCTGTTCACAAAATTCGGAGGCATGATGTGGACAGCCAAAAATAAAAACTGCACACTATTTGTCATAAGCTCTCAGCATCTGTTTTCTATCCACTGGACTAGATAAATGCTCTTTAGGGGAGTCTAGACAAGGGCCAGAGAGCAGGGACTGGAAAGAGGATGAAAAGAAGGAAACGGAATAATCTCGTTGGTAAAGCACAATGAAAGAAGGCAGCAACAATTGCATCTTTTAAAGTAACTCAGCAGACATTGAGATGTCTCAGACATGTTCAAAACTTTATTTCTAATTGGACCCACAAGTCAAGACTTGTGCTTTCATGGAATTTACATTCTAAGAAGAAGATGGATATAGCTATAGTTCTAGACGTAGATACAAATACGCATGTAGCTATAGATAGATGGATAAGACAGATACGGAAGTAGATGTGGGAGGAGGGAAAAGGAAGACAAATCAAGAAGAGGTGCCAGGTGTAACCTTAAGGAATTTACCCTTTTAGGGAGAAACTAAACATACACAGTGAAACAGCTGCAGACAACACCTCCATATTTCACAATATAAAAGTATATGAAAGTACACCAGAGAAGCACAGAGGCTGAAAAAGTTTTATAACAGGAGAAAGTACATTGAGTTGAGGTTATTCAAGTAGAGTTTTGTGGTACCATTCTCCAGTTTTGAAGTTTTGAAGTTGAAAGACTTTCAAGTGTTCTAAGAGGAAGGAACAAACACTGGCCATTGTTTCTTAAATTCACTTAACAATAAGACTCATTTCAAGTGTTTATAAATTTCTGAACCCTATCGAGACTTTCTGATTTATATTTTCCCCAGGATAGGCTAGGTGATCTGTATTTTAAATGACACTGTGACTGCTCCTATCACCAGGAAAGCGTGAGACTGCTTGCTTACCAGGCTGGCAGGTGCAAAGCAAGGTGGAACGCAGCATGCAGGATGCCCTCAGGCCCTTCTTCATACTCAGCACTACTACTTATGTCTATTTCTAATGAGAAGTGCAGGACTATTGTTAAAGGCTTTCTTTGCTTGGGTTTATAGAATGTGAGAATGCAAGGGAATAAGACATGGCTATTGGATTTAGTAGAAGGTGCGCGGAACAAATCCCAAATGCTAGCAGATCATGTGAAAGTAGACAGATTTTCCCCGGCAAATAGAGAGGGGCCTATAAAGATTGCAGACAAAAATATCCAGAGTGTGTGCATCTAATTCAATTAAGCCCCTGTTTTCCATCCAGCCTGCGTCCCAAGTGCTCCACTAGCATATGCTGCTGCACTAACAACGCCTTGTGGATGCACAGCACTCCCTGAGGTGGGAGAGGACAGCTGCTTAATACTCGTTGTGCACAGCAGGGCAGAAGGTAAAGAACAAGCCCTGGGTATGGCTTGGGAGGCCCTGGGTAGACCGCAGGGAAGATTTCTGACAAGACAGAAGCCAGAACGGAAATTCTACTAAGGCTATTAGTGTACGGTATATCCATAATCTATCAAGAAATGTCTTGGGGGTTTGCAACTATAAATAGTTAAGACCTTGGGGCTTCCTCAGTAAGTTTGCGGGAATTAATAGCATCACTGCCTGATGCTGTGGGTGGGGTCTTACTTTAAAATATTTTTCCTTATCTCTGAGAAGTTGAAGAGATAAGGCAGCCAATATAACACTACTAATGATGAAGCCATATCCAATGGGAATAGACATTAGTATCAGTTCATAGAAAGATTTCTGGCTCTAACTGGGCTTAGGGTGCTGCACTGCTCTGCTCCTTGAAGTGGGGTATGGCCATATAATTTACTTTGGCCAATGGAATGTGAGTGGAAGTGGTTTATTCCACTCCAGACGGATGCTTTAAAAACTGGTGTGTTACTGGTCACTCTCTCTTTCCAACTACCATAGTGAAAGGCAAATGATGGCAGATGGTAGCTGCTCTGAACCTGGAGCACAGGGCTGCCGAAGAGCAGTGCCCCCAGCTGACCCATGATGGACTATAATATGAGAGAGAAATTAGCCTTGTGGTTTTCAGCCTTGATTTGGTGGTTATTTGCTGCTGCAGCACAACCCAGTCTAGGGTGATTAATGTATTCAGCCAATTAATGTTTTCCCCTCATCCAGGGGTAGTAATCATATTATCATGTATCACCAAGTTGCTTTGTCAGATAGGTAAGAAGAAATCTGTTCTTAGCCCGGCTAAAAGCAAGGCAAATCTTTCTTTGCTCTTCTCTAGAACAATGTAGCCTTTTATTAAAGTCAGACCGATAGATTTTAAGTATGCTAATATGATACTTTCATTAGTTTCTCCAACATAATTCTTAGTTTTTCTTGCAGGTTCCTTGAGTCAGTTAGCTATTATTCCTTTGCCTAGATTGTCATAATAACGTCTTAGTTGGCCTTTCTGCCTATGGAGTTTTTCTCTTTTACACTGCTACCCGAGTTTTTAACAATTAATCCCGACCTCAGACTTGAATAACTTTCCTGCTTCAAACTCCACCATAGCTCCCCATTGTCTATCATAAAGTACTGGCAATATGCGAAGGATGAAGGTATTCTAAGAAATGATTTAATTTTCCTTATTAGCAACCACACACACACACACACACACACAGAAATACATGGGGAAAGCCAAATCATCTATTAATTAGTACATAATTAGTACAGTATTTGAGTAAAGACCCCCAACTTTCTCTTAAGTTCCCAAGAGATATTTCAGAGTCAGAGTGACCCCTAAGTCAGACCCAGGCTCTAAGATGCCCCTCTGTACTCTGCACCTCCTTTAAACTTGGGGCAATTAAAAATTCCAGCAATCTTAATGTAATATGTGTCCTTACAATAAGTCACCATACTTTGAGACTTAGAAAGCCTCTTCTTGTAGCTGAAGGAGCCTCACTAACCATTTAGTTTTATTTATTGCTTAAGATACTGAAAACTAAAAAATTTTTTGAACTGGTAACCTTGTTGTAAGTATACACTGGATGCAAAGTTATTAATTCAACCCTAGAAAACAAATAGATGTTGTGTTATGATCTAGTGTATGTATATGTCATCAAGTAATCTATACATTTAAAATTTTTTTCAAAATGAAGTTTGTCATTTTTTCCACTAATAAAGTATACTTATTGTAAAAGTTTGGAAATTCTATAGCACAAGAAAAAAGGAAAACATAAATTATGCACAATCTCACCACCAAAAGAAAGTCATTATTATTGTTATTATTATTATTATTATTTTGGATTTGAGGCATTTCCTTACAGTGTTTATTTTTCATTCTATGCATAGGAATCTCATTCCATCCTACTCCTCCCTTTCAAGACTGTGGACCAACTACACAAACAGGTTGCCAATGGAAAAGCCATAAATCGTAACTGACCTCAGTTGGATGAAATGCATGTTACTTTTGTTTCCTAGTTCCCTTTTATCAGCCATGATTCAGTCAGGGAAACAAAGCCCCCACTAGTATTAGGGGAATAGGAGATTCATTTTAGGAATTAGACATTATACAAACGTGGCCCCCTGCTGGGGAAGCGAAGATCTGGAAATGAAAGTTGAAGGATCAGATTGTTAATATATGTGATGTACACTGGCAAGCCCCTGAAGTCAGAGCTTAGAGGGAAATACAAGAAGCCCACACATCCTACCACCCCAGTGGGACACTGAAGGGAGCTCCAGAAACTTGTATGGAGAACTGTTGTCCCTGCATGGCTACTGCCTCTGTGGTGCACAGCCACCAATGGGGAGAGGGCCTGGAGCGAGGGCTGTAGCCTTGGTTGGTGGAAGTCCATTGTCGAGTCCATGCATAACCTCTATGTCTGCTGATATGACCACTATGTTTTTCAGCCCACTGGACAAGAACAGGGTGGCTCAGAAAAGAGGTTGACAGACATCTACCAACACATGGATCATCTAAGACCTGCAAGAATAGGTCATCTTGCCCATCTGATTATTAAATTCCTTTTCTGCTGAGGTTCCTCTTTTGTGAGATACAAACATCTTTTCACATCGTGTCTAATATGAGAGATCTATTCACATACATATCCTCAGACCTTTTGTTACCAATTTTTAAGTGGTATTCCTTCAAGTCCTTGGCATTCCAACCAGACCATTAGTCACTTACCATTCATCAGCTTGGTTCTATACCTTGTTCTATCTTATTCCAGGCAAAAATGAATAATCAGGTGCATTGTTTGGAAGTTCTGCCTGTTGGCAGAACAACCCCTTCCCACTGCCTTCAGGACCCCCCCAAGTGAGACTGTAGTGTGACAGCCATCTACTTTTAGATTCTGCCAGCTTATCCTGCAGAACTGCCTGGGTTTTTTTTTCTTCTTTTGCTATCAGATGGTCATAGCGAACTTGTAATAAAGCCATGGGGTGGGTTAACAGAAAAGAGGGAATGCAGCAAGAGTAGGAACCGTGATCATCTGAGTCATGTGCTGATGAAGAGTTTCACGTACATCATTTCCTCTCGATGATAAGATGCCTCTCCAACGATATACCGGAGTGTCAGACTGCACTCTGCTCATGAGTTCCCTGGTCAGAAGCACTGCTGTGTGCAATGCCATAATGGTAACAAAGTATTCTGTAAATCTGCAGATTACAGCCTGTAATCAAGCATTTAGTCCCTATTAGGGCTGAGTAGCCAGCCAGCAGCTGTTTCTAAAAGAATAGTTAACTGCAGAGGATGGCCTAACTTTATTTCTAAATCTTGAAAGTCTTCACTGTGATTTTCCTAGGCAGGAGCAAAGGCTCCACACAACTTCCCTATCTGCCAGTGAAGCTCCCTTTTTTTCAGCATACATGAAAGAACACACCTTTGCAAGCCATCTTCTTTATGCAATACTGTTCTGTAGAACTTTATTGCTCTCACTGTGGCACCTACTTCCAGTGGGGAGCTGTTTCCTACTCCTCTGCTATCACAGAATGGAAAAGCCACTTGGGAAAACCGTGCAGTAGAATGAAACCCAGTGATCACACTTTGCTAGAATACACAGGAGAGGAGGAAACAGGGAAGGAGCTTTTCTTAAAATAGAGTCTTCTGGAATCTGTAAGTCCTCTGTAAAGAACAGCTTTGACTCAGAAGCAGAGATGGGAGGGATGGTGTCTATAAATCCTTCCTTTAGACTGGCAGGCAAGACCTCAAAAGAAAACATGGTTCAGAAGCTAGGGTTAAAAGGAACCTCTAAAGGTCATTGCACACTCAATAAAGTTGAAGGAACATTAGGCCAGGGAGAAGGAAACCATGTTTGTCCCAGGTCTGCCATTTGACAGATGATAGAGAACTGGTGAATCTGGCCTGACTTATTCTTTTGTCTAGAAATGCAAGAGAGGGAGGCTGACTCTTTGAATATCCTTTTGGGGGAGACACAGTGACAGCGTCACGGAAGCTGAATTCTGAAGGGTTACATTTCTATCACCTGTTTCAGGAAGGTGTGGCAATCACATGGAATTTCCTTGCTCTAATTGAATTGTCAGCCTCCACTGAGTTCAGTCAAAGAACTGGGGAACCTCTGGGTTTGGAGAAGATGGGAGAAAGAGTGCTCTTTTACTAATGAAGTGAGTTAATCTCTATTGAAACCCTGGGTTTAGGTCGGATGGATATCAAGTCTTCCGGAAAGCCGTCCTATTTGCCCAAGTCGGAACGTGTTATGCCTTTTTGTGCCCCCTCTCAGTATTTCTGCTAAACCCTTCTTTCACTCTGCTCTGGATTGCAGGTAATGCCTTGGATGTCAGCATTCTCCTTTCACTAGGCCAGTTGTTCTCATCTGGGACATCAAAACCCAGGATGTAGTAATCAGCAGTGAAGTGGGTTGTAAGTAATTTATAACTAATAGTAGGTAAAATAACAACATACAAATGATTCAGAGTGACAGCTGTGATATGTTTCAAACTCCTTAATGCTGCTTTCATTCACTAGCATTCAAATGCAATTTCTTAGGCACTGGAGACATGGATACAGAAAAAGCAAATGCATCAGAAATTGTTCATAACTCTGAGTTTGCTCTTGAGAATGTGTTGCACATATTAATGCCATCCATTAAGTGTCAAGATAAAAAATATTGAGAATTACTGTGTTAGAATGAGAACTCTTTGAGAGAAAGTTCTCTGATTCACCAGTCTCTGTATTAACCATGTTGTCTAGTACAGTGATATGTACTTAATGGTAAGTGGAGTAAATAAAATAAATCGAAGAAAAATGAAAAACCAAAGCAAACAAAATCTACTATGGTGAGGTGTGTTGGGAGAGGTGAAAAAACGAAAGTAATAATTTCTTGGTGGGATATAAGCCTGTTATTCATGTGACACCTTCTTGTCACAAAACCTTATAATAATAAATAATAGACAAGCTTTACATGCCTGGGGGCAGCTGGGGTGACTAGCAGGCTATGTGGCGCTGCTGACCTAGACGGGACTAAGTCATGTATTTAGGGGGTCAGGTGGTGGTCAGCTGTTCTCTCTGGCCTTGGTTGGGGCAACTAGGGCAGATGAGCTGTTCCATGTTTCTTGTCTTCTAGCAAGTTGGCTTGGGCATACTCCCACGGCAACAGTGAGGGTCCAAGACAGGTCAAGTGGCAACAAGCAAGAACTTTGGAGATGTAGGCTTAAAAATTGCCCATCATCTCCTTTGCACATTCTATTGGCCAAGTAAGTCATAAGACCAGTTCACACTGGAGAGATGGAGAGAGAGACTCTGACTTTTCAGTGAGGAACTACACATTCACGTGGGAAAGGCTGAATACAAGGACTGTGAAAAGCTGGGATCATCACTGTAATTAACCACTGAATATGAGAAGATTTTACCATACCCAGGAGGACTGGTCTGGAGTCTACAACTGAGGATCTCTTGTTTAATAAAGTTTTGTCAGTTCCCAAAAAAACATCTTCTGGGACAACTTCTAGGGTTGGAATATTCCTCCATGGTGATGACAACAGGGAGGCAAGTGCTCTGCACAGATTATATCACATAGCAGCAAAAGACGGCCATTCTTTCACATTAGACTTTATCTCTGCAATGACTTAACATGCGAACATTTTGATGAGAAAGGGACACAGTTCCTGGAGCCTGTCCCTTTTTCAAGCATGGACCATCGCACTGAACAGGGGTACTCTGCCTTTGGCAAAGGAGCACAATAAGAGCTCTGTTGCCATTCCTGGTTCACTGTTTCTCTTCAGGGTTTCTAGGGGAAGTCAGAGAAATACATTAGGACCTATAAGACAGTCCCTCCAGCATCTCTTGGTAGCAAATACGTGTAACAGTGGAAATACTCTGGATTGCTTTCCATTTATTTCTGCAGCTACCAGTTTCCCTTACTGCTTGTTGTAAGTTTAAAACAACATCAATTTTTAAGGACTTGAAAGTGCTTTTCTATTTAAAATCAAACAAGACAAGCATCATTTTCATTCTGGGACTGTGCTTTGCTTCTCGAAGTGTGCTGAATATATAGACACCCACTGAAAAATAATAATAATAAAAAAGCTAAGTGATGGAAATGAGTAATTGCTTGGCAGCGAGTCTGCAGGGAGAGCACTGACGCCATGCAGCACATATTTCATGAATAATGAGAAGAGTCTCAGAGCTGTGCAATCACTGACTATTGGGTCAGAAATTTCACATTAGTGGATTCATCAGAGCAGATCAGTGTCATAAAGACACTCTCTCCTGAGGTAAACACACCTTTTCCTTCACTGAACTGTCATCTTCTGGTTGTACAGTACATACAGCAAAAACCTTCTGAGAAAGAGGAGGGACAAGACTGGATTAGGACTATTTTACACCCATATCATTCTACCTGCTTATTTGGAAAGAAAGAAACCATTTTCAGCAGGGATAAGCTAGTAAGTCTATGGCTAACAAAGAGCCCAATGAAGCATTGAAGAAATGTAATCAAAATGTACATTTAATTCTATGAAATTTCACTTAGAAGTACAGTCGTGTTGTTTAACGATATGTTCATTATGTTCTGGGAAATGCATCCATAGGTGATTCTGTCACAGAGTGTATTTACAGAAGCCTAGGTGGTATAGCCTACTACACACCGAGGCTCGATGGTATGGCCCAGATTATAGGCCTAGGTCTACAATCTAACTAGGTTGCTCCTAGATCATAAACCTGTATAGCATGTGACTGCACTGAACACTGCAGACACTTGTAACACAATGGCATTTGTGTATTCAAACATATCTAAACATAGAAAAGGTACAGTAAAAATATGGTGTAATAGATAAAAAATGGTATACCTGTACAGAAAACTTACCATGAATGGAGCTTGCAAGCCAGAAATTGCTCTGGGTGAGTCAGTGAGTGAGTGGTGAGTGAATGTAAAGGCTTAGGACATTACTGTACACTACTGTAGACTTTATATACACTCTAAATTTCGATTACAACGAATATATTAAAAATATTTTCCTTCTTTGATAATACATTTACCTTAGCTTACTGTAATTTTAAAATTTATAATCTTTTCAATGTTAGCTTTTTGACTCTTATAATAACACTTAGCTTAAAACATAAAAATACAATGCATAGCTTTACCAAAATATATTCTTTATGTCCTTACCGTATAAGCTTCTATTTTTAAAATTTGTTACTACCATTTTTTTTTAACTTTTTAAACAATTTTGTTAAAAACTTAGACAAAAACACACACATGAGTTTAGGCTGACACAGGGTCAAGATCACGGGGTAAGGCAGAGGCAACTGTACTTAATAAGGAGGCAAATATATCCCTCAGAAATCACTGATATTCTTTAATTCAAATCAAATACATTCCACATCCCCTTCCACAAACTCTAACTTTTCTTCTCTTGGCCTTAGTGCAACCATAGAATATTAGGCTAAAAAACATGTGAGTCGCAATGTCATAGAAACTCTTGAGAAACTGAGGTCCAGAGACTTCAGAGACTTACAGGTTTACCCAGAGACACATACCTGCTTAGTGGAAGAGGCAGGTTTAAGGCAAGAGTGACCATATTATTTATCATCCAAAAAGCACACTTTTGAAAGCAAAGGGAGAACATTGTTAGCAAGTACAACAGGACAATAGGTGGAAACTTGGACTTTCCCAGCAAACCAGAATAAATGGTCACTCTATTTGGGATCTACTTTCCCTGACTCTGCCTGGGATCACTTTCCTTCATAACAGACGTCTGAACTCCATTGGTGTAACAGACTCTTCATCTTTCTCTTGAATGACATAGCTTTGTCACTAGGGAAGGAAAGAAGGAAAAAAAAAGCACTGCTTTCCCTTGTGACGTTCTTTATAAATTCATCTTCACCTTTATTCTTTTCCCTCCTTGCTTTCTTTGGCTAAACTTCTTCATCAGTTTCAAGTTTAACTACTTACCTCAAATAACTGTCTTGTTTAAAGGAGTCATGGCCCCTGATTATACTGATGACACTGTATTTGTAAAAAGTTACTGCTACCTGGTAGAGTCCAGAGTCAAGATTTACTATAAACAAACAAACAAACAAACAAACAGGTACCTTCAGATAATAAGCAACACGGAGAAGGTTGGATAGCCCAAACAGAAATGGAAATGATCAGTGGAACTTCTCCAGAAATACACACACTCATCCATACTCAGATAAGTCCCTAAATAAGCATGCCCTCCTCTTTTCTGTATTCAGAAGAGAGACAATGTTTTTGAAAGTATTGGAAAGAAACTCTTGAGAAAAAATGTCAAAGGCCCAGAAAACATTCTGGTGTTCTCTCCAAGTTCCAATCCACATACAGAGATAAACCACGTAGGAAAGAAAAGAAGGGCCATGTGAGCAGGTGAGTTGCTATTTCTCCTTGGGCTATGCAACCTTCTCCATGTTGCTTATTATCTGAAGGTACCTGTTTTGTTGTTGTGGTTTATTTGTTTGTTTGTGTTTAGTAAATATTGACTCTGGGCTCTACCCTGTGGCAGTAACTTCTTTCAAATACACTCTCATCAGTATAATTAGTGACCATGACAGGCAAAGCTTGGCCAGGCTTCCAGGGCCTTTGCATGTGTTTCTCCTTTTGCCTGGGATGCTCCTTCTGCTGATCCTCTCTCGTGGCTGGCTCTTCTTTATCATTTAAGACTCAGAGACTTCCCTTGACCATGGTATCTATGTAGATCATGAATATATTTCCAGAAGATTGTAAGGAACCTAATAGATACTCTATAAATATATCTTGAAAATATAAAGTAATGAGTGAATGAATTGCATGCTATTCCTGAATCAAGTAACTAAATAGCCCATTCTTTAAGGCTATCTGAAAGCTGTTGCTAGTCTTTCTCTAGCATGCTATATTCCTCACAGTTTAGGGTGCAATACAAAAGTAGGACCGATTTTACTCAGAATTAGTAATGAGAATGATCCCGATGGATGAAAATTTGGATGATTCAGACTTTCTGTTCCATCCTATTTAGGGTCCTCTCCTGCTGTGCTTGGTCTATCTCTAACATAGCTCTGCCTCCTCCTTTCTAGTTCTGCTCATTTGTCTACCTGCTCTGCTTTCATTTTCTGCCTCCTTTCAGCCCTCCAATTACCTAACGCCTCCCAATTTTCACTTTCTCTCTTGAAACCAAATGTTTTTGAAAAGGCACTTTATCTCTAAGCCACTTAACAATACTCTTTAAAATGTGCTTCATAAGAGATGATTGACTCTCAACAAGATCCACAGTTTTTCTAGCTGTTGGCCAGAGGCTTTTCCCAGCTTATCTCTTAAGAATGGGGTATCACATTTTTCTCCCACCACTTGACCAATACTAATAAGCTCCAGCCCAGCAAAGCTCATCCTTGGTTGAATACATGGGGTTGTTTAGTCTTTGGATGACATACAGGTTTCACCAAAGGCACGCTGAGCTCTCAATCAATTTCAGATTTAGGAAGAGATGTGTAACTCTGAGTTCTGAGGAATGACAATCTTTGTATTTCAGGCCATGCTTGCCTCAGGTGCTGAGGAAGGGAAAGTATTGGCGGAGCTACCCTATGACCACATTTGAAGTCATGAATTCCAAGCTAGGAAAGATCTGTGATATCAGGCCATCCAAAGTTTCCATTTTATACGTGATGGAAGCAGAAAGATGGAGAAGTGTCTTAGTAAATAAAAGATAAGCAATGATGTAAGTGATGATCTAAAAATTTTTGACTCTAAAATCAGTACTTTTTTATAATAACGATTCAAAGTCTTCCTTTCTTTTTTCCCTTCCTCTGTCTCTTTCTCTCTCCTATTCTCCTCCTTCCCCCTCTACCCTCAATTAGTTTAAAGGCTTCTAAAGTGCATAGACCCTTTCCTTTCTCTTGCTATGTTTTAATTCATCCAACACACACTGAAAATTACCACAGCTGGAAAAGTGCCAATAGCCACATCGCTCAGACAGTAAATTGCAGCTCTTCCACTTGTCCCTCCAGGTTCTATTCCCACCCTTCTTCACCTTGCTGTGTGCCCAGGAGGCTTATCAACCCATCAACAGGCCTCT
This sequence comes from Trachypithecus francoisi, assembly GCF_009764315.1. Lineage (NCBI taxonomy): Eukaryota > Metazoa > Chordata > Mammalia > Primates > Cercopithecidae > Trachypithecus > Trachypithecus francoisi. Next base: position 14,991,263 of record NW_022681461.1, read on the forward strand.
TGCCTGGGGTCTGGTTGAGTTCAGCCAAAAGGAAGCCCAGGCAGAAGATTGGGGCAGGAGGAAAGTACAGTGGGGTATTTGTCCTGTGCTCCCTCCCTGCCAGGTCACCATGGTTGGCTGTGACCTTTTATGAAAGGCTTCTGTCAAGTAGCAAATTTTCCTTGTCCTTCTGCCCCTTGAGGCCTAACAGTGCTAAGTGATCCCTGTGGTTATTAGTCCTGGGGCATGTTTCTACTCCTTGTTGGTTTGCTAAATCATGCTATCACCTGTAGAAACTGCCCTTTTATTTAAGTACTTGAATTATCAAATTTGCATGTCCAGTCGGGTTCCTGCCTTGTTCCAAGTAAGAAAACAAATGAGTAGGGGGAGACATTTGTCTCTGGCATGAAATGGGATGTGCTTGGTTCCAGGTACTCTGCTGGGCCTTTCTATGTGTACTTCTTTTTAATCCTTACAATAATCGTCTGAGTCAGATATGATTCAGCCTGTTTTACAGACCAGGCAACCGAGTCCCAGAAAGAATAGAATGTGGTCAGAATCACACAGCTGGTAATTAGATGCTGTCCTGAGAGTTCCCATAGAAGCCAGCTGACCCCAAATCTTTTACACAAGGATCACAGTGCAAATATTTTCTCATACACGGGGAGAGAGCAGAAATGGCGGTATGATGAAGTGCTCAAGGAGTGAGGGGCACATCTGGGAGACTGACCTACCTGGTCCTCTGGAACCCACCAGCAGGCAAGGAAACAAGAGCTGCGGCCTCTTTTTCTGACTATAGTGGTGGACACATGGTGGTGCAGGGGGTCTGCACTGGCCACCAAAATTTCATGACCGTCAGGAGGCTTTGAGGAGGTTCCTGCTAGCTCTTGGCCCCTAAACCTGCCTGGCCACCTTCCAAAGAGGCAAATCTTCTTTCATGCCTGCTTCCCCCACCCCTTGTGATGCCCACGCAGTCTGGAGCAGAAGCACATTTCCTGGGCCCCCATTGAATCCCAGCAATGAGAGCCTCCATGCTTCCCCCGCCCTGCAAGTGTAGAGCACAGCGTAGCCTGAAATTCTCGGCTCTGATGGAGAGTTCTGAATTATTCATCAGCCCGATAATGGCAGGTGATGAGATCTTTTCCCGCTATGTCCCTGTCAGTAGGTGTTTATTAATCTGTTTCACCAGCCACCCTGCTCTGACTGCAGGGCCAGAAGAACCCCACCCTCCCGCCTGACATGTATCAGCAGAGACAGCACTTTAAAGACTCCCTTTTGCCTGGGAGGTCATCTGAAGGTTATTAGGAACAAATTATTTCTTCATTTCCGCTGACTGAGTAGATAGCCTTAATGATCTGTCACCTAGCAATAGCCTGCCTGTTCAAACATAAAGAATGGCAGGCTGATGGGCTTATAACTAGAATCAGTTCATTTTAGCTATTCTCTTGTCAAGCATGTTTCCAAGATACATATAGTATTTACATATTCATGAGTCTCTGCCAACACTGATGCCGTGAGGGGGCCTGTCTGATAACGTGAAACAAGTTTGTACTGTGTCCTCAGGCACTTAAAGTCTATTAAGTGAATAAAGTCTGCCCAGGTCCCCTCTTCTTGGAGGTGTTCTCTATGTTAAACACAGGGGATGCTACCCCAGTTTCCCTCTAACTTCTCCCTTCTCCAACCCCTAATATCCACCAGAATCTCCCCACCTACTTCTTATTGAGAGGAAACTCTGGTTTAAAGAAAGTGAGGAGCCAGAGTGGGTTTCCTTTCCTCCAAGTGGGGCGAACTCATCTCTGAGATGTTTGCTTTCCTTTCCTTCAGGCTTTGTAGGTAACTCAAATTACATTGTGTAAAGCAAAGTGAAGCTAGAGCTGGCTTTGCAAATTTTGGACTTTGACAGCGTTCTCAAGTCTCCTTAGGCTACTTGTAGCTAATTACAATTTTATGCCTTTGACTTCATGATGGCCTATGGTCTTGTCTCAATCTATCTGGTTGAGGATGTGCCCCAGGAGTGAATCCTGCTATAAAACTAAATCACCTGGGGACGACCTGAAATTTGTCATTTGGAGAAGGATTCTTATTATTCTATCAGCAATCTCCCATCTCTTACTCCACCCGAAATATTCCTCCTATCCCCATTGTAATTTTAGAAAGAAAAATGTAATTAATGTGTGTTGCTATACCTATGTGGACATCTTTCCTTATTAATTTATTATGCAGCCTGTAGTATAATATGTAGTATAATATAATATAGTACAATATACTTATACTTATAATATAGTATAATATACTTACACTATACTTATAGTATACTTACCCTATACTTAAAATATAGTATAATATACTTATGCTATACTTATAGTATAATATACTTACACTATACTTATAGTATACTTATACATATAGTATATTTATAATATACTTATATATAATATACTTATACTATACATATAGTATAATATACTTATACTATAATGTACTTATACTATATACTTATAATATACTTATACTATAATTATACTATACTTATAATATAGTATAATATAACCTGCTCTTTAATTCTAAGATGTCTGAGTCCAGTTTGAGTTTGTTCCATTTCATCAAGGGCCTAAGTTCCATCCTCACAGATAGGTAGTTGCCCCAGAAAGAAAATTGCTTTCTAAAGTACTGCTGAAGTGTCCTTGAGTGTAGAGATCTTAATTACTTATTCAAAGAGAATGAGAAGTACTTGGAAAAATAACAACTCGTCAGAGAGTTGCTGAGGGAGGCTTCAGCAAGCCCATCACTTTCTTTAAGAGTCAGTTTTTCTGCATGTGAAATGGGGATAATAGCTTTTTTCTACTCACAAAGTCATTATGAGGATTAATGAAATAATAAGTTGGTGACTGCATTGGAAATCTCTTGAGAAGCCAGCATTAAACTTGACTCAAAACCTAATTGTTTGGCAGATAAATAATGACTTCATCAATTTAACTATGTGTAATTCATTTGAAAATGTGTCAGAACACTTTGATTCCTCTTTCATAGGCACTTTAGGGATGTCCCAGTATGGGCATGGACTCCAATTGGTAAAGAAGCCAGAATGTCAATGACATCCCAAGGTAACTAAGGAAGAGTTGCTGTGGTTGAAACAGTAGGATCCCAGGAACCCTATACTGTAGGTCCCTCTTCTGCCACCATTAAAGATAACTCTAGATTCAAGAAGGTGAGTTTGAAAATCCAGACCTTGTCTATCTAATACAGTAGCCACTAGTTCCAAATGTCAATTTAAGTGCAGGTTTAAATTAATTAAAATAAACTAAAATTAAAAATTCAGTTCCTCAGTCACAGTGGCCACATTTCAATTCTCCATAGCCACATGTGGCTAATTGCTACTGTGCTAGACACTGCACATGCAGAACACATTCATCATTGCAGAGAGTTCTAGAGGGCAGCATCATCTAGGCCATTATAAAACTTGAGTGTACATAGGAATGACTTCTTAAAATTCACTTCTCTGAGACTCACTCTCAGAGATTATGATTCAGTAGGTGTCAGCGGAGTCCTAAGAATTTGAATATTTTAAAAGATTCCCAATAATTCTGATGAAGATGGTTGGTGAGAAAATCTGGCTTAATTAATGCTACTCAAAGTATGTTCCTCAGATCAGCAGCATTAGCATCACCTGGGAGTTTGTTTGAAAGGCAAATTCAAGAATTTGCAGTGGGGTTCAGAAATCTATTAACAGGCTTCCAGGTGATTCTTATGTATGCTAAACTTTGAGAAGCACTATTTTATCCAGTAGAGAAATGCAACTGTAGCCTAAAAATAATTGAAACTTAGATAGAAATATTCATAGTCTGACTGTATTGGGGCTTACTTACATTTATATGAAATGCACTTAAAATTCATTCATCTATCCATCCATCTGTCTATGTATCCACCTGTCCATCCTTTCACTCATTCACAGCTTTTAGGATATCTATTATGTACCAGGCATTGTTATAAGAATTATGAATATAGCAATGAATAAAATTGTTACAATCCTTACTTTTTGAAATGTGCAGTTTATTGATTTTATTAGTGTGTTTTCACACAGCAGATAAACACATATCTGAGACTCAGCAAACTAACAAAACAAAAAAGGTTTAATGGACTTACAGTTTCATATGGCTGGGGAGGCCTCAACATTTCATGGTGGAAGGTGAAAGGCATGTCTCACACGGCGGCAGCCAAGAGAAGAGAATGAGAGTCAAGTGAAAGGGGTTTCCCCTTATCAAACCATCTAATCTAACGAGACTTATCCACTACCAAGAGAACAGTATGGGAAAAACTGCCCCCATGATTCAATTATCTCCCAGGGGGTCCCTCCCACAACATGAGGGAATTTGGGGAGCTACAATTCAAGATGAGATTTGGGTGGGGACACAGCCAAACCATATCACTGATTGTTAATTCTACTTTTATTTTTCCTCCAGGTTTCTAGTGGGATGGAGTGAAAATATGACTATTTAACTAGAGATTGGTTCATTGCATTAGTAAGCCCTCCAATTGTTTGCACAGCAAAGAGCAGTAGGTAGTTTGTTTGTGTTTATACAAATATTCAGGTGGAGATAATAGACTCCGTTTTCCAGACACCAAACCATTTCCAGCAGTGTTTGAAGAAGAAAATGGGTATTTGATTCAGGGTTGCATGTTTCAACTGCTCCCTTTAATGACTTTAGCTAGTGAGTATTTTCAATAGCAATGTGCATAAACAGTTTCATCACAGCATTGATAAATACCCTGATATTTATGAACTTATCATTCACATTCCATCTTTAGTATATTTTCTATTATACTGTATTTTAACTCTTTTTTTTTTTTTTGAGGCGGAGTCTCGCTCTGTCGCCCAGGCTGGAGTGCAGTGGCCGGATCTCAGCTCACTGCAAGCTCCGCCTCCGGGGTTTACGCCATTCTCTTGCCTCAGCCTCCTGAGTATCTGGGACTACAGGCGCCCGCCACCTCACCCAGCTAGTTTTTTGTATTTTTTAGTAGAGATGGGGTTTCACCGTGTTAGCCAGGATGGTCTCGATCTCCTGACCTCGTGATCCGCCCATCTAGGCCTCCCAAAGTGCTGGGATTACAGGCGTGAGCCACCGTGCCTGGCCAACTCTTTTATTATGGAAAACTTCAAACATAAACAGAAATAGACAAATACAATAATAAATTCCCATGTATCACTACCGTGATTTAACAATTCTTTCAAATTATGACCAATCTTTTTTCATCTTTCTACCTCCCTTCACTTTTCTCTTCCATATTATTTAAAGCAAATCTCAGCTTCTATTTCATATCTCATAGTTCCATATGTATCTTCAAAACATAATGACTCTGTTAAATGTATACATATACACATGATCACAATACCATTATGATCACAGTAAAAATTTTTTAAAATTGTAATTCCATTAAATATACAGTGTTCCAATTTCTACTTCCTCCAAAAATATAATTTTAAGTTAATATGAATTAAGATCCACTTATTTCTGTGGAGTTATATTTCTTCCTAAGTCTCTTTCCATAAATTGATAACCCCTCCATCTCTTTTCTGTCCTCTTGTAATGAATCTATTAAGTAAATTGGTTTTCCTGTTCTATAGTTTCTTACATTCTAGATTTTGCTGATTGCATGTTCATGGCATCATTTAGTGTGTTCTTCTGTTTTCTCTGTTTCCTGTAAACTGGTCACTAGATCTAGAAGCTTAATCAGGGTGAGGTTTGATTTTTCTGGCAAGACTACTTCACAGGTAGTGTTGAGTACTTCCACAAGAAAGTTGTTGGATATTATTGCATGATGTTAGCAGCTGTAGATGATTAACACCTACATCCATTAATTAATCTGGATTTTTGAAATGAAGATACTCTAATTTTTATATATCTTCTTCATCTGTTAGCTGGAATACTTCTATAAAAAGAAGTTTGCTCTCATCTAGTATTTGTTCACCCAGTGGAACAGTTCATTTAGGAAAGACAGAAAATATGCTTGAGTTTTTTCCCCTTTATTTACCAGTTGTCACATAATAAGTAGGTTCACTAGCAGTTAGTTATATTTCCCTCCCTTCTTTTCTCTTTGTCCCTCCCTCCCTCCCTTCCTTCCTTTTCATTCTTCTTTCTTTTCTTACTTTTTTTTTTGAGACGGAGTCTCGCTCTGTCGCCCAGGCTGGAGTGCAGTGGCCGGATCTCAGCTCACTACAAGCTCCGCCTCCCGGGTTTACTCCATTCTTCTGCCTCAGCCTCCCGAGTGGCTGGGACTACAGGCGCCCGCCACCTCGCCCGGCTAGTTTTTTGTATTTTTTTAGTAGAGATGGGGTTTCACCGTGTTAGCCAGGATGGTCTTGATCTCCTGATCTCGTGATCCGCCCGTCTCGGCCTCCCAAAGTGCTGGGATTACAGGCTTGAGCCACCGCGCCCGGCCTTCTTTTCTTATTTTCTTTTTCATTTCTTTTTTCTTTCTCTCCCTCCTTCCTCCTTTCCTTCCTACCATCCTTCCCACCTTCTTTCTTTCTGGTAGTATATCACTATGAATTCACTGGTTGAAACATATTTGTTATGTTTCATTTAATTGTAGTTACTGTCTTTATTTATGCTCAAATTGCCCCATTTTTGTTCAGTGGATACTTCCTCTGATTGGTTGCCAAGTCCCTTTGACACAGTAGTCTTTGATCACTTCCTTGTTATCATTAAGACAGCATGTTCTGGATTTACTTTGTACATTTTCTGCTCCAGAACCTGGAACGAGACATTTGTCCTATATAAATTACTTCCTTTTAGTGAAAAATGCTTTTTGAAGTAAAAAATTTTATTGCTACTGAGTTGTTCAGTATTTCTAGGCCTTTACAGGAAGCAGATCTTGGCAACAGATCATTTTAAGATAAAATGCATCATTAATGTATGCTGATTTTTCCAATTCCAGTTCAATACTTACAGGGTTTTTTGTTGTTGTTGTTGTTCTTTTGATCTTACATATACTGTGAAATGTACCATAAAAGCCCTCTAATTTTCAACTGCTGGTCTTAAATTGGCTAGGTGTACCAGCCAGAGATATTGGGGCTCTTCTACCCTTGGGTTTGTTAGCATTTCATATGATTTTTTGGGCTTCCTGCCACGCAAATGCTGACACTATAAAGGTCTTTCGATGCTTTTTTCCCCTACATGCTCATATTTAGGGGCTCATGGGGATACTTTATCACCTAGTTTTGTTTAGAGTCAGTGAGTTTTTGTTTTACCATCCTTGTTCCTCTGTCTCTCTTAATGGGAACGTTTGGTGAATTTCACAAAATATACTATCATCTTCCTTTTAAAGTATATTTTAAATTTGATGCTATTTTATGATAGATAAATTATTTCTACAATTTTTTTTTTTTTTTTTTTTTTTTGAGACGGAGTCTCGCTCTGTCCCCCAGCCTGGAGTGCAGTGGCGCCATCTTGGCTTACTGCAAGCTCTGCCTCCCAAGTGCACGCCATTCTCCTACCTCAGCCTCCCCAGTAGCTGGGACTACAGGCGCCGCCACCACGCCCGGCTAATTTTTTGTATGTTTAGTAGAGACGGGGTTTCACCATGTTAGCCAGGATGGTCTCAATCTCCTGACCTCGTGATCTACCTGTCTCGGCCTCCCAGAGTGCTGGGATTACAGGTGTGAGCCACCGTGCCCAGCCTCTACAATGTATTTTTAATAGAATTCCTATTTGTGACTCCAAGTTCCAAAGGCGTTACTTTAAAGGACGAGAAGAACTAAGTTTTCCCAAGTGATAGAAAGGATGCTTAGAGGGTCACAGACAGAGGCCTCTCATCTTGGTGAGTGATTGGAGATTTCATACAGCCTTGAAACATAGCAGAAATGATTTTGTTCAATATTGTGCAGCAAAAACCCATCTTTTAAAGCTTAATATTCCAAAGAGAAGAGAAAATGAAGGAAGATGCCACAAAATACTTTTCTTTTCAAAAACGCAATTCTCAATGCTTGAAAGGCAGGATGAGAGAAAAAGCTTAGAAAGAAGGAGGACCAACTAACTTCTATCTGTGAAAAAGAACCAATTATAATAAGCTATTATGTGCACATTTCCTTCAGGTATCCATTTCTGTAGACCAGATATAATTCAAAAGTCCAGGCCTGAAAATAGATTATGATATTAGAGCAAATAAACCAGAGCCTGCTAAACCTTGTTTAACTGTTGGAGTGGTTGCCAGATAATATTTTAGTTTCTGCTATTAACGTAGATATTTTTCTTCTTTCAGTGTAAAAACTATAAAATACTTTGGAGTGCTATTAAAACTTTGGATTGTTTATTTACCACCTATCACTCTCTACTTCAATTCTTTTTTTTAACTGAGATATAATTCATGCAAAATTCAACTTGTAAACATACAATTCAGTGGTATTTATACTTATATTCACAAGTTGTGCAACCATCATGACTATCTTATTCCAGAATATTTTCATCACACTTCCTCTGCAAAAAACAAAAACAAAAACAACACACACACACAAAACAAAAACAAAAACAAAAACAAAAAACAAGAAAACCCTTATACTTGTTAGCAGTCACTTCCCATTCCTTTTCCTCATCCCCTTACAACCACTAAAACTTTCTGTCTCTATGTATTTGCCTATTGTGGACATTTCATGTAAATGCCCACACCTTGACCTATACATACCAGCTTTTTTTCATTATAAATTGAGATTTCTGTATGCATATCTGTTCTTTCAGAGCACAGTGGTCCACGTTGTATTGGTTTGGCTTTCATCCTTTGAATCAATACCACCTAATAGCTAATATCTGCGTCTCTTCTCTCATTCTACCTGCCTCTTCCATTGCTTCAATTATAGAAACATGAACTACCTTTAGTCACCTTCAGTGATCAGAAAAATTATTTCTCAGTAGCCTAGTCAAATAAGTTATCAATTGGTCAGATTAAAGGTAGCTCAATGTCTTCATCTTTAAAATACTTACAAAGACATTCTTAGAAAGCTATAGTGCCTCTACTATTCATGATATTCATTCATTTATCCTTCTTCTAAAAAGGATTGCATCTCTACTATGTAGTATGTACTAAGTGCGGGGAAAACAAGAATGCTTTCAAGTCACCAATTTATGCTTTAGAGAAGAAGTCATACCAGCAGACTGGCCATGCCCATAGAGTGTGATATGGCCTACAATGGGACACAGCTCAGTGTGCTTTGAAAGCATTTAAAGGGCACCCAGCTTAGTTTTTGAGGTTTTCAGAAGGCTTTCTTGAAAAAATGCTATCTAAGCTAATGCCTTAAGGGTGAGAAGAAGATAATTAATTATATAAAACAGATAAAGGAGAGAAAATACAGAAAAAGATAACAAATATGTCCTTGGATTCTAAGTTCATTCATTCTATGAAGTTAATTTTCCCACCTACTATGAGTAAATACTCACAGTGTTTATAGTAGTTATAACTACTACTGTAAGGCTTATGAAGATAAATGGAGAGTATATGAAAATGCAATTGAAGTTAATATTTTTGAATGAATAAGTACATAAATACATCCCAGCCCATGCCATGAAGTTTTCCAATCTAGAAGAGAAATATAACATGTTACTCCTTTTAACCCTTACCATGTACATAGACCAAGATTATAACACAAGTTTGTTAATCATTATGACAATGATCAAAATGGACACTGGCACTTGAAAAAAAGTTGTGTAAAATCATGAAAAAACGTACGTATTTAGGGAGCCAGGGAATAAAAACCAATGCATTATTTTCAGGCTAACCTTATATAATGCTGCTGTGATAAATAATTATAAAATTTCAGGGGCTTAATGCAATAGGGGTTTATTTCTTGCTCATATCACAATCTCATGTGTACTGGGGAAATGTCCTTCACAGTTTTCCAATTAGCAGAGTATAAGAATCCAGGCTGCTTCCATCTTGTGGTTACACCATCTGGAAAATATGACCTTAAAGATTACCATGTGTGGTTGACAGCTCCTAGAATTGATCCTAACAATCCCTATCTTGTGATATTCATGCCTTTGTGATATCCTCTGTCTTTGAGTGTGGGATGGATCTATTTATTTCTAATGAATGGAAGGTGGCAAAAGTGATAGGATGCCAATTTTTGAGATCAGGTTACAAAAAGACTGACTTCTGTTTTACTCATCCTGTCTTCTCCCCTCCTTCTCTCTCCCTCTCCCTCTCCCTCTCCCCCTTCCTTCCCTCTTCTCCCCTCCCCATCCCTCCCTCCCTCACCTGTCTTTGCTGTGGGAGAAGAAAACTGACATGATGTGAGCAGCACCATGGAGAGAACTATGTAACAAATAATTGATGTCTTCAGCTAAGGTTCAGTGATGCCCTTAGTCCTACCAATAGCCATATGCATGAACTTGGATGTGGGCCCTCCCCCATTAGAGCCCTGAGACCCCTGCTTAGACCTTGAAGATAATCTTCTGGGAGGCCTTGAGTCAGGGGCACTCAGCTAAATTATACCCAAATTCCTGATCCATGGAAATTGTGAGATTGTTTAAGCCACTGAATTCTGTAGTAATTGTTTTTTTTTTGCACAACAATGATAACTAATAAACCAAGGCAAACGAAAAGAAGAAATTGGAAGATTAAGTGGAATGTTTTTAAAATTCCAGGCCTGGAAGTAGCTTTCATCACTTCTACTCATACCCACTGGCTTCAACTCAATCACCCTGACCCAATCTAACTGCAACGGAAGCTGGGAAATATAGAGAATCACATGGATATTTGATATTACATTTGTTGTTAAAGGTTTATTGGATATTGACCAATTTAATTGCAACCTTTGAACAGGATTCAGTTACATGTGAAGTCATAAAACATTTAACTGGGAATTTACTGATGAACATATATATTCTTTTCTTGTTGCCCCAAATACTAATGACAGCCAGACAATCAGTTACCACTGATTCAACCACCTTAGTATCAGTCAATTGACCAATTTAAAAAAATTGGGAAAAAATGAGCACATGCTTGTCAATTGCACGAATGACTGAAAAATCATTGTTCATAGGCGGCATTCAAACCACTGACTCTTCCAATACGATAAATTCAGAGGTATCACCTATACAGGGCTTTAACATACAAGGAACTTGTTCCAACTTCCCTGTACCCTACTCCAACACACCTCTAAATTCCCAGAAACTCCTGGAGAAGAAAGATACCTGAAACAGTCAAAATGCTCTGTGCACTGATAGCTTTTAGAGTTAGAAATGCAATTTTAACATTTCTGTCCAAATAACATGTAATCCATATGACTAGATGTTAAGCATATTAATGTATTGCTTTTACTTTAGAAAATATTGGACAAGAATTCCTGGCCTCCAACTTTCTTAGCATATTACAGATTTAGTCTTTGTTACCTCATTACTGTAATAAGTGCAGACTTATTCATATTTTTTTAAAAAAATTCTTTATTGGATTTTAGAAAGATTAGACTTTATATAAGAAAGGGGATAGCCAGTTTCCCCAAAACATGAATAATCGTGATTCCAGGAGTTTGAGACTATCCTGGGCAAAATGGTGAAACCCTGTCTTTACAAAAAACACAAGTATTAGCCGGGCATGGCGGTGCACACCATGGGAGGTGGGAGAATCTCTTGGGTCTGGGAGGTGGACGTTGCAATGAACCAAGATCCAAGATGGTGCCACTACCCTCTAGCCTGGGCGACAGAGCCAGACCTTGTCCCAATCAATTGATACAAATGTGTTTGAGAAGCAATTCTGCTAAATGTTATGGGCTTGGCATATACCAGCCATTTATGTTACACAGCAGCAAATTAAAATGTAAAAGGGCTATCAATGGTTGATTATTTGGAAAATAGAAACTGTTAATTATCTACATTGCTTAGAATGAAGAGGATTTGAAAGGTGTTTTTGTTTTGTTTTGTTTTTGTTTTTCCATCAAACTGCCCCTGGAGACACTAAAAGTATCAGTAAGCTTCTGAGGACTGTAGGCTTTCCACCCCCTTCCTTCTTTTCTCTCAGACCTGGTGAGTTGGCTATGCTTATAAAGCAGCAGTCACAGGATTCCAAGAAAATTATTTGATGTTATTAACTTCTGAGCTTTATGAAGGGCTTTAAAGCCATATCTTCAGACACTAAGTGAAAGAGGAAAGTGAGGCAATTTTCAGGTAATGCAAGTAATAAACCCAATTTTTTTTGGCCATGATTAACTTGATGTTTTCAAGAAAAGAAGATAGTTTGCCTCAAATAAACAGATTGCTAATGTTCTCCACTTGTCTTGAGAATACAGATTTGGCCTTAATTAAAAATTCAGGCTGGGTGCAGTGGCTTACACCTGTAATCCCAGCACTTTGGGAGACTGAGGCGGCAGATCACCTGAGGTCAGGAGTTCAAGACCAGCTTGGCCAACATGGTGAAATCCCTTCTCTACTAAAATACAAAAAAATTAGCTGGGCGTAGTGGTGCACACCTGTAGTCCCAGGTACTCGGGAGGCTGAGGCAAGAGAATTGCTTGAAAGCAGGTGGTGGGAGTTGCAGTGAGCCGAGATCATGCCACTGCACTCCAGCCTGGGCAACAGAGCGAGACTCCACCTCAATTAAAAAAATTCATACCATATGACAGGTTTAAATACACAATGCTACAAAATGGTTGTCTTTTGGAAGATTTTTTAAATGAACTTACATTTGATTCTGAGATTTTTCTTTTTCCATTAGATTCTATAATTCCCAATTCTTTGGTGATAAAAATAATATTTTTAGATAACCCTATATTTGACTCAAAGCACATTCTCTTCTTCCGTTTTGTTAGAATACCCTTCATAGAAATAGGACCTTATCATAGAATTTTGCATGTCTGTGAAGGAAGCACCAGTAAACCAGTCTGATCCCTCCTCCTCCACATGGTGTCCCTTATCCTAGTTTAGAAGGACTTGTGATTTCAACCAATTTACTCATAATTAACCTAAGAATTTTTGGTAGCCATTGGTAAGAGTGTTAGAAAGTACGATTTTGTAAACTGACTGCTCTCCCCTTCTCTGTCTTTCTGGTATTCCTGGTCCCAGTCTTGCCCCTCTGCAATGTATCCTCTATACACTGTCATGTTTCTTTTTTTTTTTTTTTTTTTTTTTTTTTTTTTGAGGCGGAGTCTCGCTTTGTCGCCCGGACTGGAGTGCAGTGGCCGGATCTCAGCTCACTGCAAGCTCCACCTCCTGGGTTTACACCATTCTCCTGCCTCAGCCTCCCAAGTAGCTGGGACTACAGGCGCCCGCCACCTCGCCCAGCTAGTTTTTGTATTTTTAGTAGAGACGGGGTTTCACCATGCTAGCCAGGATGGTCTCGATCTCCTGACCTCGTGATCCGCCCGTCTCGGCCTCCCAAAGTTCTGGGATTACAGGCTTGAGCCACCGCGCCCGGCCTACACTGTCATGTTTCTAAATCGTCAGTCTCTCTCATGCTTACAACTCTTTAATGGACCCTCATTGTCCTTAGATAGAATTATAAAGAAAACGTGGCATACACATGATGAAATACTATTCAGCCATAAAGATAATGAAATGCCATCATTTGCAACAACAGAGATGAACCTCCTAAGTCAGGCATAGAAGGATAAATACCATGTGATCTCATTCATACATGGATTAAAAAAAATATTGATATAAAAGCAGAGAGTAGGACAGTGGGTACGAGACTGGGGAGGGGAGTGAGAGAGAAGGATAAAGAGAGGTTGGTCAATGGGTACAAAGTCAGAATTAGACAGAATAAGTGCTGGCGTTCTATTGCATGATAAGGTAACAGCAGTTAACAGTAAGGTATAGTATGTTACAAAATAGCCAGAAGAGAGGCTTTCTGCAAGAAGAGAAATGATAAATGCAAGAGGTAATGGGTTCAATAAATGCCCTTATTTGATCATTATACAATATATAGATGCACTGAAACATCACATTATACTCCATAGATATGTATAATTACAATTGTGTCATAAACAAGAATAGCAGGATACAAACTTCTTAGCAAAGCCTGGGGGCAATGGTGACCTGCTCCATTTCCTTCTCCAGATAATCTGTCACCACCTCCTTGCAACATGCAGTTGTTAACACTGAACTCAAAGAATTTTTAAGTGCATCACGGTGGCTTGTTTACAGATACATAATTTTATTACATGATACTAAATGATTTCTGGGGATAATCAGAATTGGTTATTACTTTTTGGGGAGTGAGGTTGACAATAATAATTTATGATGAAGCTTCCTCACCAGAAATAGGCATCTGAGTAAAATCATCAGCTAAAATTATAGAAAATAAAATATAGTTCAAGAAATAGAAAAATCCAAAATGCCTATTGCCTGGAAAGATGACTTTTTGTATTTTTAATTGATGTATCATAGTTGTTTATATTTTGAAGGGACATATGATACTTTGATACATATACACAATGTATAGTGATCAGATCGGGGTAACTGGGATATCCATCACCTCTAACATTTGTCTTTTCTTTGTGTTGGGAACATTCTTTTCTAGTTATTTTGAAATATACAATACATTTTTGTTAACTGTAATTTCCATACTGTACAATCAAATACTTGAACTTATTTCTGCTATCTAACAGGTTTTTTGTACACATTAACCAGCTTCTCTTTATCCTTCCCCTTCCTTCTTCCCTTCCCAGCCTCTGACAATCACTATTCTACTTTCTACCTCCATGAGAGCTACGTTTTTAGCTCCCACATACAACTGAGAGAATGCAATAATTTTCAAACTATTATCTGACAAGAGATTAATAACCAAAATATATAAAAACCTCAAACAACTCAATAGCAAAATACCTCAAATCATCAAATTAAAAATGGGCAAAAGATCAGAACAGACATTTCTCAAAAGAAGACCAATAGCCAACAGGTACATAAAAAATGTTCAAAATTATTAATCATCAGGGAAATGCAAATTGAAACCACAATGGGATATTATCTCAGTTGGAATAGCTATCATAAAAAAGACCAAAAAAAAAAAAAATAATAACAAATGCTGGTGAGGATGTGGAGAAAGGGGAATGCTTGTTCACTGTTCGTCAGAATGTAAAATAGTACAGCCATTACAGAAAACAGTAGAGAGATTCTTCAAAAAACTAAAAATAGAACTACTCACTACTGGATACATATCCAAAAGAAAGGAACTCAGTATATTGAAGATAAAAATCATATGTACAATACATATGTACTCCCATGTTTCTTACAGCACTATTTGCAATAGCCAAGGCATGGAATCAACCTAAGTGTCCATCAGTAGATGACTAGATAAAGAAAACATATATATCTTACACACACACACCACACAATGGAATATTATTCAGCCATAAAAGGGAATAAAATTCTGTAATTTGCAGCAACATGGATGGAACTAGAAGTCTTTACGATAGGTGAAATAAGAAAGACACAGAACAAAGTGCTCTGACTTTGTATCTCTAGCCCACAGGGAAAAAAGAACCGTAAAAATGTATTTCACTCCAGTAGATTTGGTTTTTCACAGTAGTATAGGTTAGCAATTCTGAAATTACTTTCTGTGTATTGCAGAATTGGGCCCAGGACTGAGAATAGAGTAGTTTTATAGTAAGCATATATAATTTAATCATTATTTTCTTCTAAATTATTATAAACTTATTCTGACTTTGTTTACTGTTCAGTGACAGATCTAAGATGATGGAAACATTTGAGATCTGATGTTTAATTTAGCCAGATTTTCAAAATAAATGCAAAAACAAGTCTCTATATACAAAAAGTTTCCACTTCTCTCTTCCTTTTCAACACATCACAGATAAAATAAATTCACATTTATAATTTAATTACAGTATACCAATGGGTTGGTTAACCTCTACTACTTTTCTGAATGTCTGTGCTATTTAATGCAGAAATACTTAAGGCAGATTTAAAATATGAGAAGAACCCAAAATAATGTATAAATTGTAATCAAATTTAAATCCCAACAGGACTATTTTGTCAAAGTTAAAAAAAAATACCAAAGTTCACATAGAAATGTCTAAGCATAAGAATAGCTAAGATTTAAAAAATAAAAATGAACAAAAGGAATTGTCCTATTAAATTTCAAGAGTTATAATACAGTAATAGTTTTAAGACAATGTGAAGATGGCAAAGAATTGAACAAATAGATCAATAAGAAAGAAGCAAGAGCACATGAAGACCCATGGATATTTGGAAATTCTTAGATTTTAAAAGTGACATTTTGAATCAATGAGAAAGGAAGCACTGTTGCATAACTGGAATTAGGACATGTTGTTTTCTATATAGAAAAAAAGCCAGACACCTATATCACATAACACATAAAAATTAATTTTGGTGAAACAGAGATTTAAATTGGAAAAATTAAATTATTGGTAGTAAAATTTGGAAGACAATCTTATGACAAAAAGATAAGAAAAATTTATTAAGCAATACATAATAAGCTATTAACCTTGAAGGCAAAATCGATAGATATGATTGTGTGAAAATTAAAAACTTCCGCAGAAATAAAAACCAGACTCAAAGCAAAAGAATTACAGTCTAGTATAGATAATGGGCAAATAGATTAGTATCCAGAAAATAATTCTTAAGGTTTACAAATCAATCAGGAAAGGATAACCATGAAATTGCAATCACAGAAGAAATACATGGGAAATAAAAGTGGAAAGTGTATTTAATTCCAGTAAAAATCAAGGAATAACGAGTTAAAACAACCATGGGATTATATTTCACACTAGTTAGCTTGACAAAAATTTAAAGAGCTTCACAATATCGAGGATTGGGGAGAATGTGTTAAATCTGAAATTCTCATATTTTGATTAAGGACACGTTCATTAGTAAAACCACTGTAGAGAAAAATTTGGCAGTTTCTAGAAAAATTGAAAATGTGCATAATGTGGCCTGGTAAATTTCTATCTAAGTGAATATGGAAGAGACATTCATTCACCTATGGACAGAGCTGGATGCACAAAGTTGCACACAGCAATGGTAGAAGAATGAGAAAATCAGAAAAGAAAAAAAAAGAAAAGAAAAGAAAAAGAGAATGAGCAAATCTAACATGACAATTAGATGTTGACAATTATACAGCAGTTTAACCGAACAAGTTTATATGTATAGACATCAGTAGTTCTCAAAATGATGCATGAAAAATATGCAGAAATATATGCAGTATGGATGTCTTAAAAACATATTTATATTTATTACTTTCACATATGAATACAGAAAAGCTAAAAATAATGATAAAATAGCAAGCAAAGAATGAAGAGGAAAGGTAGACATTAAATTTAGGATGGCTAAAGCCCTTGTGGAGGGAAGAAACTGAATGGAATCTGGAGCGAAGTACAAATGAATTTTATTTTTCCCATAATAATTTATTTATTTATTTAAAAAATCTAAGAAAATAAGACATGATGTCAATATACATGAAATGTAAGTAGTAATGATGGGGTAATTTTAAAATTATGTTTTTACTTTTATATGCCTTAAAATTTCTCTTAAGTATTAAAAAATAAGAACCTAGATACACAAGTAAATCAAAAAATGGAGCTTTGGAAAGTATTATTTTATGTTTCCAGCTTTACTTTTTTTCTTCATTACAGTTTTCTTCAGAGCAATGTTCTATAAATCAAGTCATATCTCTTTAAATATATTGAGTTTTATAATGAAAGTTAATGGAATTATGGATATGTTACAGATAGGGGTATATTAAGATGATCAAAAGCTATGAGTGATATCATCCCATCTTGAGAACTCTGTTAAAGCTCTGTCACTACATTTAAAAACCAATTTAGGACTATATACACTCCCACTTAAACATATTTTGCTGTATTTGGAAATGTCTCATGTTCTTCTAAAAATTTTCCTTGTAAATTTAAAATATAAAACATCAATGGTCAGGATTAATCCTTGTGTTCATTTGCCAATGTATTTGCAAAAATTGTTACTGTTGTTTTTCTCCTTCCATTTCAAACAAATTTATGCTCCACCTTACATCAGCCTCAAGTTGTTGCCCTACACATTTAGCCTTAAAGACATTCCACCCAGTTTGATAAGTTCCCTAACTTCTGTATCCAAAGAATATTTTGTTTCTTTTTAAAGAAGCCTCTGCTTCATCTTATGTCATTATACTTGACAAACAACTCCTTCTGCCCCACCAGATGAGCTTAGCAAATGAAATATCTTTCCTAGTATTTAATTAACACTGTCTTGAGAGTAGCAGAGTAAGATGGCAGAGTAAAACTCTAGCTATTGTCCCCCAGCATAAACATCAATTTGAATAACTATCTAGACATGAAAATATCTTCACAAGAACTTAGGAAACCAGATAAGAGATCAGAATATCTGATTGCAGCACAAAAATAAGAAAAGATGCATTGAAGAAGGTACGAAGGATAGTTTTACATTATTTGCATCACCCATCCCTCAACCTCAGACAGCCCAGCTTGGGGAAAGACACTGTCTGCTTGACAATATAGAGAGGAAAGTGAGCACCGGAGTTTGTCTTGAACCTCAAATCTGGGCCCACCACAGTAAAATCCAGCATCAGGTAGGTTCCTGTGGCCCCATATTTCAGGTTGGTACCCATGAACTGAGTCTCTAGACCTACTTCAGTGTCAAATAGAATCACATAGCCCCAGGTGTCAGGCTAGACCTACTTCAATGTCATATGGAATCACATAGCCCCAGGTGTAGCAAAGTTGATCTCCACATCAATGCTGGGCTGACATCAGTAGCCCCAAGCTCCAGACAGCCCTCCACAGCAGGCTGGCCTTAGCAGCCTCAGGTTTCTGACCCAACCCAATGTTATGTCAACTGTGGCTGTCCCAGGCTTCTGGCCTACCTGAATGCTGCTGATGCCATAGGGGGCCTCAGGCTTTTGGCAGTGCCACACTGGATGCAGCTGCCCCAGGATCCTGACTCATACCTGCATGGCACCTGCTGCAGGACTTTCCCAGACAAAGCCAGCCTGTTAATACTGGAAAAAGTACCTACTTCTTCAGATGTGCAGACAGTGATGCAGGACCATATGCATCAAGAACCATTAGTAGAATATAACCTCACCCAATGAACAAAATAAAATACCAGTAACTGATTATAAAGAAGTGAAGATATATAAAATGCCTGACAAATAATTCAAAATAACTGTTTTAAGGAAGCTCAGTGAACTTCATGAAAATGCAGAGAAACAATTCAATGGAATGAGGAAAACATTAAGTGATCAGAATGAAAAACTTAATACAGAGATTGAAATAATTTAAACAAACAAATAGAAATCTTGGAGGCCGAACAAAAACAAAATGAAAAATGCAATAGAAGAATCAATAGAGCAATTGAGCAGAAAAAGAATCTGTGAACTTGAGGACAAGTTATTTGAAAATATACAGTAAGAAAAGAAAAAAGAATGAAAACGAATGAAGAAAACGTACACAATTTATGGAGCAGATTCAAAAGAACAAATTTATAAGTCATAGGGCTCATGAAGGGGAAGAGAAAGACAAACGGGTAGAAGCCTTATTTTAAAAAATAGTAACAGAAAACTCTCCAAACCTGGAGTGAGTTGTAAATATGTAGGTATAAGAAGGCCAAAGGATTTCAAACAGATTTCATCTAAATAAGACTATCCCACAACATATTATAATTGAACTTTCAAATATCATACACAAAGAGAAGGTTCTGAAAGCAGAAAGAGAGAAGCAGCAAAAAATATATAAGGGAGTTCCAACAGAGGTAGCAGAAAACTTCTCAGGATAAAGCTTATAGGCTGGGAGACAATGGAATGATACATTCAAAGTGCCAAAGGAAAAAAACAAACTGCCAACCAAGAATATTGTACCCAATGAAGCTATTCTTCAGAAATGAAGGAGAATACTTTCTTTTACAAACAAAATCTGAGAGATTTCATCACCATCAGACTAGTCTTACAAAATATGCTAAAGGGAGTTTTTTAAACAGAGAGAAAAAAATGCTAACGATTCATATAAAAACATCTGTAAGTATAAAACTTGCTGAGAAATGTAAGTACATAGTCAAATTCAGAATATTCTAATACTATGATGACATGTAAATTACTTATGTCTTTAATATGACAGTTAAAAGACAAAACTATTGAAAATAATAGTTACAATAATTTTTAAAACATATTATATAAAACTGTAAATTGTGGCATCAACATACATCTTACATCTTTTAGAAAAATTAACCTAATCACAAACTTAACTGTGAAATGTAAAGGAATAAAACTCTGAGAAGAAAACATAGGTAAAAATCTGTGTGACCTTGGGTATGCTGATGAATTTTTTGATACAACACCAAAAACATTATACATTTTTGTAAAAAAATGATAAATTGGGCTTCACTAAAACTTAACATTTTTGTTCTGCAAAAGACATAGTTAAAAATGACAAACTACAGAATAGGATAAAATATTTGCAAATAACATATTTGATAAGGAAATTATACCCAGAATATGTAAAGAACACTTAAAACTCAACAAACAACCCAAGAGACCAATGGACAAAAGAATTAAACACTCCACCAGAACATATGTATAAATGGCAAGTAAACATACAAAAAAATACACATGCCATTAATACTTATGAAAATACAAATTAAAACTATAATAAAATACAACTACACATCCTTATAATAGCTAAATTTAAAACAAACAAAAACCTGATAGTATCAAGTGCTAGAGACAATAAGGAACAACAGAAACTCTCATTCATTGTTGGCGGATATGCGAAATGGTAGAGCCATTTTGGGAAAGTTTGGTAATTTCTTATAAACACACACTATATGATCCAGCAGTTCCATTCCCAAATATTACCTGAGTGAATTGTAATTTTATGTTTACACAGAAAGCTATATGTGAATGTTTATAGTAGATTTACTTATAATTGCCAAAAACTAGAAACAACTCGTATGTCACCTAAGTGGGTGAATGAGTAAGCAGACTGTGGTACATCCCTACCATGGAGTATTTCTCAGCAATAAAAAGAAACAAACTAGTGATTCTCTAAACAACATGGATGAATTATCAGTGCCTTTTGCTACCCAGACCCATATGCCTATGTAATGTATAATTCAATTTATGAAGCATTCTGGAAAAGGCAAAACTGTAGGAATAGAAAACAGATCAGTAGTTTCTGGGAATTGGGAATTGGGGAGGGATGGACAACAAATGGGTCAGACAAGGGAATTTTCAGGGCAATGTAACTCTTCTGTAGAGGACAGTGGTGGTGTATATACAGCTTTGCCAAAACTTACAGTGCTCTGCATTGACTGTATTACAAATGTATGCCGTAAGCTCAATGAAGGGGTCGAGGAAGAAAGAAACTAAATAATTTTTAAAAACAGTAAGACTAGATATGAGTTAGCAATCCTAAAACTACTGTATTTGTATACTAGGTTGGACAAATAAGTAAATATATAGTAGATCATGACAGCCCAGTCACTTTCACTGTCAGAAAAAGAAGTTACAAATAAGCAAGCTGGAAATCCTAGGATGAACCCTATGATGCTAGATCAGAAGCTGAGATATCAGTATGAACTCATGTTTACATACGTACACATACACACAGATAGGTACAGAAATAAATGTAGTGATGTGTGTACAAATGGGTGAGTATGCATACATTATTTTCTAGCTCTGTCCCCTGTAATGGGCTGGAAGCAGTGATGCCCTATCCACATAAAGTATACCTAGTGCTCAGATGCTGGTTTCTAAATACCATTCTTCAGTAAAATAAACCAAAGTAACATTGGAGAGATAGTTGATTCTAGGGCTTGGATAGAAAAAAATACAAGAGTCTGGAATATTTTGTAATTCCAGTAAAGAAGACCTAAAAAAAGATGGGCTTGTCAAAAGGGCATAAGACTCAACGTGAAAGAGCTGTCAATGGCTATCGTTTGAACAATTTAAGCCAGAAAGTAAATCACAATAGAATTGAATTATAACCCAAATAATAAAATAAAAATTCATGAACCCATACTGATATAAATAGTTTCTCTCTCTCTCTCTCTCCACACACACACACATACACGCACAGACAACATGACTAAATTAGAGGAAAAGGTCATTTTAAAAAATAGAATACTTCTACCTTATAAATGTAGAGGAAATACGATAAATGGAAAATCACCATTAGAATACCACAGTAATAAAAATGCAGGCAAGATCCACTGATGCATTCTAAATTAGCAGGACAATTTTAAGGCAATATTTGTACCTTAACATGTCTTCCCCCAAACTATGTTCATTATTGTGATAGTTTTAGCATCCATCTGCAAATTTTTTGCTACTTACAGCTGCAGGAGTTGGAGCTTAATGCTTCTACACTTGAGTACAGCTACACTTAGTGACTTGCTCCTAATGAACAAACAGAGCATGGGAAGAGGAAAATGATAATTTACAGTGGAAAACCTGGCAGATTCTCCCTTATCTAAGTGATCAAGGTTGACTTCATCAGTCATGTTGGTATCATATGCTCCTGATATGATATTATACAGGATACCTCTGTGATATTCTTCCCTCAAATTTATAACTTTAGTATAATAATAATAATAAAACATCAGATAAAAACTGACCACTATTTGCTAAAAGTTTTGAACTTATGAAAGATAAGGAAGACTAAGAAACCCTCATCAGTTGGAGGAAAGTGAGGAGACAAGCTGACTAAATACAATGTGATACCCAGGACTGGATCCTGAAACAGAAATCGCCAAGAGAAAAAGTGGAGAGACCTAAATAAAGTCTCTCATTTAGTTAATATTATTGTACCAATGTTAATTTCTCAATTTTGACAAACACAACATGATTATTTAAAATGTCAACATCAGAAGAAGCTGAGCAAAGGGTATATGGAAGCTCTCATTTCTATTTTTGCAACTCTTCTGTAAATCTAAATAAAAAGGGACAAAAACATGAATGCCACAAGAAATAATTTTGTGTCTATTCATTAAAAACTACAAAGGTAATGATTAAGGTAAGTAAAAATAATTATATAGCTATTTTAAGAAGAGGGGGAGGAAAAGTGGACACATGACGTAAGTAAACCTAAATCTCAGCCTGTCAAGGGATATCACAAAAAATCCATGTCAATGTTGACAACTCAGCAAATAACGTTATATGTGTATCATGTGGGTAACAACCGGAAAATCTTAAAACAGACTTGGTTAAAGGAAGTTTCTTATTGGAGCAGGAATAGAAGTGGCCAGAAATGGGAGTCAGAGATTGTTTTTTCATTACCATTTCATTAGCAATATCTGATTTTAGGACCATATGCATATTATTTTGATTAAAAAAAAAACAACTACAAAATGGTATCATTCCACAAAGAGGCTCTGTGGTCAATTAGTTTGGAATGTATTTATTATTTTTCCTCTATTTTGGAGAGTCACAATATATACTGTCATATTAAAAACTCAGAGAAATTATAAAATAAAAAAATAAAATGTAAACAAACTTTCTGTAAATCAGTATTTTCCAAACTTATTTGTCCACAGAAACAGGTATTAGCCTTATGAGAAACTTTCACAAAATAGAATGCAATTTGGGAAATGCTGTGCTCTGAACCCTTGAAGAGTAAAAGAAAACCACAACTGAGAAATTGATGTAAGGCTCTCCAACTGGTGGCACAGATGAACTCCTACCACTCTCCCTTTAGTTGCTAAACTCATCATGGTAGTTCCTGTCTGTCTCCTGTATCTGTCTCAAATACTACAAGAGTCTGGCACAATTTTGCCTTCTTACATGCAGTGTCCTTATTGCTACTTAATCATTTTGCAGATTTGTGCAAACCTCATTCTGGTTCTTGAAATATGTAAAAGATCCTTGAAGCATAATTCTGTGCTTTTCTCCACATCGAGAGAGTGAGATGGAGCTCAGTTGGATGTCACCTCCCCTGTTTAGGACAAAGATCACACTCTGCCTTGAAACCCAGTAATCAAAAAGGTAGGATTCTGTCCTCTGGGTCCTTCAAAGCTTCTAGTGCTATGGGGAAAAAAAAGAGGTCCTCTGCCTTACCTGGATTTTTGTCCTATGGGGATGATTTCTCGGAGGCTGACAAAATCTATGACTGCAGCTGATGTAATTTACACGGTCCTGAATCAAGGCAGGTGGATTATGTATTCTCTTTGTTTTCACTCTGGATTTATGGGAAGGAAGGGTTATTTTTCCTCTTGTCCAAACATCTTAAATCATTCAAAGGCAGCATTAGACTTTTAACAGAAAAATGCAAATGTAACTAAAATACTTACAATGACCTAAATGCATGCTGATTACCTTTCTGTTATTTTCTGCCCTTAAATAAAGAAAATAAAATAAATGTCAGCAGTATGAAAATGAAAGTAGGTCAGTCTACAGAACCATTAGATCAAAAGCAGTTAGAAGCCAAACACACCTTTCCCAAGTGGGAAGCAAGAAATAAACACGTAAATGAAAAGCATTTGAAGAGTTGTAGCAGTTTTTCTATTAGCCCTGGCAATTAGCAAGAGGGCATTAAATTATTCTGGTGACTGCATCTTGTAGCTGGAACAAAGTGGAAAGGCTGGTAATGTTACTGAAGGAGATGAGTCACTCCAAAACAAAGCTTCTAGTGAGTAGGACTCACATTTCTCAGAAAGTGAGAGGAAGAATAGACAATAAGATGTTCCCTGCTAGGATCATGCGGAAGGAAGACCTGACTTTTCACTCTGTGTGTACATGTGTGTATGTGTAGGTGTAAAGGTCTTCTGATTCCTTTCAAATGACCATACTTGAAGGTCTAATACTAACACCGTCATGTGACAACGTGATATTCCAACAGCATGGCCAAATATGGTGGCCTTCACTGAAGACTTGTACTTGTCCCTGTTAATGACTATTACATTGCTTCTTTTCCAAAGATTCCTTTTAATGTCCTATTATGTGGGATCAAGTTAACACACTCATCCTTGTACTACAGAGTTTAACAGAGTCAACATGTACACATACATGAAGGAAGAGAAGCAGCTAAATAAATGTGGAATACATCTGTTAATGAAAAACTGCTCACAAAATGTTTTTAGAACAAGATAAGATTTCTAGCGATGAAATCTCCCTCTGAGAGAAGAAATGGGAACAGTTACCTGAGGCAAAGCAGTGTGATAGTAGACTTATGTATATAATGCATAGGGATCAAGTCAGGGTATTTAGGGTGTCCATCAGCCAAATACAATACATTTTTGTTAAGCATAGTCATCCTACTCTGCTGTCAAATAATACATTTTTTCCTTCTATCTTGCTGTATGTTTGTACCCTTTAACCTATGCCTCTTTATCTCTCCCCTACCCTCAACTCACCCTTCCCAGTCTTTGTTATGTATCTTTTTACATCTCCCTCTATGTGGTCGAATTTTTTTTTTATATCTCACATATAAGTGAACATGTGATGCTTGCCTTTTTGTGCCTAGTTTATTTCACTTAAGATAATGACCTCCACGGGCGGAGCAAGATGGCCGAATAGGAACAGCTCCAGTCTCCAACTCCCAGCGCGAGCGACACAGAAGACCGGTGATTTCTGCATTTTCAACTGAGGTACTGGGGTCATCTCACTGGGGAGTGCCGGACAATTGGTGCTGGTCAGCTGCTGCAGCCCGACCAGCGAGAGCTGAAGCAGGGCGAGGCATTGCCTCACTTGGGAAGCGCAAGGGGTAAGGGAATCCCTTTTCCTAGCCAGGGGAACTGAGACACACAACACCTGGAAAATTGGGTAATTCCCACCCCAATACTGCACTTTAAGCAAACGGGCACACCAGGAGATTATACCCACACCTGGCCGGGAGGGTCCCACGGCCACGGAGCCTCCCTCATTGCTAGCACAGCTGTCTGTGATCTAACTGAAATGGCAGCAGCAAGGCTGGGGGAGGGGCACCCGCCATTGCTGAGGCTTAAGTAGGTAATAAACAAAGCCGCTGGGAAGCTCAAACTGGGTGGAGCTCACAGCAGCTCAAGGAAACCTGCCGGTCTCTGTAGACTCCACCTCTGGGTACAGGGCACAGCTAAACAACAAAAGGGGAAGCAGCAGAGGCCTGTGCAGACGCGAACGACTCTGTCTGACAGCTTTGAAGAGAGCAGTGGATCTCCCAACATGGAGGTTGAGATCTGAGAACGGACAGCCTGCCTGCTCAAGTGGGTCCCTGACCCCTGAGTAGCCTAACTGGGAGACATCCCCCACTAGGGGCAGTCTGACACCCCACACCTCACAGGGTGGAGTACACCCCTGAGAGGAAGCTTCCAAAGGAAGAATCAGACAGGTACACTCGCTGTTCAGCAATATTCTATCTTCTGCAACCTCTGCTGCTGATACCCAGGCAAACAGAGTCTGAAGTGGACCTCAAGCAATCTCCAACAGACCTACAGCTGAGGGTCCTGACCATTAGAAGGAAAACTATCAAACGGGAAGAATACCTATACCAAAACCCCATCAGTACGTCACCATCATCAAAGACCAGAGGCAGATAAAACCACGAAGATGGGGAAGAAGCAGGGCAGAAAAGCTGAAATTCAAGAAATAAGAGCACATCTCCCCCTGCAAAGGAGCGCAGCTCATTGCCAGCAATGGATCAAAGCTGGTCAGAGAATGACTTTGACGAAATGAGAGAAGAAGGCTTCAGTACATCAAACTTATCAGAGCTAAAGGAGGAATTACGTACCCAGCGCAAAGAAACTAAAAATCTTGAAAAAAGAGTGGAAGAATTGATAGCTAGAATAATTAATGCAGAGAAGGTCATAAATGAAATGACAGAGATGAAAACCATGACACGAGAAATACGTGACAAATCCACAAGCTTCAGTAACTGACTCGATCAACTGGAAGAAAGAGTATCAGCGATTGAGGATCAAATGAATGAAATGAAGCGAAAAGAGAAACCAAAGAAAAAAGAAGAAAAAGAAATGAACAAAGCCTGCAAGAAGTATGGGATTATGTAAAAAGACCAAATCTACGTCTGATTGGGGTGGCTGAAAGTGAGGGGGAAAATGGAACCAAGTTGGAAAACACTCTTCAGATATCATCCAGGAGAACTTCCCCAACCTAGTAGGGCAGGCCAACATTCAAATTCAGGAAATACAGAGAACACCACAAAGATACTCCATGAGAAGAGCAACTCCAAGACACATAATTGCCAGATTCACCAAAGTTGAAATGAAGGAAAAAATCTTAAGGGCAGCCAAAGAAAAAGGTCGGGTTACCCACAAAGGGAAGCCCATCAGACTAACAGCAGATCTCTCGGCAGAAACTCTACAAGCCAGAAGAGAGTGGGGGCCAATATTCAACATTCTTAAAGAAAAGAATTTTCAACCCAGAATTTCATATCCAGCCAAACTAAGTTTCATAAGTGAAGGAGAAATAAAATCCCTTACAGATAAGCAAATGCTTAGAGATTTTGTCACCACCAGGCCTGCCTTACAAGAGACCCTGAAGGAAGCCCTAAACATGGAAAGGAACAACCGGTATCAGCCATTGCAAAAACATGCCAAAATGTAAAGACCATCGAGGCTAGGACGAAACTGCATCAACTAATGAGCAAAATAACCAGTTAATATCATAATGGCAGGATCAAGTTCACACATAACAATATTAACCTTAAATGTAAATGGACTAAATGCTCCAATTAAAAGACACAGACTGGCAAACTGGATAAAGAGTCAAGACCCATCAGTCTGCTGTATACAGGAGACCCATCTCACATGCAGAGAAATACATAGGCTCAAAATAAAGGGATGGAGGAAGATCTACCAAGCAAATGGAGACCAAAAAAAAGCAGGGGTTGCAATCCTAGTCTCTGATAAAATAGACTTTAAACCATCAAAGATCAAAAGAGACAAAGAAGGCCATTACATAATGGTAAAGGGATCAATTCAACAGGAAGAGCTAACTATCCTAAATATATGTGTACCCAATATAGGAGCATCCAGATTCATAAAGCAAGTCCTTAGAGACTTACAAAGAGACTTAGACTCCCATACAATAATAATGGGAGATTTCAACACTCCACTGTCAACATTAGACAGATCAACGAGACAGAAAGTTAACAAGGATATCCAGGAATTGAACTCATCTCTGCACCAAGTGGACCTAATAGACATCTATAGAACTCTCCACCCCAAATCAACAGAATATACATTCTTCTCAGCACCACATCGCACTTATTCCAAAATTGACCACATAATTGGAAGTAAAGCACTCCTCAGCAAATGTACAAGAACAGAAATTATAACAAACTGTCTCTCAGACCACAGTGCAATCAAACTAGAACTCAGGACTAAGAAACTCAATCAAAACCGCTCAACTACATGAAAACTGAACAACCTGCTCCTGAATGACTACTAGGTACATAACAAAATGAAGGCAGAAATAAAGATGTTCTTTGAAACCAATGAGAACAAAGATACAACATACCAGAATCTCTGGGACACATTTAAAGCAGTGTGTAGAGGGAAATTTATAGCTAAATGCCCACAAGAGAAAGCAGGAAAGATCTAAAATTGACACTCTAACATCACAATTAAAAGAACTGGAGAAGCAAGAGCAAACACATTCAAAAGCTAGCAGAAGGCAAGAAATAACTAAGATCAGAGCAGAATTGAAGGAGATAGAGACACAAAAAACCCCCCAAAAAATCAATGAATCCAGGAGTTGGTTTTTTGAAAAAATCAAAAAAATTGACAGTCCGCTAGCAAGACTAATAAAGAAGAAAAGAGAGAAGAATCAAATAGATGCAATAAAAAATGATAAAGGGGATATCACCACGGACCCCACAGAAATACAAAGTACCATCAGAGAATACTATAAACACCTCTACGCAAGTCAACTAGAAAATCTAGAAGAAATGGATAATTTCCTGGACACTTACACTCTTCCAAGACTAAACCAGGAAGAAGTTGAATCCCTGAATAGACCAATAGCAGGCTCTGAAATTGAGGCAATAATTAATAGCCTACCAACCAAAAAAAGTCCAGGACCAGATGGATTCACAGCTGAATTCTATCAGAGGTACAAGGAGGAGCTGGTACCATTCCTTCTGAAACTATTCCAATCAATTGAAAAAGAGGGAATCGGCCGGGCGCGGTGGCTCAAGCCTGTAATCCCAGCACTTTGGGAGGCCGAGACGGGCGGATCACGAGGTCAGGAGATCGAGACCATCCTGGCTAACACTGTGAAACCCCGTCTCTACTAAAAAATACAAAAAACTAGCCGGGCGAGGTGGCGGGCGCCTGTAGTCCCTGCTACTTGGGAGGCTGAGGCAGGAGAATGGCATAAGCTCAGGAGGCGGAGCTTGCAGTGAGCCGAGATCCGGCCACTGCACTCCAGCCTGGGCGACAGAGCCAGACTCCGTCTCAAAAAAAAAAAAAAAAAAGAAAAAGAGGGAATCCTCCCTAACTCATTTTATGAGGCCAACATCATCCTGATTCCAAAGCCCAGCAGAGACACAACAAAAAAAGAAAATTTTAGACCAATATCCCTGATGAACATCGATGCAAAAATCCTCAATAAAATACTGGCAAACCGGATTCAGCAGCACATCCAAAAGCTTATTCCCCATGATCAAGTGGGCTTCATCCCTGGGATGCAAGGCTGGTTCAACATTCACAAATCAATAAACATAATCCAGCATATAAACAGAACCAAAGACAAGAACCACATGATTATCTCAATAGATGCAGAAAAGGCTTTTGACAAAATTCAACAGTCTTTCATGCTAAAAACGCTCAATAAATTTGGTATTGATGGAACGTACCTCAAAATAATAAGAGCTATTTATGACAAACCCACAGCCAATATCATACTGAATGGGCAAAAACTGGAAAAATTCCCTTTGAAAACTGGCACAAGACAGGGATGCCCTCTCTCACCACTCCTATTCAACATAGTGTTGGAAGTTCTGGCTAGGGCAATCAGGCAAGAGAAAGAAATCAAGGGTATCCAGTTAGGAAAAGAAGAAGTCAAATTGTCCCTGTTTGCAGATGACATGATAGTATATTTAGAAAACCCCATCGTCTCAGCCCAAAATCTCCTTAAGCTGATAAGCAACTTCAGCAAAGTCTCAGGATACAAAATTAGTGTGCAAAAATCACAAGCATTCTTATACACCAGTAACAGACAAACAGAGAGCCAAATCATGAATGAACTTCCATTCACAATTGCTTCAAAGAGAATAAAATACCTAGGAATCCAACTTACAAGGGATGTAAAGGACCTCTTCAAGGAGAACTACAAACCACTGCTCAGTGAAATCAAAGAGGACACAAACAAATGGAAGAACATACCATGCTCATGGATAGGAACAATCAATATCGTGAAAATGGCCATACTGCCCAAGGTTATTTATAGATTCAATGCCATCCCCATCAAGCTACCAATGACTTTCTTCACAGAATTGGAAAAAACGGCTTTAAAGTTCATATGGAACCAAAGAAGAGCCCGCATTGCCAAGACAATCCTAAGTCATAAGAACAAAGCTGGAGGTATCACGCTACCTGACTTCAGACTATACTACAGGGCTACAGTAACTAAAACAGCATGGTACTGGTACCAAAACAGAGATATAGACCAATGGAACAGAACAGAGTCCTCAGAAATAATACCACACATCTACAGCCATCTGATCTTTGACAAACCTGAGAGAAACAAGAAATGGGGAAAGGATTCCCTATTTAATAAATGGTGCTGGGAAAATTGGCTAGCCATAAGTAGAAAGCTGAAACTGGATCCCTTCCTTACTCCTTATACGAAAATTAATTCAAGATGGATTAGAGACTTAAATGTTAGACCTAATACCATAAAAACCTTAGAAGAAAACCTAGGTAGTACCATTCAGGACATAGGCATGGGCAAGGACTTCATGTCTAAAACACCAAAAGCAACGGCAGCAAAAGCCAAAATTGACAAATGGGATATAATTATACTAAAGAGCTTCTGCACAGCAAAAGAAACTACCATCAGAGTGAACAGGCAACTTACAGAATGGGAGAAAATTTATGCAATCTACTCATCTGACAAAGGGCTAATATCCAGAATCTACAAAGAACTCAAACAAATTTACAAGAAAAAAACAAACAACCCCATCAAAAAGTGGGCAAAGGATATGAACAGACATTTCTCAAAAGAAGACATCCATACAGCCAACAGACACATGAAAAAATGCTCATCATCACTCGCCATCAGAGAAATGCAAATCAAAACCACAATGAGATACCATCTCACACCAGTTAGAATGGCAATCATTAAAAAGTCAGGAAACAACAGGTGCTGGAGAGGATGTGGAGAAATAGGAACACTTTTACACTGTTGGTGGGATTGTAAACTACTTCAACCATTATGGAAAACAGTATGGCGATTCCTCAAGGATCTAGAACTAGATATACCATATGACTCAGCCATCCCACTACTGGGTATATACCCAAAGGATCATAAATCATGCTGCTATAAAGACACATGTACACGCATATTTATTGCGGCACTATTCACAATAGGAAAGACTTGGAATCAACCCAAATGTCCATCTGGGACAGACTGGATTAAGAAAATGTGGCACATATACACCATGGAATATTATGCAGCCATAAAAAAGGATGAGTTTGCGTCCTTTGTAGGGACATGGATGCAGCTGGAAACCATCATTCTTAGCAAACAATCACAAGAACAGAAAACCAAACTCCGCATGTTCTCACTCATAGGTGGGAACTGAACAATGACATCACTTGGACTCGGGAAGGGGAACATCACACACTGGGGCCTATCATGGGGAGGGGGGAGGGGGGAGGGATTGCATTGGGAGTTATACCTGATATAAATGACGAATTGATGGGTACTGATGAGTTGATGAGTGCAGCACACCAACATGGCAGAAGTATACATATGTAACAAACCTGCACGTTATGCACATGTACCCTAGAACTTAAAGTATATAAAAAAAAAGATAATAATCCAGTTTCATGTTGCTTCAAATGGTATTCTTTTTATGACTAAATAATATTGTGTTGTGTATATATACCATGTTTTCCTATCCATTCACGTATTGATGAAAAATTTGGTTGGTTGATTCCATATGTATTCCATTCACTATCAGGAACAGTGCTGCAATAAACATTAAGAGTGCTGATATCCCTTTGATATACTGATTTCTTTTCCTTTGGGTAGATACACAGTAGTGGGATTGCTGAATCAAGTGGGTGATTCTCTTTTTAGTTTTTTGATATACTGTTTTCCATAGAAGCTGTACTAGTTTACATTCTTACTAATAGTGTATAAGAGTTCCCTTTACTCCACATCCTTGCAAACATCCATTATTTGTTGTCTTTTTAATAGTAGCCATTCTGACTAGGGTAAGATGACATTTCACTATAGTGCTGATTTATGTTTCTCTAATGATTAGTGGTGGTGTGCAGTTTTTCATATACCTGTTGTCAATTTGTCTTCCTTTGAGAAATGTCTATTAGTCCAGTTTTTAATGGGATTATTTATTTCCCTGATGATTACTGATGTGGAGTATTTTTTCATATGCTTGTTGGCTGCTTGCAGGTCTTCTTTTGAGAAGTGTCTGTTCATGTCCTTTGCCCATTTTTAATGGGGTTGTTTGTTATTTGTTTGTTGATTTGCTTAAGTTCCTTCCAGATTCTGGAGATCAGACATTAGTTGGATGCATAGTTTGCAAATATTTTCTTCCATTCTGTACATCATCTGTTTACTCTGTTGATAGTTTATTTTGCTGTGCAGAAGCTCTTTAGTTTAATTAGGTCCCAGTTGTCTATTTTTGTTTTTACTAAAATTGTTTCTAGAGACTTCATCATGAAATCTGCCAAGGCAAGGATTATAAATGTGGACACACATATATCCTGATTAATATTTACTGGCCTCTAAAGAGCTTGAGTTGTAACCAATATGTCCAGAATGGTATTTCCTCCAACTTCTTATGATGACAGACACATATATGAGGACATTGGGTCAACTTATTGGGGAAGGGAGCAATTAGCAGCATCTCCAAAACCAATCAGCCAAGGGAGAAAATGAAATCAGTCCTATTCTTGCTCTATGGAGACCAGTGGAACTGAGAACTCTGGGGATCAATGAATGTATTTGACCACTGGGGCTATAGACTCTAGGTTTTCACCAATAAGTTTGAAATACAAATATGTGCACTTACATTCCATGTTTAGTTTTATTTGCTAAACTTCTGATAGTCTTCAACACTGCTGCTACTTAATTTTTTTTTTTAATTAGGTATCTCATTCGGTTGCATTTTCCCTTGTAATCAGTCAAGAAACTTGTTTCCCCAGCACATTTAACAAGCAAAATCACTCTCTAAAGTGTTCCCATAAGCTTCAATTTGGCAAAAATACAAAGCTAGGCTTACTTTTCGAATTTCAGAATGCTGAAAAATGGAAACCCTCTCCCCCACTGGGCTTAGGTACATGGTGCCACATCCATACAAGGATTCAAAGTGATCCCCAGTTAGAGTATTTCTGGGCTTGATTTGATGTATTACTTAAAAGGATGTATGGACAAAAAGTACTGCATATGGCTGTATGTGAAAGAAGACAGGAAAAAGTTATTCTAAAATGTTAATCATAGTAATGACACTTTGAAAGCAGTTTTTAGAATGTCAAATATGTGAGCATCATTTTTATTTCTGTCAGCATGAAACAAACTTGAAATAATGAACTCGGCCAAACTATCTAAGTGCTTCCTAGTAAGCAGAGCAGGAATATAAGTATGGAGGCTGATCTTGGTATTATCACCTGGTAAAATTAAAATTCCTATTTCCAGTGGAAATCAATTTCTTGTCTTTCACTATATTTCCATTAAGTCCTCCAAAAGAACAGAGTGATGATGGTTTACTATCTTTCATGACTTTCAAATTTTCTTTTTTTTTTTTTTTTTTTTTTGAGACGGAGTCTTGCTCTAGCCCGGGCTGGAGTGCAGTGGCCGGATCTCAGCTCACTGCAAGCTCCGCCTCCCGGGTTTTACGCCATTCTCCTGCCTCAGCCTCCGGAGTAGCTGGGACTACAGGCGCTCGCCACCTCGCCCGGCTAGTTTTTTGTATTTTTTAGTAGAGACGGGGTTTCACCGTGTTAGCCAGGATGGTCTCGATCTCCTGACCTCGTGATCCGCCCGTCTCGGCCTCCCAAAGTGCTGGGATTACAGGCGACTTTCAAATTTTCTAGAAAGCACCCTCTCTCTAAACTTGACATTGTTTTACACATTATGGGACTCTGTTAGCCAATGGGAGGGAGGAATCAGGGACCATAATAAATAATCAAAAATTTAGAAAAATTGGATTTTCTTCACATTGCTGTGAATGATTTTTCTTATTCTAGGGTCTTTCTGTCCTGTTTACAAATGTTCTTATCCAAGACCATTAACAGGGACTTTCTTAAATAGCATTGAGAAAATTTGTCTTGCCCATCTCAGTTGGCTGCTTTAAATTGGTAACGGTTTGTTTACAAAAAAATTAATTTTGAGTCTAAATTTGATAGAATCTATGATTTTTTCCTAATGTTTGCAAAGACACAAGAGACTCTTCCTTACTCCTGGCTTTGAAGTTTAATGAAGGAGGAACCATGTAGGCCCTATTGAGTCCCAGAAAAATAACAGAATACTGTGAGTAAATGATATTCCTAGACTTTCCGGGTGTGGGGAGAGGGGAGGATGGAGGAAAAAAGAGGAAGGAAAGTCAAAAGCTTGCTGGTCCAGTACTCCCAGTCCTGTGCTAGGAGTTTTGTCTTAGGCAACAAATCCTGTGAGCATATCTGAAGTCACTGAGACTTACACATTTTCTGATTGTCTTTGTTTGATTAAACAATCCTCAAAGACATAATAAATAATTTATGATAAATCAATGTCCACATAGAATAAAAGCACATTTTAAAAGGATTGTTTTATGTCGAATCCCCAAGTGAATGCTAAGCTTATTCCTTTTTGTGAGCTATTTTATTACCATTGTCCTAGTTTTTAAAATTTCAACTTCAAAAAGAATCATGAATAAGAAGTAAATATTGAATAGCTCTTCTACAGGCTACAAATCAAGTTTCATGTATTCTCCCACTGAATCTCCACAACACTGTTGTTAGGTTGGTTATCAGTATTGTAAGTGGTACTGTAAGAATTAAAGAAAAAGGAGAGAAACACGAAGTGTGGCTCAACAGTCAACAGGTTTATTTCAAACCGGGGAGGGACTTCTGACTGAATTAGGTCAGAAGATGCACTCTCTTACAGTCTAAGAGTTTTTAAGAATTCAGGGTGGGAGAGCTTATCAGAGGCTTGGACTGCTTCTGTGTCTCTTTGTTGCCCTTATCTGGTAGGGAAGAGTTGTGTGTCTGCTCCCATACATCTTTCTGTAGTTGCAGGCATACCCCCTGAGTCTGCTTTTAGCTTCCCTACCTTAGTGCACCTGAAGGAAAAGGAATGTGATTATTAAGGCCCACTGTTTTACTGGGGCCTATTGTATGAGGGTGAAGTTTAGCAGTTACCCAAGAGACTTTCCCCCCACCTCCCTCTGTGTCTGAGCTGTCTTATCTGTGTTTTACTGTCTGCTTTTTCTGGCTTCTTGTAGTTAGAAGAGAAGTGATTTCTTTGAAATGCATGAGGCTAGAAAGGGAGCTGGAACTTACAGTGGCGGTGTTTGTCTAAGATGATGGTGCTCCTGCTCTGTCATGTATTATCTCCACAGATGAGAAAATGGAATTTGTAATCTTATGTGACTCCACCAAATGTATACACATGCTGTAAGCAGCACTATCAGATCTTAATTCCAACATTTGATAATCCATTGATGCTTTTTTATTGTATAAAACCTTAGTTTTGAGATATTTCCTAGGCTAGTGGGATGAACCCATGCATGTGCTAGAGAAGCTCCACATAATCTTTGAAGGCCAAACCTAGAGCCACAGAAACTTTCCACCATATGGTAATTCTAATGCTCACTTATTCCTACACCACAGTGGGCACTGGGGGGAAGGTTTATAAAATGCACTGAGACTCTGTAGCTCTCAAATCTTGAAAACAGAAAGGACATTCTCTCTCTTGTTGCATTCTCTTGATATGATTCTCTTGATATGATATGGTTGAGTCCTCCCCATTATCTGCCCATTCACTCTTAGATACAGATATTCTGGAAGGGAGTACGACCTAAACACAAGAGTATCATTAAAAACATATCTTTTGTTATCTTCTCTTCCTATACCTCAATAACTTCAAATATTTATTTGTGAAGTTTGTGTTGTTTCTCCTCTTTCTTCTTCAATCTCATTAGAAAGAAAGGGTGAGAACTATGCCTAGCAGGAACATTCAGGTATGTAGGGCCTCCTCCAAGTGTGCTTAAGTATAAAAGCTGGTGTTTTAGGCATGAAGTTCTGAATGCATTATCTATGATTTCCAGTTTTTTTTCCTCCAAACTTCAAACCTCTTCTTGCAGAATTAAAAGCACTACTTCTCCTTGTCCTTGTATTTTCAAGGTAATCAAATGTTTATATAAATACAAAGCAGTGCCCCCAACATTTCATGGGGACCTGCACTGTACAAAATACTTGTGAGACGTGATGTAATGCAAGGTTAGGCCATGTTAACAACTTTGAGGAGACACAACTCCCTATCACCACCTTCATCTCTACTTTTCCCTTTATCCTGCAGACTGGCTAGAAGATGTAATCTTATAACCAGTAGGGTTGTGCAAAAATATATCTAATCATTTTGATCCAATCAAGAATTTATTTCCTCATTATTTAAATGATAATAATGTTACTCCCCTGTGGAATTTTTGAACAGAAAGTGACAAAACATATAAAAGGAGCAAAGAGTGTCCTAAAACAGAGTAAACACTTGGGAAATATTAGCTATTACAATTGTATATGTTATTGCAGAAAATCCGACAAAGTTGGAGTGAAGTACAGGGAAGCAGGATCAGTACAGACACTCCCTCTGAGAACTTGGACTTGGGGAAGTATAAGGCGCCTCCTACTGAGCACACTAGCAGCTACTAAAGACTTTGTGATCAAAGGTAATTTGGGATCTGGCTTATAGGTGTCACTGTTGGTTTCTAACAAACTACTTGATCTAATACAGAGACTTAACTCAGTGGCTGCTTCCTGAATCCTTAACGGGTTGTTTGAAGTACAATATTTCAGAGAAATTGAGGATTGTCTGAAGTGCTTGGCAACATGCGTTAGCTCAAATGCCTAATGCTTGCATATTTCACATCTCCTAAATCAATGTAGCTGAGAGAGTAAATGGAAAGAATTACACTCAAAAGAACATTTATGCAGCCAACAGACATATGAAAAAATGCTCAACATCACTCGCTATCAGAGAAATGCAAATCAAAACCACAATGAGATACCATCTCACACCAGTTAGAATGGCAATCATTAAAAAGTCAGGAAACAACAGGTGCTGGAGAGGATGTGGAGAAGTAGGAACACCTTTACACTGTTGGTGGGACTGTAAACTAGTTCAACTATTGTGGAAGACAGTGCAGCGATTCCTCAAGGATCTAGAACTAGAAATACCATATGACCCAGCCATCCCCTTACTGGGTATACACCCAAAAGATTATAAATCATGCTGCTATAAAGACACATGCACACGTATGTTTATGGTGGCACTATTCACAATAGCAAAGACTTGGAACTAACCCAAATGTCCATCAATGATAAACTGGATTAAGAAAATATGGCACATATATACCATGGAATACTATGCAGCCATAAAAAAGGATGGGTTCATGTCTTTTGTAGGGACATGGATGAAGCTGGAAACCATCATTCTCAGCAAACCATCATAAGGACAAAAAAACCAAACACCACATGTTCTTAGTCATAGGTGGGAACCGAACAATGAGAACACTTGGATACAGGAAGGGAACATCACACACCGAGGCCTGTCATGGGGTGGGGGGAGGGGGGAGGGATAGCATTAGGAGAGATACCTAATGTAAATGACGAGTTAATGGGTGCAGCACACCAACATGGCACATGTATACCTATGTAACAAACCTGCACGTTGTGCACATGTACCCTAGAACTTAAAGTAAATTAAAAAAAAAAAAAAAAAAACAGGAAAAAAATGAGCTTTTATGGTTGGAAAAAAACTTTAATTTTCTTCAAATGAAAATGTAAAGAAAATGAAAATTTTAGAGCCCGTGAAAACTCTATTAAATTTTGCTTTAAATTTAAAAAATGTTGAAGTATTTAAAATTATATCAAAAATAATATTACTAGTATTGTGGAAATAAGAGTCCAGAAAGGTAAAAGTGCCTGGGCCCATAAAATTATAATGTTGCCCTCCTGCTTTTTTCACCCCAACAATAGTTCTTATGACTCAATTTTCAATGCCCTTTTGTTACTTACTCCCTATGTGACCTTGGGTGAATTTACTCATCAGTAAACGAATGTCGCTACTGTTATGTCCTCCTGTCTTTGGTCCTTCCTATTCAATTGGCTCAGCCATCTATGGTCATTGCATTAGGGAAGAAAAAACATGTCAGGAAATAAAAAATAATAATAATGAATTTTTGTTTTCTTTTCACTTTCCAAAACTGTAGGCTCCCAGAATAGAAACACTTTATGTACATTGAAAATAAATAAACAAATAAATGATAAGTAAAAATCAAATCCTATCCTCAAACTAGATGAAGGCTTTTGAAGTCCTACTTCCACCACTAAATCCTACAAAACACAGATCTGTTCTCTACTATAGTTTTGGTTTTTCCAATGATGACATATAAATAGAACCATACAGTTTATGACTTGCAGTGAATGGCCTTTGTCACTCAGGATAATGCCTTCATGTATGTCAATACTCTATTTTTTATTGATAGATAATATTCTATCTATGAATATACAGTAGTTTGTTTATCCAGTCATTCATTAAATATGCTTATTTCCAACTTCTGGTTATTAAGAATAAAGCTGTTATAAACATCCATTTATAGGGTTTTGGGTGAACATACATTTTTTTACCTCTAGGGTAAATAGCCAGGAGGAAGATTGCTGGATCGTATCATAAGTATATGTAGGCTGAGCTTCCCTAATCTGAAAATTCGAAATATGAAGTATTCCAAAATCCAAAACTTTTTGAGTGTTAAAAATGACACACTATTAGTGAAAAATTCCTCTCCTGATCTCATGTCACAGGTCACAGTCAAAATGCAGGCATATAACACACACAGTCTATTCAGAATGACTCCTCAACCCTAGAGGCTCACTTCCCAGGCTCTCAATTGCTTCTAATGTTACTTTGCAACTAAAAATATAAAATACAATGTACAATAATCTTTTAGTCAAAACACAGCATTGTAGGTGAAGACGGAAAGCCATTGTTTGGTGTTGCTGTTGTTTAACAGCTGATACAGGTATTCTGGTGGGTGATGCTACTGTGTTGCTTAGTTACCCTGAACACATCATTTGTTCATGGTATTAATGGCATGTTATCTTTTTTACTGTTAAGTACTTATGTGTGAAGAAATGTAAGAAAATGATTGCTTATCTGTAACACATAAATTCAGAGTCAGGAATGATGGTAATTGCCAAGCAACCACAGATTGTCCACATGGGCACCTGAGACAGTGACACCTTGGCTTTTTGTTGGTTGTGAACTTTGTTTCATGCACATAATTATTTAAAATACCGTATACAATTGTCTGTGGGCTATGTGTGCAAGGTGTACATAAAAGAAAATTAATTTTCTGTTTAGATTTGGGTCACATCTTAGAATCATTTTGTCTATATCAGCAAAAATATCTTAATAGGATTTTTAATGAAATTTGTTCATTAGTAATACAAATCAATATGGATAAAATGAAGATCTTTATGATTTTGAGTCTTTCACTCCATTAACATGTATGTTCTCTATTTATTTGCATTTTTGATATATTTCACACTTTATGTATTTTAGCATATAGATCCTGAAAGTGTTTTTCGAAAATTACTTATATATTTCATTTTGGGAGATACTGAGATATCTATTTATAAAATTTTCATTTCCAATGATATATTGTTAGTATATAGACCAGGGTGGTCCCTCTGCCTTTTAGTTTTAGGGTGTATACATATTTTAAATTGTTTCATTTTCTTGGTAAACAGACCCTTTATCATTAAAAAAACTCCATTAATGCTCTGAGTTCTCTAATTCCTGAGTGATATTGAGTATGCTTAGTATATAGAAATCTGAAAAGAAATTTTGTGGCTGTATTGACTGTGGATCCTGTCACTTTGTTAAACCCATATTTCAGTTACAGAAAAGCTTTTTGTATACTCTTTGAAAT
This sequence comes from Trachypithecus francoisi, assembly GCF_009764315.1. Taxonomy (NCBI): domain Eukaryota; kingdom Metazoa; phylum Chordata; class Mammalia; order Primates; family Cercopithecidae; genus Trachypithecus; species Trachypithecus francoisi. Next base: position 15,031,515 of record NW_022681461.1, read on the forward strand.
TTTCTACCTAATGTAGTATATGTTCATGAGGGCTACTGATCTATAGAGTTCTTGAAGTGCCTGGTCTTATTTTGGTGTCAGGATAATGCTGGCCTAAGAAAGATTGTTAGTAAGTGTTTTCTGATTCTTCTGTTTCCTGAAAGATACATTTAGAATTATTGCTAATTCCTCTTGAACGTTTAGTGGAATTATTAGTAAAATGATCTAGGTCTGTAGATTTCTTTTTGGAGGTCTTCAACTGTAAATTTAAATTGTTAAATAGTTAAGAACCCTTCGGTTAATTTATTTCAACTTTGGAGAGTTTTGCTTTTACGTGTTTTTTGAGGAACTGCTTCATTTCATCTAAATTGTTGAATTATGTGTATAGAGGTGTTTGTAGTATCCCCTTATTATCCTTATAAAGGCATCATCATTGAGAGTAATATCCTGTCTATCATTCCTGTTACTAGTAATTTCTGTCATCTCTCTTTTATCTTTGACCATATGGTTAAAAGTTCATCAGTTTTAAAAGACAAGATTTTTAAAAGCAAGATTTTAGTTGTTGGGCTTTTTTAAAGCAAGGTTTTATTTTTATTAATTTTTATCTTTTATTTTATGGTTGTTTTAAAATTTGTTGATTTTCAGGTGGAAGCTTAGATTGTTGATTTGATAACTTTATTCTTTTCTAATACAAGCATTTAATGTTTGAAAAACCTTCTAAGCACTGATTTAGTTGCATTTTACACATTTTGAAACATTGTAAATTTATTTTCATTCAGTTCAACATATTTTTAAATTTCTCTTGCTACTTCTTTGACCCATAGATTGTTTAGAAGCATATTGCTAAACTGCTAGTTTGGAGACTTTCTTGTTATCTTTCTGTCACTGATTTCTAGTTTAATTTTATTGTTATTAGAAAACATACATTTTATGACTTTTAATTCTTTGAAATTTATTAATATTTCTTTTGGGACCCAAGGTATGTTCTATCTTGGTGAATATATGCACTTAAAAAATATGTGTTTGCTATTGTTTGGTGGTATTATATAAATGTCAATTTAGTTACAAAACAATCACAATCACAAATTACAATACAAATGTCAATTATAGCTAGTTGACTGATAACATTGTTCAGTTATTCTATATCATTACTGTTTTTCTATTAATTAGTTATATGTATTATTTAAAAAGAAGTGTTGACATCTGTGACTGTAATTATGGATTTGCCTGTTTCTCTTTTTCATTCTGTCAGGTGTATTTCATGTATTTTTGATTTGTATTAGTTTTCTAGGACTGCCATAGCAAAGTTCCACAGACCAGGTGGCTTAAACAGCAGGAATCGATTTTCTCAGTTTTGGATGCTAAAAGTTCAAGACCAAGGTATCGGCAGGGTTGTTTCTTCTGAGGCTTCTCTCCTTGACTTACAGATGGTCATCTTCTTTTTCTATCTTCAAACGTTCTTTCCTTTATGTATGTCTACATCCAAACTACTCTTACATAGACATCAGCCATACTGAATTCAGTTCCAGTCCAATGACTTCATTTAACCTTAATTATTGCTTTAAAGACCTTATCTCCAAATACACTGACATTTCAAGGTGCTGGGCATTAAGGTTTCACACTATGAATATCGGGGGAATGCATATTAACCCATAACACTCTTTCCTCTGGTCCCCCTAAATTCATGTACTTCTTACATGCAAAATACATGCACCCCATCCCAGTAGCCCCCAAAGTCTTAATCCACTCCAGTATCAGCTCTAAGTCCAAAATCTCATTTAAATATTAGCTAAATCAGGTATAGGTGAGACTCGACGTATGATTTGTCCTGAAGCAAAATTTCTCTCTAGTTGTGAACCTAAGGAAACCATAAGACAACACATTGTCTGCTTCCAAAATACAATGGTGAGGCGCAAATACAATAGACATTCCAAAAGGAAGAACTTTAACAGAAAAAGGAAGTCACAGGTCTCAAGCAATTATGAAGTCTAGTAGTGCAAAGATTTGTAATGCTTGGGAATAGTCCTCTTTGGTTCAATGTTTTGTCCTCTGGGCCCACTAGACTGGCGACTCTGCCTGCCAGGCCCACCAGGGTGGTCCCTCTGCCTTTTAGTTTTAGGGTGTAAACATATTTTAAATTGTTTCATTTTCTTGGTAAACAGATCCTTTATCATTAAAAAACTCCATTAATGCTCTGAGTTCTCTAATTCCTGAGTGATATTGAGTATGCTTATCTGCCAGGTCCTCTTATTTTTATTTTTGGCATTTATTTGTTATCTTTTATTTTATTTTTTCTTTTTTTATTATACTTTATATTCTAGAGTACATGTGCACAACGTGCAGGTTTGTTACATATGTATCAAAACCACAATGAGATACCATCTCACACCAGTCAGAATGGCGATCATTATAAAGTCAGGAAACAACAGGTGCTGGAGATGATGCGGAGAAATAGGGACACTTTTACACTGTTGGTGGGACTGTAAACTAGTTCAACCATTGTGGAAGACAGTGTGGCGATTCCTCAAGGATCTAGAACTAGAAATACCATTTGACCCAGTCATCCCATTACTGGGTATATACCCAGAGGTCCTCTTATTTATTAATTCTGTGTGGGTGGAGTCAAGCCATAATAAACTAGTTTTTCTCCAAGAGCTGGGCTGAATTAGGGCCTTTAGAAGTCATGAATATTGAGAAGATTTTGGTGCTTCTGATACTTATTTCACATTTATTATGTAATAAAACTATATAATAAATTAATATTTGACTTTAAAATACAAAATATATGTAAACTAAAATTAGCTTTTTTCTAGAAGTGAACAAATTCATTGGAGCTAACCTTTCTCATTGTTAGTACCCTAAGTGAATTATTGGTTTTCTATCAGGTAAATGACCACTGCCAATGGGTGTTCCATAGAATGTAGCCAAATGGCTCTCTGGTCCAATAAATTTGGGAAATTCTAGATACAATATCTCTCCCATAAATATTAGTATATTAAAGGCTTTCAGAGCTCTAACATTTTTTAAAGCAACTTAAAATTATCTCATATATCATATATTATAAATAATTTTACCACAGAGCTATTTTTTTATATAATGCATAGTAACAAGCCATAAAATAAAATTTCCTCTTAGTACACTTTGGAATGTATTTCAGAAATACTGCATCATTTTCTAAGAAGTTATTATGTGTTTGGAAATATTCTAAAATATTTATGCATTTTATATTATTTATCACATGTTGGATTTGGGGCATGAATATATTAAATATTACTATCTCCATTTTATAGATGAGGACATTGAGACAGTAAGGTTACACAGCTTTTAGTCATGGAGCTGTAACTCAGACTTCATTTACTTCTCTCCATAATTTACCCAGCATGGAGGAGCAGCCCCTTAGGTTTTCCTTCCGTGGAACTGATGTCATATTCTCTTTTCATCATCTTTGATTCAAACTCCAGAGCCCCACCTCTTATTCACATACACTATTCTAGTAGATGTTTGCCTTCTGATTCATTGTATCCTTATCCTTTAGCTCCCATATGGTGCTGACTTTAAATTAATTCTCTGGTTTTAAAATGACACTATGATACTAGAAAAAAGCATGGGGTTGTACATTTCACCTCTGGCCTGCCTCAGCCTTGCCCCAGCTTTGTTTTAAACAAACATCACCTGCTCTGCAGAGCTAAGAGAGTTGCTGTGGTGTTAGATGACAAGAGAATGGAAAGAAGAGTAAACAAATAAAGCAGGCATGAGAAGAGAATGAGATGTCAGGCAAAGCCATTGATGGCTTGTGTACACTCTATGTACAGTCCTCTTTGACACAATGGAGAAAGAAATTTCATACGATCAGATAGGCATATTGTTACCGAAAATATTCAAGAGACTCGTAGCAAGTCTTTTCTTAGGAGTGAGATATAACAGAGTTTGTTGATAACTTTGTAATATAACTCTCATCATAAAAAGTATACAATTAAATTATGACTTTGTAAATGGCTATGCCTATAACATGTATTTATTTGTATATGTCCATTAACTAAAATGTTATTTGGAACCATTTCCTTAGCAAATCCTGGAAATAATAAATGTAATTCATCCAATCAGGAAATAATTAAAACCACTGACCAGTATTCGGCCCTGCAGAAGTTAAATGATCCATTAACTCATTCATCATAGAATGTATTAAGCATCTTCTAAGTTATGGCTTCTGGACACTTATTCAGCCATAAAAAGGTTTCAATGGCTTGAATCCATAATTTGGAAGGTGTTAAGGTGACATCAGAATTTTATCTAGATTTCGCACTTCATGTCCAAGTTTGGTAGACTGATGACTCTTCAGATAGCTGCCAAAGCAGTGGGGAAGTTAAAGAGATGAGTGAGTGAAGACTAGCAATACATGTGGCAATTCATATCAGGAAGCAAAACCCCATCAAATTACGGTAAAGAGGTCTGAAAAGATGAGGACTGGCTTCAACCCTCTAATCCTCCGCCTCAATTAAAACCTTGAAGGCTGAGGCTTCGAGAGGGTTTTTTGTTGTTGTTGTTGTTTAGTCTTGTTTTTTTCCCTGCAGACCTACAATGTATAGAATGCATCCTTGATCCTGCTTTACACTGCCAATAAACTTGTTTGAACAAACACTCATCTGACAAGCTTCCTTAGCTTGTGTCTGGGTTGGGAATGCACAAATCTAGGAGTCCAGGGTTTTGTCTCAAGGGGATGTCATCTGAAGACGAAGGTCAGTGTCGGAAGAGTAAATGAACTGTCTATAAACTAGACGAGTGGAGAGACAATGACTTTTAATAGCTCATTATTTTGAAAGGAGGTGGGTGTTGTAATTGACGGTATTCTTTTAATAGAGAACCCTAAGTAGATAGATTCATAAACACAGAATAGGAGAGTCCAAGTTTATCAAACGCAAGACTAGGATGCAGAGGACACCACTGGATTTACAAAGTGCTGGAAAAAAAAATCAGTCCTTTCAATAAAAAGGGTCATTTCAGAGTTGTATAGACAGACAAAGACATTTTTAAAAACTTTATTGAATTACAATTCATTTACTGAGCTAATAAAGTGCATATATTTAGAGGGTACATTTTTATAAGTTTTGGTATGTTTTTATCTGTGAAACCATCCCTACAATCAAGACAGTGAGCATATTCATCACCTCCCAATGTTTCCTCATGCCTCTTTGTAATCCTTTGCCCCCAACCTTTCTTGGTCCCTCCCCCATTCCTAGGCAGTCACTCATCTGCTTTCTTCCACTGTAGTTTAGTTCTCATTTTCTGTATTTTATATCAATGGAATCTCACAGTAGGTACTCTTTTGTTTTGGTCTCCATCATTCAACATAAACATTTTGAGCCTCATCCATGTTGTAGCATGTAACAACCATTCATGCTTTTTATCGCTGAGGAGCACTCTATTGTATGGATGCGCCAGTTCGTTTATCCATTCACCTATGGATGAGCCTGTGGGTTTGTATTGGTTATCTATTGTTGTGTAACAAATGATCCCAAAACGTGGAAGCTTAAAACGACAAAACATTTACAACCTCATAGTTTCTGTGGGTCGGGAATCTGAGTGCAGTTTAGCTTAATGCCTCTGGCTCAAGGTCTCTCAACAAGGTACCACTAAGGTGCCAGCGCTACAGCAATCTCAAGATTCAACTGGAGGAGGATGTGCTTCCAAGCTCATTCACTCTCATGGCAGGCCATGTTGGCATGCCTCAGGTTTGCTAGAGAGAGGCTATGTGTGGTAGCAGATCAATTCTGAAATGCAATCTGTTGTTGACTCCTACCACTGTCAGATGTAGGCTGTATAGCTCTTACACATCTGTAGCTGCAGCATGTGGAATATGTGGCCTCTATAGTCACCACAGAAGGGGAGGGACAGCGGGATGATCATGCAAAATGTTTTCTGAGGGCCAAGACTAGAGGGGCCTCGTACCATATCTACCTACATCCCATTGCTAGACTCCAGGCCTTCACACCACATCCGCCCACATCCCACTGCCAGATTGAAGTCCCCTTGCACCACATCTACCTGAATCTCTAAATCTCATGTCCAGAACCCAGTCCCTTATATCGCATCCATCTACATCCCATAGCCTGAGCCCAGTTTTTTTCCATATCACATTCACCTGTATCTAGTTTTTAGAATCAAGTGTGATAGCTCCAGCCTAATTTTGAGGGGAATGAAGCAGATAAGTGTTGATGATCACTAAGTGGCATATGCCCTGACTCCAATGTAAGCCTCTGTACCCCATGAGGGCCAAGGTTTTGCCTTCCTTATTCAACTGCTGAAACTGCTGTTCATACTTAGTTATAAGTACATAATAGGTGCTCAATAAATATTTACACTATGCTTTCACTTACATTTCATTACCTCTATGAGGCAATTATTCCCATTTTGTACACGAGTAACCTGAAGCTCGTAGAAATTACACAACTGTCCTAAACCCACATAGCTGGTTAGTCACTGAATGAAACTCTGTACTCTCATATTCAATAAACTTCGTGGGATGCCACTGATTTTTTCTTAAAGGGTCTGGATCTCTTAAACAACCCTGTGTTGAGTGGATTCTAACATGTTTTTCCTCTGAGTGTATAGTCAGGGTGCACAGATAGGAAAAAGCCCATTCTACATACCGAAGACCCTCTGTTCATTTTCTGGGAGGCCCTGGCCACTCCCACAGCTTTTTATGGTTGGCAGTAGAGAGCGAACCTGGAATCTGCCACAATCTTCCATGGTCTTTTGCTCTCCCAGGTTGCTGAGGTGATGCCCAGCTGAAGTCCTAGCTTTGTTGCCTCTGTGCCACTCCAGTAAGGGTTGCGGGCCCCCACGTGCCATTTTTCTTGAGGGTACACTCCAAGTCCCTGTGCAAGCCACCTTCCCAGAAGCTGAGACACATACTCAGCTCAAAGCTATAACCTTTCTTCTCCCATGGGATTAAACTGCCCCTCCATTCTTTGTACTGTTACTGGTCTTCATTCTTTTTGTTTCTGTTCCAGTGCCCTTTCCATGAAGTGGTGAGTGTCAGGCCTTCTTTGTTATTCTTCCATAAGCTGCCCAGCCTGGAGCCCATTCTTTTAGCTCTCTCCTTCAAAGACTGATTCCATTTTTCTTCCCCAAAGTCATGGTCTTCTTCATCCCACTTAGAATACCCAAATGCAAGCATACACATATGCACACATGCACACACAAACACCCCTTCCTTCTTCCTTGGAGCCAAGCCTTATGTTTCACTTTGAAGCTCTCACTACAGAAATATAGTCATGTTCCATATAAAGACATTTTGGTCAATGACAGACCACATATATGACAGTGGTCTCATAAGATATATTTTTACTGTCCTTTTTCTATGTTTAGATACAAAAACACTTACCATTGTGTTACAGTTACCTACAGTATTTAATACAGGAACATCCTGCACAGTTTTGTAGCCCAGAAACAATAAACTGTACCATATAGCTAGGTGCATAGTGTGCTATCCCAGTTAGGGTTCTGTAAACACAGTCTATGATGTTTCCAAAATGACAAAATTGCCCAAGGATGGTGCATCTCTGAGATGGGAAGTTCTGACGGCTTGCTGATACATTTTGAATGTTTTGTTCCCTCCAAATCTCATGTTGAAATGTGACCTCCAATATTAGAAGTGGACCTAGTAGAAGGCGTTTAGGTTATGAAGGCCGATCCCCCACGAATCACTCGCTGTCCTCCTCATGGTAATGAGTGAACTCTTCTGTGAGTTCACACGAGAGCTGGTTATTTAAAAAAGGAGCCTGGCACCTCCACCTCTCTCTTGCTTCCTCTCTCGCCATGTGACATGCTGGCTCCCCTTTGCCTTCCACCATGATTATAAGCTTTCTGAGGCCCTCGCTAGAAGCAGATGCTGGTGCCATGCTTCCTGTACAGCCTGCAGAACCATGAGTCAAATAAAGCTCTTTTCTTTAGAAATTACCCAGCCTCAGATATTCCTTTATAGCAATGCAAATGGACTAACATACCTTTTTAAAAATTTTTTGCTTGCTAAAGGCTGATTAAATGTTGCATAGAAATTATCTCCTTTTCTTCAACTGCAATTTGTAATCATTCAGGATGGTGTTATTGTTGTAACAGCAGCAATAGCATGCAGAACTGAAATAATTACAAGAAAATGAAAACCTGAAGGATGGGTGGTAAATGCAGTAAAACTTCATCACCAGGGACCAACCTCCTCGGAATCCTCTGCAAAAAGGGTTAATGCAAAAGCCTTGCCAGTCAAGGACAAGTTCGGATTGCGCCAGAGAAATAAATACTTACCTGCAGTCCCTCACTGCACAACTGAGCACTATTTTATCAAAAGCTGAATGTGTGGTTCATGTTTCATTACCCGGGTCAGGAAGAGTGTAAATTTGGAGGCCATATATTACAATTTTCCCCTGTCTTGAACCGTTAACAGCATACCTCTGGCTTGAGTTGCAGCCTTGAAAATCTATGAGCTCTTTTCTACTTCGTTGGAGCATCAAAAGTATCTTCCAAGAGCTGGAGCAAACACAATTTTTGGAATAGTCATCCTTTGTTATATCATTCTGCAGAGACGCCCCCCATCACCACCACGTTTGTATTGGAGAAGAAATTTTGCATACACAACATCTCTCACTCTAACTCAGTCTGTGTTTTCAGACTCTTCCTGTCCTAACTCACACTTGATGAATTGCTCTGTAATTGAAATTGCCTTGGGTTTTCACTAGGATTACTATAAATTGTATGATTCAGGTATTTTCGGATTTGCTGACAGATTCACCATTAAACAAAGTGGCCCACTCTTCAAATAAAACTAAGGCTGCATGATAGGACCAGGGACTCTAAATGGTTATTTGCAAACGAATCATTTTACTTGTGAATGTTTTCATCCTCATATAGCACCTTCTATCTTTTCCCAAAAACTTCCCTATTATGGGCTAAGTTGCATGTTTCCAAAATTTATAAGTTGGAGCCCTAAATTCCAGTACCTCAACATGTATTTGGAAGTAGGTCCTTGAAGAGGTTATTAAGTTAAAATGAGGCCATTAGGGTGGGCCTTAATCCAATCGGATCAGTGTCCCTTGTAGGAAGAGGAAGAGACACCAGGGATGACAAGCGCAGAGGACAGGCCACGTGAGGACACAGTGGGAAGACACAAGTCGGCGAGGCAAGGAGAGAGAAACCAACCCTACCGACACCTTGATCTTGGACTTTCAGCCTCCGGAAACTGTGAGAGAATCAATTTCTGCTGTTTAAACCACTCAGTCTGTGCTATTTTGTTATGGCACCCTGAGCAAAGTAACACACCATCCAAAGACCAAGATCTAATGAATTCTTGGCTAGGTTAAAAATCTAAAATGGTGTTACGGGAATGACTTGCACATCTGGAAGTGTTTTAAAATGGCATTTTCGGCCAGGCATGGTGGCTCATGCCTGTAATCCCAGCACTTTGGGAGGCCAAGGTGGGCAGATCACCTGAGGTCAGGAAATTGAGACCAGCCTGGCCAATATGGTGAAACCTCGTCTCTACTAAAAATGCAAAAAATTAGCCACGCGTGTTGGTGCATGCCTGTAGTCCCAGCTACTAGTGATTATCCAGAGGCAGGATAATCACTTGAACTCAGGAGGCAGAGGTTGCAGTGAGCCGAGATCGCACCACTGCACTGCAGCCTGGGTGACACAGAAAGACTCCGTCTCAAAAAATTTTAAAAAAATTTTAAAATAAAAAAGTTTTAAAAAGGCCTTCTCAATAGAGTATCTGTTATTCCTGATGGACTGACATTGTATGTCTACCTTTTATTCATTTATTCAGCAAACATTAATTCAGACCTTATTGTGAACCTTGCATGATGCTAGGCACCAAGATGGGTGCAAATATAGAAATAAAATACATGACATATTTAGATGACTATAAGGAAACATAAAATACTCTCAAAGTAGTATAAAACAAAGTGGAGTAGAAGTTCAGAGTGGTGAGAAAGAACTTCTAGCAGGGTCAATTTGGGATGTGATACTTACAGCAGCAGAAGTAATGTTGGAAAGGAAGAAAGATATAAGGCACAAATAGACAAAATAGCAAAAAGAACATTTTGTCAGGCCAAAAACAAGAAATGGGGAAAGGATTCCCTATTTAATAAATGGTGCTGGGAAAATTGGCTAGCCATAAGTAGAAAGCTGAAACTGGATCCCTTCCTTACTCCTTATACGAAAATTAATTCAAGATGGATTAGAGACTTAAATGTTAGACCTAATACCATAAAAACCCTAGAAGAAAACCTAGGTAATACCATTCAGGACATAGGCATGGGCAAGGACTTCATATCTAAAACACCAAAAGCAACGGCAGCAAAAGCCAAAATTGACAAATGGGATCTAATTAAACTAAAGAGCTTCTGCACAGCAAAAGAAACTACTATCAGAGTGAACAGGCAACTTACAGAATGGGAGAACATTTTTGCAATCTACTCATCTGACAAAGGGCTAATATCCAGAACCTACAAAGAACTCAAACAAATTTACAAGAAAAAAACAACCCCATCAAAAAGTGGGCAAAGGATATGAACAGACACTTCTCAAAAGAAGACATGCATGCAGCCAACAGACACATGAAAAAATGCTCATCATCACTGGCCATCAGAGAAATGCAAATCAAAACCACAATGAGATACCATCTCACACCAGTTAGAATGGCAATCATTAAAAAGTCAGGAAACAACAGGTGCTGGAGAGGATGTGGAGAAATAGGAACACTTTTACACTGTTGGTGGGATTGTAAACTACTTCAACCATTATGGAAAACAGTATGGCGATTCCTCAAGGATCTAGACCTAGATGTACCATATGACCCAGCCATCCCATTACTGGGTATATACCCAAAGGATTATAAATCATGCTGCTATAAAGACACATGCACACGTATGTTTATTGCGGCACTATTCACAATAGCAAAGACTTGGAATCAACCCAAATGTCCATCTGTGACAGACTGGATTAAGAAAATGTGGCACATATACACCATGGAATACTATGCAGCCATAAAAAAGGATGAGTTCGTGTCCTTTGTAGGAACATGGATGCAGCTGGAAACCATCATTCTCAGCAAACTATCGCAAGAACAGAAAACCAAACACCGCATGTTCTCACTCATAAGTGGGAACTGAACAATGAGATCACCTGGACTTGGGAAGGGGAACATCACACACCAGGGCCTACTATGGGGGCGGGGGGAGGGAGGAGGGATTGCATTGGGAGTTATACCTGATGTCAATGACGAGTTGATGGGTGCTGATGAGTTGATGGGTGCAGCACACCAACATGGCACAAGTATACATATGTAACAAACCTGCATGTTATGCACATGTACCCTAGAACTTAAAGTATAATAATTAAAAAAAAAAAAAAAGAAAATTTTGTCAGGCATGTAAGATTTAGAGTATCAGTTACCAAAGATAACACTGGTAGGGTCGTTCCTGAGGAACAGATTAGGGAAGGTCTTGAATTCTGGGTTCCGAAGTGTAAGTAAACCTACATGATTACATCCATACTCTGAGCAAATTGGGAGCCAGTAAAACTGATGGCGTGTGAAACACAGTGAGGTGAGAACCCTGCCATCAGAGTAGACAGAGCTGGTTCCATCCTGAGCTCTGCCAGAACCTAGCTTTGTGGCCATGATTAGTAGTGTTACTTAACCTCTTTATGTCTCAATTTCCTAATTTGTGAAAAAGAAAAAGCAAAAACCCTACTTTCGTAGGGTTGTTGTAAAAACAAATAAAAAGCTGAATATTTATAAGATGTATCTTATGAGTATTTGGCTTTTACTTGGTGCTGGGCTTAAGCAAGTACTAAAAAAAAAAAATACCATTTCTTTTTTATGATGAGAAGAATGATTTAAAATTTCCTTTTGGGAAAACTAAAATTGCAATGACCTTATGAAGAAACATAAGGGCTTTTTTATTTAGTAAAATCTCTAAATCATTGTAGACATGTTAATAATATATTTCAATTTTTATATTTTTAAGATTAAATTTTTTTCTTCTGAAATTTTTAAAAAAGAAATAAGAATCTAATGACCTGGTTCACCAAATAAATAGACTAGAAACAGGCAAAACTGAAAAGTAGTGAGTGAGTGTGTCTAGACCATGGTAAACATTCAAATGGAAACGCTTGTGGGGCTGTGGTCAGGAAATTAGGCTGGGCATAATATGACTATCAAACAAGGAGATATTTGAAATATAAGCAATCTAAGCCATATTTTCAAGAATTACTTGTTTTCTTTTATTTTAATTTGGATGTTCAGTGCCATGGGTATAAGGCCAGAGTGTTGATTGAGGAGAATTTGGAATAGGGAGAAAGGGAATTAACTATTCTGTAATCTCATAAACATTATTGTTCTAAGAGGCAAACAAAATTCCAGGTTGGGGTGCATGTCACCCATCAAAAGAACATTGTATCACTTGCTGGGCCTGGCTGTATTGCTCTTTTTCTCCTTCATCCTCTTCTTTTTTCCCTATTCATTTGGCAGATCCTGGACGTGGGGTCATCCTGTTCTCTCACCACAAGTCGAATGGCAAGCTGGAGCCTAAAAGTGGCTATGCCCAAGCTTTCAGTGCTTTTTCTCCTGGGAGAAACTTTGGAATGAGCACATCCTCTCATGACTGAAGCTGTTATTTATTGAAGCAGAGATGCATTGATGGATTCAGCAGCAGTGGACCAAAGTTGAGCTCTGCTGCAGGATGCTGAAGACCTTGTCAGATGTGGGCAGCTAGTAGACAGCTGTAAGCCAACCCTTGACCTGAGAGCTCTGCCATGGTAATTAGTGTTGTAAATGAGTCAAGCTTACAGCAGCATATGCTCAAATCTAATATAGCATCTTCCGTCACTATCTTAGTGTTACGATGATCACGACTGTTTTCAGAGTGTGCTAAAAGTATTTTTAAAGAGTTAACAAAGCAATAACAAAGAAGCTAGCAACTGCCCACCGCCTTTCCCCCACCCCCAAACAACCTCCACCCTAGATGATTTCCCAAACCCATTTGAAACAGAGATGAATTCAGGCGAGTTTCTACACCACAGCCTGATCTTTGGCTGTATAAGATTACTTTTCAACAATATAAGATGCATAAGTGCCTTTTCATCGTATGAAGAAAGCATGCCCACTGGCAAATGAATCATATTATAAAAATTGATTGTATCCCAAAAGGGAAAAATGTTATTGAAGATCCAATGGCCTGGGATGATACACCATTGATCATTGTAAGAAATACTTCCAGAAACTGTTTTTAATCTTTCCGCCAGAGCATTAGCAATTATTCTTTAGCCCGTGGTGAGTAATGACTTGAGTTTCCCAGCTTCTCAATCGATAAAACATTTACCCTACCGCTACAAATGTGCTCTTCGCTTAGACAAGCAGAATTTTTCTTCCAATTACTCTTTTTTTTTTAGTGTGACCTCATAAAATATTTTTAAACATATTTCAAGGCTCTTTTGTAAAAAAAGAAAGGAACAATACTCTTCCACGTGCTTATTTTTTCCCTTTCTTTTCCTTCTTTTGAGAACGAAGTCATGAAGATTTCATAGTTATTTAGATAGCTAAGACTGCTTTTTATCATCTCTTTCAAACTTAAGAAATGTTTTTTTTGTCCTGCCAACTGCTACATTTTGGAGCTGGCCAGCAATAAAACATTTCTCTTCTCCTTTCCCCTGAACAAAGGTGGTTGTCCAAATTCCTTTGAAAATCAACAACAACAAAATATAATAACACTCCTAAGGAGGGTGATATCCTCCTCCGCTTTCTCTACATGCCTCATAAAACTATAGCACTGGTTCATGGAGAACAACATAAAACACACTGTTATCAGGCTAACAAATAGCTGTACAGAAAATTAGAGATTAAAGATGAATGTCCACAAGTAGCTTCTGGTGACTAAAAAGTTAATATTCCAGCAAGTTTTCCTTTCCAAAGAATTTATACTGTACTTCTATTTGAAATTACAACCTCAACTCAAGCAAAAGTGCCCACTGTTATTTCTTATCTCTATTGCTTTCTCTCTAGAACAATGTCTATTTTGGCATATTTATTAAACCACGGTTGTCACACAAAAGAATTTGAAACTCCTTAAAAAAAGGCTGATTCTTGCTGGGTTTTTGCATGAAGGTTTGGTTTGTAATAACAGCCTTTTTAAAAATTAGGTTTGGAAAATTGAATCTCGTACCGACAAGGCAGATTCTTAATTCTTTCTTCAACCAAAGGTGGCTTTATAACAGTGTGTGCCTTGATCTGAGTAAACAAGGTGCAAAAGAGTGGATTTTCATCTGTTGTCACAAATTTAAGAGGCTGCTGGTAAGTAAGTGAGAATTCAGAGGCTTGTTGGTGGAATAGGCCCAGTGGTGGAAGAAGAGCCAGGATGCTGTTTGACTCTAAAGTAGAAAAGGAATTATTAGGAATATTTGCTTAATAACAAAAATATGAGACAGGAGAGGAAACTGCAGACTTTTAAGCTCCTATTTCTGTCATCAGCTTTTTGTTAGAATGAAGACATTCCAGTCTATACACTGGGCACAGCTGGCTGAAGTAATCAATTATTAAAATATGCATTACTTGAGTTACCCACAGCAGGTTTATGGTAAAATTATGGCATCAAACTAATGATAACAACTCAGGTTAGAGAGTCAGAACAAATGTATTTAAAAGATGCCACTGCGAATATGTATTTCACAAGCTCTCTCACATGTATTTGATCAAACCTGACAGTGGTGTCACTGTGTTTTGATAATTTTATGGTGATCTTCTTGCTTTTATTATTCCATTCATCCATTTGGTCGGCAAACGTTATTTGAGTATCTACAAAAATGCTAGGTATTTTACTGCACCTCTGCCCACCTGGAACTCATCGTCTACTAGGAAAGACAACATGCAAAGTCTTTTATTCTTATTGTTCCTGGTGCCTCAGAAATAAAAGTGACCTTGTGCTTTCTTTGACCCATGAGCATTCCTGCCTGAGAGAAATGTTTTCAGGAGATGTCTTTCCAAACATTGTATGATTTTGTCTACTCTCTAACTATCCCAACTCCCCCATTCCCCATCCAGTGATATTTCTCCCCTCTTCATTGTTTATACCTAACGAAATTGTTAAAGAAAAGGCCTTGGAAAGAGAAAAGTGCTTTGACAGTTAATCATGATTTTTTTTTTTTTTTTAAATGGGGAATGCACTCCTGGATTCTAACTCTTTGACACAAAAGACAGTGGTGAAGATCAAATGGGGTGATGCCCTTGAAGCATTATGCCCTTCCTAAAGCACCATACAGATGTAAGGGATTATCATATTGTTACAAATATATTGAAGAAAATGAATGCCCAGGTTGGTGATGTTCTTCCCCCAAAGGCTTACTCGCCATTGTGTAGACACAATCTTCATTCGCTATACTAAGTCAGCACCTCATGCTGTGACTTTTCTTGCATCTCCCCAGGAATGCCATATTTTAAAATGACTATTATACCATGTCATGTAGCTGCAGACCCCTAGCTGCCTCCATTTCTCTACCTGGAAGGTTAATCAAATGTAAGCAGTTCCCCATTCTGTAGCAGGCATCCTGGGGCATACAACTTGGGATTAGCGACTGACCCTGCTGTTCATTCTGACAGCACACACTCCAGATTGCATTCTCCTTTTAATAAGCAGAGCTGGCAGGAGAAAAGGCAAGAGTCATTAACTAAAAGTTAGCTGAGGATTGAAACACAGCACATTTTGCTTCTGAGAAGCTCTTCTGAAAGGAAACCTTTTGTCCCCAGGAACCATGTAACAGTATATTCAAGGATTTCATGATAATTTATCTTGACCTTCAGCAAAATAAAATCTTATACAATGGCTGGGTCACATATACTTTCTTGGTCATTTGTCTGTTACTATATTGCTGGCATTGTTGAAGAGAATGAGCTTAGGAGAGTCACAGTGGCTTATGCAATAAGCTTTTAAAATTTTTTTATTTTTATTTTTATTTTTTTATGGAGTACCATGACATACTCAAAATGTGAAGGATTAAACTTAACAGCCTAGAAGGCAGTTGCCAGGGATTCATATCTGAAATCTTTCTTGTGAGGCTACAGGTGCAACTGAGAAGTACTTCTGTGAAGGCACCTTCCTCTTCTCTGTATTCCTATTCCTGCTTTCTTGCCCCAGGGCCGAAGGTAGACATTTTCTCTCCCTCTTGGAATCTTGGGAGATTCCAACCCAAATCTTTCTGGGTTGCTTGATCTTGTTGTGGAGGACACTGTGTACCAGCCCAAGGCTGGGTGACTTCTTGCTACTCAAGTGGTTTTTAACCTTCTTGCTATTCAAGTGGTCTCATCCCATGCCTAGTAATGCATGTTTCCCTACTTTTTTTTTTCCAGGTTGATTTTTTTTTTTTTTTACAGCATGCTTATAGTGAGCAAATTATTTTATATACAGTGTGAGCTAATGAGAATATTTCTAAAGAATTCACTTTAATCATGATCAATAGCTAGACGGGTAGACAAATTCTGATCCCAGGATGAGGCAGCTGGGATGGAAAGGACAGAGCTTCCATCTATGGTTTTAAAGTTTGTGCACTGAGCAACTTCAGGGCACTCCCGGAGTTATGCAGTGTCTACTTGCACAGATGTACAAGGTATCATTGTACACCTTGTACTTCCCTTATTTAGTCAGGGAAGTACAGAAAGGTAAATCTTTGACTACCTTCTCTACATGTTTCATGGTCTTTCCATCATGTGACTTCATCCAATGTCTTTTCATCATCAAGACTGCTGTGTCAACATATTACAAAAGAGAAATTATTGGAAAATTGTTGTTTTGAAGAATATGCTTTGAGGTAGTGTGGTAGGCAGAATCCCCAAAGATATCCACACTTTAATCCTCAGCACCTGTGAATATGTTATCTTACATGGAAAAAGTGATTAAGTTAAGAGTCTTGAGATGAGGAGATTTCCCTGGATTATCTAGCTGGGTCTAATTCAATCATGAGCCCTTAAAGGTCCTTTTCACAGCTGTGGTCAGAGAGAGATAGGACAACAGATGAAGAGTCAGAGAGATGCTACCACACTGACTTTGAAGATGGAGGAAAAGACCATGAGCCAAGCAATGTAGACAGCCTCTAGGAGCTGGAAAAGGCAAGGAAATGGGTTTTCCCCTAGAATCTCCTGAAGGAATGCAGCATTGCTGATGGCTTGGTATATAGGGTTATACGGTAGTAAATATGTGTTGTTTTAAGCCACTAAGTTTGTGACAATTTAGAATAATAGCAATGAGAAACTAATACACGTAGCAACCCTTCCCTCTTAATCTACTCCTCTCTTTCCTCTCTCAGCCCTCCAAGTTCTCCTGCAGGTGATTAACTTAGTTTACACATCAGGAACAAAAAAGAGAATGGTTTCGAGCAGCGGTCAAGAAGGGTTAGGAACCAGATCATAAATCCTACTGTTATAGCAGGAAAATAGCTAGAAGTAATATGTAAATGAACAGGTATGGCTGCATTCCA
The DNA here is from genome assembly GCF_009764315.1 of Trachypithecus francoisi. Lineage (NCBI taxonomy): Eukaryota > Metazoa > Chordata > Mammalia > Primates > Cercopithecidae > Trachypithecus > Trachypithecus francoisi. The sequence goes on from NW_022681461.1 coordinate 15,049,011, forward strand.
ATAAAACTTTATTTATAGACACAGCAGGTTCACCCATGGGTAGTAGTTAGCCAACCCCTGATTTAGAGCCTTGCTAGTCAAAATGTAGTCCCCAAACCAACAGCATCCTTTGGAAGCTTGTTGGAGATGCAGAATTCCAAGAAACATCTCAGACCTACTAGATCTGTATTTTAATAAGATCCTCCAGTGATTCATATGCACATTCAAGCTTGAGAAGCACTGCTTTAGAAGATTTAGCATTCTAGGGATGAAGCAAAATTATCAGAACAAATATTACTGACATCCTTATTTCCAGCTGCAGAACACGACTCAGGTAAGGAAGGCAGATGTCAGACCTTAAAGGAAAGAAATGATGTAAGCATTTGTTAAGCACCAACTATGTGTGGGGCACTTTCAAAGAGGTTATTCTGTTTAATCGTCATATTGACTTCATGTCATTTTCTCCAACTTTTATAGATGAGGAAATTGAAGCTTACCCAGGCTTTCTTGTGAGTGAGAGAGCAGAGACCCAAAGCTCAGTTGCTTGAATTCTAAAAATCAGGCCTCTTCTACCATACTATACAGAAGTGTCTGTTTTCCGAAAATCATTTAATACCTGCGTCAAAAGCAATTCTTGGATTTAAAAGTTCCCAAGATGTGAGCTTTAGCCAGATACGATATCACTAGAATTTTGGATGCATATGGTGCACTTTAGCCTCTATTTATAAAAGTCTTTCAAGATAGTCCACCTTTTGTTTTCTCTGTTTTTTTTTTTTTTTTTTGGTTACTCTCATCATTAGTTGAAAAACTCTTGGATGACATTCTGTTGGACAGAGTTGACTATTTAATTATCAGCAAATTGGGATCTCTTGTGGCCTACGATTTTGAGGTTAACAATAATAGTTGCTATTTTTGATTTCTAAAACATTCCCAGGGCGGAACTTATGGACACAGTTACCAAATGGACATGAGTTAATAAATCTCAGCCACCTCAGTCTCAGCTCTGCACCTCTCCAGCCAGCCTTTTCACATTCATCAAAGGACTGTCTGATGGAACAGATGGGCTTAGCATGAGGTCCTATAGGACAGTTTTGGGAAAAAAGACAGGGAGAGGGATTTCCAAACTATACACCTTCGATGGAAACACTAGAAACAATATCTTTACATCCAAATTTCAAAAACTTAGGGACCACGGGTTCTTTTAAACTGCAGTCACAAAAAGCAGAAGATGGTATCAAATGTGGCCAGGATACACAAACTTAAGTTAGGCTGAAGCAGAAAAATGAAAGGCAGATTTGAGTTTCATGAGAAATATGGATACTGGATTCTCACATAAAATGAAAGACATTTTTAGCCTTCTCTTCTCTAAAGAAGAACTCCTTCCTTTCTGGGTAAAAATTCGAACTGGCAAGGAGTGCAGTTTCCACTTCCAGCAAATGGGGTTCTGCTTATAAGACAAAGTTTAAGAGCTCACTCCTGAGCCAGGGGGCAGGGTTCTGTCTACTCATTGTCATTAAGGTCCTGCCTAACCTTCAGTGACTGGAGGGCTTTCAGAGCTGGGCCACAAGCTCCTTGCTCTTGATGATGTCTAGATTCGGGGTGCATCTCCCACCTTGCCAAGCTTCATTCGGCAGGTTGCTGCTTTTGTTAAAGAGCAAGCTCACTGAGGAGCAAGATGTTGGAACTCAAATTCTGGTCTCTAGATGGCAGTCTATCCCTGCTAAATCTGACTACTCCCCTCTCCTGGGTGAATTGCAGAAGCCACCACTAAAAATAAAACCTAGCCCGGCAAAATCTATAGAGGGGGCATAACAAGATTCAGATATGAATTTTTGGTTGATGGCAAGTTAATGATTGGGCTTAAGCACCAGGTTGGAAACACACGTCTATGAACATGCTAAAAATGCTGTTTGGCAGTCCTTCTAATTTGACTGTGTACAATTCAAAAGCAACGAATATGAACAGCTCTACCATGGAATGAGCTCCTCATCTGAAATGTTGCCTTATACCAGAAAGGCAAGAATGTGGCCATCACCAAATACTAGGACCTTTTTATGCATTGTCTATTTACATACAAAATATTTAGTCAATAAAATCTAGATGGGGTAATGAGTTTGATAAAGAACATTCACGATGTCCTGAAAATTTTCAGCAAAATAGGATGGCTATTGGCATTGATAATGAAAGAAAAGTTTTGATTGACTCATCTTTCAAATAGTTGTAATTTGCCTTGTGTGGATGGAGCACAAGAGTTCAGTGTTGAATTTGAGCTGGTGCTTAGCTAAGTGTTGTAAAATATTGATCTGGAAGAGACCTTAGGGGTCATTTCTGTCCAACTTTCTTACTGTACAGACAGAAAAGCCAAGCTCCAGACACCACGCAAGACCTGAAGACTTGGCAGCTGAGCTGACTTCCAACTGACTCCAAGAGGAGATTTGGACTTGGAATAGCGTGCACTTGGTCTTGTGCGCATAGTTTACTTCCAGTCATATGTAACTGTTATGTGTCAAAACAGCTCTCTATTAAGTGCAAATAGTAATGATATATCCAAAAGCTATTTCCATTTATTTTGTTCATTTAAAATATGCTCTTGAAATAAAAAAAAAAAAAAACAGATCCTAGGCTATATTAGAATATCTTCTGAGTGAGAGTATCTTCTGAGTGTGAGAAGGCTTGGCTACATGCATTAGTAAGAGCTCAGATAGGAACCTGTGTGGTGCTGCAGAAAAGACAGTGGAACGAGAGGCCCAGAGATCATTGCATAACTTTGCTGTGGGGGTGCTGGAGCATATCACTTTGCCTCAATATTCTCACCTGTAAAATGGTGATAATAAGGTTGTCCCTGAGTGCTTTGTAAAATAGCTGTAATGATCAAAGTATACGAAGAGAGTAAAGGTACTTTGTGGAGAGCCACACAAACAGACAGTGCTGTTTTTAACATCCAAAATAAGGAACTTTGGACCCCAAAATAAAGTATAGTGAAAAATGTACATAAACTATTTTTTAATCTTTAAAAAAATGTCTAAGTGAAAAATGGCCACTTCTCCAACTGTATTTCATTTATATAAAATATCAAGAATAGGTAAATCCCTAGAGACAGAAAGCAGATTGGTGATTGTTACAGGTTGGGGAAGGCAGGGAGAGGAGTGCTACGTGTATGAGGTTTCCTTTTGGTGTGATAAAAATCTTTTGTAGCTAAATAAATGCAGTGGCTGTTCAACATTGTGAGTGTACTAAATGTCACTGAATTGTTCACTTTAAAATGATTAATTTTATGTTATGTAAATAAAAATTCAAAAGGCTGGTGTGTATACATATACATATGACTTGGCTGGGGGGAGGGGTGGTCCCAGGAGTGTTTGTACAGATGATTTTATAAGTGTAATCTCAGACTCACAGGCTCCTTTATAAAAATGTGTTTCTGAAGTTTACTTTCAGTTGCTGTTAGTGTTTGCTTATCTCCATGAAACTAAGCCCAGTGGATTCTGTCCACACCAGGTCATTGGGTAATGTCCAAGGATAACATGGGCTGTGAACTCCACAGATGCTTAGACAAATGCCTTTTGACTTCTTGGGTCCTCTGACCCTCCTAACCAGTTGCTATGAGAGTTGTTTAAGACACAAGATTTAGGGGAGGAAAGCACCACTTCACTGGTCCTCTTGACCTGTCAAGCCCAGTCTTGACAATTTACCACTGCTAGAAATTAGACTTTTGCTTGAAATAGTTTCAGATGCTGACACTTTTTCCCCATAGTTGGCAAATCTTGGCTTTTGTGTGTTTAAATTTCCTCTGTGGACCTCTTCTCTGAGCTTCAAAGAGAACTGCTGTTTCATGGTATCAATTTTCTCACTGTAGGACATTGCCTTCTGATCTTTGCAAGGGTCCTGTTTCTATTCCAAACTGATGGGGGTATTTACAAAGGCTGTCAGTTAACATCAAGAATATTTTTTGACTTCATTTACCATACAAATATTAAGAAGTGAATATTAGTCACCAACATGTTTCTATATGTATATGAATAATGGGATATTACATACACAATTTGAGGTGCAAAAATTTCACAGAATGACTTACTTGATATTCTCCATGAATCATTTGTTAGACTGAAAAAGGATAACTAAATAAAAACAAGACAAAATCTAGTTTCTATTAGATATTATAGAATCGCAGAATATCAATGCTGCAATGGACTTTTCTGTGCATCCGTCCAGCCAAGTAGGTGACATTTGAATATATCTCATTAAGTCCCTATCAGACTGTTTGCTCTAAGCTTGATGAGGAGTTTGAGCATTAGAAAGTTCTTCCCTAAATTGAGCCACATTTTATCACCCTATGACTTCTATTACCTAGTTTTGAACACATTACTTGGAAACATTCAGGATAAGTCAAATGTGTCTACCACATGATAGATTTTAAATTATAAAAAGCAATGTTTTCCTTTTAATTTAGGCTAAACACACATAGTTCTTTCTACTGACTCTATTTGCAAAGCTTGAAATTCCTTCATTGTCTTGTCGTTATCCCCTGTACAGATTTATGTTTCCTCATGTCTCTGAGAATTTGATAACCAGAACAGAATACTGTATATGAGGTGTATATAAAGTATACAATGGAGATGTTGGGATCATCTTTCTAGACTGTATAGTTTTTTGAAGGCAACCAAGTTAAGATTTAATGTTTAATATAATTGTGTCTTTGTGTCAGTTATGGGAAAATTTTAATTATTGAATGTGACTGCCAACGTTGAAGTTTGGGAGATCTAGAGACGTTTTAACAATAACAACCCACAGCTTAAAAGAATATTAGGAGAGGAAATAACAGAACTTACGATCATTGAGCCCCTACAGTACACCTTCCCATGGAGTTGGCATTTTCTACATTTTGGGGGTGGGGGTTAAGATTTACTTGTACCTTAAACTTGAGCTCAGAGAACACCTTCTCTGTGAAGCCATCCCTGATTATCTTTTCCTGCTTATAATACCTTATACAGGCCTCTTTTTTTGAACTGTTCAACCTACATATAATTAGTGTTTACATGCCCACTTTCTCCACTAAACTCCTTTACAAGCTCCTTTACAGCACCTGATGTATAACTGGATGTATAACTGGACTCTCATGTGTATTGAATGAATTAATACATGTTAGTCTTTCATTAGTACTTCCCAAGTGGCTATTAATTAAGAGGATGGATCATGTTATCAACTGGAATTCCCTTAGCAAAGCCTTAGATGATCACAGCTTTAAAATGTGTAGTTTTACTCACATATTAGCTCACTGCTTTCATTAAAGACATGCAACATTTTATTTGATAATCCAAAGGTAATTTGTCCATAAAAATCATATTTTAGCTTCATTTTTTAAAAAGCTAATAATTGTTTATATCTTTATTTCAAAATTAGATTTGGAATCTATATATAAACATACATATAGGCTCTGATATGGCTTGGCTGTGTCCCCACTCAAATCTCACCTTGGGAAGCCCCTCGTGCTTGGTTTGCATTCTGTCTTGCCTGCTGCCATGTAAGACATACCTTTCACTTTCCACCATGATCGGGAGGCCTTCCCAGTGACGGGGAACTGTGACTCCATTAAACCTCATTTCTTTATAAATTACCCAGTCTCGGGTATGTCTTTATCAGCAGAGTGAAAATGGACTAAACAAGCTCCGAATCTAATACATGTATATTTTTTCCTTTTGGACACATATCTAATCACAGAGAAAAAAACAAGATTTTTAAAGTGTAGCCATTCCATTATAGGATCTGTTAAATAGAAAACAACAATTGTTTGCAGATGTTCAGTTTAGCACATTGAATTTTGTAGAATGATTGGTTTTCATTGTGTATCCATCGCTATAGTATTTATTGGTGGAAAATGGGCAATTCTAATCCCAAATCTTGAAAAATGTGCAAAGCAAACAAACAAGCAAATGAACATTAATGCATGGTGTTAAGTGAAAATTTTCATAACAAAAGCTTTTTTGTCGTAAGAAGCTGACGTTATCTTTTGGGACACATATTGCTTCTATATAAGATTGTTCTCAATTGTGTACAGACCTCCATAGTAAAATCTGGGTACCTGGTCATCATATAGTTGAATCACCATGGGGAAGAAAATACCATGTGGCAAGCAGGGGAGTTCAGAGAAATAACTTGCAGAACATTGTAACTCTTGATGCTCTTTAAGATGGACTATCCTATTCAGTGCAGTGGGAGGGCAGTGGCATAAAGGGCCAATCTGAGTTTCCTTGTCTCCAGAAGCCTGTCCTGTTTTGACATCTATTCCTGAAAACTTCGGGCATATTCAAGCCTCTGGAGTTGGGTTTCTCAAAATGACTTTCCAACTGGATATTTGTAAGCCAGGAGCCAGTTGTCCTCCACCTGATGGAATATGTCTGCCACAGTTTCTTTTCCATCTCAGAATTGTTTTTCTCTAAGGGAAAAATTCTGAGGTAATGTTATCTGTGCAAACTTCATAGACACTTTCGAATCCAGGTTGTCATCATATGACTAATTTAATCCATTTATATTTTATACCCCTACCCACTTCCAAAAATGATCTGAGATTTCTATTGCCTACAAAAATCTCATTTTACACAGGAAAAAAGTGTAAAAATTCTGCAACCTAAAATATCTTCAATTCAGTTTTTATTGCATCTTACTCCAGAAGCAGAGCTCTAAAATATCTAAATTTAAATCCTTTTTAGAAAACGTGAGGATTTTCTCACGTTTGCCACGTGGGTGGCAGCTTTGTTCACTATGATGCCCAGCCATCAGAAAGCCCAAAGAATTCAAACTGGTTCAAATGAAGTTCAAACTTTAAAAATATATAAATAATTAAAGACCAACCCAACATCTGCTTTTTTTCCATTCTTACTTCCCCCAACTCTTTCTTCTCCTGTTTCATTGCCTTTCACAGCCAAATCATGGTTTGAGAAAATAAATCCTTGCAGACTCGATCTTATCTCCTGAAGTAATAATAGCTGATTTTGAAGTCACAGAGAATTCCTGGAGTCTATGTCATGGTCTGCTGAGAACTCTTGGCTTCTGAAAACAGCTAAGAGTAGGTATAGTTTGATACAGTGGGAATACTGGAACCTTAAAATAAACATATTGAACGCATATACAAAATAATAGGCAAATTCATTCTCTCCACATTGGCCCAGGAGCAACTACATTCCTATTGCTGCCTCATCTTGAACTAGGCCCATGTGGCTGTAATAGACCCGCGCATCTGTTTAACATCAACAGAAAACAAACAGAAGGGCTGTCATCTCTTCCAGTTTGAAACAGATAAAGACAGTGAATCCACAAATGGCAAGCTCATAAGTGCTTTCTTGTGGGGAGAAATCCTGAAGAGGTCTCTTGCTCCAGGGGCAGCGTGGAGGAGACTTCGAAGCAGGAATACCACCCCACCCTCACCCACTCACCCATGTCCGTTTATTTTGGACATGCTACAGAAAATCCTCCCCGAGACATGCGCTGCTCTTGTGTCATGGTGAGCAAACACAGCTTCCGTTTGTTTGGTGATATTCTCCTGCTCACTGACCCTTGGATTTGCACTACCCTTCAAAAGAAAGGGGCCGTGTGGGGGGCTTTGTTTGTGTTTACCAGCCTGTGATGATGCTCGTTTCTGACTAGAAACCCACTCTGTTTGGATAGGGGGTCTTCTACTGAGTAAACCTGGCTGTAGTCAGTGGAGTGCACAGGTACATCTCTCTAAGGTCTGTGAAGGGCCAACTGTGGAGGCCTCTCTGGAACAGTTCTGGGACACTGCAGTCGCTTACACAGCTTCCCCAGCTTATTGCAGGAATGCCTGGAGTGTCAGGAAGAATACCTCCATCTGTAACAGGCTGAGTTATAAAGTAAGTGGTTAGTGTGGCTAAGCCTGTTATCTTCCAATCTCCACTCCTGGGCAATTGTGAAGCCATCGGAGTGTGTTGGGTTAACTTCTCAGTCCTCCAGGCTGCCACAGTGAACACAGTGGTCATAATCTAGATGGTTCAGGTGAGTCCCTGGTCTTCCAGGATAAGCCTGCCTCCCTGTCTGCAAGGAAAAGCTCGTCCGCTGGGCTATGTGGAGATGTCTGCAGGTTCTGCTTAAGCCTCCCTTTGTGCCCTGATCACCTTAAATTCAAGCCTGACTAAAGAGTAAGAAATCAAGGGAAATAACATTTATAATGATAATAATTAATTGTTAATAGATGGATGGGCTGTCTTATACCTATGGCTTGCCGTATGGAGAGGAAGTGAAATAATAACACTAAACAAAACAGCAGGATAGAAGGAAAACCTGAAGAAGCGATTGTTTTGAAATGAATTCCAGGAGGAGAAAATGACTAATGTAAATGCTGAATAGAATCTAATTCTATTCTCTAGGCTGGTATGCAAAAGTCCAAGTCTGAAAAGCACACAGGGGATCTACCTTTAAGGTTCTTATTCTGTCCAGGCAAGCCCTCATTATGTGGATGATATGTTAATACCATACCCACATGTCAGGTATAGAAAGCTGGGATGGAGAAGGAAAATAAGCCTGAATTAAACCACCTCAGGATGATAGTATGTTAATACTGTACCCTCAAATCAGGTATAGCAAGCTAAGCTAAGAGTGACAGGAAAATAGCCTGAATTAAGCCACATCAGCATGGAGACCTTTTTTCATTGCTATCTCTGTATTTATGTCTAAAAACACAGTGGGAAGTGCCATATATTTTCCATGGTGCTTCAGAGATTGCTACAGCCAAGCCTCTACCTGAAGCTAAATAAGAAAACATTCTAATTTTCTATTTTTTCAGCTCAAATACAGTAGTTATTTCAGAGGTCATTGAGAAGGAGGGCAGGTATATTTGCATTATGCCTGTGGATCCGTTGCCAAGCACATCATCTTTCTGTTGACATAAGAGCCAGCTTTGTCTGACAGCACAGACATCAAAGCCTCCTCATGGAAAAACAGCCCCAAATTTGGAAGAGGCTTTTTTTTATAATTTCTAACCATTTCATTACGGTATTAAGGTGCATTAATTGTTTCACAGTCATGTGGATCTAGGGCTGTATTCATTGACTTCAGTTGACAACTTCCTTTTTGCTAAAGCTAGTTAGGAAAAAGCACTTCAGATGGGTTTCTAATCATCTCATAAACACTGTGTTTCTTCTGATTGCTAAGTAGCTTCCTTTCCTTTCTTCTCTTTTTAATTCTCAGCTTCCAGTTCCTCTTCATTATGGTTATGAACAGCTGAACTTAGGCTCTGAGGTGTTATTTTCCTAGTCTTCTCAGAAACATGATGACTTTATCAGTGATAATGGACAGAAGGATGCATTGTCACTGAGTTAGAGGGAGCCAGTTACAACTTAGATTCCAACTAAAATTGAAGAACTTCTTTTTGGACCAATGGCAATAAACTTTCTTAATAAACATGTGGATGGTGCCAAGTTCCAAAAGAAATGACAAAAACAAAATTACTTAAAAACTTCAAGTTTTATATTTAATGAGTAGCTATTGTATACCAGAAGGAAAATGAAAAGCTACATCTGCCTGAAAAAAGGCGCATATTTGAAAGCCAGTAAATCTGGTATTTTAAATTCCTGAATGCCAAATTGAATTGACTGCATCTATGATCTGGTCAGATGGGAAGTAAACTCCTGTTAAAGATCCTTTTGGTGACCTGGGGTGGGTATGGTACTTACAGAAAGAGCAGATGAATTTGTGGCCATGTAATACACAGCCCCCACAAGCTGCTTTATCTAAACTACCACCAAATACTAAGAGAAATTAATGCCACGGGCAACCAAGTACTCCTGATGCTCTTGCATTTCTCTGTTCTCCACCAATGTAGGCAGAGAAGAAGCTCTCAATTAGAGGTCTGCTCGCGGAATTAAATTAGCAGGGCTAGCAAGACAATCAGAGTTGAAACACATGGCCAGCCACTTTAAGACCTTTATTTTTCATTCTTCTTTGCAGATACAACTAAAATAAAATTAGTGAAAAGAGTGTGGCATCTGTTTTATTAAAGGAGTTTCCCATGTATCTTTGTAAGAGATTGTTTTTCTAACAATACACACTTTCTTCCAAGTCTCTATGATATTTACACAGAATCTACTGAGGATTAAATGTTTTCTAAGAACTTAGCATTTCCGGTCAGAGTTTTAGACAATTCCTTGGAACAGCTGTGGACAGAAACCCAGCTACTCCTGTCATGAATGACCTCCAGTGTTTGGAACATAAAGAGCAAACAAACAATCCAAGAATCGCAGTCCTGGACAGAATATGAACTTTGCGTGTTTTACCTTCGCACAGCAATTTACTGGAAATTAATTTGGTAGTTACCTGACCACTAGCTGTTCTAGAAAATGTAAGCAGATGCATAATCCAATCAGCACTTATACACATACACACACACACACACACACACACACACACACAGAGGGATAAAATACTAATGGATGCTAGTAAAAGAGTAGGGAGATCAGTTTAAATTTAAAACGATGTGCTTCATTTCCCCCCCCCCATGAATGTTTATTTTACCTTTTAGGTCACTGGTTTCCATAAATTCCCTGTGTCTTAGCAGCATAGAGGATATTTTTAAACATAGCTCTTATGCTGGAGTGTACATTAAATATTTGTTCAGCTGATTAAAACAGTTCTACATTTATTTAATGTTTGAACAGTAAACAGTTTATTGAAAACTGAAATGTCTTTTTATACATACACGTATGCTCACACAGACACACCTCTCAATAAGAGGGGCTTCTGCTATGAGGTCTCTCAACCTACATACTACTGAGTATAAACAAGCCTCAGATAAACACCATTTTCAGACACAAGTTATTTTCCAGGGAGGGCTGGGCTTCTGGCAGGGCTAGTCCAGGTTTCGGGTGAGCAGTCAGAGTGAGTGGGCAGGAGTGATGGTAACAGGGGATGGTGAGTGGCTTAAAACCAGAATAAGAGTGGTATGCTGATAGAGCCACTTATCTTAAGGAAAAATATATATGGTCTCAGATATTAAAGACAGCTCAGAGGCAGCCTTGGTGGTAACATTCTCTGCCCTTTACCCTGGTTCATTAAAACAGAAGGTATTTTGACCTCAGATAAACCGAGAAAGGTTGAGATTACTTTGAAGAAGACAAACAAACAGAAGATAAACTTTGCTGCAGCGATTTTGCGTTATCATCTATGGAGCCTGGGTGAACCAGAGAGGAAAGAGTCACACTGTTTATGCTAGCGTCTGCAATCTCCCATCCCAAGGAGACTGAACATATTACCCTATCCATTCTCATCATATCTCTGCTTAAAGAGGCACGTGTGTTCTCTTAGTACACTCTGTTATCAAGCATGGTACTATGGGGTGTAGTGGTTAAATAAGACTATTGGCTTTTGTCATGCATGGACTGCCAACTTTGAGGGTTAAAATGCAGCATTTTAAAATTCTGTAATATTATCAACTATATGCAGTATAATGTAATCTCTTATTACTTGCCAAGTTTTTAGTATTATGTAATACTTCAGATTCTGCATTCAGAAGAATATCATTCAATGTAACATTAGTTTGTAAATTCACTAATGTTAAATGAGGCTCCCATTTTAGAAGTAGGCAAATATGTGTGACAGAATAATCATTGATTTATTATGTGACAGCACATTAAAAACATGTCCTTGAGCTAGAAGTGCATAAATGGAGAAATGGTTAAAGCATGAGGCAAAAGTAAAGTGGAATATTACGTAGTGCTGAAAAGGAATGAGGTGAATTGATGTGTGCTGACATAAGGGCATGCCTAAGACACAGTTTTAATGAAAAAAAGCAAGTTGTAGAACACTGTGTCTGGTAAATGCTATTTTTTGCTATAAAGAAGACAAATACATTCAGATGTCTAGATGCTTTAGAGACATGGAACATTTCTGGAAAAACAAGAGACTAAAATGGCCACAGGTGGAAAGTGAACATGTGGCAGGGTGGGACTTTAACTTTTTACATTATGCTATCTGACCTATTTGACTTCTAATATACAACTTATAAAATGTATGCAATATAGCTTATAAAATTACTAAACGTATGTAAGTAAATTTATATGTTTATAAATTTAAAAAACTAGTTCGAAAATAATGTTAATCAGTAAGAACTTACTTCATATACTGAAATAAGCACCTTTCTTTACCAACAAGTTTCAAAAAAACCATTTGTTCATGAGTCCAAAGTGACATTATACAGGTGACCAATCTGTAGATTGGTCAAGGCAGATGGGCTGTAGAAATTCTAACTATAGATTTTTGTTGCTTTGGGGTTCTCTTAAAATTCGTATACAACAACGTTTACAGTTTGGCTTCCTTTTTCTCATTATAACTTAATATAATTAACTTTTTATTGGGCATCCTCAACTCACTGGGGATAAGAACATGAAACAATTTCATTTTTCCAAGCACTGTTTAACCATGTTCTGCCCAAATGACCCTAAAGATCCCTTAATGACATTATGGAAAGCTTGGTGGTTTTCCAGGTCCTTTAATCAAAGTCTGGCTTATAATTGGTTAGTGTTTGGAAAGGCTACTAAGAAAGAGATTAGAGAATTCTCTTCTCAGATTTTATCTTAGTTCCTCCCTTAACTTCAGTGCTACCTCTAACATTAGACATACCCTAACTTGAATTTGTACCAGCCCTTCCCTTTCAAGGGCCTGATTCCTACAATGCTAAAGTATAGGAAAGACACTGGGGGAAAAGAGCACCCATCTCTTGATGTTTATCCATGGCTGATCTTTTTCTGTGGGTTTTTGTTGATTCTCTGGCCAGCGCTGGCTGGCCTCAGTGCCCAGTCATCCACACACCTAGGGGGCATGTGTAAGTTTTTGCAGGGCCCTTTGGGGCTTCTCTTATCTCCTTGTCTTCCTCCACCCTCCACCCATCAACAACAGCAGTTTACATACTTTTGTCAGTATGCACCACAGCAGCTTGCTTCTGGCATTCTGTTTGCCTGTCAGACAGACTTCTCATCCTGCAAGTTGACCCTGGTCCAGATACCTTCTTCAGTGTCCACTAAACTCAGAGGAAGCTTCAACCTCTTTGCCAAGCCCAATAATAGGAAGGCTGGCTGCTCCACTACCTCCCCTTCTCTTCAACCTCTCATCTCTCAATTCATGTTTCCCTAGTTCAGCAAAATAAAGGGCAGAGCAGCAAGTCCACTATCTGAGCCATGTCTATAAGGAGAAGGATGTGCAGGGTCTTGTCTTTGCAGGCAACGCCATTCATTTTAAGTGATTCTCTTTGAGGACCCTTCACTTGGCTTGAAGACAGCAGAAAAAAAAAACAAAACTTCTTAACACAAAAACATAATATTCGCAAGGCTGCTGCCGCCACTGATTCTCATAACTTTCTCTCTCTGCCCCTTCCCCCAGCCTTTTCCTTAAATTTGCAGGTAGGAGAATGGGAGCTGGGGTGAAGGATGGAGTTGTAGCACCCAGTATTTTTAGGTGACTCTTAGAAAGGTCTGGTAGCTGGTTGGTTCCACTTGGTGGTGGTTCTTTAAAAGGTAGAGTTGTTAGCTTTTCTTTGGCTTCAGCTTTGAACTCCAGCTGCTTATTTCAGTACATGAAGTAAGTTCTTACTGATTAACATTATTTTTGAACTAGTTTTTTAAATTTATAAACATATAAGTTTACTTACATACTTTTAGTAACTTTATAAGCTAGATTAAGTCCATGTTGAAAAGTGCCACTCAACATGCATTTACATCCATCTGTTAAAAGACACTCCTTCAGGATCAAGACAGTGGCCAAGATTTAAATGTCCAAACGCAATTGGCATCGCCATCTAATGGTGATAGGAAGAGTCGTGCCTTTGGTACACAGCATTGCTTACATCCATGAAAATTTGTAAATTGAAACCTTTGTAATTTGAAAGAGAGTAACTTCTATACTTCTTTATTCAATGGACTATTATGCCAGCTCCTGCTCATGTTGCAGGAGTTAGAGATGAATGAGAGGGATAAAGTGAAGCCATTTTGTCCTTAAGAAGCATAGTATCAAGTCACCCGTTGTGTACTGTTTTACAAAACAAAGCAGTAAATGCCGAAGGGATGCAGCGTAAAGGGGCAATCTGAATCCATGGAAGCAGATATGTAGGACTTTAATAGAGCAAGTGAGTTTGGTTGGTGTTTGGAGAGGCTACTAAGAAAGAGATTAGACCCTTGGTTTTTCAATGTGTTTGGTAACACCTACACGTACACAGGGGAACTCGTGTTATCACTGTAAAATGGGAAGGAGAGCAATGGGGACCTCAAGAGACAGAGATGAGAGCCCCCCATTCCTGTTTAAACAGAATAGTTCTGCTTTTACCCATTTGACAAAATCAATTTCTATCTATAATTCCATTTTCTGAAAGGATTTTCAGGTTTAAAACTGTGGAAACTACTGGGTTATGGGTAGAAAGGCACTAGATGCATAGCAAAGGGTATAGGTGCAGATAGATTAGTCGGGTTCTAGGCATCACGTTGAGGAATAATGAAATGAAGGGAAGAGCAGCAGGGTGATGAGGGGGGAGGGAAATTGACAAAAATCTTGAATGACTGACTTGAACGGTTTTGATTTGAAAACTTACACGGCTGAAGGATTTTGTACAAAGAATTAGAAAAGTAATATTTAAGGAAGATTATTCTGGCTGTACATGTCATGTCTGTTTGAATGTACGTGTCTGTGTGTGCTAACATGCATCCCAGTGGGGACCCAGTCTATAATCTTCCCACTGCAGCAGATGTTGATGATAAAAATCAAGAAATCAAACCAGTAGCTCTAACTTCTACTCTGTTCTGTCTCTTGAGTCTAGTTTCTTACCAAGGTGAATCCCTAAAGCGGTCTTGCCTTGAGTCATGTCTTTTAGAATAGGATGTCTCACTTTCCAGAACTCCTCAAGTGAGTCTAAGGGACGGGCTCCTTCCCTCCTCTGCAATGGCCAGCTGCCCCATCTCCTTCTCACCCCCACCCTCTTAGAAAGGGGGTTACGTCATAAAAGCAGGAAATCTTTTCAGGCTATAACCAAAATGAGCTGCTTAAAGTAATCTCATTGCTGCCAAATGTTCAGCAAAGCCTCAACAGTGTTTAGGAGGAACCTTGCTGAATCCCTCAAGTAATGATGTTGAAAACCACAGGATGCTGTGAGCTTCGCCACAGGGAGCCTTCTGACACATTTTGGCAGATGGCAGTGTACACGCTTCTATTTTGCACAATGCTTCTCTAAATTAAAGATGATTTTTCAAAAACAATTCTCTTAAAGAGGGATAGAGTGAAGAAAACCTCACACGTACCCAGCTGTAGACGGCCTCATATTTACATAAGCCATGAGGAAATTAAAAGTCGTGGTGCTACGGTATGTTTTTTAATAAGTCTTATGAATGTTAAATACTGAGAAAAATTAAGTTTTCACCTTCTACTGAGGTGAGAATTCTCTGAGGCCTGGAGAACTAGCAACCTAGAATTTTAATACCATCTTACATCATTAGAATGATAAAATGACCAGCCCCCAATTTGATCTGTGAATAAAATAGTTCAAGTATATACTTATTATTTTTTGTTAATTACACCACTTTTTGTTCATGCTCAGAATTTAAAATAATGAGAAATCTTTGCCTATAAATTCAACTTCAGCAATTAATCCAAAGGCTCAAAATAGAGCTTAGTGCCTGGGTATCCAAGAACTGACTGACAACTAGTTCTTATAATGGTTAATTCTGTCAACAACCAGATGTTTCATACAAAATGTTGACATTTCAAAAACTGTTGTTCCACTGAGTCAACCAAGATTGACTGGCAGTTTGGTTTTCACAGACCCAGTACATACTTTTTTACTGAGCATCTGTATTGTTTTTGTTTATTTATTCTTTGAGAGCTCATAGATGAACAAGGACACACACGTCATCCTCTGAAATGTCCTCAGTCCTAACACTTATCCACTGTTTCTTGTGTCTCCTTATTTGCATTCTGAAACGTGATACCTATTTCCCATTGACCTCACCAAGGTAATCCGAAAAGATCATGCATTTCAAGAGCCAAACACAAGTTGCTAGCTCAAAATCTCCACCATTCCTCTATTTAACAAATGTATTCAGTGCAAGGCACTGTCCTAGGACCTCTGGGAAAGGCACAGATATAGAAAACCTGATTCAGTTTAGTTGAATTTAGAATTTGGTGGGGGGAGGTGGGAGGGTGGTGGATATAGAGCTATACACAGAATTTAGGAAGAAAGTGGGAAGTGCTCTGATGTAATATCAACGTCAACATTTATTGCATATTCTCTATAGAACAGACATTTGGTTAAATGCTTTACTTCCATTATCTCACTTGATCATATCAACACCACCACAAGATCGATTTTATTTTACCTATTTTATAGAAGTGGAAACCGAGACTTAAAAAGTTTAAAACATTCGCTGGGTGTCATAGGCTATAACAGTCAGAGGCTGAGCTAGTACTTAAGTCCAGATCTTTATATGTTAAAGGCCTTTGCTCATAATCAACACACTTTACTCTTTCCAGTGTCTCCTTATAGGTATGTTTGCTACAGTATTCAGTGGAGGCAGTAAATACTTCAGAATTGGGAGAAGATAAAAGTTTAAGAAGTGATATTTGGCCTAGGTTCTGCAGGATTGGTACAAAGGAAGGAGAGAAGAGAAATTTAAAAAGAAGGAACAATGGGAGCAAAAATATGGAGCCAGGAAATGTAGGGTCTTGCGTGGGATAGCAGGAGACGGGCATCCCTGAAAGAATGTCTCCCAGATCTTCTAATATATCTGACTGTAGCATCTTGAACTGTTAGCCAATCACACAAAACCTTTCAGTTGCTCAGCCATACTGGCAACTATTTATATGTGTGTGTGTGTGTATGAGTGTGTGTATATATGAGTGTGTGTGTATTCCTTCTTGGACAATTAACAAATTTGACTGGAGAACAACTGTAGAAGGATGGGTTGGCTTTTGCTGACACATGATCCAGAATTTTCCACCATCAATGCATATGCAACATGGCCATAATTTCCTAGAAAGTGAACTTAGGCTCACTAAAAAAGAAATGAAATGGAAAACCAAACCACAAAGTTTGAACATTAGCCTCCCTTTGCAATCACTTGCACGTCACGTGTATGTTTTACTTTTTGCTGCTATGGCTAATGTCCTTCACTTTGGCAAGGTACAGTACCTTGTTTTCCCTGGCATCACTTGCTATTAGAATTAGGGCATGCTGTTTTCTACCTGAATGTAAATGTAAAAAATATTATTTTCATATATATAAATGTCTAAGAGAAGGAATGATTGGTGGCCTTTCCATCCAATCTATCTTCAAAATGCAAAGTAAACTTGCCTTGGAAAAAGCAAAAATTCGCTAGACTTTAAGGCAGAACTCACTTATTACAACTTATTACCTCTGATCCTTTGGCTTTTCCTTGCTTCATATATCTTTGGAATTTTCTCCAATTGCCACACAGATCTTAATCAGAGATGGCATTATTCTGTTCCCCGAAAAGGTAAGGAGTCAAATGATGAGGATGACATAGGCCACAAGAACAGAGTCTTCCCTGTAAGGAAACTTTAACAAAAAATTACAATTTAAAAATGCACTAAGAATTGTTTAAAGTAATCAGGGCTTCTTTAGCCTCGTCTCACTCTGAATAGCTCTACTCAGCCAGCGCCTCTGAGAAATCATGAAGTTGGGATATTTCTGCCTGTGACAGAAGACTCCACAAACATGATTGTTCTCTGCTTTCATTCTTGGCATATGCAAATGAGAAATCATTTTGAACCTGAGAGTGGCACACAATGCCACCTGTTAAGTTTAACCTAATAGGTGGAAAAGTTATTTTCCTTCATATATAAAAAGAAAGCATAACAAAAGATCTGAATGCAAAGCAGAATGCATGGACAGGGCCTTCCATTGTCCTCATATGCAATGTGAGAGTGCTATGAATGTCTGAGAAGGTCTGTTCCCTAAAGTTGAAACTGAAGCAGAACCTGATTCTGAACATTCAAAAGTTGCAACAAATTCTGTGCTGGGCCTATAGGGTACTCTGGAGTAATTGGAATTGGGAGGTTATTCAGAAAGTCAAGGTTATCAGAAAGAAAATGAATTGTTGGATAAATTCGTAAGTGTCTTCTTGCTAGTGACTCCTAACTGAAATAATTTTCATAGTCTTGGAGCATGTTCAGAAAGATATCAGTGGAAGCCAAGAGTATCACATGAAACTACAGAATGGTCCAGATGACATAGAGAAGGCCTTGCTTCCCCACTCAGTATAATGTGACCCATGGCATTACGTGAGAGAGCCTCTGTATAGCATGAGATAATTGAGTTTCTCATTCCTCCTTAACAATTTTTAACACAGAGGATGAATTACAAGGAAAGAAGATGGCCAGTATCTGAGGTTTCTGTGAAGAGACGAAAGGGCAGATCATTGAATCCGGGAGCAGTTGGTAGAGGGAGATGAGTCTAGAAGTGTCCTGTGGCATGCAATTAAAAGTTCAAGAGTGTGTATAACTGAAAAGGGTGGGGAAATACTATCAGATTATTCCTGCTAAAATACAAGTTCTACCAGAGTTGAATCATGGGATGAGAAGTTGAATCCAAGTGTCAGTCTCCCAGTGAAAGGAATTTGTGATGATGCAGCCTCCACCTCTTAGCCTTTGGCTTGGGGGACATTGTTCTGTGGGAGCTGAAGTCTTGGGTTTTAGGCCATGTTGGGAAGATCTCTGGCTGAACTCTATTTGCAAACAGAGGGAACAAGAAGAGTGACCTCTTGTGTCTAAAGAAAAGACAGAATTTGGGGATGAGACCGTCTAGCAGTACTGAGGCCTCTCCAAGACCTACTATAGTATGGAAGGTGATACTAGAATAGAGATTCCGAGTCCTGGAGATTTTAGAAGTCCGAGCTAAGACAAAGGGGTTTTTTGTTTGGGTTTTCTTTGGTTTTGGTTTTGGTTTTCTGGTTGTCCCTCCCTCACACATTAATTCTGAATTCCAAGATTTTTAATCTTTTCACTCTGCATGTTATATAATTTAAGGAATTGAGGTTGATTATTTTATTTTCTCATTTTTATTTCACAGATGAAAACTTTTCAGAAGTCCTCTACCCTTTTGAGTCTTGTTCCTTGTCTGATTGTTAGAGAATATACTCTTCACAATCAAGTATGAGGTATAAGAATCTTCACTGAAATACAAAAGAGCAATGAACATGGGAAAGAAAATAGAAAGATGCTAAAATAAACATCAACAAAGTTTTCATCTAAAATTAAACCTAGCACACAAGAGAAAGTGGATACAAAGTAGACAGTTTCGGAAAATACCTGACTTCTTCCTCTGAAAGGCCTGATTTTTAATGTGCACAAAAGGAAAGGTCTAAGACTGGACTAATTCTAGCAAAGTTTGAGAGCCCTATGAGATTTCCATAGTTCCCCATTTAGTTTGAATCGCAGAAAATAGGCACTTACAATGAAAACATGCACAGACTCTTAACTATAACACTGCTGGCAGGCATTGCTATAATAGCAAGACAATTTAGCAATAATGGGTGAGTAGGAAGAAAATTAAGTAGTTTGCTGAGATACAAAAAATAAAAAAATCCTAAGCCAGAACATATTTGGCTTCACGTTCAACTTTAAATGCAAAGTCAGTTCATTAGTGTAATTTAACCTTTTCTCATAAGCTTCTCAATGATAAATTCCATTAATGTATTGGAAATGCCAGCTGTTAAGAATAGCCCGTGACTATTAGAGGCACTGAAAAGGGTGGGTTGGACTATGATCCCTTCCTGCCTCCTCCAGCTCAACAAAAACGAGTGGATGGCAGGTTTTTTACCTTTCTTGTCCATGGCAAACATCCTCATTCCACTCCACTCAGCCTGAGCCTTAGGGCAAGACAGGGTTTGCAGCCATTTGCTACAATAATAGCAAGACAATTTAGCAGTAATGGATAAGTAGGGAGCAAATTAAGCCATTTGCTGAGATACAGAAATGAAGCCAGAAAATATTTGGCCTCATGTTAGACTTCAAATTCATAGTCAATTCATTAGTGTAATTTAGTCCTTGCATAAGCCTTTGAGTGATAAATTCTACTAATACATTTGAAATGCCAGCTGTAAGAATAACTCATTGAGTGTTGAGTAAAATTAAAAGATGGGCAAGAATAAATCCTTCATTTTCATCTCATATGGGAAGATTTATGAAGGCCTTTGAGAAGAAGCATCTGTCTGCTAGTTGTAAATTGAGAGTATTAAGGGAAAACACTGGAATATTTTGGTTACATTAGCGAGAGGCATGTATTAACTCAAACGCTTTCGAGATCTTTCCCTCTGGGTTTGAAGATTCCTCTTGATGAAGAACATGTGAACTTTTAGAATACATGTCTTGCTTGGGAACAAAGGCCACAGCACAGACAATATTAAGTGGTTGGTGTTTCGGGGAGTGGTTTCTAAGAAATTAGTCATGTGGGATGTTGGTGACATTTTTTACCATATGGATATAGTTGTTTTCTATGCTTGTGAGTTGTTTTAAGCCTGCAGAGACTGCAAAGACTTAGAACAGGGATGGGAAACATAACCAACCCGTATTTCACTTCCTTAGCAGAATAATATTAATAATAATTCGTTTCATCAGTTCCATCAGTCAGTTTCTCTCACAGGTGTCTTCAAATTATATACCTTCATACCAAAAAAAAAAAAAATGTTCATTTAAAATGGAGGAAAAGAAGTAAATTTTCTTAAGCCACTATTACATGCTAGAAGATTTGTACAAAGTAGCTCAGGTTTTCTCCAAAATTTTTCTGAAACATGGTGTATTCCCAATTTATAGAAGAGGAAACTGGAAAATAATCTTCCCAGGACAAAAGCTAATCAGTAGTAAAACTGGGATGTAAACCTAAGTATGCCTGAGTCCAAGGAGGGAGACTCCAACAGAGGTTTGCTGACAGGGGTGAGTTTGGGATATCTAAAACTGACTCATGGAGACAGGCTACTGGCTGTATGCTGTGTCTGGAGTGAGCAGCTCTGCTCTGGTCCTCTGGCCCTTCTCTCCTTGTTAATGTGCTAGTTTTGGCCACAGCTGTGTTCTTAAACTCTTCCTGCTTTGAACTGTCATCCCTGGCTAGAGACCCTGGGACTGACCTTTTTTCTGTCCTCAATTCTGCTTTAGGTTTGCAGGAAAGATATACTAATAGATATGCTGCCCAGGTCTACCCTTGGGCCCAGACAATTTCACTATTCAGAGGATCATGCTGTAGAAGGTACAGTTCCGGACTACCTCTATCCTTGACCCTGCCCATTGGGATTGCCAGGCTTAGTGAATAAAGATAAAGACATCTAGTTAAGTTCCAATTTCAAACAAGTTTTTAAAAGTATAAGTATGTCCCATGCAGTATTTGGGACATACTTATACTGAAATAGCATATATTATTTACCTACATTTCAAATGTAGTGGGGCACCTTGTATCTTTTCTGGTTAGTCTGAGCACCTCCATGAGTCAGAAATGTGAAGCTCTGTAAAAAAGAATTAACCTTACTCAAAGAAAGTTTTGCCCTTTGCCCTGGTCTCTGGGGGGAGTTATTTCAAGGAAGAGTGTCATTTTTTACCTGGGGACCTTCAGACTCAATGGACAATCTAACAGTGTGTTTTATGAACAGGGTTCTGTGTCACACGTTATCTGCTCTATCTCCAGAGGAGATGGAAACTAAAGAGATCAGCTGGGCCTCTAGAGGGGCACAAGACTAAAGTTCAATTATGTGAGCAACCATGTATGTCACTGAACCCCCAGAAAAAGTCTGAGTACCGAGGCTTGGGGAAATTCCCTGGTTGGCAGTACTCTGCATATTGTCACACATTATTACTGAGAGGAGTTAGAGCTGTTTATGATTCCATGGGCAGAGGACAACTGGAAGTTCTACCTTTGGAAGCCTCCTGAATCCTGCCCCTTCATCTCTTCCTTTGGTTACTTTTAGTCTATCTTCTTCCCTGTAATAAACCATAACCTTGAGTATAACGGCTTTCAGTGAGTTCTATGAGCCCTTTTAGTATAATCAAAACTGAGGGTGGTCTTCAGAATCCCTGAAATTGTAGTTGATGTCAGAAGTAACAGCAATGTTCTGAACTGTGCTTTCTCTAACTTCTCAGAGTTAGATGGCTGCCTTTTCTGAGACTACCATCTAGACTATACTACAAGTACTGGGATTTTGGAATTCCCTGCCCAGAGGGCCCTGAGCATGCTTCCTGAGCTTGTGTGAGCCTCTTTCCCAGAACTATTCAAGGGTGAACCATGCCACTGATATGCCACACCTAGTCTGGAGGGTAGCTAAACAGTGGCTGCTGGGGTCAGTAGATGTGGTCAGTAAGCACAGGCCTGTGTGCCCATATGCATGTATGTGAAGACCCTTTTCTTGTAGAACTGATCTGGGGTGAGAAGAGAAAGTGGGAGGGCACAAGAGCTTTTCATTGTACTTTTTGCCCTGGTCCTCGTAAAAGTTAAGGAGTGACGTGGGTCTCATCTTGCGCTCCCTTGCCCTAATGTAGTTTAGAGCTTGTCCTCACTTTCTGTTTTTCTTCTCCAGCTTGGCATGGCAGTAGCTAAAGACTTTCCTCCATGACATGGCTCAGGTGGGGCCATATATCTCAGAATATATACTCTTATTGAACAAGACACAACTTCAGTCTCATCTCTAGCTCCTCACTTGAGGGTGTCAAACTAACCTATGTGGAATGGTCTGGATCCTAAGATGCCATCTATCATAAAATCTACCTCTGCATTAGCAGCACCTTTTGGTGGTGGGCGAAAAAAAATTCTTACTAAAGTCAGTGCATCTATTAATTGGAAGATGCGTTTTTATCTTCAGAAACTTCAAAATATAAAACAATGTTAACATTGAGGAGCTTTGCTATATATAGTATTATCATACCTCTACATATAGTATATCATACCACTGGAGAGTTTTTTTGTGTGTGTGTGGTTTTTTTTTTTTTTTTTTTTGAGGCAGAGTCTCGTTCTGTTGCCCAGACTGAAGTGCAGAGGCGCAATCTCGGCTCACTGCCAAGCTCTGCCTCCCGGGTTCATGCCATTCTCCGGCCTCAGCCTCCTTAACAATCTTTGCCACTCTTTATCTCGTTTAGTCCTCATGCTGACTCTTGTGGGGGCAGCTGGAGCACCATAGCACATCCATTGTCTTTTTCCCCATTGGCACCAGGGATCTCCCTCTACTTTCTCTTTTCCCTGCACCTCAATATCTCGATTACTGAGACCTGTGACCTGAGAATAGGCATAGGATAACTGTTTTTCTCATCCTCCCTAACAATTTTTAACACAGAGGATGAAATACAAGAAAAGAAGATGACTAGTATCCGAGGTTTTTGTGAAGACATGAATGGGCAGATCGTTGAATCAGGGAGCAATTGGTAGAGGAAGATGAGTCTAGAAATGTCCTGTGGCATGCCGTTAAAAGTTCAAAGGTGTATATAATTGAAAAGGGTGGGGAAATACTGTCAAATCATCTCCCCTAAAATCCAAGTTTTACCAGAGTTGAAGTACGGGGTGAGAAGTTGGATCCAATCATCAGTCTCCCAGTGAAAGGAATTTGTGATGATGCAGCCTCCACTTCTAAACCTTTTTCTTGGGGGAAATTGTTCTGTGGGAGCTGAAGAAGACTTGGGTTTTAGGCCATGTTGGGAAGATCTTTGGACCACCATCAACACAGCCTGGACTTGTACTTCCTTTGGTCTTGGCATCTATGATTGGCAGAAAAAGGAGACATTGGCAGGGGGTACCATATGACTGGGATGGGTCTGGGTTTGGGGCAGGGAGAAAAGAAGAAAAAATGGGGCATTACATAGGGAGGAGCTGTGATGCCTTGCTTGAACGGGAGAGACAAGGACCCCCACCAAGTCTGTAGGTGAGAGGAGGGGTTTGGACGCAGAGAGAATGGGAACTATGGGACTTTGGACAAGCCACTTTACTCTCTGAACCTTGGCCGCCTCCTCTACAGAATGGCACTAATGATTCCTACCTTGTGGGGTTGCTGGACTATGAAAAGAGACAATATATATATGAAAGTCTCATCCATAATATGGCACACGAGCTCATTCATTTTACCTGTTATATTAAGTTTGAGCTTAGTAGAGTTCCTAACACAGTAGACACTCAATCAGTCCATAGCAGTTATGATTATTGCCAACTCTTCCACGGAAGTAGCTCTGAGGCACAGTCCTTCTCCATGTCACTTAGAGGACAGAGAAAATGCAAGGAGGAATGAGTCAGAGGCAATGCTGATACAGAGCATTTTTGCATAAACAGAGCCCAGAGTTCTTTCTAGGGAAAAGACAGAAAGTCATGGACCTTCCTAGCTGTGCCCAGCACTGATAGAGCTGAAGCCTAGGGAACAGCACCTGGCTCCGTCCATAAACCAGCTGTCAGGAAAGATGTAAAGCTACTGTGTCTCCCTGCTTTCCGCCTCATCTCCTCCTGCCTCCTGTTGTGGTAGGAATAGAAGTACTTAGAAAGCCATGGAAGGGTCCTGTCATCTTCAGAGAACTGAGGACAGGAGGAAGCAGCCCCTGCCTGTGGCCTGAGAGCAGAGAGCGCGATGTGAAACCATGAAGAGTAGGGGTGAAAGAGAGGCAGGGAGCAGGACAAATTCCTGGAAGCCAGTGAAAAAGGGGTTGGGAAGCCACTCATTCCTGAGGAGGGTCTCGTGGATTGACCTGGGAGAGAGGCTCACGGTGCTCTTAGCAGCTAGTCATTAGACAGAGAAGAATCAGAGCAAGGGTGATGGGGCGGGCAGGACGATGAGCGGGGATCTGAAGTGTTCCACTGCCATCATCACTCCTGTCCTAGGAAGAGAAATGACATGGCCATCCCACATAGGATACACACATTATTTCCCCCAAATCACCAACGATAATGGCTGGATTTTACACACTTTTCCTGAAAGCCTGGGAATTTAACCACTATTAGTATTAATGATTCTATGGGGAAAATGTTTTCTGACTCTCCCATTCTCTCATTTCCCCACTGACCAAGACATGAATTTCTAAAATGCAAACCATGCCCAGAAAGGGGATGGTTAATGCTGTCCACCTGAATAGAAAAAAGATGACTGGTGCCTGCCCTGTTTTATTTCAGACACAAAAGCAAGTGAGGCCTTGGAACCAGATCAAAGAGGGCTCCAAGTGCATGCTGCACAGAGCAGGCAGTGATGCTGGAACGTTCGATGTTTCTGGGAACATTCGCACTTTAAGCTGGACAGACCTTGAAGCACATCTGCGCCACCGTTCACACGTGCGTGTCTCCCTTATTCATGCTCCTCCTCCCGTTTGTTTGGTAAGGGCCTCTCTTTCCTGTAGCCATTCATCATAGTTTTCAGGGAATATCCATCCCTATTTCCAGGATAACTGCCTCCTTTATAAAGCCATATAGATTTTTCTCAACTCCTGCAACAAATGAAGTCCACACCATAGGGTCTAATTTTTTTTGTTGTTTTTTGTTTGTTTAGATGAAGTCTCGCTCTGTCACACAGGCTGGAGTGGTACGATCTTGGCTCACTGCAACCTCTGCCTCCCAGGTTCAAGCAATTCTCCTATCTCAGCCAGCCTCCCCCATAGTTGGGACTACAGGCCCACACCACCACACCCTGCTAATTTTTGTATTTTTAGTAGATTTGGGGTTTCACCATATTGGTCAGGCTGGTCTCAAACTCCTGACCTCAGGTGATCCACCTGCCTCGGTCTCCCAAAGTGCTGGGATTACAGGTGTGAGCCACCACACCCGTCCGTAGGGTCTAATTTTTTAATTTTATTTTTCAAGAAAATATATATTGATCTTTTATGAACTTCAATATTGTTATTTGAATGATTTTGTCAGGTTTTAAGGGCAAGGACTGTCTTATGCTTCTGTATCTCACAGAGCACTTTTCTTTTCTTTTTTATTTTTATTTTTATTATACTTTAAGTTCTAGGGTACATGTGCATAACGTGCAGGTTTGTTACATATGTATACTTATGCCATGTTGGTGTGCAGCACCTATCAACTCGTCAGCACCCATCAATTCATCATTTATATCAGGTATAACTCCCAATGCAATCCCTCCTCCTTCCCCCTCCCCATGATAGGCCCCGGTGTGTGATGTTCCCCTTCCCGAGTCCAAGTGATCTCATTGTTCAGGTCCCACCTAGGAGTGAGAACATGCAGTGTTTGGTTTTCTGTTCTTGCGATAGTTTGCTGAGAATGATGGTTTCCAGCTGCATCCATGTCCCTACAAAGGACACAAACTCATCCTTTTTTATGGCTGCATAGTATTCCACGGTGTATATGTGCCATATTTTCTTAATCCAGTCTGTCACAGATGGACATTTGGGTTGATTCCAAGTCTTTGCTATTGTGAATAGTGCCGCAATAAACATACATGTGCATGTGTCTTTACAGCAGCATGATTTATAATCTTTGGGTATATACCCAGTAATGGGATGGCTGGGTCATATGGTATTTCTAGTTCTAGATCCTTGAGGAATCGCCATACTGTTTTCCATAATGGTTGAAGTAGTTTACAATCCCACCAACAGTGTAAAAGTGTTCCTATTTCTCCACATCCTCTCCAGCACCTGTTGTTTCCTGACTTTTTAATGATTGCCATTCTAACTCGTGTGAGATGGTATCTCATTGTGGTTTTGATTTGCATCTCTCTGATGGCCAGTGATGATGAGCATTTTTTCATGTGTCTGTTGGCTGTATGAATGTCTTCTCTTGATAAATGTCTGTTCATATCCTTTGCCCACTTTTTGATGGGGTTGTTTGTTTTTTTCTTGTAAATTTGTTTGAGTTCTTTGTAAGTTCTGGATATTAGCCCTTTGTCTGATGAGTAGATTGCAAAAATTTTCTCCCATTCTGTGGGTTGCCTGTTCACCACAGAGCACTTTTCAATGCTTAGACTCAAGAATGTTCTTGCCGATGTATGGTTTGCTCACATGTTTACAGAAAACATTCACTGCCACCTGATCAAACTTCAACCACAACCACCGCCATCATCACTGCACACAACTCCACTGTCACCACCTGGGATCACCACTGCCACTGGAAATTTTGTACAGCAGTTCAGAGTTTACTAAGTGTTTTCACCTGCAGTATCACAACCACAGCATAAGGGAAAATATTACTTATTATCCCATTCACAGGTGATAAAATGGAAGATAAAAAGGCTCAAGTGACTTTCCTAAGTGGTAGAGCTGAAGCTGAACTCTCTTTAGGTGCTCCCAGAACACACATGTCTGTGTATTTGTGAGCATGCAGCAACGTGATTGTTTTCAAACACTTAAAAGCGTTGTTCCAATTATGTCATACTCATACACCTCCTCAATTTTGAGTGGTATAAAACACAGCCATTTCCTTATGCTCCCAATTCTGCCGGTCAGGAACTTGGCAGGGCATAGTAGGGCTGGCTTGTCTTGGCGCCATGAGGCTGAAACCTCACCTGGATGGATCATATGCCTAGGGCCATATGGCTGGGGTCATTTTTTTTTTTTTTTTAACAACAGATCTTTGAATAATGTTGTTTCATTCAAAGTGCTTTTGTTATGATAATGAGGGAAAAAAGATAACCAGTTCCCTGCTGGGGTCACCGTCTCCATGGAGTTTGCACATTCTCTCCATGCTTTCTCCAGGTACTTCGGCTTCCAACTACATCCCAAAGATGTGCACGCTAGGTGAACTGGTGTGTCTAAATGATTTCAGACTGAGTGAGAGTGTGGGCATGAGTGTGCCCTTGGATGGGATGACAACATGTCCGGGGTGAGTTCCTGCCTTGTGCGCGAGCTGCCAGGACAGACTCCAGTCACCCATGACCCGGAACTGGAATACTAAATGTATATATAGCTCACATTTACAATGTTTAATATGAGAAGTGTTTTGGTCTTTATTTAGAAGTTTGATGATGTTTTCTAACCAGAAATATGCCACAGATCTTGACTTTTGCTTATATCAATTAGTCTATAGTATAAATTAGTTTTGGAGTATATTGTTTTTCTTAAAGATACAGTTTACAAGAACCTGTTGATGCCGTTAGGTGAGGACTTACTATGCGTGGTCAGAGTAGACCAGTGTGGGAGCTGATTATGCAAAGGTACAAATAGGGGTGGTGTCATTCATCAAGAAGACATCTGTGGAAATCAGCTACCGCAGTTATTCCAATTACATTTTTAAATCACAAGTCATACATGTGTAGGCAGCCTCTGTGACTTGCTGAAAACATTCCTGGAAATGATGAAGAATGTCCAAAAAACCCAAACCAGACCTCTTTCCTTGCACAACTCTTTAGGTTAGGAAATCGGTACCTTATACCTGCAGCTGCCCCTTTTTGGCACTAGTGGGTAGGCCTAAGTCAATAAGGCAAAAAACTATGTTTCAGGTGGTCCTGAAGATCACAGAAATTTCAGAATAGACACACTAATGTAGCAAAAGATAGCACAAGCTTCCATGTGACTAACTTTTATGTTTTCTTTTTTTTTTTTTTTTTTTTTTTGAGACGGAGTCTCGCTCTGTCGCCCGGGCTGGAGTGCAGTGGCCGGATCTCAGCTCACTGCAAGCTCCGCCTCCCGGGTTTACGCCATTCTCCTGCCTCAGCCTCCCAACTTTTATGTTTTCTTAAGTGTTTTTATTAAGTAATAAAAGACAGAATAGATAAAGCAATTGAGCTTCCTTGGAAGATTGTATTTGACTTTTAAAAGTGTGTTGCGGTATCTACAATAGTCTATTTTTCTTAAATAAACTAAAGTGAGTTTTTGAAGAGGTGATTTGGAGTCCTAGTAAAAACAATGGACTCCAGTTTGCTGCAACAAATCATATTTGCTACAACAAATATTTATTGAGCAGCTACTGACGTCAAGCACAGTGCCAGACGTTGGATGTATCAGAGAGCACGTCAGACATAGTATCAGCCCTTGTGAAGCTTATTATCTAGTGAGGAGAACAAACTAGGCAATTAAAATGTAATGTCACACATATTATGACTGAACAAGTACAAGGAGATGTCAGAGCACAAAGAAGGGACCTGTTGCCCAGGCTCAGTTGTTGATAGAAAATGTAAAATACACATCACAGAGAGAATCTTTCTTTTTAAAATTTTCTACTTTAAAAAAAATTGTGACGGAATATACATAACGTAAAATTTACCATTTTCAACACTTTAAACAATTTAGTGGCATTAAGTACATTCACGATGTGCAATTGTCACAACTATCCATTTTTAGAACTCTTTCATCATCCCACGTAGAAACTCTGTTCCCATTAAACAATAATTTCCATTCCTCCCTTCTCCCAGCCCCTGGTAGTTTCTGTTCTACTTTCTGTCTCTATAAATTTATCTACCCTGTGTAACTTATGTAAGCAGAATCATACAATATTTGGCATTTTACCTTTGACTTATTTACTTAGTATAATGTGTCTAAGTTTCACCTATGTTGTAGCATGTATCAGAATTTCATTCCTTTTTATGACTAAATAGAATTCCATTGTGTGTGTGTGTGTGTGTGTGTGCGCGTGCGCGCGCACATATGTTCACGATGGTCAGTGTCTCCCAAAATTCATGTGTTGGAAACATAATCCCCAATGCAACAGTGTTGAGACCTTCTATGGTATGTGTGTGTGTGTGTGTGTGTGTGTGTGTCACAATTTAATCTGTGTGCATCATTAATCTGTTAATGGGCATGGACTTTGGGGTTGTTTCCACCTTTTTACTATTGTGAATAATATTGCTATAAACATAAACATTGGTCTGTTTGAATCTCCAATTGAAATTCTTTCTGGTATATTTTTAGGAAAGAAAATCCTAAATCATATGAGAATTCCTTGCTTAACTTTTTGAGAAATCACCATACAATTTTTCACAGTGGATATGTCATTTTACATTCCAACCAGCAATGAACAAAGCTTATAATTTCTCCAATCCTTGCCAACACTTGTTATTTTCCATTTTTTGGATAATAGTCATCCTAAGTAGATGCGAAGTGATATCTCACTGTGGTTCTGGTTTGCATTTCCCTGATGGCTAGTGATGTTAAATATGTTTTATGTGCTTATAAACTATTAATATTTGTATATCTTCTGTGGATGAGTGTCTATTCAAGCCCTTTACACCTTTTTTAATTGGGTTGCTTATTTTTGTAGTTCTTTATATATTCTGGGTATTAATCCCTTACCAAATATATGATTTTCAAATGTTTACATTCTGTGTATTGACTTTTTACTCTGTTGATAGTGTCTTTTGATGGACAACATTTGTTAATTTTCATGAAGTCCAATTTGTTTATTTTCTTCTTTTGTTACTTGTATCATTGGTGTCATATCTGAAAAATCACTGCCAAGTTCAATGCTGTGAATCTTTGCCACATGTTTTCTTCTTAGAGTGTATTAGTCTGTTTTGCATTGCTACAAAGGAATACCTGACATTGGGTAATTGTAAAGAAAGGAATTTTATTTGGCTCATGGTTCTGCAGGCTATACAAGCATGGCATCTCTATCTGCTTGGCTTCTAGTGAGACCTCAGGAGGCTTTTATTCATGGCAGAAGGCAGAGGGGAGCAGGTGTGTCACATGGCAAGAGAGGAAGCAAGAGTGCCAACACCATTCAATGGGGAAAAGACAGCCTTTTAAACAAATATTGCCAGGAAAACTAGATAGCCATATGCACATTAATAAAGTTGGACCTCAACCTAAGACCACTAAAAATGGATCAAATATTTAAAAGTGAGACACAAAACTGTAAACCTATTTAATGTAGGCTGGATGTTTGTCTCCTCCAGAGCTCATGTGAAAATGTGAGACCCTCTGGGAGCAGTGGCTCATGCCTGTAATCCCAGCAATTTGGGAAGCTCAGGTAGGAAGATTGCTTGAGCTCAGGAGTACAAAACCTGCCTGTGCAACATGTGTGTGTGTATATATGTATACACACGTACATACACACACACACACACACACACAATCAGCTGAGTGTGGTGGTGTGTGCCTGTGGTCCCACCTACTCAGGAGGCTGAGGTAGGAGGATCACCTGAGTCCAGGAGGTTGAGGCTGCAGTGAGCCTAGATCACACCACTGCACTTCAGCCTGGGTGACTGAGGAAACTCTGTCTTAAAAATAAATAAATAGATAAATAAAAGAGAAATATGATCCCCACTGTTGGAGGTGGGGTCTAATGGGAGGTTTTGGGGTCATGAGAGTAGATCCTTCATGAATGGCTTGGTGCCTGCCCTGTGGTAATTATTACCATGAGATCTGATTATTAAAGAGTCTGGGACCTCCCTACTCTCTCTCATCAGGGTTTATTTCTGGAATTTCTATTTTATTCCATTGGTATATATGTCTGTCTTTATGGCAGTACCACACTGTTTTGATTACTGTAGGTTTGCTGTAAGTTCTTTTTTTTTTTTTTTTTTTTTTTTTTTGAGATTAAGTTTTGCTTTTGTTGTCCACGCTGGAGTGCAATAGCATGATCTTGCCTCACTGAAACCTCTGCCTCCTGGGTTCAAACAATTCTCCTGCCATCAGGAACTGTGAGTGTTTTAGTTTTGTTTATTTTTGTTGTTGGTGTATAAGATTGCTTGACTCTTCTGGGGTCCCTTGAGATTCTATGTGAAGTTTAGGATGGACTTCTCTATTTCTTCCAGAAAAAAAATGTCATTGGGATTTTGACAGGGATTCCATTGAATCTATAGATACATTTGGGTAGTGTTTGCATTTTAAGAATATTATCTTCCAAACTATTAAAATGAAATATGTTTCTGTTTATTCATGTCTTTTTACATTTCTCTCATAAAAGTTTTATACTTTTCATTGTACAAATCTTTACATTTTTGGCTAATTCCTAAGTATTTGATTCTTTATAATACTGTGATAAATAGAATTATTTTCATAATTTCCTTTTCAGATTGTTCATTGTTGTAGAGAAATGCACCCAATTTTGTGTATAGATTTTATTTCTTGCTACCTTGCTGAATTCACTTGTTCTAACAGTGTTTTCATGGAATATTTAGGGTTTTCTACGTACAAGATGATATTATCTGCAAACAGAAATAATTACTTCTTTCTAATTTGTATGACTTTTATTTGTTTTTCATGCCTAATTGCTCTGGCTAGAACTCCATAACTGTGGAGGTGGTGATCGTGTGCATGGTTGCCTTATTCCTGGTCTTAGAGAAAAAGCTCTCAGTCTTTTGCCATTGTGTATAATGCCCTTTATGAATTTTTCTATTTTTCATGTTGAGGAAGTTTCCTTCTATTCTTAGCTTATTATTTTTATTATAAATCGGTGTTGAATTTTGTTGAATGATTTTTCTGCATCAGTTGAGATAACTGTACTTTGTAGTCTTTTTCCTTCATTCTATTAATATGGTGTATTACACTGATTAATTTTTACACGTCGAACCATTCTTGCATTCCAGGAATAAAATCCACTTGGTCATGGTGTGTAATCCTTTTAATATTTTACTGAATTAAGTTTGCAAGTATTTTGTTGAGAATTTTTATATCAATATTCATAAGGAATGTTTTCCTGAAGTCTTTTTTTCTTGTAATATCTTTGTCAGGCTTTTAGTATCAGGGTAACACTGACTTTATAGAATGAATTAGGAAGTATTCCCACTCTTTCAACATTTTTGGAAAAATTTAAGAAGAATTGGTGTTAACTCTCTTCAAATGCTTAGGAGAATTCACCAGTGAAATCCTCTGGTCCAGGGCTTTTCTTTGTTGGAAACTTTTTGATTATTGATTTTATCTCCTTACTAGTTATAGGTCTGTACAGATTTTTCATTCCTTTATGAGTCAGTTGTGGTAGATTGTGTGTTTCTATGAATTTGTCATATTTTATCTAGGTCATCCAATTTGTTGGTGTACAATTATTCATTGTATTCCCTTATGATCCTTTATAACTCTGTACAATTGGTGCACATACTCCTATTTCATTTTTGATTTTATTAATTTCGGACATTGCTCTTTTATTCTGAGTATATCTACTAAAGTTTTGTTGATTTTTCAGACTCAACGACTGGTTTTATTGATTTTCTCTATTGTTTTTCTATATTATTTATCCCTGCTCTAATGTGTATTATTACTTTCCTTCTGTTAACTTTGGATTTACTTTGTTCTCTTTTTCAAGTTCCTTATGTTATGATATTGAGATCCTTTTTAAAAAAATTCATTTTTAGCTTTAATTTTCCCTCTTAGCACTTCTTTTACTGCATCCCATAAACTTTGATATGTTACGTTTCAATGTTCACTGGTCTTAAGATATTTTCTCACTTTACTTGTGATTTTCTACTTAAAAACATTGGTTGATTTAGAGTGCATTGTTATTTTCTACACATTTGTGGATTTTCCAGTTTTCCTTTTGCTTTTGATTTCTAGTTTTGATTCATTGTGATTGGAAAAGATACTTCATATGATTTTCATTTTTTAAAGTTATTAAGATTTGATTTTTTGTTATAACATATGGTCTCTCTTGGAGAATGTTCAATTGCACCTGAGAAAAATGTGCATTTTTCTGTTGTTGGGTGCAGTGTTTTGTATGTCTGTTAAGTTTAATTGGTTTATTGTGTTGTCCAGTTCATTTTTTATTAATTTATTTATCTGCCTATTCTAGCCATTATTAAATGTGAGGTATTTAAATCTCTAACTGTAATTGTAGAATTGTTTATTTCTCTCTTCATCAGTTTGTTTTATGTATTTAGAGTGCTCTGTTGTTTGGTGTACATATGTTTATAGTTGCTAGGTCTTTCTAATTAGTTGACCTCTTTTCCAGTATATAGTGTCTGTCTATGTATTTTGTAAATTTTTTACTAAAAATTTATTTTATCTGATGTTAGTATAACAACCCAACTCTTTTTGTTACTATTTTCAGGGAATGCATTTTTTTCATCATTCCACTTCAACCTATTAATATTTGCACCCTTAGGTCTAAATGGGTCTCTTACAGACACCGTATAGTTGGATCATGCTGTTTTGTCCGTTCTGGTAATTTTTGTCTTTTCACTGGAGAGTTAAATCCATTTACATTTAAAGTGAGTACTGACAGGGAAGGATATACTTTTGCAGTTTTCTTATTTATATTCTGTATGTCTTGTAGCTGTTTTGCTTCTAATTTTCTCCATTACAGCCTTCCTTTTTATTGTTATATTTTTGTAGTGACATATTTTTATATCCCTCTCATTTCCATTTGTGTCTATTCCACAGATAATTTCTTTGTAGCTACCATGGCAATTTCATATAACATCCTAAAGTTATAACAATCTAATTTGAATTGATAACGCTTAACTTCAATTGCATAGAAAACCCCACTGCTATGCCACCCTAACCCCGTTATGTTATTAATGTTACAAATTACATCTTTATCCATTCTGTGCCAAATTATATTCATCTGTAATTATTTCTATGCATTTGTTTTTTAAGTACTGCAGGAAATAAAAAGTGGAATTTTAAGCCGAAATAATAAAATAAAAGCCAAATTACTGGCTTTTATATTTACCCGTACATTTATCTTTACTAGGGATCTTTATTTCTTTATATGGCCTCAAGTTACTCTCTAGCATCCTTTCACTTCAATCTAACGGGCTCCTTTTTGTGTTTCTTACAAGGCAGGTCTAATGACAATGAACTCTCTCGGCTTTTGAGAGATGTCTTATCTGGAAATGTCTTAATTTGTACCTCATTTTGAAGGGTAGTTTTGCCAGATATACAATTATTGGTTGACTGTTTTTTTTTTTTTCTTTCAGCTCTTTAAATACGCCACTGACTTCTGGACTCAAATATTTCTGATGAGAAGTTGGCTGATAATCTTACTGAGAATTTTTTTATGTGACTAGTCTCTCTTGCTGCTTTCAAGTTTTCTGTCTTTGGTTTTGTTTTTCACAGTTGATTATAATATATCTTCTTGTTGGTCTCTTTTAGATTATCATACCTGCAGTTTGTTGTGCTTCTTGGATTTGTAGATTCATGTCTTTCATCCAACTTGGGAAGCTTTTGGCCATGATTTCTGCAAATATTCTTTCTGCCATGCTCTCTCTCACTTCTTTTTCTGAAATTCCCATGCTGCATATATTGGTCAATTTAATGTTGTCTTACAAGTCCCTTAGGCACTGTTCATTTTTCTACATTATTTTTCTTCCTGTTTCTCAGACTTGATAATTTTAATTTTCTTGTCTTCAAATTGGATGGCTACTTTTCTCTCTGTTCAAAGCTTATACTGAATATCTCCAGTGAATTTTTAATGTCAGTTATCATATTTTTCGCTCCAGAATTTCTGTTTTATTCCTTTTTATAATTTCTGTCTCTTTATTGAAATTCTCATTTTGTTCATACATTGTTTTCCTGATTCTATTTAGGTCTTTGTTCACGTTGTCCTTTAGCTTTTTGTGCACATTTAAGACATCTGTTTTAAAGTCGTTGTTTAGTAAGTTTGGTGTCTGGATTTCCTGATGGATAATTTCTGTCAGTTTATTTTGTTCTTTTGAATGAGCTATGTGTTCCTGTTTCTTTGTATGCCTTGTAATATTTTTAGTTAAAATTGGGTAGTTTATTAAACATGGAAAACTTTGGAAATCAGATTCTCCTTCTTTTCCATATACTCTTTTTAAAAATTGCTGAGGGCTGTAGTAGTTCATTGCTTTTGAGACTTTTCCAAACTATTTTTGAAAATACTATTTCTTATTGTGCATAATTATTGAAGTCTCTGTGTTCAGCAAATGTTTGGACAGAGATTTCCTTGAATGCCAGAAACTCTCCTAGTCTTTAGAGATTGGGTCTGTGCTGGAAAACTCCTTCAACAATTAGTTAGGTTTGTTATGAGCCTAGGGGTTATTCTAAGGTAAAAGTTTAAGGCCTTTTCTGGCCTTTTTTGAGCATACATCTTGTCTGGATATGTGTGTATGTGACTTTCTCAATTCCCCCATATACATGATTGCTTTTGAATGTCTTAATTTCCCAAAGCTACTCACTGCACCTCCTCCTTTGGGCCCAAGATAATCTACTATATGTCTCTCTATACAATCTCTTGCTCCAGGCATCTGTAGGTCTGTAGTTACCTTGCAGCTTTTATAAGAAGTACCCACCGCTTTTTCTGCCTAAGTTTCAAGTTGGGTGAAGCAGAGACAAGAACCTCACATCTATCTTTTAGATATTCCCCAGACAAGTTAGACTAGAAGTAGGCAAATTTACAAATAAGTCCTGCTATGTTCCCTCCAGTGTGAGGTTGGGAACTGAGAACAAATATGCTGCTTGAAGACCAAAACCACTGCCATACTGGTAGGGAATAGGAGTGGGACAAGGGCAAGTTAAATGCCCCAAAACTTTCTTTCTGTTTTAAAGATGGCTTTTTCTTGATCAGGCATTAGCTTGTTAGCTATGAATCTTTGACTATTTTCCAGAGTTTTTTAAAGGTTGGTTCAGTTAGTTTCTGCTTGGGGTTTTTGATGTGTTTGTTGAAGAATGAGAGATTGGAATTTCTTTGTCTATTATTTTGCCAAGATCACTTGAAAAGATCAAAGCTCTACTTTAAGATATTACTTTTAGAGCTGATCTTGCCCACTGCATCTAGACCAGGTGAATTCTTATTTCCAAAGGTAAGTTCTAAAGTTTTATACTTTCAAAACTGGTTCAAAAATGGCCTCCACAACATTAAGAAAATTTAATGCATTGGAATGACAGTTATTGGTTTAGGTTTTCTAACACTTCTTTTTAAAAAGTGAACATGAGCCACTGTAGCT
The DNA here is from genome assembly GCF_009764315.1 of Trachypithecus francoisi. Taxonomy (NCBI): domain Eukaryota; kingdom Metazoa; phylum Chordata; class Mammalia; order Primates; family Cercopithecidae; genus Trachypithecus; species Trachypithecus francoisi. The sequence goes on from NW_022681461.1 coordinate 15,085,724, forward strand.
GACTGGCACTGTCAATATTATCAACATTGTTGGTACTTAACTTGTTACTAATTACTTTATAATTATAGCCCCCTTACAATAAATCTGGAAAATGCTTTTAAGCACACTGTTGAATTTTAATATCAGTGTATTTCAGACTTTCCCTACTATTATTGTTTGACTATCTAGTTATATTTTCCTAGATAAATGAAAATGACTTTATTCCATACCTACTAAACTCTGTTTGGATAGAGCTAAATTTTTTTCAACTTTTCTGAAATGAGTTATAAAAATAAACGTTTCCATAATTCACTCTCCTTAAAAATGTCTTTGAAAGTTCTTTAGCAGAATTTTATACATGTAGACTTAGAAAAACATTAGAGGTTTGATCAAAAATTTTTTCCTCACTTTGCATTTAATACAGTGTCTCTCTTTCAAGCCATTGTTCAAAGACATAAAGACATGGTAAGAAGAGTCATAGGTTCTGAAAGCGTCCTCCTTTATCTTTTTAGGAAGCCAAGTTTCATTGAAGAAGAGAAGGCAAAGATCTAAAGCTATCTACATTCACAGGGACACCCAACCAGGCCAGGTGAGATAAAAAGCAGAATGAAGGGTGGATTTCTGGAGTTTCAATATGAGGTCAAAGAAGAATATAAAGCTCGTAGCTTAAAGAAGATTGTTTCTACTTTTGCACTGTGCAAGATTATGTAGACACTGATTACAATACAGAATTCTCTGATACTTCCTAATTTCAACAATGCTGCAAGGTCTGATTCTCGGGGAAGCAAAGTAGGTACAATGCACAGTTGCCCTAAACTTTTCTTCCTTCACTGCAGCACCCAGGCTGCTTTTTAATAAATGGCTCCTTGCTTGGGTACCAGGTGCATTTGCTCAAGGCGCTTCCAAAGAGTTCACCCACCTCACATTAGTCAGCAGCCTCCTATGAGAGAAACCTTCACTTTGCCTCACTGAAGGATTATCCAGCCCTTATAAAACACACCACATCTCCCATTATCAGTAAGACATTTAGCCCCCGTTGATTCACCAAGCAAAGCAGCTTGTAAGAGTTTTTTTTTTTTTTTTTGGTTTTTCATTTTGGCTTTAGGATATCCACACGCTTCTTGATATTTTGAAAATTTTCATTCCAGTCCCACTCTAAGTATTCAGAGTAGAAGAGTACAGAAATAAAAAATTTCTTCAACCATTCATGTGGTATAAACTGAACTACCTATTGGAGAGACTGTGGGGAAGCAGGGAGGGGATCCTTTGCAGAGCAGGGTGTGTACTGAGTACTGTGTGTGCACAGTCACTCAGGATTGCTTTGGAGAGGCTTCCAGAGAAACCCTGCTGTTCACCTGCAGTTAGGGCACCTCTCAGCATGCTCTTTAAAGGGTGGCTTTCCTTATCTGTAGGCTCTATCTGAATATAGCTTATATCATGGACTGGATTCCAAAGCAAAAAGGAAAATATGTGTCCATGGGTAAATGCTGATCTTCAACTTCATTTTACTTAGTCTTTGGGCAATTAGACTAATACCTACATTTTATTGTTTAGGGAAAAAAATACACCTCTAAAGTCTTTAGTAATAATGCACCTAGATGAACCAAATCCCCCCAAAAAAGCTTTTCTTTCCCTCACCCTCCAGCATGTTTTGTTTCCAAATTCATATACAGTAGGAATTTATTAACTACTCCTCTGTGCTAGGAGATTTTATAAGTTATCTTAATATTTGGAATTACTCTTTGAAGTAGATATTAGTCCTTTCATAACACCAAATTCAGTCGCTAGCACATAGAATCTCAATACATAGCAAAGAAAAGCTAAAAAGATAAGTGAATGAATTTACAAATGAGCTCACATAGAGCTAAATGACTTGTTCATAATTATGGAACTAGTAAGCTGAAGAGCCAGTATTTTAGGTTAAAAAATGGTGGTGGTAAAGCACATATTGCAGACTGGATCTAAGCCAGTTTGCCCATTCAATTTTTTAAGTTATTTTGGTATATATCAGTAGCTTCCAATGGTTATAAGTATGTGGGGCTATTGTTTTCTCAAAGATTGTATTTATTCACGAAATCAAGTCCTAAGAACAAATTCTGCCATACTTACAAAACACATTTATAATCAAGTGGGTACAATAGCAGTCAGTTGTCACACAATCATTTATTGGAAGCTTAGTTGTATGTCCCCCTTCTTGTCCTGTTAGATGTTCTGACAAACACCTTATTTGTAAGATGTACCCCTAAGGCAAGTGCAACAAATATTTTGACAGCAGAATAACTAACCTACCAGCTGGATCAAGGAACAGAATCATCTATTAAGTGGGGAACATAGGACTATAGAAGTTTCAGATGGTGGGGTTGCTCTTAAGGTGTGAAGTTACTGTCTAGAGCTTCCTGTTCCCCATTCACAAGAGGGTAAAGATGCCTGTACAGATGGCAAGCCAATGGCTCCTAAACCATATAGAAAGTGGCAAATGTATGGCTTAATTGTTCTATACCAGCTGCTCCCTTTGCCAGGAACTGCCAAAGCCCTTAAGCTAAAGCCACTTCCAGATATGGTCACCCCTCGAAAAAGACTAGGGCCAAGATGCTGGCTTTCTAGCTGGGAGCCTCCAGAGGGTGCCCTCCCCTATGACACATCTGTGGGAAAATGACTCTTGTTGGACTTCAGCTGTTTCTCAACCATCATCTACTTTGTTGTCTCTATGTCACCCTGGAAGTAGGAATAATCCAGAACAGAAGGAACTACCAGGGTCTCTAAGCTTCTTCTCTTCCTCTCTTGGCATTTATCTCTGGAGAACTGGTCCTGATGGAAATCCTGAGGACAAACCACCTTCTTCTTCTTTTCTCTACCCTAAGCAAGGCACACAATCTTCAAATCTGACCTGGTTTAGAGCTACTTGCCATCTTTGTTCTCAACTCTATTTCTCTAACCTTCGACTAACAGAGAAGATGGCAGCACTCTCTAATGAAACACTTGGTGTTCTGTGTCTTAATCATGCATTTATTTCAACAACTTCTAAGTGACTGCCATTAGCCAGGCACTGTGTGGTCGCTCAGAACCAGGTCACTGTGCAAGAAAATTCAAGAGCATTAGGTGCTGCAAAATAAGAAGGTTGTTAGGAAAGTAACCACACCTCTAGTCCTCTAAGACCTTTAATTCCCTGAGAATTTCCTCCCAGATGCCTAAGGAAGATACACAAGTGCCTTCAGGATATACGGCTGTGTTTTTAACTCCAGATGGTCCATCTGACGCACCATAGTCTTTAACCACCCTAGAATCGGACTTGGTGTTGGAACTCTCTGAAAGTAGTTCACTTGCAAATTATATTTGTAAACGTAAATATAAAAAGGCAAAACACAATGGGACCTGATGGTAGCAGACAGATAATATATGACACATTTATAGATTATTGATAGAATAATGATAATCTGAAGCCTTGAGGGTCAGGCCAGATTTTGTTTACTTTATCATCTATAAGTCTCTCGTTTTATGTTACAAAGTTGTTAACTGGCATATAAATGACACAATACCTATTGAACCAAAATGTCAGTTTTACCTTGCTTTGTCCTTCTAAGTTCATGGTTGTAAACTACCTGGAGAAAAACAAAGTATAATGGAAAAGAACCAGGAATTTGAAGTTGGGCATGTTCTAGCGTTGTCACTTAGTAGCTTTGTAATTCTGAGCCTTTGCAGTAGGGAACAAAATTAATCTACATATCACAGGATGGTCCAGGTCTCAAAAGCATTTGTATGAAAACCCCCCTGCAAGCTATTGGATCTGCACTAAAAGTCTATTCTTTTACAGCTTCTATTCTTTTCTACCATGTCATCATATATTGTGTTCCTATAAGACACTGTTTCCTGGTGAAGTTACTTTACATTTTTCCAAGTAAGAGATTCAGGGATATATTTGAAGATTTCTGAACATGTGAGAGTTGGTATCTACCAAGTTGTCCATCTTCATGAGATAGAGAACAGGAAGCATAACTCATTGGAGTCTGCGGCTGCCAAGCCACTCACAGATTACCCACCTTTTTATGCAGATAAATGCCATGACAGATCAGTTATTAAATATAAAGTACACGGTGCCATATAAATCTCTGTTTCCCATTGCTCTCTCCTGGGCTGAGCTGACACATGAGATGGGTTTAGAAAATTAAAGGCTGGGAAAGGGTAAATGTAGAAGGCTAGCACTTGGCTTTATACATGGGTGATTGATGAGCTAGGGAGAGGCTTAAAGCAGAGAAGACAGTGTGTGGAGATCAGAGAACACCTACCTGGAAAGAGATCCGTTTCAGGAAGGAAGGCCAGAGAAGCCTGGAAATCTGAGAAAAATTGGGCTTGACAAAGCATTTTCTAACCTAGGGACACCACCATGCTCAATTAATGCTGCAAGGTTTCTGGTGGTAATCTTTCAAAAGCAGTTTTTGTATTTGTGTTTACGCTAATCATTACTCTTTCTGTTCCAAGTAACAGAAACCAAACTAAAATAGCTTTAAAAAAGGGATGGTGGTAGACATTGGTGATAACATGTATTGGTTCAGGTAACAAAATATTCCAGGCTGCATCTAAATGTTCAAACTATGACATGAGGCATTGTTTCTCCACCTTTTACCTCTGAGCTGGCTAGTGAGGGGCCAAAGATGGGCACTAACAGTTCCAGGATGCTTTTCCCCGGCCCTAGAAACACCAGCAGGGAGTTCCTTCTTCTTGACATCCCTGGAGATTATTCTAATTAGTTGTGCTCACACTTCAACTGATCTCTTTGGTTAGACTTGGGTCTATGGTCCAAACTGGAGCCCAAACTAGGCTCAATTCCAGTTGAAGTACAGGCCTGAAGTGGGGTGGTGAGAGGAAGAGATACATTTTGTTATTATGAGGGTTGTTGAGCAAGCAAAAACAAAAGCTGTCTGCCTCAGGGGTGCGATTGCCTTTAGCCATATGGAGAAGGGATCAAATTTGGGCCATTAAAGTTCTCCATCGTATATGTTCCTCATCCACTTCGAAGGTTAGGTGGCATTTTAAAGACATCACTTTTTCCCTTCCCTCCTTCCTTTCTTTCCCTTCTTCCCTCCTTTTCTTCCTCCCTCCCTCCCTCCCTCCTCTCTCCCTTCATCCCTTCCTCCATTGGCATTGGCTGAACATGTACTATGTTCTGGACATGGTGTTGAGTAATGGGGATACAAATGAATAAAGATATTGTCTCTGACCTTCAGGAATTCTAGAAGTTTTCTCAGGTCCATATTAACTACTAAAAAATGTAGTATTTGCTTGGAGTCCTTTGACCTAAATGTGAGATTCTTACAGTGCCTAGGGAAATTGAGTAAATGGCCAGAGAGAGATTCTTGTATGTTCTGGAATGTTCTGGGCTTCATAGGAATGTTTTAGCTTTCTTTATGTGGAGAGCCCTTAACCATAGAACCATGGCCTGCTCAACTCTGATACCTTAGGCTGTGGTGCAAGTTTTTAATCACACGTTAATTGAAAATAGTTTCTTCCATACACAAGCTAATAGCAGCCATTATTGCTTATTGATTGCAAGGGCTCAAATGTTACTAAAGGTGCTCTGTATAGTATAAAGCAAGCTTTTCTGGAGTTACTGAAGTAATTAAAATCCCACATGATATTTAATATATGAAACCCAAGAACTATGATAAAATGCATTTACTAGGCAAATAAGGAATGCAATCCCTTAGTGGTAACTGAGTACCTACTAAGTAACTCAGTAGTAATAGTAACTGAATCAGCCTTGTGAGCTGAAGGCTGAAGCAAAGTACTCCTGGGGAAAACTCTCCCCTCTTCATGTTAGTCCTGGAGGGTTTCATGGAGAAGATAGGATTTTCTGACTCTGTTTAATTTTGTAACCACTCACATATGAACTCATATTGGTTAACTGTGTCACCAGCTTGCTTTCCTTCATTTGTGCCTGTGCTGGATATTGTTAGAATAACATTTGATACTATCATCAGAGATGAGAGGTAGACTGGTAGTATGAAAGGACAATGTAAGACAACCTGTGTCTTTCCTAATTGCAGCCAGATACTATCTCTAAGATAAGAAGGCAAGACACTTGATCTTGACCTTTATAAGCCTCTGTTTTCTTTTCTACAAAATGAGGGGAGCAGTCTCTCCAGTTAGCCAGTGCTGTTCAATAGAGCTTTCAGAGATGCTGGAAGTGTTCTGTATTTGTGCTGTCCAATAGAACAGTTACTAGCCACATGTGGCTTATGACTGGCTAGTATGACGAGGAAATGGAATTTTTTAGAGGAAATGGAATTTTTTATTTTACTTGATTTAAATTATTTTAAATTTTAATGTAAATAGACACACATGGTTAGCAGTTACCATACTGGACTGCAGAGAAAGGAATGCCTACAGTTCTAACCAACTCCCAAATTCTGGAGTTTTAGAACTAGCCTACATGTGAAGTCTGTTAACTCTGGGTTTTTATGTATAAAAGTCCTTTTAAGCATCAAAATCCATTTTGTGTTCTCAAACACTGAAGTTTCCATTCAGCTTTCCGATTTAGCTGAAAGATGAGCAAAGGCACATGTAAACAGAAAAGCTCCCAGGGGAATGAGCAGCATCTCAATAGGGCTCTTGTCAGTTGAGCATTCCAGCAGACTCCTAGAATATATTACCCCTGTGAACTATTCTCCTGTGAAGGCAGCTGAAGACACTCTAAAATATCGCTGGGAGGCTGGAGCCTTCTTCCCAGTCCTTCCTGATGCAGGCTGTTGTTTCCGGCTCAAGAGGCACACATACCTACAGTGGGACTGTACCTGCACCAAACATATGATATGGAGATTTAAAATTCCTGGTTCATTCACCTAACAAAGACATCCCAGCCGTTATGGCAAGAGCCTCAAAGCCAGAAAAGAGTAAAAAGACAGATGGAAATTGCCACACAGCCTGGGATTGTGTGTGTGCAGGTAAGAACTTGGTCTAGTTTGCCAGCTGGCAAGGGTCAATTTAAATTGGTCAGCACCCTGTTCTGTTCTGAGGGGCTGAGGCTCTCCCAAATTATTTCCCTAGGACTGCTACATTCATCTCAGCTAGAAGAGCTGAAGGAGCTGAATTATACATTGAGCCCTGGTCAGGTTATTCCCTGAGCAGCAGACCAGCTTTCTCCAACTCTGCTTTATGCTTCAATGCTCAACCCACAAGCCCACCTAGTTTAATGTCTAGAAAGTTATCTTGAGGGAATCACCTGGCACAAAGATTTGGTGAAGTCTACAAGTTGCCAATTGTTCTTTATATCTTTTTTCCTAAAGGATTCAGACAGATGCGACAGCATAGCCCTGAAGGAATGGAGGCTTTAGAACAACCCTGCTGAATGACCACCCAATGTCCCACACTGATGCCCGTCTGTCCTCCTCAGAGTTCTGAGCAGTGCAGAGGATCATGGGAAACAACATGGTGAACTGCAGTGCTCTCACTTTATTCAGTGTCATAAATGTCATGGACAAAGACACTTATAAGTGGCATTAGACTGAATAAGTGTTGACCCCTAACTCAGAGGTGGTGCTGAAACTCCTTCTGGGTTGGCATTTGAGGGATTCTGTCAGGACTGACTCCCAGAGGGGAGGCTCTCTACATCTGGGCACCCAATCACTGTCTTAAGACGTACTTTATTGCCTCTCTTCTCCGATCTGATGGCATTCAAATAGTTACCATTCATCCACTCCACAAGTATTACTGCTAACACTACCTATTCCAGGAACTGTTTTGGCAGCAAATCAAACAAGCCTTTCTGAAGCCTAAATTTGATGAGGAGGGTGGGGTGCAGGTGAGACAGCAAACAAATAAATATTTAACATGGGCCGGGCGCGGTGGCTCAAGCCTGTAATCCCAGCACTTTGGGAGGCCGAGACGGGCGGATCACGAGGTCAGGAGATCGAGACCATCCTGGCTAACATGGTGAAACCCCGTCTCTACTAAAAAATACAAAAAAAACTAGCCGGGCGACATGGCGGGCGCCTGTAGTCCCAGCTGCTTGGGAGGCTGAGGCAGGAGAATGGCGTAAACCCAGGAGGCGGAGCTTGCAGTGAGCTGAGACCCGGCCACTGCACTCCAGCCTGGGCGGCAGAGCAAGACTCCGTCTCAAAAAAAAAAAAAAAAAAAAAAAAATATTTAACATGTTGAGTAGTAGAAAGTGCCAGAAAGAAAAGCGGCACAGTGAAGATGATAAGAAATGAGGGGTTGCTATTTTTTATAAGTTAGTCAGGGCAGAATTGTCTCTGGTAAGAAAACATTGGAAACACATCAGATGGAAGTGAGGGAATGAACCATTTTATTAAATGAGGGAAAAGTGTTCCAGGCAGAGGCAATAGCTGGTGCGAAGGCTCAGAGGCAGGAGGGTGTTTGGTGAGTTTGAAGAGCTATAATGAGACAATGTGGCTGGAGACGTGTGGGCAAGGGGGAAAGTTAGAGAAGATGAAATAGGAGTGTGTGTGTATTAGTCCATTCTCACATTGCTATAAAGACATACCCGAGACTGGGTAATTTATAATGAAAAGAGGTTTAGTTAGCTCATGGTTCTGCAGGCTGTACAGGCTTCTGTACAGAGTAAAAGCTTCTGGGAGGAAGATCTCAGGAAACTGACAATCATGGTGGTAGGCGAAGGGGAAGCAAGCATGTTTTACATGGCTGGCGGGATGAAGAGAGTGAGGGGAGGAGTGCTATACACTTTTAAAAACAAGCAGATCTTGGGAGAACTCTATCAAAACACAGCACTGGAAGGACGGTGCTAACCCATTAGAAACCGGCCCATGATCCAATCACCACACACTGGGCCCCTCCTCCAACACTGGAGATTACAATTCCACATGAGATTTGGGTGGGAACACAAATGCAAACCATCGGTGTGTATGCATGTGTGTGCATGTCTGTTGAGTGTGTGTTGAATGTGCGTCTATGTGTTGGGCGTATGTGCTGAGTGTATATATCTTTTGAGTGTGTGTATGTACATATGTGTATGTATGTGTGTAGACAGTGTGTGGTGTATGTGTACATGCATATGTGTTGTGTATAAGTGTATGTATGTACACGTGCATGTGTGTAGTGTGTGTATATGTGTGTGTTGAGTGTGTATTGTGTGCAGATACATGTGTGTGCATGTGTGTTGAGTGTGTGTGTGTATCTGTGCGTGTGCACATGTGTGTATGTGTGTGTGTTTGTGTGTATGTGTGCGTGTGCGCATTCAGGGAAGAACATGTAGGGCCTCAGAGCACACTACAAATAATTTGGCTTTTACTCTGAATGAGATGGGAAACCACTGGAAGATTTTGAATATGGAACTGGTTATGTCCTAACTTAATAATGTTTCACTCTGGCTTCTGTATGAAGTGCAGTCCACACAGGGACCAAAGGGGAAATGACAACCAGTGGGGGTGGCATAAGTTGTCAGAGTCTGGATGTACTTTAAAGGTAGAACTAACAGGATTTCCTGAAGAATGGTTGTGAGGTGTGAGAAAATTAGAGGATTCAAAGACTGAATTTAGGGTTATGGTGAAAATAATTTTTTACTGCTTCATCTTTGTAGAGCTTAACAGAAGGAATGGCAGAAGTTTGCCCAAATAAGGTACATGGGCAGACACCTGAGGCTTTCAACACCTGTTTTAACAAAGAAGAAGGACCCATCAAGTCATTTTTCTGATCCAGAAAACAGCACAGGTCTGGGAATCAAAAAGACTGGTAGCGCATAGCCTCTCAACTACTTATTACCTTCCCCGACACATTTATCCATCCTGGATGTCCATTGATTCATCCTGGATGTCCATTGATTCATCTTTTGACAGGATTGTCAAAAGAATTAAATGAGGTAAGTAAAGTACCAAAGATAGGGTCTGGCTTGTAGTCAGCATTTAGTACAGCCATACCTACAAAAACTAATTTCTATTATTGTGCATTACAAATTACACAATGTATAAAATCAGAACAATGAGCACATTCTTTTTTATGTTGGCATCTGCTTATGTTTATAAAAAGCTGAATTTCACTCTCCCCCTCTGAGTCTGTAGAGACTGAGAAGGGGAGTGAGGTGGGACTGGGGAATGGTACCCACTGGGACAAAAGATAACTCTTAAATAAAACTAGTTTTCACTCCCTTTACATCGGTCAGCTCCAGCCTGGGAGCTCACATCAGAGTCTATCGTAAAGCAGCTTTATTAAAAATAACAATAATAATGAAAGGATCCAGGGTAATTCCAGCTATTGACCCTGTGGGTAGCACTTACGTAGGTAAAAGGGGATGCTTTCCAATGCTGGTATTGATTTCCATGTATAACTCCCTCCTCACAGAATCCTTTTCTCATTGCAGCCAGCGTAAAAGTAATCATTCTCTTTATGATCGCTCCTTCAAGTCAGACCCCAAGCCACTTGTAAAAGAAAGAAAAAAGCCTAGAAGGAGAGCCCTGCAGCAAAGTGAGGTATCTCCTTTTATGAGCAGTGCCCTGGGATAGCTCCAAACCCAAAAGCTAAATGCCCTGAAGACAGGTGAGATGTAGTGAATGCAGCAGTAAGGGGAACTTTCTGCAAAATCCATTAAGGGTGCATTGGGGGAATGGATTGTTCTGTAGCTGAGCCTGGAATGGAATAAATGGAATCACCTCACCTCTCTCTCTCCTCTCTCTCTCTCTCTCTCTCTCTATAAATACACACACACACACACACACACACACACACAGAGCTCAGCTTGCCCCATTTTTCTCCCCACCCAAACTCTATTCTACACCTCAAGGGGTCATGTCTTCATGTGTATGGACATCCCAGCCCTTTTGTCCAAGTTCATTCCCAAACCCCTCACCCTCTCAACTGGCACCCACCATCAGGGCAACCCTTGAGCCTGGGGATGTGCACTCACTCCCACAGCCTGGTATATACTGTGGGGCGCCCAGGCCCTGGAAGCAGGCCCATGTTTGTAGGGCTGAGAATTTCTAGTTCTTGGAATGCCAGAGAATGATCTAGAAAGAACTACACCATGCAATACAGTAGCCACTAGCCAGATGGTTACTGAGCTCTTGAAATGTGGCTGATCTGAATTGAGATGTGCTGTTAATGTAAAATATACACTGGAATTTGAAGACTTAGTACCAAAAAGAAAAGAAAAAAAAAGAATGTAAAATATCCCAATTTTCATACTTATTTCATTATAAAATTATGTTGGATACGTTGTTAAACTTAAATTCATTAGCTTCCTTTTTTCGTTGGTTTTTTTTTAGACAAGAGTCTCGCTCTGTTGTCCAGGCTGGAGTGCAGTGGTGTGATCTCGGCTCACTGCAACCTCCGCCTCCTGGATTCACGCCATTTTCTTCCCTCAGCCTCCCGAGAAGCTGGGACTACAGGCACCCGCCACTACACCCGGCTAATTTTTTTGTATTTTTAGTAGAGACAGGGCTTCACCGTGTGAGCTGGATGGTCTCCATTCCTGACCTCGTGAGCCACCTGCCTCGGCCTCCCACAGTGCTGGGATTACTGGTGTGAGCCACCTGCCTCGGCCTCCCACAGTGCTGGGATTACTGGTGTGAGCCACCTGCCTCGGCCTCCCACAGTGCTGGGATTACTGGTGTGAGCCACCTGCCTCGGCCTCCCACAGTGCTGGGATTACTGGTGTGAGCCACCTGCCTCGGCCTCCCACAGTGCTGGGATTACTGGTGTGAGCCACCTGCCTCGGCCTCCCACAGTGCTGGGATTACTGGTGTGAGCCACCTGCCTCGGCCTCCCACAGTGCTGGGATTACTGGTGTGAGCCACCGCGCCTGACCTCCTTTTGCTTTTTTCATGGCTACTAGAAAATTTCAAGTCACATGTGGCTCACATTACATTTGTATTGGACAGACCTGGTCTAGACCAGTGGTTCTCAAAGTGTGTTCCCCAAACCAGCAGCATCTGCATTACCTAGGAAATTGTAAAAATGCAGATTCTCAGGCCCACCCCTACTTACTGAGTCAGAGCTCTGGGCTCAGCCATCAGCTTCTGATCAAGCCTCCCAGGGGATGGTGATGCGAACCTTTAGAAGCAAGAGAGTGCAGCTAGCTGCAGAGAACTGCAGGGAAGGAACCAGAGCTGGACTCTCGGAAGACTCAGCCCCGCCCCGCCAGTTCCACACCAAGGGCAGTTCTACAGTTCTAGTTCTGCCCTTAGCCCTCCTAGAAGGGCCTGCTTGGGGTTGTTCTCCTACCTACAAGCAAATGTATTTATTCAAGGGGTTCAGTCACCTCACTAAACAAAATCACTCGCTTAGGCTGGCAAATATTGACTCAAGCTGTTACGCTTTTATGTATTTCAGCAACTCCCAATTTCGAGGGCTCAGCAAGCAAACAAGAACAGGTACAGGAAGTGATTGTGGTGTTTGGGGCCCCTGTCTGTTTCTGTGCAGCTGATGCCTGTTGGCCACTGTGTGAGGCTGGTTACTAATGACCTTGTAAAGGAGCACTCTGCAGTTGATAAGCCAAAGGCTTTAATAGAATACAAATGCATTTCACATTTCCACTTGAAGAGTTTATTTTAATTGTGTTTTGAAATATACTGTACCCTAAAGGCCTCTCTTTACCCAGCAATGTACATCCTCAAAATAAAACCCTGCAAAGAATGGAATGCATAATGGGGTGCCGTGTAATGGGCAGTTTTGAACTCAGTTTGAAGGAGGGCTGCTGGCATTCTTCTGCATACATTTAAATAGGTCTCTGCAGCTTAGGAGGGAGGAAAGGAGCTATGCACTCATCATGTGTGGTTGTAAAGAATTGGACAGTGTCAGAAACTCCTTATAGCATTTTGTGTTTTCTTTAACTAGCCTCTTGGTTCGATCTTAATGATGGGAACAGAAAGTTTTTAAGAATTTCTGATGCTAGCTGGAATGCTGGGGGCCATACCCAGAAGTATGAGACCTGAGCACACACAAGGTTGGGAAATGGATGGGAGAGGCCTGGGGGAAGGGTCTGGCAGCCTGGGAATTGCAGAATTGCGGGAAAGAGAAGAAAGAACAGATAAGGCAGAGGAAAGCTGGGATTCCCAAAGTCCCTCCTCCATTTCTTCCTTTCTAAATCCAGCTCCCTTATTTGCTCATTCGCACCATTTTCCCTCCTCTCCCCCTCTCTTTTCATTCTTCATTTTCTTTGCCTCTTCCTTTCTCTCTCTTCCTTCATCCCTCCTTTTACAAAACCTTCTGAAATAAGGTGGGGAAGAGAACCACTGAAAGGAAAAAGGAAGGGAATTGACCCCCTAAATAAATCAGGTGCAGTATTTACCCCTACTTCAGGCACATGTACTTGCAAACACTTCCTTACATATCACACATAAGCATTCACAGGAGGTAATGAATGCACACATACGTGAGATATGTAAGAAAGGTTCTTTAGCTCTAAATCTGGAGCAAAATACCAAAGAACAATGGTGCCAAAGTGACACTGACCCTGAAACCATTCAAAGATTGGTGCTTTTGGCTTTCCTGTTCAAAGTAATCATGTGGGGATGACTAAATCAGGTAACAAAAGGCACCGAGTAAGCACCCGTAAGTATTAGCATTATGGCTGCTTCTGTAGGGAAGACTTGTAAATTGAAGGCATTCTGTGGTTAGAAGATTCACTTTACCTTTTTTCTGTCATTTAGACCTCAGTGATGTGGTCAAACCAGCAAAATTATAATTAACCCAGTGCTTGTTTCAGTCAAGTTATTTTTTTAAATTATAAAGTAGATAATTTACATAAGATGCGCACCTTAGTAAGTTAATATTGAGAGCTCTTAGAAACCATTTCTCTCTCTCACTCTCCCTGCCCTGCCTTTCTCTTTCTCTGTGACTTTTTCTTTCTTGACATTTCAAATAAAACCTGGTAACGAAACAAAGTTCAGTTCACTGACCAGCTAATCCGTTGCCTAGGGATGACCTGTGATTTTGTTACTGAGAGCACGTGCTAGTGCCAGAGCTCCAACAGGAAACTTGTTACAAGCCACTGCCCCATTGATTTGCCCTGACTTGAGATAGGTGTCTGTGTTTTCTCAGTGCGTGATTTTGGAGGGTTCAAGTCTCATCCGGGGTAGAAACACACTTTTCCAGTGGAACTGCGACTTAGGACAATTCTTTAGCCCCAGATGCTTCTATTTGAGGGAATTAGAAACAACACATTAAGTATTACGGTGAGACTCTTAAGTTAAATGGATATGGATGCAGGAATTTTCCCTTCTCACTGTGACAGTCACAGACAAAAAAATAATTTGAGGCAGAACTGACTCAGTCATAAGTATAAGCCAAAAAACATATCCACATGATGGTTCACTGTTACAGCCAAGTTCCTCAAAGTGTCATCCTGAGGCTTGTGAAACATGGAAATTCTCAGGCCTCATCCTGAGTTATTGAATCACAATCTCCAGGGTAGGACCCATCAATTGAGGGTTAAAGTCTGAAAGACATAGCTCTGGGCCAAGAGCCAGAAATTAGTATTTTGTGGTTGTTGATGCCTTTTATTTTTCTTCCTAGATTTATGAATTTTTTTCCTCAAAGTGAAAAGGATTTTGTTTCATTTAATTATAAAATCACTTATGTTCATTGTAAAAAAGTTCGGATAAAGGAAAGATTCGATAAAAATCACCAGCAATCCCACTAAAGATAACTATTGATCAACGCTATCATTTTTATTTACTGTATGTGAACAAAGACTGCTCTGTGAGCAGAGGTGCTGCTTTCATAGAACCATAAGATATTAACATCATGAGGGAACCTGGAGATTATGTAGGCCCCACCCCCTCACATATATCCAAGAAAACATATATCCTCACATATATTCAAGAAATCCAAGAGTAATTAGCTCTTCATTTATGTTGGGGCACAGGTCCTCCTAGTACCCCAGCATAAACTAACCTAATAGATGTCCCTACCAGTCTCTCCACTAGATTAAGAATGAAACATTAGGACTACCTGTCTAAAGGGTTGGTATGTTAGAGTAGAACTCTATAGCTTCAAATCTCAAAGAAGCCTAAATAGTGTGAGTACATAATAAGCCTAATAATTTTCCACTGGGGTGGAAAACAAACAGGTAAAGAAAGCGAAGCCTAATAATTTTCCATTGGGGTGGAAAACAAACAGGTAAAGAAAGCGAAGCCTAATAATTTTCCATTGGGGTGGAAAACAAACAGGTAAAGAAAGCGTATAAGACCCAGTGATACTACTACTCCATCCTTGGTGAAGTAGGCTACACAATAACTACCATCTATTAGTCAGCTATCAGTGCAATATATATTAATGGGAAGGCAATTTGTTCATTCACCCATTTAATGCTTTAACAGATCTTTTTGTTTGTTTGTGTTTTGTTTTTTACAAAACAAACAGCATTTAGTTTGAGTCAGACATTACTACTCTATGACTGGTGTATTGGTAAGAAGCAAAATGTACAAATTAGGTGTATCATTTAGATAAATTTATAACTTCCTTAAAAATAGTCTCAACTCTGCTGTTCTATCTGAGGCTGGGTTTTGTGAGGCTTACAAATTGTATGCCTCTTCCTTCAGTTTCAACTTCATATCATCAAATAAACTTTAATGAGAGTATTCCATCTCTGGAATTGCCCAATACTTGGAGATTATTTTTTAATGAAATATCTTGTTATCATTGTCCAAATAATTGATGACCTTTCAAGTGGAAAGCATATGTAAATACAGGGACAGGAAATCAGTATATTTCCTTGTAGGGAAGAAAAAAGAAAAGGCATGCAAAAAAAGAACAGGAGGGTGGGAAAGTTCTGTGAAATGTCAATTACAATTTCGGAATGGTGACTTTTAGTTTACCATGTATTTTCCCATTATATGCACCATCTCATTTGCTCTTCAGAGTGTCACTATGCCACAGACAGCAGCTGACACTGTTACCCACGTCACTGGTGTGCCAGTGAGAAGTTAGCCAGTGGGTCAACACTTGGTGAACCAACAGCATTCAACAAATGGAAGGTATTTATATGAAGATCAGGATATGTATATTCTAGTAGAACATTTTGTGCTCCTCATAACAAGGGCATCTAATGCCTGGAAGTAACCTTTCAAGGAAGTATTCAGCTTCTGGGAAACAATGATCTGCTTAAAAACTTAAAAAAAAAAATTCAAGAATCAGTGACTTTTTAGGTTATCAGGCTCCATGCCCTTGTTTATTGATGAGTAAATGGAGGTTCAGAGAGGTTACGTGGCTTACCCAAGGACTGGAAGCTGTGATGCCAGTAGTGTTGTTTTTACTACAACCATATCTTGCCTAGAGAGCCTCAGAAAGCATGTCCACACATTGCTCCTCTTTAGTCAGCGCTAAAGTTACCTTAAACTGTGTCTTATGTTTAATATAAAGATCCAACAATTAGATGATAGTGGCAGACATTAGGTTGACTGACAGGAACCTCAGGGTATGTATCGAAGAAATAATGCACTCCCCACATACTTGGTAAGCCCAATTAAATTGAGGTTTGAGATTGGAGTGGAAATTGGGGTGCAGTATAGGGTAGGGGTGGGGAAGCTGAGGGCAAATGAGCACATTTCTGGAAATGGCAGCTGAAGGCCTTTCACAGAAATTGTTGGGTTGTGTGACCTCAAAGCAACAATTAATAGTTGATTTTTTCAAGAAAACCGTAACTCTTGCCGGACCTCTTTACAACAGAACACAAGTTTATGATTTAACTTTTTATCTCAGTTCACAATGTATTGTTAAGACAAGGCAAGGAAAATAATTTATAAATGTAATATTCCACTAGGAAATGTCTAGACGGCTGTTTTTGCTCTTTTCCTTCTCTCCTTTCCAATCATCCAAGTTTTGAATGTGAGAAAGAGACTGAAGACCTTCAAACAATAGGCCCAATAAATGTCTTTCACATTCTGGAAGGGAAAAAAATGGGTCTCAGGGGCCCAGTAAACTGAGTCTAAGTTGGCCTTGAATAGCCACATACTTTTTGTTCTCTGGACTCCTCATGGTCCCTATCAAATTATTTAACTGGCCTTGAAAACAAGCTCTGTGACATTCTGGAGGCCTTTATCTTTTATAGAGATTTACTGTGTCCAATGCAAACCTCCTCCAGGGCTCAGGGAGTCTCAGCAGCAAGGAATATGGAACCGCTCAAATCAGGACTAAATGGGGACTTTGAAGATATGGTAAACTGTGTTTTCTTGTTGACAAAATAATCTGAAGCTTTTGTTGTGTGTTTCCATAAAAGACTTCCCAGGCATAAATCAATATGGCAGCACCAACTCCACGAGAATAAGAAATGATAAGTATAGTTTTCAGCACCCCGTAACCACTCATTACATTTATTTCCCAGTTTTCTTTGTTAGGCCTTTCCTGTTCAAATCCGAGCCAGCACATTTTTGGCTTCCCAGCTGAAGCAGGAGGCACTGCCAATCAGCAGGAAATATAATACAGATAAGATTCATATAAACTCTTTTGAACTGGTAAAATAGCTGGATAGGAAATGGATGTTAAATTGTTTACGTTTGGCACGAGAAGAAAACGTTCCATTTTTAAATTCAAAGCCTCTGCACCTTTGTAAATGAAAACAAATCACATAGGTCATGTAGTGTTCCACTCTGTAAAAGCCATCAAGCAACTGATAAAAGCTTTTGCAAATCACTAACTTTATCTGGGACTTGCTCAAAAGAGTCATTGCCCAGATTAACATGATGTGGCCCATATCCTCAGTCTCCAGAAAAACTGCACATCAACAGCTGGCTCCCAGCATACTCTGAGGAGTGTTCTACAAATAGTGGCAAGTTGCTTTCATGGGGGTCCAGAAAGCTTTGGGGGAGATGCCTATGAATTCTTATTTTTTTACCTTACTTATTTCAAAAATCCTACGAAGGTATGATAGCATGAAGAATTCAAATATGTGGTCTGAGGACATTAGCATTGAGAAAAAGCTTTCATCTTGGCAAACATTGGTGCACCCGGCTGGGTTCAAGTGATAAAATCAGTTTTTGAAAATAGAAACTGATTTAAAAAAATGGACTGTTCAATTTCATGAAACAACCAAGTAGTTATCCCAGAGAATGATAAATTCCTGCTTTGTCTCAATTTCTGTATGTTTCAGCCATTTGATCTTATTTCATCTAAGCATAGTCTAGACTGTAAATGATGTAAAAATGGTTCAGAATGTGTTTAATAGTTAAGTGAAAATAATTACAAAGCTGAATTAGAGGCAGATGACTGGCTGGCAAGTCCTTTGTCATTGGTGGGATGCAAAGCCTGGAATATTTCATCACTGTGGCCACCCATGTGATCCATCTACGTTTTTATATCATGGTTAAGTATATTTTAGAGTCAACCATATGGACCAAGGAAAGGGGACAGACAGTAGGACTATGGTTACATGAAGTTACACACTGGCCTGAATTTTACATTGATAAACCATTTGGTTCTCATTATTAGAACAAAGCTGGCTTCAGAATGAGCCAGATAGAGGAATCTCTGTACATCTCTGTGCATCGTTTTAGAACCCTTAGGGCTCTTCTGAGACGGGTTTCTTTTATTCATCCATTCATTCCATAGGGAAAATCCTAAGCTGCAATTAGGAATATGAGACTAAAGATAGCTATCTTTGTCAATGTTGACTTCTCATTTATACTCATGTAATTTAGTAATTTGTGAATCAGAAGATTATTTTCCTTCAAATTACAGGGTAGGCCCAGTTTTCTGAGATTTCAAAATGGTGAAGCTTGCACAGGCAGCGGAGGGAGGTGTAAGTGCCTTATACGAAGGTCCTTCCTTTGTAGCCATTCTCCTGCCATGCTGCATCTGATTACTCATGTTTGGAAGATGACTCATTGGCAAGATGATACCCAGTTCCCCTGTCTCAACTTGGTTTTGTAATCATTCCAGAAAGAAGGTTTGAGACCAGACACTTGTCTCTCCTTGCCACCGATTGAGCTTCTTCTAGCCAGGCACCCCACAGATTTCAAACAAGTGCTGAGCATGGAGCAAAGTCAAGGAATCAGAACACGGATGAGTCTCTGGCCTTCTGAGTGATCCTGAAAGGATACTTTGAAGTCAATAGGCTCAATGCGAAAATCAAAAGGAAACCGGTGAACGCAAGGAAAAATGAGGATCATTTTCTTTAAAGTGAACTTCACTAGCATTCCCCAGTGACTGAAGAGCTGTTGGCAGCCCTCAGGTTTGCTGATACTGCCACGGTCTGGCGCTATCTATTGCTGAGATGAAAGAACCTAGTGTTACATTAAAATAATGATCACGTGAATGCCCAAATTAGAGAGCGCTGATGGGACATCATTTTGAATATTCAGAGAAGTTACTAACACTCATAAACCAACAGTTTTGTTTGATACTTGAACAACTTTTATACCTGAATTGAACACAAGCTTCCATTAGCACCAATGATTTGTATTGACTGCACAAGTACAAAAGTAATAAACAAATCGAACTTCTGCTACTGAAATTCAAGACGAAGGAATCACCAAACATGTTGAGGAGTTATATAAAGGTGCTCTGAAAGACTTATTTTTACAAGGATGAGAAATGAAACCATATCTCCATCAAGGTTTGGAGGATTTCATGGAAATAAGGAACTAGGGCTTAGCAAAGCTTGGAAAACGGTGAGAGTGGTATTAGGTAGACAGGTGAAGTAGTTCCTACCCAGAATTACAGAGGAACAGCAACAAGCAAACATTGGGATTTTAACTACATTATTAACAGACAAGCCTCAGTTTGAAAGTTCATTAAAAATAATCATCTGGGATCCCCAGCCTTGATATAATCAAGCCCAATTTATTACTGGAAAGTACTGGGTCAGGGAGAGTACCAGGGATGCACGGCCTCCCCTTTTCATATTTAGTTATGGCATTTTATTGAAACAGAGGCTGTACTCCAGTGATAGACATTTAGGGCATTTGCTGATAGAATGAATAGAGCATTATCATAGCGTAGCTGTACTAATGATACTTGGCATTGAGTTTAATAAAGGTGAGTGAATAACAGGTGTTTTCCTGATGAGGTGATGGCTTCTACAAATCAGGCAAAATGTGCTGAGGCTGGGTTTGTAGCCTTTTCCTGGTAATTTTCGTTGATTGCCAGCATTAGAACAATAGCACTTTATAATTTTAATCTGATTTGGATGTTGCTGTAGAATGCTGCCTCTGAAGTTTATTCTCAGAGATTTTTCTTCTTCAAAGTGTATCCCTCCAGGATAGCTGTTAACTGTCTTAGTCTAGGATCCATAAGAAGAGGACCCTGAGGCAAGGATAGGAATACAAGTAGATTATTTGGAAAGCAATCCTAGATAGGATTGCCAGATTTGGCAAATAAAAACACAGGAGTTAAGCTACACTTGAATTTCAGATAAGCAATTTTTTAGTATGTTATACTCCATGCAGTATTTGTGGTATACACTAAAAAACAAACAAACAAACAAACAAAAAACTTGTTGTTTATATGAAATTCAAATTTACTTGAGTATCCTTTATTTTATCTGGCAACTGCAGTCCCATGAAGTTAAGAGAGTACAGATGAGACCAGCAAGGGAAGGACACTGATGCAGGGTAAATTAATGAGCAGGTTACTACTGTGTGCAGTCCCCAATTCCTCTGGGGACTGTGGGAAACTGTATGGAATATAGTTCAGAGATTTCCTATCTGGGGACAATGGAAGTTTGGGGCATGTACCCACCATCTCCTTTCATCATTGCTTAAGGGTTGATCCCAGGGCCATAAGTCTCCCCACCCTTTCTATTTTCCCTGAGTAAGGTGGGGCCAGGGTGGGGATGGGGAGCACATTCCTGCAGTCACAGAAAGTGCTTGGCAGATAATTGCAGGTACTTGCAGTAGAACAGTTGCAGGTTATATACATGTTGGAAACTTGCATAAAAAGGGATATGAGCAAAATCCTGATAGTGTCTTGTTTGGTGACTTTGGGCAACTCATGGCATCTCTTTTTGTCTAAATCCTCAACTTCTTGCATGTCTCCCTAGAGGCTCTTTCTTGAGGACAGTGAGTTACTGGTATCTTCTCTAGGAGAAGCTCCCTGTGTTCCCAGCATGGGACAGAGAGGTGGGACTGCTGTTCACCCAGTTTTTCATCATATCATTCCTCCAGCATTTTTTGAAAACCCTGCTTCTGTGAGATGCAGAATAGAATTCTGTGAGCATTTTTTTGAAAACCCTGCTTCTGTGAGATGCAGAATAGAATTCTGCTGTCAGTTCATTAGAGCCTAATACAAGGTTCATAGTCTTCCATCATGCCTCATGTCTTAAAATCCTCCTAAGCAGTTTCAGCACCTTTGTGGATATCTCCCCTGACACCCAGGACCCCTCGTCCAGAGACGTTTACTTCTATGTCACCTCAGCCATCTGTTCCCCAGGACATACACTGCACTGGGTCATCATCAGGAACTGCTCCCCTATCCAGGGTAAATGTGCATGCTGCCTCCACCAAGTCTTATCTTTCAGTTCTCTCAATGAGTCACTCTTTAGATTTTCTCTTTCACCCCATTGAGACTTGGAATGCAATGAACGCCTCTACAGGCCTCACCCTGACTTCACTGCTTTTCTCAGCCAGACGAGACTGCATGCCTCACTTATATCTTCAAATTCGTTTTTCACCTGTGATTCTTCTAACATGCCAGCCTAATAAAACCCCCACACTCAGTTATCCATCTCTCCATTCCCTGTGTTGATGCCTGTGCAATGGAGTCCTGTTGCACAACATCACCGGATTATAGAAATGATGCCTCTAAAAAGTCATGAACTTTTTTTTTTTTTTTTTTTTTTTTTGAGATGGAGTTTTGCTCAGTCGACCAGGCTGCAGTGCTGTGGCGTGATCCTGACTCACTGCAACCTCCGCCTCCTGGGTTCAAGTAGTTCTCCCACCTGTCTCCCAAGTAGGTTGGATTAAAATTCATGATCTTAAATGCACCCTCAATGCTCCTGGCAATCTTCTATTTCCTAATGTGTTCTCTATCTCTGGATCTTTCTACTAACTGTTTCCAACTTTCCTTGCTTTCCTCAAATCTTTTATCTCTTTCATACAACCCTCCCTGTTTGTATATCCTCAGCCCTTCAATTTTCTTCCTCACTCTTACGATGTGATATTACCTTTTGCCTCCTACTTCAGTAAGAAAACAGAAACCACTGGATGAAAATTCTCACATTCTTGTCATTAAAATCACACATTTTCCATACTCATCTTTTCTTCTTCTGAAACAAATGGAAGAAGGGTTTCTACTTCTTCCTATAGTACATCCTTTCACATATGATATCAATTTCATTACCTTCTATCTCTGGGATCTCAGTTACACCTTTTTTCTTTATCTCAAGCTTTCTTTTTCCACTGGCTTCTATCCATCAACTTCTTTTCTTTTAGTATGCTTTGACCAACATATCCTGTCCTGTCCATCAACTGTTGAAATGCTCAAGTTGTTCCTATTTTATGAAAAATACTTTCTTCATGATTGCTTTCCCAGCCGTACTTTTTGAAAAAGCTGTCTATACTTGATGTCTTTACTTCTTCAACATCCATTTTGCTACTAAAGTCACTGAAGTATAGTTTCTGCCTCTACTGATCAATTAAAATAGCCATTGTCCGAAGTCACCAATGAAATCTTAGGTGCTTCATCAAGTAGACACTTTTTAGTATTACCTTACATGAATTCTTAGGAGCGTTTGCAATGGTTGACCAGCTTCTACTTTTTGAAATGCTCACTTCCCTTGACTTCCTGATCCTGTGCCCTTTTGAGCCTCTTTCTTTGGCCATATTTTCTCAATTTCCTTTGGGGTCTCCTATACCTATAGTTTCCCTGTGAATGTTAAAGCTCCTCAATTCTCAGTCACAGACATTTTTTCACCCCATACTCTGTTTTCCTGGGTATCTTCCATGGTTTTAATTCCTATCTATTAAAAGCTCTCTTTGAAGATTTTAATTCTCTGATATATGGATAACTTCTAGACCTTCTTTGTAGGAGTTTTCCATTTGATTGTCCCATAAATAACTCAAAATTAACATGCCAAAATGGAAATAATCATTTGTCTTCTAGACCTGTTTCTCCTCCTATATTCGCTACATCAGTAAATGACACTATCTTTCAGCTACTTGTTCTAACCAAATATCTGGGTCCCATTTTCAACTTCTCTCTCCTCCATCTCTCCTCTCACAACTTATTATTCAATCACTCATTGTCCCTTACCAGTTTACATCCAGAATATCTCTTAAAGCTCTGAACCATCATTATCACCATTGCTTTAGTTCTGGTTCACCCTTATCACTAAAGTGTTTTCCTTCCTCTTGTCTTGATCCTCTATATCTATTATTGATTGAATTTATTTAACTACTTGTAATAAAGAATCTGACTCCATAATTTAAGTCTGACTGCGGACAGATTTCAAGCCCCAACACTCCCATTTCCCTTTCTATTCCAAATCTGGGCAGGCTGAAAACAAAGGCAGGTGATCCCTCGTTTGGTGCTGGTGGGAACTTGCACAGAACCCTTGATCTGGCCCCACCTCACAACCACAAGAAAGCCAAACCACTCTCTCTTCCCTGCTCTTTTAAGCCATTTTTGGTCATCCTTGGGAGCCTGCCCTACTCTCCTCAGGAAGCCATGGCAGGTGAGTAATAAACCTTTTTCATACCCTCTTGGCGCATGTGTGTTGTCATCGGTCTTGACATTGAACCAAATGTCAATGGTCATTCTTTCTCTGCTGGATAAGCACAACATTCCTCAGGTGGGCCACATGCTTCTTGCCTCTTGTTGCTCCCTGAACTTTCATCAATCTCTCCTTATCACCCCTTCTAGTTGCTTTGGTCATTTCCTTTGGGAAGCCTGGTCTGTTCCCTTCTCACCCTTGCCCCTGTCTGGTTTAGGTATCCCACCCATGTCCTCTGAGGGTATCCTGTCTCACTCTTAGCCTTGTCATGAGGACACAATAACATGGGAGTCACCCACTACCCCAAGCCATAAGCTCTAGGACAAAAGAGACAATAGGTCTGATCAGTTCAGAGTTGGGGTATAATAAATAGGAACAAGATCCTGTGGAAAGCTCGGCAGTGAGACAACACATTGTACATTAATGTTACTCAATGAGCCAGACTGTGGTGGGACAAAGAGTTGGAGTCCTGATGAGCAGGTAAAGCATGAGTAATGAAGAGCTCATCATATTTCTTACTTTTCTTTAATTTTATATCTCCATAGAAATGCCCCCCAACACTGAACAGCTTAAAAACTTGCCAAAGTATTCTTATAGTATTTTTAAAAAGAGGAGGATGCAGATTAAGAACACAGGAGATCATTGTACCTAATGCTTGGGATAAGGAATTCGGCACGGTGTTTAGCTCTGAGCTTCCTGGCAACTAATGCAAAAAGGAGAACTCAGTGTGTCATTCTCATTATTTGAATTATTTAAAATACCAGATGTTCAGATAGTATGTGTTTGTGGCAGTACATTCTGAAAACAAAAAGAAAAAGCAACCAATAAACGTGTCAGGGATCATGGATTATTACAAAAGGAACATTAATGCCACAATGGAAAATGCCTCCTCAAGACAGTGAGCACCACAACATTCTTTCAATTGGTTATATTCAGAACTATTTTTCCACTTTGAAGATTACAAAATTAACAAGTCATAGGTACAGAATCAGAATGAGACAAATACAGACTTCATGCCTAATTCCCCTCTGCTGGACATTTCTCTCTGGTACATGGTGGTCCAAAACAACACAGATCCAGATCTCAATAGAGGGATTGGGGGTGCTATCTATCACTTTAGCACACTGCTTTAGTCCATAAAATTCCTGGAGACAGAGCTATCTTTATGAGCCATCACACAGTTTTAGTAGGACATTTGAGGTTGGACTAAGTCCATGTTTGGCTGCTTATATTAAATTGTCATTCCAAAATTGGATATATTTCAACAGGGCTGGCATGGGACACACTCATCTTTGCTATCACAAAGCCAGTGAACCCAGACCTGTCTCTGCATTTATGGTGCCATACCCACCCCATTGTTCATCCACGGTTAATGGCACTAAAGTTGGCTTAGTGGAAAAATGAGTACCTGAAGTATTCAGTCACTGTATTCTAAATTCAGATCATTTATAAACCAATGTATTTTTCATTCAAAGTTGTTTTTAATCACATAATTTGTCTTTGGTTTGACTTTATATAAATTTTCATTTTGGTTCTGTAGTTTAGGCTGAAATAGGGGTAGACGTTCCAGGATACCAGGTGAAAGGCCAAGATAAGTATGCTATCATAGCAACCAGAAAATAATTAAAACCTCAAAAGAGAATCTTTTCAGCTACATCTTCCCTGCTCTTTCAAAAGCTGACATGAACCGGTCTTAACTTAAGTGACTGATGGAACTATAAACTCTGCTTTATTAAGCATATGCCCCGTGGTTTCTGACGACAAGCCAGACGCTAGACTCTGGCCTGCCAGCCCCTTGCAGAAGCCTGCTTTTTAAATCCCATGTCACATCTCCAGATGTGTTTGCAATTCAAAAACCTCGACAGCTGCCCCTCTAATTACGATCCAGCCCAGCTGTGGCCAGAGTTTACCAAAGCCATTTATGCTCCTGTTAGCATGAAATGAGTTTGCACCTTCAAAATGGAGGAAATAGAAACAATTTCATGTAAACAACAGTGATGTAACTATTGCTAAAAAGCAACAATGACTCCCCTACCCACCTTCAACTATCAGTTCTGTGTATGACTCCAAATATGTACATTTCCTGCTAGTGTCCCTCTTCAGCTGGCCAATAAAAAAATTCCTTCAATGTCCTCCTGCTGTGAGTTCCACATCACTGCAACAAAACACAAACTCACCATCCCTCTTGGAAACCAGCTCTAGCTTCTGATATTGACTCCCTCCATTTTTTTTCAAGAACTAAATTACTGTCTTTAGATCTGGGTGAATTCCCTGTACACTCAGCTCTCTGTAAGCAGGAGTGTACAAAATCCTACTTCTACCTGCAATTCTGAGGTAAGTTAGTCCCTTACTAATATAGAAGAAAACATCTAAGCAACTTTCTCACTGGGGCAAAGCCTTCCTCAACATCTTAGTCTGTTTTGGGCTGCTATAACAAAAATATCTGAGAATGGGTAATTTCAAAGAACAGAAATTTATTTTCTCAGAGTTCTGGAGATGGGAAGTCCAAGGTCAATATGCTAGCATCTGGTGAAGGCCTTCTTGTTGCATCATCACATGGCAGAGGAGCAGAAGAGAGCAAACCCACTCCTGCAAGCCCTTTTAATAATAGCATAATCCATTTATGAGGGCACAGCCCTCACAACCCAGACACCTACCAAAAGAACCCCCCACAACACTACTATACTGCGGATCAAGTTCCTAACACATGAATTTTGGGAGATGGATTCAGACCATACCACTCAATATGCAGCAGATACTGATAAGTACATTTAGCCTCACTGACAACTTCATGTTCTGCTTCCATACACGTTTTCTCAATCCCACCATAGAGTTAGAAATAAAAACAGTACTAACCAGTTAAAAAAAAAAAAAACCCTATTGTGTAAGAAATCCTATAGCACTGATTTTCCAGTGATATATTAATGTTAAATTTCCACTTTTTTTTTCTTTGTTTTTTTTTCTTGTCTTGGTGCTCCTCCAGATGTGCACACTCCCTAAGAAAAGGCTTCATCTGCCTTTGTGAGGATCTCCAGCTGGCAATATCAATGGCTCCTTACTGCTGGGCATCCACATCTGTTGGTGCTCTCTCAATTGAATTCCAGCTTCTCTGCTCACCAGATGCTTCTTGTTTGCTGCTACTTAGGTTGCAGGTCTGAAGAGTCCATTCCAAACTCTCCATCTTGACCATGATCTGTACCTTTTCCTTTGGTGTCTGAGCCCTCTTGGCCCCTGGCTCTCTGCTGGTTCCACCCACAGTTTTGCCCTGATCTGCAATGACTAGGCTCACCTCAGTTCTAGACTATTTATCTGGACCCTTGATCATTCCTGACTGTGAGCTCCTGAGCCATCCCAGAACCCTCTGGTCTTGGACCATGCCTTTTCCTCTCAGTGTCTCCTTGATCTTCCTGCTATCAATTCTGGCTCCCATCTCTGATAACCACCCCTGCTTATGCCTCCTGAAATCCTTATTTGAAACCTAGGAGTCATATTCAATGTTTGTCCAGAATCACTTGCACAACACTCTTGGCTTCTCATAATATCTGTAGAGATCATTGTTTTCATGGGAGACTCCTGTTATAATTTTATTTTTATTTTTATTTTGAGATGGAGTCTCGCTCTGTTGCCCAGTCTGGAGTGAAGTGACTGGTCTCAGTTCACTGTAGCTTCTGCCTCCATTGATGCGATCCTGGGTGAATGCAACCTCCACCTCCCCTGTTCAAGTGATTCTCCTGCCTCAGCCTCCCAAGTAGCTGGGATTACAGGTGCACACCACCACACCCAGCTAATTTTTGTATTTTTTGTAGAGACAGGTTTCACCATGTTGGCCAGGCTGATCTCGAACTCCTGATCTCAGGTGATCTGCTCGCCTCGGCCTCCCAAATTGTTGGGATTACAGACATAAGCAACCACGCCTGGCCCCCTGTTATAATTAATATTAGCCTAGCCCAACCCTGTGTCAGTCCCTACTATTTCCCACACATCTGAGACATAATTACCAGGTTAATCTTCTGGGAAATACTACTTTGATTGTAATAATCCACAATTCAAGTACATATCTATATTCTTTTTTGTTGGCAAAATAAATTGCAAACTCTACACATAGCATTTTAGAAATAAGCCCAAACCTATTTTTCCAACCCATATTTACCTATACTATTTACCCTATTCAACTGGTCAACATGTCATCCTCAAAATACACTTCATGCCTCTGTACCACTCAGCTTGTTCATACTGCTCTCCTTTCCTAAAATACTTCATGCCACTGGCAGCATGGTTTTGAGTAAGTTAGATAGCCCATTAAGAGCTCCAGAGTATTGAATGTAAAATGAAGTTATGAGACAATATAGTTTCTTTTTATTTTTGGAAATAGTGTCTTGCTCTGCTGCCCAGGCTGGAGTGCAGTGGTGCTATCTCGGCTCACTGCAACCTCTGCCTCCCAGGTTCAGGCAATTCTCCTACCTCAGCCTCCAGAGCAGCTGGGATTACAGGCACGTGCCACTAAGCCTGGCTAATTTTTGTATTTTTAGTAGAGACAGGGTTTTACCATGTTGGCCAGACTGGTCTCGAACTCCTGACTCCAAGTGATCTGCCTGCCTCAGCCTCCCAAATTGCTGGGATTACAGGCATGAGCCACGGCACCCAGCCAGACCAGATGGTTTCTAAAATCCTTTCCAGCTTAGTAGTCCATGATTCTCTCCTCATCTGTATCCTTCAAGACCTCCAAGTTATCACTGAAGCCACCTGTGTCTGCTTTCACCCACACTGAGTAACTCTTTCCTGACAGTATTTTGTTCATCCTTTCTACTGTTCACTTGGCCCATAAACATATTTCTTCTCATATTCCTATTTAACTTGCCATGTGCCTGTATCTTTTCTCTAATTCCTGAATCATGGGACCCAAGTATCCCACCATCACCTTATAGTAGTGAGCACCCTATCATTATCCATGGACGGATGTTGAGCGAATCAAATCATTAGTGAAAGTTGCTGGAAAAATAAATTGGAAACATAGGTACCACAAGGGGACTCGTTAAATGTACTCTCACTGGTCTAATTGCATTTAATTAAGTCCCTTGGGGAATAATTGCCCCTTAGGCCATGCCATCCAAGGTCAATGTGACTCATTTTAATCAGAGCTTCTCCTAGGGGTGATGGTGCAATTACACAGCATTTGAGGACTTGCATCTATGATTTGGTTAAGACATCAATTTAATTTTGAGTCTGAAACATCTGAATTCTCAAGTGTAGGAAGAAGACTTCGTAAAGTAGGCCAAAGAACAGCCATTAAGGCCTACTTATACAGTCATCCCAGATTGCCTCCCTTGCTGTGGGCTTTCTTCTCAGAAGCCCTGGACTCAGGTCAGATGACACAATGACCTTGGGCAAACTGGGTGTGAGAGGTAACTGAGGTTAAAGTGATATAGTTCTTTTAATAAGTATAGTTGTGCTGTTTTATCTAAGACTGTAAGGTAAAATAAATTACTGTGTGGTACCTCTGAGTCACCACAGTGGCATTAGCCTCTGGACATGTTAACCAAGAAACTCATAAATATAATAGACTGATATTCAGGTTTTACTTTTTGGACACATTTTTTAATCATTACAATTATGGGCTGTGTCTTGAATCCACAGGCATCTGCTCTTTGATGTCAAGTGTATAGATTTCATGATCAAAGAAAATGTTCACAGGAATTGTGGTACAACTCTTGTCCATTTTGTCCCTCAAGTTTCCAGGAAATGTTTAGGTTGATTTAAAGATTTCTCACAGCTTTTTATTATTTACTACAAAATCTGTTTTATGTAGAAGTAAGTGAACATTGTTGTCACTGTGTAGTTATTATAAAGAAGGAACTGGGCCACTCATTGAATAACAAAATAAAAATACTGAACAGCAATTTTGGAAACTAGGGATATGAATTCTTTTTATCTGGAGTAGACGTGGAAGAGGGTGTTGGGATAGTGATACACAGTTTAGAAAAGATGGGCATAGAGGGAGGGGAAGAATCATGGGACCCAGGTCAGCATCTGGGGTTTCATCCCAGTTCTGCCCTTAACGTGGTCTTTAACCTTGAGCTCATCATTGATGTTTCTTTACCTTAATTTCTTCAACTATAAAACTGTAATCATAACTATTCTATCTACTTTTACTGAATTATTAAAATATTTTTGAGATAATTTGTAAAGGCAAAGAAAGCAAATTGCTATACATGTTTAACCTACTAATATTAATTCTTTCTAGTTGCATTGAGAGTTGTTCTTTGAGCCACTTGGAAATAGCTCATCTCAATCTCATTTTTATCCACCCAGTTTCAAATTGCTATACATGTTTAACCTACTAATATTAATTCTTTCTAGTTGCATTGAGAGCTATTCTTTGAGCCACTTGGAAATAGCTCATCTCAACCTCATTTTTATCCACCCAGTTTCAAAACCTAGTCACTTGACATATAAGGATAATAACCAGCAGCTCTAAGGACAGTGTTGAGGCACTGGCTGGCGATTCCATGATTCCTATTATCAAATGCATATGAAACTTCTGATATATACTAAACACTTATAAACAAGATAGAACACATTTAATTCATTTGCTTGTATCAAGAACGAAATATAAAAGGTCTTATCTTCTAGCTATCTTGATGGTGGTGACCTCAAACTGATTTTAGAATGGGAATAATTCAATTCACATTAAAAGAGTTATTTTCCATGTGCAATTACTATCTCTAGGATGCCTCAACAATACGAAGGGGTAATGAAAACAAACAACAAAACAGAAGGCCGGGCGCGGTGGCTCAAGCCTGTAATCCCAGCACTTTGGGAGGCCGAGACGGGCGGATCACGAGGTCAGGAGATCGAGACCATCCTGGCTAACACGGTGAAACCCCGTCTCTACTAAAAAATACAAAAAAACTAGCCGGGCGAGGTGGCGGGCGCCTGTAGTCCCGGCTACTCGGGAGGCTGAGGCAGGAGAATGGCGTAAACCCGGGAGGCGGAGCTTACAGTGAGCTGAGATCCGGCCACTGCACTCCAGTCCGGGCGACAGAGCGAGACTCCGCCTCAAAAAAACAAAACAAAACAAAACAGAAATGAAGAATAAAGATTAGAGTTTTCAATCCTGGACTAAAATCTGAAAACTATCAGCCACAGCATAGTAAACACCAGAAGTAACTTTAAGGTCTGAACTAATCTAGGGATGGTATTAAAGAACAGCCATCAGCTTCCAATAATAGTATCATGGTTGGTCCTAGTATTAATAGTTTAGCCAAGAGTGTGCTGAGAAAACATGACTGAAAACCCTGGCTCAGTGGTTCGATGGGTGACCCTGGGCGCGTGAATTAGGTTGGCAGAGGTAAGAGAAATCATTATCTCTGTTGTAAATGGTAGAGATTTGTACTAGATGATTTCTAAGAGTCCTTTTGAGATGCTTTGTGGGAAGTAATATGTGTAATATATCAAATAAAGCCATATCCCTGAATAAAACCAGGCACTGCTCATCATCCCTCCTCCTTTTCTGAGTTCCCTCCACCAATACCTCTTTACTTTATAGGTGCCATACTACCTTCAAAACCACCTACCTGGATCTTCACATATGAAGAATTTGTAGCACATATTAGATACTTAGCATGTACTACCTTCTAATAGTGTTCCATTTTATTTTACAGTGTTCCCTGTTTCTCCAGGATTTCTGGCACTTAACTTAAGGTTTTGCATATAGAAGGCATTCAATGACTAATAATGAGCATATAATAAAGTTGGATCTATTTCTTACCAACCTAGAGAGGTAGTCACTATGCCTTGGAAGGATAAAGACTGAGGGAGACGATGGGAAAAGAATGGTTCTTGTCGGCAGACACCAATTGTTTGCCATCCTGGCTTTCCCATATACTACGCGACCATGAGCAAATTACTTGATCACCTGGAGTAATTTTTACTCCACTTGTCAAATGGAACTCTTTTCTATCTCTTCTTAAAAAATATTTTATTTTAGACACAGAGGGTACATGTACATATTTGCTACATGGGAATATTGTGTGATGCTGACGTCTGCAGTATGGATCTTGTCACCCTGGTAGTGAACATAGTACCTGATAGGTAGTTTTTTAACCTACCCTCCCTTACCTCCATCCTCTAGTAGTCCACAGTGTCTGTTTTTCCCATATTTACATCCATGTGTTCTGTATCTTTTAAATAACCTTTTGAGGGAGGGGGGACATTGCCAGGGATGAAGGAATGAGAGGTAACCAAAGTGAGCAGGTATCCAAGATATCAGCTTAGTAGTCTTCAAACACTATGGACTTTTGATCACTCTAGAGCTGATAAACTGCATCTTACATGATTGTGAGCAGAAAAGATTACTAACGGCTTTTAAATCAAACTTGGAAGTGAGAAGAAGATGCCAAATTCCGAATACTATCACATCAAACCCACACAAAAAGCTGGAACTCTTTTCTTTCTTTCTTTTCTCCCTGCACCAGCTGCTTTCCTGATCAGGCCTACGTTTCTACTTTCCTGACCAGGCCTAGGAATATTTATTGGTCCTTCCCTTGGTGGATTTAGGTTTTATGGGGTCTGAAATTAGGAAATTTTGGAGGCTCTATATAAGGAAAATAATGCACAAGTATATATCTAAAACTAGCTATAAACATAAATATGTTTTAGAGTAAGAAAATAAATCACAAATTTTGGAAAGCTAAAAAATTGCACCCACCTTACAAAATCCAGGAAAAAACACTTAAAAAATGCCAGTGAACCACACACACCTCTTCTGTCTTACATTATTTGCCATATATGCTTTCATTACCAATGATATAACTATGATTTTATAATTTTTTTAATAAAAATAGAAATCGTTGAGTTTCTTTTTGCATAATTAGTCATGCTAAGTCATGTTTTTCTTTATTGATAATTTAGCAAAGATTCATTCAAATTCACACGTTTTATTTGCAATTCCACGTAACATTTCAGAATTGTTGTCAATTTGGGAAAACATTCTTGAAATATTTTTCGTATGTGGACAGAAAAATTTTAGGGCATTTTACATTTCTTTGTAACTAAAATTAAATACTTGTCACTTAAGAGTTTGTCACTGGTGTCCTTATAGTAATGGCATATTATTAGTTTTATATTATCTCTGTTGTCATCATTTCATGGGAAACCAACATGTATGCTGGATTATAAGAATGGCTACATTTTAAAAATCCATGCCTTTTAGTAGAATCCTTCCATGATAACTTAGCCATGGGAACTTACTTTCATAAAATATTACCAAAAATGATTTAAGCTGAGTCTTAAAAAGCGCTTGGATTTGGCACTTGTTCCTGCTTGCTGTCATTGGAAACAGTGCAATTGCCATCATGAGAATAAGTCCTGACCTGTTTTCCAAATAATGAGAGACTATGGCCTAGTCATTGTGTCATGCTAGTTGATGGCCAGCCAACTGCCAAACTTGTAAAGGAGGATAGTCCAATCACCAGCCTTCAGACACCCCCCTTCCCAACCCCAGCTGACTGCAGACATGTGAGTTTGATTGTCCAAGATCAGAAGGAGACTTGCCCAGCCCAAATCACCAAGTGCTGAATAGTGAGCTAAATAAATTGTTGCTTTAAGCCAGGAGTTGGCAAACATTTTCTCTAAAGGATCAGACAATAAATATGTTAGGTTTTTATATCACGTTTTCTGCTGTCTTTGTTACATTTCTTTTCCTTCTTCTCTTTCTCCTCCTCTAACTTCTCCTCCTCTTCCTCCTCTTCTTTCTCCTACTTCTCTTTAAAAATATAAAAACTATTCTTGGCTTGTGGAACATAAAAATATGGGCTACAGGCCAGATTTGGTCCATAGGGCGTAGGGTAAACCATTAATTTTAGGGGAAATTTGCTACACAGCAGAGGGTAATTGATAGAGCAAATAATTTAAATATTTTCCCAAATGCATCCATATAATTTATTTCTCTTCATTATTGGATTCACAACAATCCCAGGGCCTGATCATTTCTTCTATTCAAAATGCATCTTATCAACTTAGTGATTTTTTGTTTTTGGTATGACATGAAAATACTTGGCATGGTATGAAAATCTATACATGGAGTTGACTGCATCTCATATGAATATATGGGAGTTGACTCAATATATACATGGAGTTGACTGCATCTCACATGAAACCCAACAACTGTTTCCCAAGTTCAACTTCCACTTAGCCGTAACCCAAAAATGTTCATGGCCACTCCAATACCATCCATCAGGGTGGAAGTGTGATAGAGGGAAAATGCGAGTGAAAAGAGGCAGCAGACTTAAACAATTATAGTTAAAATATATTCCACCATAAATCAAAATAGTATGTATGAGCATGTTAGGAATCCTTCCAGGGATAGAGCCCATACAAATGATGGGACATGCAACTTCAGTATTATTAGCTTATTTATAAATCTACCTCTGTAACTTTCAGACCATTTAAATCACGTTAGAGGAAGCAAGCATGAGCTCAAGTGGGTGAGAGACACTTACTGCCCAGTTCTGTTAAGAGATAGCGTTTATCTACAAAAATGGCAGCCTTCCCCCCGAGTTCGCAAGCAGTAAAAGTATTTTTAGCATGAGTAAGTTGACTATATGTGCACCATAGTCTCCATGTGAAACAAGTACAGCTAAATATTTCCATGTGTTTTTCCCCAACTTTAACATATGAGCCACATTTTTAGCTTTAAAACATCTACTTTTTAAAATTGCATTTTATAATATATCCTTAGAATTTCATCAAGTCCATCTATCTGCTATCTATTGGTAACATGGGTCACAGATGATACAAAGAATTATGTTTTTGTAAAATTATTCCCACAATTTAAATGTTATTACTTACCAAAAGTTCTTTACTGATCAACAATGTGAAAGTGCTTCCCCTTGGCCAGGTTAATTTAAAATAGTGTTGTGGTTTGGGGAAAAAAAAATAGGTTTCCATGAGATTTTCCTTATCTCTGTTTCCCATCTGGCTTGCTGTTATAAACATTTAATCCAGTGTTTGCTGCCAATGTTTCCCAGAAAGCCTTGTAATTGCTTGGAATTTGTATGAACAGTTCCAGTCTGGTGCACAATTAGGGATGCACTATAAAATTTTCATTGCTTGATTTAGTTGAAATTATAAGATGGATAGGGAACAATAACACCCATGGTTGTAGACTATAAAAATGACTTTGTAAATAATAATACCTATAGATTAAAATTTTGATGGGTAGTTGTGAGCTCCCACAAACAAAGAAATCTTACTTCCAAACATAGATCTAGAATATTTAATTAGAAACTTTATATGGGAAAAAATAAGTTGAAATTTAAAATTGTACAAGGTACAAGAGGAAAAGAGGGAAGAAAGACTCATTGCCCTGTGCTTTCTTTAGTGCAAATATGTACTGATTCCTGTAAGAAGCAATCTAGTTCTCTGGTCCTATATATCTAAGGAAACAGAGAGGTAAGTAAATAGTGACAAAAGGTGATTGGTATCAATATACTGCCAATATTTTGCAGATTAATCCAATTGGCTTTTCTTATTTCTGAAATAAGCTAATTGTGCCAAAGTCCTTTCTAAAGGACTTCTTGTCATACTGTGGACTATAATTTCCACTGCTTCTATAGTTCTTGAGGCTCCCAAATTGCTCTACCATTGGCCACACCATTAGAGTATATTCACTAATTTAAGAGAATGGTAGTTGGTCTGGGCCAGTTAGTGTCTGTGAGTGTTTACGTTGCCAACATCTAATTGAGTAGTATATGGTCCCACGCTTGCAGTTCAAATGTTTCAGCTCTGTGTGCATATAGAATTAAAAGAATAACACTGCTGGGCTCTTGGCCTAATAATGCACTTGAGTGGAGGAGCCAGGTGAAATGTAGATAATCCAAACAGAGGTGAACTGGGATTTCCGAAACCTTCTTGGTATGGAAGGCCTGCTCTGAGAGAACTGGTGTTCAAAGTGAGAAAATGCATTAGCTGTTAAGTCGATTGGGGTAGAAAAGCCAACGTCATAGCAACTCACTATCACACATCCAGAAGTGTCATCAATATCTGTATCATCTAATCTATCTATCTATTTATCTATCTATCACCTATCTATCTACTTACCTACTTACTTACCTAATATAGGTAGAAATTGTCAGGGGCTCTACTGGTCCATCTACAGGTGAGAGGACTCAGAAAACTAGCCTGTCTATGGAGTGTAGAGTTTCCAGTCATATGAAGCTCACGCCAAATTTGTAATGGAACGTGGAGGAATACAGTAGTCACATTTTGGCTCAAGAAGTCATTTAAACCCCAACTTTCCAAAGCACTGAGGACTAAGGATGTGGAAAATGTTTCTAGAACTCCGTACAAAACTGGATAGTTTTTTCTTTTGTTGTGAAACAGAGTTTCACTCTTGTTGTCCAGGCTGGAGTGCAGTGGTGCGATCTTGGCTCACTGCAACCTCTGCCTCCCCAGTTCAAGTGATTCTCCTGCCTCAGCTTCCCTAGTAGCTGTGATTACAGGCACCCACCACCATGCCTGATTTTTAGTAGAGACAGTGTTTCACCATGTTGACCAGGCTGGTCTTGAACTCCTGACCTCAGGTAATCCACCCACCTCAGCCTCCCACAGTGCTGGGATTACAGGTGTGAGCACCACACCTGACCCAAAGTTGATAGCTTTCTACCATCTTTCTGTTGAGGTAAAAATGTCACAGTCCTGTGCCATTCTACCCTGATTTTAGTGACTGTGGCCTAAAATTCCACCCTGATTTTAGTGACTATGGTGAGAATGACAAGGTTTTCTCTTCGGATGGATTTTAAGCAATAAAGAAAAGCACATTGTGAGTAGATTCACATAGTCCTGACTCTGCTATTTAATACCTGATAGATATTAAACAATTCACAGTCAACAATTTGCAATCTTGTGAACCTCAATGTCTTCTTTGTAAAATTCAGCCTAATGGCTCTAGCCCACTATATAGATTATTCTGGCAATCCAATAAATAATGATTTTTCTTTCCTAGTACTTTTCTCTCTCCAGATTAATTGTATGGAGGAGTACAGATAACAACTTGCATCTGTTTCTTTTTTTTATTTTAAATTCAACCTCATGCTTTGATGTCAGGCAATTCTGTCATTATTGTATTATGCTGTATATAAGATCATGAGTTTCATAGACTCTCCTTTTTCTTGTAGATAAAATGAGAATAACAGTAATTACATCAAAGAGTTGTTAGAATTATTAAACAAGATTCTATGTGTTTATGTGTGTATGTATACATGTGTGTGTGCATATACATACCTATGGATATACTTTGTATAGTGAGGCAGAAGGTCGCTTAATAATTACTAATAGTACTTGTTATTGTTAATTTTTATATGTATAATGTTATAAACATTCAAGGCAGCAATGTGTTCGAAGAGAATATACATTTTTGAGTGGCTCAGAGAATAAAATGCTTTACACGTTTGGAAAGAGGCTTATGATTTTCCATGTATTATCCAGAAAACTTACGGCTGTAAAGATACATCTCAAATTTGGTTTACACCAAAAGCCAAAACACTTGGAACACAGTGTCACCTACATTGTAAATTACTAGACCAGAAACCTTAGGCTAATTTCTAATCTTCTCTTCCTTCCTTTCACCTGCGAAAATAGATTTAAAAAACTTTAACATACTACTATCCTTTGAAGAAAATGTGGCCACAATCAGAGATATGGGCCTCACCTACGAAAGAGTAACTACACAGTTCCAGATTTCCTTTCCATTCCCTTCCCTTCTTGTGAACCTACTGAACTGCCAGTTAGTATGAAAGTTAAAGTGTGAGAAACCACAAAAATGTCTCAATCCCTTTATATCAAGCTCTAGAAATTTACTTGGAGATGAAGATAACCACAAAATGAGGTCAACATTTTGAAGTTTCTCAAGCCCGCTTGTCCACAGAAAGGACTGATGGTGAAGGTATTCTTAATGTTGCCTCTCAAGTTTCCTCTTTAAAGGAAAAGAAACTAAATCTAGCTTGTGGCTTTAGAAAACCCAAGAGTTTTCTTGCTTTGTAATAAATGTCTTCAAGAAGCATTTCTGCACTCTGGGTTTCTGTAGAGAAAGGTGGTGTCTGTGACTTTAAAGGTGAGGCATATCCAGTGTTAGACTAATTCAGTCATTAATTCTGGCCCTTTGAAAATGTGAGAAAAGGATCTAAAGTAACGGCACAGTATCTGTCCCCAAGAGAAAGAACCTGGTCTGTACAATTGCCTCATAGAAGCTTCTTATTAGCACTTTTGAATTCACGGCCCTGGGGAATAACATACAGAAATCCCTGAAAGGATTTTGGAGTGACACTGTTGAGGTATCCTGGGAACTACTGCGGAGTCCCTTCCACTATGCACTTGATCTCTATTACCAATTTCTGCCCTATTTAACCTCTCTGTATTTAGCTTGAGAAAGCTGAATTACAGGACCCATAATATTTGTAACTTAAGTCCCCAAATAGGATGTTGTAGAGATGAATGAAGCAATGTTTCCAAGATGCTTGGAGGTCTGGGATGAAAATCTGCTGAAACAGAGCACAAAGCTAAGTCCAATCAGCCTTGCAAAGAGCGGAATGTAGATCCTCGTTGTCGGATCTGGACCCAGTGCAGACAGCATCTAAGCATCAGTCAACTCCAGTTCCTAAAGCCTGTGTTTAGGTGGGTAAATCAATGTGAATGCACAGGGTCACTGCAACGGACTGTTTCAGTCTGTGCTGTTCATTCATAGCCTAATTTGTTTTTAAAGATGCAGACTACTGTAACCCCTGCATCCCTCTGCCGTGTATTGTCACTTGCTTTTAAGATATCAAGTACCTTTTCCCTTTCATTCTTGACTTCTGGCACCATTTTATTATAGCTGTCCTCTGATTTGTTTTTTTAAAAAAATTTAATACTATTAAGTATGTATGTACACCTTTAATGTCATTTAAAAATACAAAGTCAAAAGTGAGAATGAGGGAAATCAATCGGATTAAAACGTATTAAAGGTCAATGCTATTTAACCCATATTATATTAGTTTGATCCTTAGAAGGAATTTTGATGACAATCACTAGATCAAGTTAGGAAGTTATATTAACGCTAATGCCTGTTTATAGGCTTTTAGGATAAAGGTATATTCATTGGCTTCCTGTTTTAGTAACATCCTGAGACAGACCTATTTAAAATCTCCTCTTTAATCAGAAGTAATCATGGTGCCTAATTCTCTTTCCTTAGTGCACATCTCTGCCTCCCTCTTGTCTGCTCATGCCCCAACACAAGCACACAGACATGCCCATGGAAATAGTTTCTAGCCAGGGACGGGTTATTAAAATGGAACAGATAGAGGTCCATGTCAAGATGTAGCTGCCAAGAAGTATCCTTACTGGTAGGTCCACCCTTACTGACTGTCCCTAAAATTCTTAGATAACTCAACCCTTATGTAAGAAACTGAAGACTGTCAAAATGCAAACATTTATAAATGTGGCAATACTGATATCTCAGAAGTCAAGGGAATGAAAAGGAATAGAGATCAGGGAACAGGAGAGGTATGTCTGTAGAATGGGATGGTATTAAGCTGGCATGTATGTAAAGAAAAAGGGGGCTTCTGGACAGTAAGCTAATAACAAGACAGCAGTACAAATACAGAAGTGATGATGGAAGCCCAAAAACATAGTGGAGAGGTCCACCATCATGGTAACAAGGCCTAATATGTCATATTGGAAAGCTAAGGGAGTACAAATGTTCTAGATGGTAAAGAGATCCACTCAAATAGATCCTAATAACTTCATCCAAATATGTGTAGGGATCCCTGTCACTGGAATGCTTAACATGAGACTGGTTGATAAGTTGATGTGAATGCTATAGAAGAAATTAAAGCCCTGGGTGCGGTGACTCACATCTGCAATTCCAGCACTTTTGGAGGCTGAGGCAGGCAAATTACTTGAGGTCAGGAGTTCAAGACCAGCCTGGCTGACATGGTGAAAACCCGTCTCTACTAAAATAAAAATACAAAAATTAGCCAGGCGTAGTGGTGGATGCCTATAATCCCAGCTACTTGGGAGGCTGTGGAGGTTGCAGTGAGCTGAGATTGCACCACTGCACTCCAGCTTGCGGTACAGAGCGAGACTCCATCTCAAAAGAAAGATAAGAGCCTCACCTATGAGAGAGTAATTACACAATAAAAAAAGAAATTAAAGCACCACAGACGTTGAGTTGGATTAAAAATATGGGGCCAGTTTTTTGAACTATACTTCTGTGGCTTTATAGAATTTTTGATGGCTGACTTAAATTATGTATACTTACATTGAAATGTGAATGGGAAATAGCACCTATTTCAAATCTATCAAGAGCTTTGTATTCTCGATGTTACCTCATTTAGATGTCTTAACAATTCTGTGAGGCACTTGTCTTCATTTATCAGATGAAGAAACTGAGCCTTGGAGACAATGAATACATTGACTGGGACTTTTAACCAGCTGGTAGATGTTATACCCACAATTTAAAACTAGGTTTTTCTGGCTTCCAAGTCCATGGCCTTTTTACTAAACATCCCCCAACCAGAGGAACTAAACTCTGTCCCAGGCTCATGGTGCACTGATTCAACAAGTGTTCATAATTTCCAAGCACTGTCAGTGCAAAGCATCCCTGCAGGAGAGGAGGCAAAGTGAAGAAGATAGTGAGCATATACCATCAGTCTTTGAGAAATACTGCCCTATAGTAGCCTGGAGCTCTTCCGTTACTGAATCACTATAATCAAGTGTTTTATTCCAGCCATTGCATCAAAAAGAAAAAGTACCAATGGACATTCTTCACCCTGGTTCAGCATTTCCTCAGCTAGGTGCTTACCCAAGGAACCAAGAATCAGAGATAAAACATTTTTAAATATGCAGAAACCCACCAAAATGAAAAGAGAAGATTGGGGGCCTTATAAAATATAAATGTTTCCTCATTGGTGACAGCCCTGTCACTATTAAGCATTGGTATATTAGTCCCCAAGACATTTACTGCCATCTGTTGGAAAATTAGTAGAATGAATACGTTAATCTAAGATGACCACAAACATACATATCATCACATAATTTTGTGTAATGTACAATCTACAACATACGAGGATGCAAACCAGAAGTCTTCAGAAGGGATAATCATGCTTAAAATATGCCTCACAGACAATATTATTACCATTGTTTTTCATTGATAATGTATTCAATTAGATAGTAGAGATTTGAGGAAATGAAAACTAAGAAAGTTAAATGTAATTGTGACATAATTTATTCAATAATTCATTTATACAGAAAATATTTATCAAGTGTCTATAATGAGGCGAGCTTTATTCTGGGATCTAGTTACAGAGCAATGAATAAATAACACAGACAAAATTATCTCCCCTTAACAGAGTTTCTGTGGGGAAAAATAATAAAGTTTAGATAAATATATCATTTATGAGATAGTAACAATTGCTAAAGATAAAAAGTCAAGGATAAGAAACACAAAAATGTTGGGTGATAGGTAGTTTGAGAAAAAACTCAGGAAGTTCACAGAGTGCGGAATAGTTTGTGTCACTTTAGCCATAATGAGAGGCCTTATTATATACAGGCATCAAACAGTCTTCAAAAGAATATTGCTTTAGTACTGGGGCTACATTGACTCTAAACCAAAAGCTGCTCTGACCTGCCCTAACAAATTTCAAAACAAAGACTTGAAAGAATGTAACTAATCCCAAGTAACTTGACTTTATGCCATAACAAAATCCAACATGATTTAAAGAAAAACAACCAAATTCAGCGAACAGCAATAAAAATTTCACAATGCTTGGTATCCAATCAAGTATAATGAGTTTTGCAAAGTAGGAAAATTTATCCAAAACCAATAAAAACTTAATAAAAGCAGATTTTAAAAGATCAGAACTGATAAAATTAGGAGACAAAGACATTAAGACAGCCATGAAAAGTATATCCAATGTGTTTAAGAACATAGATGAACATATAAGAATCAAGAGAAAAGAAATGGTAGATATTTTTTAGATGGTATTAAAAGTAGGTCTGACACTGTAAAAGGAATAATCAATGAACTTAAAAATATAAAAATAAATAAAGTAGAAGAAGAAAAAAGAAAAATAAAGATCAGAGTATCCGTGTCCTGAGAGAATATCAAATAGTCTAACATTTGTATAATTGGTGTCCTAGAAGGGTATTGTGCAGAAAAAGACACTAATACTATAAATCATCTAGTATTTTCCAAATTTGGTGAAAACTATAAAATTCCCTGTACTGGGTTGAATAGTGTGCTCCCTCCCAAACTCAAGCAACACAGACACCAAATTCATTTCCATCCAGAACCTGTGACAATGACCTTAGTTGGAAATAGGGTTTTTGCAGATGTAAACAAGTTAAGAAGAGGTAATGCTAAATTAAGATGTACCCTAATCTAGTGACTTGTGTCCTTGTAAAAACAGGAAAATCTGTGCACAGAAATAGGTGAAGAGGACATGTGAAGACATAAACAGACATTGGAGTAAGGTACCTACAAGCCAAGGAACACTAAAAATTACTAGCAACCACCAGAACCAAAAAGAGACAAGGAAGGAGTCTTCCCTAGACCCTTCACAGGGAGCATGGCCCTGCCAACATATTGATTTCAGACTTCTGTGTTTTATAACTATGAAAGAATAAATATTTGTCATTTTTAAGCCATCAGATTGTGGCAATTTGTTATAGTGGCCCTAGGAAAACTAATATACCCACAGACCCAAGAATCTCAATGGACCCCAAGAAGAAGATATAATTAAAAAATCATGCTGAGAACCATCATAACTATTTTTAAAAATAAAATTATGTGTCTATGACCAAGGAACATAGGAATCACCCTGAAAGGGCTCCCAAAATCTCAGAGCTAGAATGAGTAATAACATTAATAATATAGTTTTAGACTGTAACCCAAAGCAGACATTAAATATCCACAAATGTATACTGATATAAACACATGGTTTGCTAAATAAATTAGATAGAATAGATAAATCTCATGTACAGAAGAATTCCAAATAATTTGTGTACATATTGCCAACTATAAGCATTAACTTAAGTAGTGGCAGTGCCCTCAAGATATTTTTACTGAGTAAAACATTTTTGATTACTTCAAAAACAAATAAAATAT
Source organism: Trachypithecus francoisi (assembly GCF_009764315.1). Lineage (NCBI taxonomy): Eukaryota > Metazoa > Chordata > Mammalia > Primates > Cercopithecidae > Trachypithecus > Trachypithecus francoisi. The sequence continues at coordinate 15,128,455 of NW_022681461.1, forward strand.
TTTCTTAAGACACATCTGAAAGAATTCATCACCATTATGTCTATACTACAAAAAATGTTGATGATAGTTCTTTAGGCAGAAGAAACTGACACCACAAAGAAACTGACACCACACCATAAAGGAATGAAGAAAGCCAAAATGGTAACAATTGGGTAAGTGTTAGAGGTATTTTTCTTTCTTTTTGTTTTTTTGGACAAAGTTTTGCTCTTTTTGCCCAGGCTGGAGTGCAATGGCACAATCTCAGCTCACTGAAATATCTGCCTCCTGGCTTCAAGTGATTCTCCTGCCTCAGCCTCCCGAGTAGCTGGGATTACAGGTGCATGCCACCACACCCGGATAATTTTGTATTTTTAGGAGAGATGGGGTTTCACCATGTTGGCCGGGCTGGTCTTGGACTCCTGACCTCAGGTGATCCACTCACCTCAACCTCCCAAAGTGCTGGGATTACAGGCAAGAGCCACCACACCCGGCCATTTTTCTTACTTTTAATATTTTTAAAAGATAATACCTGTTTAAGTCAAAATAATAATACATTTTGGAATTTAAAATATATGTAAAAATGATAATCATAATAACATAAATGATGGGAGGTTGGTGAAACTACTCTTTTGGGTTTCTGATATTATATGTGAAGTGGTTTTAAGGTAGGCCATGATAAATTAAAGAGACATATTTTAAACCCTAGAACAATCCATGCTAAAAATAAAACAAATGAAAAATAACAAAAACAATAAAACCCTAAGAGATCTAACTAATAAGCTAAGAGGGGAGATAAAATTGAATAATTAAAGAAAATTTTCAACTAATTTAAATAAGTTAGAAAAGTAGATAAAATGAAAGAACAGTTGAGAATAGAGCACAAATACCAAGACTGTAGCTTTATGTCAAACCATATCAACAATTAAATTAAATTTGAAATTTTTAAAATTTCAGTTAGTACTCAAAAACTGTCAGATTGGATAAAAAGCAAGACCCAAATACCTGCTGTATTAGAAGATATATGATGACATAAGTAAGTTCAAAATAAAAGAATAGTAAGACATTCCATGTTAATACTAATCAAAAGAAATTTGGAGTGGCTATAACAACATCAGACAAGGTAGACTACAGAGAAACGAATAGTACTAGATATAAGAAGAATATTGCATAATTACAAAAGGATAAATTTATCAAGAGGAACTAAAAGTTTTCAAACTACATGAAGCATTTGGGTTGGTTCCAAGTCTTTGCTATTGTAAATAGTGCTGCAATAAGCATACATGTGCATGCCTCTTTATAGTAGAATGTTTTATAATCCTTTGAATATATACCCAGTAATGGGATTGCTGGCTTAAATGGTATTTCTGGTTCTAGATCCTTGAGGAATCACCACACTGTTTTCCACAATGGTTGAACTAATTTACACTCCTACCAACAGTGTAAAAGCATTCCCATTTCTCCACATTCTCACCAGCATCTGTTGTTTCCAGACTTTTTAATGATTGTCATTCTAACTGGCATGAGGTCATATCTCATTGCGGTTGTGATTTGCATTTCTCTAATGACCAGTGATGATGAGCTTTTATTCATATGTTTCTTGGCCACATAAATGTCTTCTTTTGAGAATTGTCTGTTCATAACCTTTGCCCAGTTTTTGGTGGGGCTTTTTTCTTGTAAATTTGTTTAAGCTCCTTGTAGATTCTGAGTATTAGACCTTTGTCATATGGATAGATTGCAAAAATTTTCTCCCATTCTGTTTAGGATTGAATTGCCTGTTCATTCTGATGATAGTTTCTTTTGCTGAGCAGAAGCTCTTTAATTAGATAGATTGAATAAAGAAAATATGGCACATATACACCCTGGAATACTATGCAACCATAAAAAAGAATGAGTTCATGTCCTTTGCAGGGACCTGGATGAAGCTGGAAACCATCATCCTCAGCAAACTAACACAGGAACAGAAAACCAAATACTGCATGTTCTCACTCATAAGTGGGAGCTGAACAACGAGAACACATGGACACAGGGAGGGGAACATCATACACTAGGACCTGTCAGGAAGTGGGGGAAAAGGAGAGGGAGAGCAATAGGACAAATACCTAATGCATGCGGGGATTAAAACCTAGATGACGGGTTGATAGGTGGAGCAAACCACCAAGGCACATGTATACCTATGTAACAAAACTGCACATTCAGCACATGTATCCTAGAACTTGAGGTAAAATAAATAAAGTACACAAAGCAAAACCTGAGAATTTAAAGATGATATAGACAAATTCACAATTATACTTTGCTATTTCAATATTTCTTTATAACTGATAGAATAAGGAGACGTAAAATCAGTTTAGAACACGAAAAACTCTAAAACAACTTGAGCTAATCGATATTTATTGAACATTCCATTAACAGAATACATACAGAACATTCATCAAAGAGACATGCCTCAATAAATTGAAGAGACTTGAAATAATGCTATGTATATTATCTGTTTACAGTGAAGTTAACCTAGAAATCACTACCAGAGAAACCTCTGAAAACCCCAAACTATGTGGAAACTAACATACTTCTAAGTCAAACCACAATATACCAAAATTTGTAGGATGCAGCTAAATCAGCACCTAAAGGGACATTCATAGCATTAAATGCCCATATTAGAAAATAAGAGTTCTCAAATCAATGATGTAAGCTTCCCTCTTAAGAAACTAGAAAAGATGAGCAATTAAACCAAAAGTAAGCAAGCATAAAGAAATAATAATAAAGTAGAAATTGATTAAGTAGTAAATACCAATTGGATAATCCAGTCAATCACCCAAAGCTCTGCTCAGTGGGAGAGAGAATGATGATTTTCTCATCATTGTCTTTCAGAGCTACCTCTGAGTGGGACTAGCATGCATCAGCCTGCACACCCACCATTTGAGAACCAAGCTTGACCACTTTCCTCCTCCACCAACTAAATGTAAGAATTTGCCTCCAAATGTGGTCACAGGTGTGACCTGACAGTCATAACAAAACTGGTTAATTACATGGAATTATGGCCCACCTCTTCATGTGGCTTACTTGTGCCCTCCGGCCCTGTTCCTACCCAGCACCAGATATACCAATATTGGCTTACAAACGACTGCTGCTGAACATTCTTAATACTATGAATTTGTGGGTCTGATAAAATCCAGCTCATGATGAACAATTTTAGTCACTTTTTCACTTGACATCCTATGGTTAGATGCTCCATTTTTACAAGAGTCCTATTTTACATCAAGAGCTGTTTTTTTGAATTATGTATAATTCTCTGCTGCATATGGCATGGCCTTGTGCCAGAACTCTAGCTGTCTATGTTATGATTTTCCCACTGAGATTTGTCATAAACTCCACACAGCTTCTTTTTCCACCATAAATATTTCCAATTTCCTAGGATTTGCCAAGTCCTATGGCTTAAGAAGCAGGGATGCTTGCACCACAGCATGGACCTGCTGCAAAGCCTTCCCTGCTCTGGACCCTACTCAAAACTGGCAGCTTTTTATGTCACCCAGTATATGAAATCAAGGCCATATTGCTAAATGTAAAAAGCACTCTGCCTCCAGAACCAGAGGAGGCTTACCAGGGATGGCACTTTCTTATTAATAGCAGGAAATTTAAGGTGTAATGATTTATCCTTTATAATAAAGGGAAATTTCCACCATGCCTTTGACAACTTCACAGCTCCCAAAACTTCACTGATGGGGGGACTCTTATATTTATATGGAATATCTCCCACACTGTGGTATTCATGTGCTTTTGTTTCTTACCAAGACTCAATGTCCGATGGTCAGGAGAGAAAGTGGAGGCAGGTCTTGAAGTGGGAATGTTAGACCTTAATTGGGAGGAGTAGACTACTTTTGCAGGCCCAGGGGGTTCAGGGTACCGGGCTTGCAAGATTCTTAAATGCACTGACTCACATGTCTCATCCAAAGCCTCAGGGTTCCACTCCTTTCTACAAGGGTCTCACCTTTGTGGGATCTCCCCAGAAAGATTGCTGGGCCTGGGAATTCAAAATTCTCTGGAGTTCTGTTATTCTTATAAGTAAATACTAGGAGCGATCTTTTTCCTTTTCCACTCTCCAGCACCAGGAGAGGATTTTTAAATGTTGCCCTGGAGGTCCTCTAAATTTTCAGACTTTAGCCTTAAATTGGTGGTTAACCACTGCATACATTGCACCCAGCAAGAATGCTGAGTTCCCACCCATCTCCAAGGGAAATAGGTCTCCATCTTGAGAGAGTTCTTTTTACTAATCCACATCCCAGTTATCGTCAAATAAGCTGATGGAGGTGGAGCCTGGAAGATTTATGAGTTAAAAGTACTCCAGGTACAACCCTGCTGATATAAAACAAATCTTCATAGGTAAAGACCGGGCAGTTGAAGAAACTGTACAATTATGTGGATTTTTTGGTACAGTACGTGTGACAATAGGAACAAAAAGTTAAAAAAAAAATAAAAACAGTCCAGTGATTGAATATATATGGGAGCAGAAAATCGTTTCTTATGGAATATTCTATCCCAAATGCCTGTAACTTATTTTTTGCATTAACTTTGCTAAGTCACTAGGTAAAGGCATATATCATATATATCAGAAAAGTGGCTATGAAAATGCTTGATGATGAGATGTCAAAGAATTAAGAGAAAAACACCCTATTTTGAATAACATAGTAAAGAAAAGTAAGTTGACACTTTTTATTTAAACGTACACAGCACCTCAAAATAAAAAGAAATACATTGGAAAACACTTCTTATATTTGCTGAATCTCTTCATTAGCAAATTATTTGATGTACTCAAGTGAACCCACAAAATTGTTTACATGCAGAACAAAATAGACACCATCAGTAAAACACTTTTAATTTTAAAAATTGCTCTTTTGTTTCAGTAAATATTTGTTGATTGAGTTTGGTTTGCCTTTATAAGCCTATGTTATGTGCAGTTTTTGCAAAATAAGTCAACACAAATATTTTGTGAGGGCCTATGCTTGTACACAGCACAGATTTTAATACAGTTTCTTGTTTGTTCCAAGCTGAGTTTTTCAAACTTCAGCAATTCAGGTACTACCTTTATGACTTTTTACATATCTGCATTAGATTGTAGTATCACTAATATTTTATTTAAGGAAATTAACTTTATTTACTTAAATTTATGTTGAAGGAAAAGTATATATTACTAACAGAAATGAAAAAAAAAAGTATCACTTGTTGGAAGCAGAAAGTATTGACACATATAATTGTAATAAAAACAACCAAAACATTTGCCTGCTGGAGTTCTGAGGTTGAGGACTGTTCTTTTTGTTGTTGTTAAAGTGGGTAATTGAGGTGCTGGAGGTGCTAAAGATGTACAACCTTTAACTAACTCTTTTTTTCCCCTTGAAGTTAACTAGAAGGATTGAAAGAATGGTAAAAAGGAAATATTATCACTATGTGGTACAATGTACTTTATTGTCATGTCTGAATGCTGAATAAAATGACTTTGGGAACATCAGAGATTTTGGAAATACCATTTAAAAGCATTTAATTTTGCTTTCTGACTTGGTTTGTGCCATTGTCATATATCAGTGCTACTATCCTGCATAGACTTTTACTCTATCTTAGAGAGAAAGGTATTTATCAAGCACCTATCTTTTACTACTTCAGAAGGCTCATATCTCTACATTTAATTTCTAGCCCCACGTGTGTCATCTAATACAAGGCAACTCAACTCCAGTTCTTCATCTTCTGACAAGACTCGTAGAATAAATTCAAGCTATGGCAGCAATCAAATATGAGGAATCACTACCGTCTTTCTATTGGCACCTGCCATCATTATTTTATTCAATTTTGTTCTGGTCTTTTTAAGTAACTCTAGCTTGCCCATACAAACTCAAAGTAGTCACTCAGGCATTAGTAGGCTACGATTCAGTTGGAACCACTCATACTTGTCTACTCTAGTTTCTTGCTACTCCAAGTGTGGAAGCATTGCATTTACATGGGAGTTTGTTAGAAATGCAGATTCTCAGTGTCTCCCTCAGTCCTGCTGAATCAGAATCTGCATTTTAACAAGACCCCTCTCATTCCCTTGGTGATTTTTATGCATGTTGAAGTCTGACGGACACTAGTCAGCATCCTCCGTCTCCACTTCTCTGTTCATCCTGGTTTGTCAGCTACCCCTCTCTGCAGGCCCCTCCTTACCCTTGGACTTCTCCACCTCTTACTCAGTGGTCCTCAAACCTGGCTGCATGCTAGAATCACGTGGTGAGTTTTGTTTTTTAATTGTGATTGCTGGTCTCCACTTCCAGATGTTTTTTGTTCTGTTTTGTTTTAACTAGAAGTAGTGTCTAAGTTTGAATTGCCCTAGGTGATTCTAATGTGATGTCAATATTGATACATATTGTATGAATGGTTGGTTTGGACCCCTGGCATTGGCTCTCTGGCTTCACAAACCATTCAAATAGTAGGGTGTGTCTAACTTGACGTAACAAGTTATGCCTAGTTGAACTTCCCTTGAAGTCCTATATTAAGGACAAGTGATTCACAAGTTTCCCCCTCTGAACAATGTATGGGAAGAAACTCATGTAGCTAATGCAGCATCGGCAGTAACATTATACTTTTTCACTGCTCATCAAAACCAACTCTAAGAATATGTTTCAGTCTTAACAGATTTAAAATTTGTTTAGGGCTCATTCTCTGTCTAAAAATTTTAGATACATAAATGATATAGCTATCATAGAAACTGTAGACTTCAAGCCAAAAGGAAAGAATTTTGCCATTGTAAATTTTAGACATATCCATAATGTGTTCATATAACCTAAGAGTGGGAAAAAATCTGTTTAGGAGCAAACAAGAAAGTTTATTTTAGAACAATGTGCTTTATGTAAAGTGACTCCTAATATCCCATCTATTTATTTGTCCCCACTGCAGCTTGGATCTGACTATGCACTCAGATGAATTTGGTCTCCATTGGAAGCCTTTATAAAACATGTGCCACAGAAAGTGTCAGCCATGACCAAATGTCATACGTGCTGCTCCTGTCTCCCTCTACCTCATCCGCTAGAATCTGTTACTCGTGCCTCTAGCTAAATTCCCACACATAGTTGTATAGACCCTTAGACTTACGGTTTTCGTCAATTTCTGCTTCGTCCCTCTTCTGGATTCCCGATGCTTTGTTCCACAGATTTTCATCCTGGGCCCCTAGAATAATAACAATGATCACTAATTGCTAGATGCTACTAAGAAAACACTAAATATCCAAATATCATCCTATTTTCTCTTCACAATAACCTTACTCTGATTTTACAGATGAGGAATCTGAGACATAGAGAGATTTATGTAACTTGTTGTATTCGTTCTGGCAGATTACACTGTGGTAACAAACAACTCTAAATTTCAGTTGCTAGCAGGACAGGCTCATGATAAACATCAGTTGTAGGTCTATGGTTTGGTCCTGGCACTTCCCACAAAGCGCCTTTACTCTGAGATCTAGGCTGAAGGAGCTGACCCTCACTGCAACATGCTCTTCTCATAGCAGGGGGAAAAGAATAATGAAAAAAATCATGGATTGGATCTTAAATATTCTTTTTGCACTTTTTTTTTTTTTATCACTTTTGCTCATATTCACTTGTCTAAGCAAGTCAAATGGCCAAGCCTGAAATTAGTGGCTGTAGGCGGGACTCCTGCCACAGGGAGGGACTCTGAAGAGATGACCCAGTAGAGAATAAAAGCTTGTATTTTAAACAAATCATACAGAGTTGCCCAGTCTCATAGTCAAAAAGAGGCAAAACTGGAGTTTGACTACAGCTCTGTTTAATTCTCAACCATTGCAATGATGCTTCCATTTTGCCTTTTTCACTTTGCTGATTTCAAGTATTGAACACCTAGCATGTCTAACTACACAGTCCTTCCATGCTCCTCACTGATTTAGCTGTTCTCCCTGAATATAACTTCGGGTCTGAATGAATTATAACCTTGACAAATATGTAGTCAATGTAGCTGAACTGCAGGTCCCTGCTTTCTGATCAGCTTGGTAAGGCCACGATAAGTGTGAGTCTGTTTTCCAGCTTCTGCTCTGCTCCACATATCAAATAAAGGTGCTCCCATCTTCAACATGATGGATACAGATAGCTTCTTTACTGTTGTAGGGAAATTCACAGGGACCAAATTTTAGCAGCGTGGCCTTAAACCCTGAAGAACCATATTTAAACTTGGACAAGCAACTTTTTAGGATGATTTCTAACCAGAAACAAATTGTGGGGGTTAAACATGCTCTACAGGAAGTCTTGTTTATTGCTGGTCTCAGGGAACTGAATTAGTGAGGTTCTGTCAACACTCTTGGATCATTTCAGAGGGGGTTAGCCCCTCCAAAATCTACCCACTCATATCATCTTTCACCACTCATAAAGAGAGGCCACAGACTTCAAGCTTCCTGTCTTTTTTTGCCAATGTTAGGAAGCTGCAGAATCTTTTATGCTTTATTTCCAAATAGAAAATATATTTTGCTATGACAAGATCCAGTTTTAATCATATATTAATGATCATGTGGGCTGAATTCTTCTCTTGTAGGCAGCAATGTGGACCCGTTTTTTAAATTAGCATTTGCAAAAGCTACCTTATAACTTAAAAGTTGACTTTGTTTTTTAAAGAATATTATTGGAAAAGAAAACAAACATAGTATAAAACTATCTTTATTACAATATCTTTGCAGAGTATGACCTCATTGTATTGCCCTTTAAGAAACTGTGTTTACTTTCTCAAGTGTACACATCCAAACAGTCTCTGAGGGTTCATCTCTACAGTTGGCAATATACTAAGATTTATGGTCTATTAGAGACAGTGAAAGTAAGACAGAATTGTATAAGTAAAAGCATAATTTATAGAGTTTTAAACTTGAAACAAGTCTTCTTTCCAAAAAAGCAGTTATTTCCATGCTAACTTGCCTCCCAGTAAGCTCTTGTGCACACATTGGGATTGGATGGGATTGAATATTTCACAATATATTTTTTCATTGGATAGTTGGTATATGTGAAATCATGATGAGGCATAAAAAATCACAACGTTTTTCAATGTTCTTTTCTATGCCTTTCAAATCTTAACAAAAAGGACATATTGGGGCCCCAAAACCAGAATAAGACTTTTATCAGAATGCAAGAATCATAATATAGGTGTTCTTCATATGTGCCTTCTATGAATTTTCATCATGTATTTTTGTGTAAATAAAATAGAGAAAATGAAAATTGGAAAATGTAGTTCTGACCAAAGAATGCTCTTCAATTTCCTCCAAATTTAAGGCTTCATTCTTACCCAATACTTAACAAAAAGCAGTGCCCATTTAGACTTGGCAATCGTGGCTTGACTCCTGTTGTAGCTTTATAATTTTCTGTACAAGTAGCAATCACTGCAGTAGTTTTGATTAAATGATTACCCATAGGCCTGCTCTTGAATGAAATGACAAATATTCACCGAAAAAAATTCAGGCAGACACTGTAAACTCGGAAAATTTCTAGGATGAATGTGCTCCAAATGGCATTATGTGTTAGAAATAGCAATGATCTACAACTCAAACTTTAGAATCTACTTTCTATAGAGGGAAGAAACTGGCTTTATTGACTGAAAATGATGGTGGGGGAGAGTTTTAAAAAATGTGATGTAAGGAAACAGTTTGGGGAACTCAACACGTTAAGTACTTGCAGAAAGTATGGTGGATGTGTGTAGGTTGACATGTATGTGTGGATGTGTGTAGGCTGATATGTATACCAGAGGAAAAAAAAATCTTGAAAAGAGACACAGAAAGCCAGGGAATTGTGTCTTCCTCCTTTTCAGTTCCCATCACTCATTCTATTCGTTGTATGAATAAGAACTCGTTTTCTTTGAACACCAACAAGAAAAAAATGATTTAGGCATTCACATAAGAAAAACATCACAAATCTTATTTTAATTTCTATGATCTCATTGCTAAAACAATTGTATCTCTAAAGAGTAATACCCTGTGCCTTAGCTATATCATCTTCATTTCAGTTTTTCATCCTTGCATGATGAGACACCAGCGGGGCAGATTCAAAATAGTCAAGCATAAAGAAGCTCTAGGCTACTTTCAAAATACATACTCACAACTTAAAAATAAACTTAACTTTTGCAAGTACTAGGTTTTAGAAACATACTCTATGTTTTACTTGGAAAAACAACAGAATTATTCAAATATCTAAGTATTGGGTGGTTCTAGATACTTCTGTTTATTTCTTTTCAGTTGACAAATGAATATTATATATATTTATTGTATACAACATGAGGTTTTGATATATGTGTATATATATTGTAGAATGACTAAATCAAGCTAATTGTTCTAGAGAGATTTTTGATCTTAGCAAATCCTAAAATGATGCTGATTGTAGATTAAGAGTTCAAAGGAATGCAGTGCATGGGGAATTAATTTATGCCACTGATATTGAAACAAATTATTTGCCTTTGAAGTTTGGGGGCTTTACTAATGCAAAGATAAAATATATGGGTTGCTACTTGATTTGCAAACCATAGAATAAACATTCACTTTGGGTTGAATGTAAAGTTTTCTTTCACTAAAGCATAATCACATTGGAAATTTATATAATGATACTCTATTAATAATAAAAAAAATAAACTCAACAGGTTTTAGGAGAGAAGCACCAAAGGACACAAATTTTCATTTTCACTTTGCCATTAACTTGCTGTGTGATTAAGTGTTGATTTCAGGTGAATGAACCTACCTCAGTTTTATTTCCAATCTACAATGGAAGACAGGGTCTTAAAAATTAGGACTCCCCATGGTTAATTCTAGATATAATTTGGATTTTGCTACTGTAAGCCCTGTGTAGGCATAGTTGGGAATTAAACAGAGGCCTACAATCTCTATGAAAATAGAGTGTGTTAAATCAGCTAATTAAGAACGAATGGGAGATTTTCAGTACATCTTTTTTTAATGGCAGCAAGAAAGGCAAGGTCAAGAGTGTAGAAGATAAGGTAGGATTGGCAAGGGTCTGGCCAAGAATGGGAAGAAAAGAGAAGAGCTTCTCATAGATGTCACCATAGTTGTAAAGGAATGTCAGCAGGATTTACTGTAGACAATGACCTTTCTTTTCTAACACTGGGGATGACTTAGAGCCTCTTGAGAACGGACAGTTTTAGTCCATGTGGCATCCAGCAGAGGATAGAGTACCAAAACTGCATGCTCACATTGACATAACCCTTGGAATTTACAAACCATGACCCCATGTTAGCCTAATGTTTCTTTTCAATATTTTAATGGCTGAAGCAGGGAATGAATGCAGTGGTTAGGCATATGGACTTTAGAGTCAGACAGTCCTAGGCTCAAATCCTGTTCCATCTTCTTGTCTGAACTGACTTTGGACAGTCCATTCCTTTAACAAAGATGTGTTGAATCTGCTATGCTATGCACTGGTAATAAATCAGTAAACGATGATTTTTAGATTGTGACAAGTGCTCTCAAAAATAGAATATGGTTATGAAAAGGACACTAATGGAGCCTGGCTAAATGGGATTGGGTTTTAGGAAAAACTATTCCTAGGAGGCAGCATTTGAGCTTAGACAGTTGAGAAGAAGGAGCCAGCCATGAAATGTCTATTGGAAGAAAGCTCCCGGAAGAAGAAACAGCACATGCAAATGTCCTGTGGCGGGAAAGTGCTTACCTGGGCCAGGAAAAGCAATTCAGCTAATGTCCCTGAGTACTGTGAAAGAAGGAGAACATAGTGTGTGATGAATTCAAAGACGTAATTAGAGGTTAGGTCCTGTGGGGCTTATAAGACATGAGAGGACATTTAGATTAGACTTTTATCTATGCAATTAAGCCACTTCGTGGTGGGGGGGGGGGGGTGGTGGGCATTGCAAAGGGCATGACAGTATTTGTTGAACGATTTTAGGAGATCATCATTAATATTCCAACAAAGTAGATCAAAGAACAGTGAGAGTGGAGACAAAGATTCCAGTTTTGAGGCTATTTTAGTTTTTGAGATAAATAGCTTTCTAGTCTCAGTTTTCTTACTTGTAAAATGGGAATAATAATAGGTACATCATAGGGTAGCTGTAAAAATAAAATGAGAAAAGATAAAAGAGCAAATACACAACTCTCACAAATAGTGAGCCTTCAATAAACAGAAGTTGTCATTGTCCTCCATATACACACAAGAAAACTGACTCTCTTAGAGGTTAAATGACATTGTCCAGGTCAGATAGTAAAAATACATAGATGGCTGGAGCTTGAATCCAAGTTGTAGAATTCCAAAATTAGTGTAAAAGTCTACATCCACATAGTTAGAAAAGGATAGAGTTCAATTCAACAATTGCTTCTGAGACACACAAAGAATGCAAGAACAGTTCAGGAGAGGTCATGTGATGAGAAGCAGCTTGTCACATGTGGCAAACTCTGAGTGATTTTGAATTATTGGTGTAAACAGCATATGAAGGAAGAAGGAGGAGTTGAGGTTGGGAGAAAAGGATCAGAGGTGAAATAATTACCAACAGGAAAGATACTACAGTTGAAAGTAAAAACTATGACTTCTATAGGCTGAAAATGAGTAGGATATCTAGACTGCCAGGGAGAATGGGGCAATAGTGTCATTGAGTAAGTAGGAACTGACAGACATTAAACATGCTAGTTGACTTATACTGCCTCATATGAGCCTGATAGCATTTGCGTGAGCACTCAGAGCACGTGGTGTACAAATGTGGAGATGGAAGCTTTGCTGGATTAAGTGCCTTGTTTAAGGCCACTCAGATGGCAAATAAAAGAACCAAGAGGAGAGCCCCGATTGTTTTCCTATAGTTCAAGCTCCATCTATTGTCTACATTTACATTATCCTATGTTCCCTGTGTAATAATGAAGATGGTTGAGAAAGAGCTAGAAGCAGAACAAAGCAGAAGAGGTGAATGACAGGACACTGAGGGCATGAAGGAAGATTTAAAGGGAAGGCAGAGAGAGGAGGATAGAAATCAGCATCTATCCAGATAATACTTGGATATAGGTTAATGTTGGGGAATTAGGAAGAGAAGAACATAGTGCCTGGAGGACAGTAGAGACAAAAAGACTTTAAGAAGTAGGGAAGGAGGGAGGGAGGAAGGGTGGGAAAGAAATTGGCAAAGGGTAAGAGGGAGAAGGCATGGGAGAAGAAAGGAGAGAAAAGCAGAAAGAGAAGGGATGATATATTGGCAAACAAGCTGTTGGGGAGATTACAGCTAGTATAAGCAGATGACTATGCCTGGGGAAAACATCTCTCTGAATGGGAAAACAGGAATATGAAACTCTGAGTGGATAAGTACAAAGAACGGGTGATAATTCATAGCAGTTACAACAGTGGGGCTTACATGGTTTGGAGCTGGAGAAGACTGGAAGAAATTTTCCTCTCCATTGCTTCCCCTCTCTCGCAGCACTCAGGAACTCTGGCTGAACTGTATCCTTTCTTGACATGATTATATTTCCTGAACCTCAAATAAGGACACATAACCTGATTTAAAAATAACAGAAAAACTTTGCTGCTACCTCCACATAGGAAAGATAACCTAAAAAAATGTACTTAGTTGGCATTTTTAGAGCATTTTCATGATAATATGACTATAGTAATGAAGAATAGTTGAAATTGAGATATCTCAGAAATTCCAGAAAATGTGGTAACAACAATTAATCCTGAGTGCCAAGCATTGTTCTAAGAGTCATTCAATCCTCTCCACAACCCTGTGAAGTAAATTCTTTTATAAACTTTTATAAACTCCACGTAATAGATAAGAAATCAGTGGCACAGTGGGGTTGAGTAACTTTTCAAGGTCATAAAAATAGCAAATGGCAGAACTGGACCTGCATTTTGTGGTTTCCAACTACTACATGAAATTCCCAAAGGGCTTGATTACATTTCTTTTAGTTCTGTGTGATGGCAATGTTATCTCAAAAGAATTTTGGAACAGACAGGTTATGAGTTTTACAGTTTCTGTTAATTTAATCTACCATTTAAAATATTTATATACAGGTAAGTAAAACATTAGGAACCACCAGATAATGTAGGCAAAGAGCTTTGAGATCTTCATAGGTTGCTGACATGAATAGTACTCACTCCCTCTTTCAAAATGAAAAATCTCTTGCCAAACAAAGGTGAAAAGTCCCAAGCCAAACACTAAAGTAGGTTGTATTTCTTTCTATGTTGCTTTATGAAATATTGGCAGCCAGACATATTTCTCAACCCTAGAAGACATAAATCTTTCCAAGGGAAACCAAATTTCTTTGGTTTGGCTGCCAAACTATGACTTCAGCCTTGAATCTCATCTCAGAAAACTGTAAACACCCTTTTCCTCCCCTGTGTTTAATTTCAAGCGTATCTTCCCTTCCCAAAGACCATCTTTCTTCCTTTTCAGTGGCTGTCTCTCACCCTATCTCATCCTGCGTGCCAACCTGTGAGTGCTGACCTGCTGAGAGATGGGCTGTCCAGGCCAGTTCAAGCCCTCTGCACCCCCACCTCTTGCTCACACCCCTCTGTTCTTCTTTCCTTTACTTTATACATTTTTCTTTTTACTAACAGTTCTTAGCTTTCAATTCACATTCCATTGAGGGTTGATGATTTCACCCTATAAGTTTTTTCCCTGGACCTGCTGCTGTCTCCTTTATCACAGTGCACCTTGACTTCCTACTTTGTGCCTATATGGCAAAAGGATTCACAGGTTTCATTTAAAAATAGTCTTAAATCACTTTTCCAGTAACCAAAGGCTAATTGACTAGATTGACTCATGAACAATTAGATCCACATAAATATGCAAACATATCTGAAGCTATATGTGCCTTAGGGTGAAGAGAATTCAGGTTCCTACAAATGGGGAAGGGATGATGTTCATACTCCAGAAATTCAGATCAGCATGATATCTCCGGGCATTCATATGAAGGAGAAAGTAGGGTGTAGGGGAATATGCATTGGGCTAGGAGACAGGAGATCAGGTCCTAGTTCAAGTTCTGACTCAAGACAAACCAGCTCTGTGACACTGGGAAGAAAGTTATACCATCATTCACTCTGGGTGTTAATTTTTTTCATACGTAAAATAAAGCACCAGACTAGGTAGATTCGAAATCTGGATAAACTTTAGAATCTCTTGAACACTTCTGGAGTTTCACAATAGAAATAGAAATTAGGGCTTCAGTGCAGACATACTTAATGAGCATCCTCAGGAATAAAGCCCTAGAATCTGAATATATGGTTTGATGTAGCCACCCTACTCTAGCTTTAAGGACCAGCATCAGGAGGCCTTTTGATTTGTTAAACTATTATGTCCTTCAAGTTTCATCAGTATTTCCCAGGCAAGGTAAATTATGAAACAGGAACACACACTGCTATCCACTAGAATAATGCTTCAGAAGTGGCTAGTGCTGAAGGGAGCAACAGAGAGCCAGAAAGGCTGAACTTGTTGCTCTGGACTAGTTTATCAGTTGCTTGGATGTTCAGGGGTTCTTGTACAGCAAGTAACAGCAACAATCCCTCCTCCTATATGATTTTTCTGTCCTAATATACTGTAATTACAATCATTTTCAGGGCTACTCCTAAAAATAGACATTACTTTTATATAGCCGTGATATATACTTTTATATAGCTGTGATCTGACCAGGTCTGTTTTCACCTTAAAGATACTTGTCACATCCCTCTCATAAAGATTGTATCCTTGGCTCTTGGTGTCTTATTGGCATATGAAAGTGCCATGAGAGGAACCACCTATAGTTGCAGTTCATAAGAGCCAGGTGAGCACAAGGCCTTTCAGGATCTGGGAATTGGTTGATCTCATTTCTTTCTCCCCCCGCTTCCCACCCCAAGAATCCTTTTCATGGTAAAAAAACATTATGATTTCTTTTGGGGTAATTATTTCTTTGATTCTTGGGTAATTGCCCCAATTTAATTATTGGCTTCCTTTCTTCACACATTCCTCTATCTATTTGTTTTGTCCGCTGATTTGGTCATCACTCCCACAAAAAGCAGAGTGTGCTTTGGCCAATGGGGTACTAATACACGTGATGCAAGCAAAGGCTTCAAATGCGCTTGCGCTCTTATACTTTGCCTTGGGAAAAGCCTCTCCCGTGCAGCCGCCACCCTGCTGCCTGGGACCCAGAATGAACTGTGTATGGAGTATATCTTTGCCATCTGTCCCACATCTTTAAGCAGAACCCAGCTTACAACAGCTGATCACCAGCCTATCTGCAGGTAGGAAATACATTAGTATGATTTAAAGCCATTGAGTTTTGAAGTGGTTTGTTACATTCCAATAACTGATTGATTCAGTTTGTCAGTCAAGGTTTTCGGCCTTCCCCTCACCAACAGGGAACATGTGACCCAATCTAGGCCAATTAGATCTTCTTCCCAGAATTACAAAAGGCTAATGAAGAATGGGAACTGCCTCATCCCAGCAATCAGCCACTCCCTAAAAACTTCATGTATTAGTTCCTGATACATGGATGGCTGAGGCTCTCCCCACACCTATTCTTCCCTTGTTTGTTCACCAAATGTCTCTCATGCTTTGTCCGTTCTATCTTTCTAATGAAGGTTTCTTATATCACTTCCTTATGTTCTCACGTATGTTTATATCCCAATCAATTGTTTTCTATTTAAGTTAGAGCCTTTTCTACTGTGTGCGACCATACACTCTTAACTGTTACTGAGGGCCTCAAAGGGAAACAAAAGGGTGTCAAAAGGAAAAGGGTGTTAATCACACAAATGGGGCAAAAGATAAGCTGGATCTTCCTGTACATTATAGTTGTATTTATGAATGGGCCAGACACAGAGAGTGTGCACTGATAATTCAGAGATTTCTATGTGTCATCATGGATATTATAACATTTTAGAATGCCAAATATGTGCCATCAAAAATGTATAGAAACATAGGCTCTGGCAGATGTTGAAAAATCTTTTTCATCAGAACTGTAAGTCTTTGCTTATATTTTTAAAATAATATTTATTATTATTATTTCACTAGTGTTGGGGGAACAGGCGGTGTTTGGTTGCATGAATAAGTTCTTTAGTGGCGATTTCTGAGATTTTGGTGTACCCATCACCTGAGCAGTGTACCCTGTACCTAATGTAGAGTCCTTTTTCCTCTCACCTCCCTGCCACCCTTCTCCCCGAGTCCCCAAAGCCCACTATATCATTCTTATGCCTTTTTGTCCTCATAGCTTAGCTCCCACTTATAAGTGAGAAAATACAATGTTTGGTTTTTCCATTCCTGAGTTACTTCACTTAGAACAATGGTCCCCAACTTCATCCAGATTGCCGTGAATGCCTTTAGTTTGTTCCTTTTTAGGGCTGAGTGGTATTCCATGGTGTGTGTGTGTGTGTGTGTGTGTGTGTGTACATATACACATATATATTCTTATACATATTCTTTATTCACTTATTGGTCGATGGGCACTTAGGCTGGCTCCTTGTTTTGGTAATTGTTGACTGTGCTGCCATAAACATGTGTATGCAAGTATCTTTTTCATATAATGACCTTTATTCCTCTGGGTAGATAACCAGTAGCAGGATTGCTGGATCAAATGGTTGTTCTACTTTTAGTTATTTAAGGAATCTCCATACTGTTTCCCATAGTGGTTATATTAGTTTTACATTCCCACCAGCAGTGTAGAAGTGTTCTCTTTTCACCATACCCATGTCAACATCCATTATTTTTTAATTTTTTAATCATGGCCATTCTTGCAAGAGTAAGGTGGCATCTCATTGTGGTTTTCATTTGCATTTCCTTGAAAATTAGTGATGTTGAGCACTTTTTCATATGTTTGTTGGCCATTTGTATATCTTCTTTTAATAATTGTCTATTCATATCCTTTGCCCACTCTTTGATGGGATTTTTTTTTTTCTTCCTGATATAAGTTCCTTGTAGATTCTGGATATCAGTCTTTTGTCAGGTGTATAGATTGAGACTATATTCTCCTACTCTGTGGGTTGTCTGTTTACTCTTCTGATTATTTCTTTTGCTGTGCAGAAGCTTTTTAATTTAACTAGGTCCCATCTCTTTATCTTTGTTTTTGTTGCTCTTGGTTTTGGATTCTTGGTCATGAACTTTTTGCTTAAGTCAATGTCTAGAAGAGTTTTTCTGATGTTATCTTCTAGAATTTTTGTGGTTTCAGGTCTTAGATTTAAGTCTTTGATCCATCTTGAGTTGATTTTCATATAAAGTGAGGAATGAGGATCCAGTTTCATTCTTCTATATGTGGCTTGCCAATTACCCCAGCACTATTTGTTAAATAGGGTGTGTTTTCCTCACTTTATGCTTTTGTTTGCTGTGTCGAAAGTCAGTTGGCTGTTAGTATTTGGTTTTATTTCCGGGTTCTCTATTCTGCTCCATTGATCTATGTGACTATAATTATGCCAGTACCATGCTGTTTTGGTAACCAAAGTCTTGTGGTATAGTTTGAAGTTGGGTAATGTGATGCCTACAGATTTGTTCTTTGTGTTTAGTCTTACTTTGGCTATGGGGGGGGTCTTTGTTGGTTCCATATGAATTTCAGGACTTTTTTTCTAGTTCTATAAAGAATGATGATGGTATTTTAATGAGAATTGCATTGAATTTGTAGATGGCTTTTGGTAATATGGTCATTTTCACAACATTGATTCTACCATCCATGAGCATGCAATGTGTGTCCATTTCTTTGTGTCATCTATGATTTCTTTCATCAATGTTTTGTAATTGTTCTTGTACGGATCTTTCACCTCCTTGGTTAGGTATATTTCTAAGTATTTTAGTTTTTTGCAACTGTTGTAAAATGGACTGAGTTCTTGATTTGATTCTCAGGTTGGTCGTTGTTGGTGTATAGCAGAGCTACTAATTTGCGTACATTAATTTTGTCTCCTGAAACTTTACTGAATTCATTTATCAGATCTTGGAGCTTTTTGAATGAGTCTTTAGGGTTTCCTACATATATGATCACATAATTGGCAAACAGTGACAGTTTGACTTTCTCTTTACTGATTTGGATGCCCTCTATTTCTTTCTCTTGTCTGATATCTCTGGCTAGGACTTTCAGTACTACGTTGAATAGAAGTGGTGAAAGTAGGCATCCTTCTCTTGTTCCAGTTCTCAGGTGGAATGCCTGCAAGTTTTCTCCATTCCATAAAATGTTGGCTGTGGATTTGTAATAGATGTCTTTTATTACCAAGAGCTATGTCCCTTCTATGCCAACTTTGCTGAGGATTTTAATCCTAAAGCGATGGTGGATTTTGTCAAATGCTTTTTCTGTATCTATTGAGATGATCATATGATTTTTGTCTTTATTTCTGTTTATGTGGTGTTTCACACTTATTAACTTGTTTTCGTTAAACCAGCCCTGCATCCCTGGTATGAAACCCACTTGATCATGGTGGATTATCTTTTTTATATGCTGTTGGATTCAGTTAGCTAGTATTTTTGTTGAGGATTTTTACATCTATGTTCATCAGGGATGTTGGTTTGTAATTTTCTCTTTCTGTTATGCCATTTCCTGATTTTGGAATTAGAGTGATACTGGCTTCATATAAAGATTTAGGGAGGATTCTCTTTTATCTGTCTTTGGCAATAGTTTCAGCAATATTGGTACCAATCCTTCTTTGAATGCCTCACAGAATTCAGCTGTGAATCCATCTCATCTTGAAACTTTTTTGTTGGCAATTTGTTTATTATTGTTTCAATTTTGCTATTTGTTATTGGTCTGTCAGAGTTTATATTTCCTCTTGATTTAATCTAGGAGGGTTGTATATTTCCAGGAATGTATCCATCTCCTCTAGATTTTCTAGTTTGTGCATGTAAAAGTGTTCATAGTAGACTTGAATGATCTTTTGTATTTCTGTGATATTGGTTATAATATCTTCCATTTCACTTCTAATTGCACTTATTTGGATCTTCTCTCTTCTTTTCTTGGTTTATCTTGCTAATGGTCTATCAATTTTGGTTATCTTTTCAAAGAACCACTTTTTGTTTCATTTATCTTTTGTATTTTTTGTTTATTTCATTAGTTCTGCTCTCTCTTTTTTTTTTTTTTTTCTTCCACTGAGTTTGGGTTTGGTTTGCTCTTGTTTCTCCAGTTCCTTGAGGTGTGACCATGGATTGTCTATTTGTGCTCTTTCAGATTTTTTGATGTAAGCATTTAATACTACGAACTTTCCTCTTAGCACTGCTTTTGCTGTGTCCCAGAGGCTTTGATAAATTGTGTCACTATTATTGATCAGTTCAAAGAATTTTTTAATTTCCATCTTGATTGCACTGTTGACCCAAAGATCATTCAGGAACAGATTATTTATTTTTCATGTATTTATATAATTTTGAGAGTTCCTTTTTGAATTTCCAGTCTTGTTCAACTGTGATCTTAGAAGACACTTGATATAATTTTGATTTTCTTATGTTTATTGAGACTTGTTTTGTAACCTATCATATAATATATCTTGGAGAATGTTTCATATTCTGATGAAAAGAATGTTTATTTTGCAGTTGTTGTTGCTATTTATAGTGTTCTGTAAATATTTGCTAAGTCCATTTGTTTTAGGTTACAGTGTAAGTCCATTGTTTCTTTGTTGACTTTCTGTCTTGATGACCTGTCTAGTGCTGTCAGTGGAGTATTGAAGCCCCACATTATTATTGTGTTGCCATCTATCTCATTTCTTAGGTCTAGTAGTAATTGTTTTATAAATTTCAGAGCTCTAGTGTTAGGTGCACATTTATTTAAGATTGTTGGACTAACATTTTTATCATTATATAATGTCCCTCTTGGTCTTTTTTAACTGTTGTTAAAGTATGTTCTGTCTGATATAAGAATAGCTAATAATCCTGCTCTCTTTTGTTGTCTATTTGCGTAGAATAATGTTTTCCACCCCTTAACCTTAAGTTTATGTGAATCCTTATGTGTTGGGTGAGTCTCCTGAAGACAGCAGATATTTAGTTGGTGGATTCTTATCCATTCTGCCACTCTGTATCTTTTAAGTGGAGCATTTAGGCCATTTACATTCAACATTAATATTGAGATGTGAGGTACTATTCCATTCATCATGCTAGTTGTTGCCTGAATACCTTGTTGGTTTTTTTCTTTGTGTTAAGGTTTTATAGACCCTGTGAAATTTATCTTTAAGGAGGTTCTATTTTGGTGCATTTTGAGGTTTTGTTTCAAGATTTAGAACTCCTTTTAGCATTTCTTGTAGTGTTGGCTTGGTAGTGGCAAATTCTCTCGGCATTTATTTGTCTGAAAAAGACTTTATCTCTCCTTCATTTATGAAGCTTAATTTTTTTGGATACAACATTATTTTGTTTGTTTTGTTGTTAATTATTTTGTTTGAAGAGGCTAAAGATAGGACCCCAATCTTTTCTGGCTTGTAGAGTTTCTACTGAGAAATTTGCTGTTAATCTGATAGGTTTTCCTTTTAGAGTACCTGAAACTCTTGCCTCACAGTACTTAAGATTCTTTCCTTTGTTTTGACTTTAGATAACCTGATGACTATATTCCTGGGTAATTAGTTTTTGGCACAAATTTCCCAGGTTTTCTTTGAGCTTCTTTTTTTTTTTTTTTTTTTTTTTTTTTGAGACAGAGTCTCGCTCTGTCGCCCAGGCTGGAGTGCAGTGGCCGGATCTCAGCTCACTGCAAGCTCCGCCTCCTGGTTTACGCCATTCTCCTGCCTCAGCCTCCCGAGTGGCTGGGACTACAGGCGCCCGCCACCTCGCCCGGCTAGTTTTTTGTATTTTTTTAGTAGAAACGGGGTTTCACCGTGTTCGCCAGGATGGTCTCGATCTCCTGACCTTGTGATCCGCCCGTCTCGGCCTCCCAAAGTGCTGGGATTACAGGCTTGAGCCACCGCGCCCGGCCTCTTTGAGCTTCTTGTATTTGGATGTCTAGATCTCTAGCAAGGCCAGGGAAGTTTCCCTCAATGATTCCGTCAAATATGTTTTCCAAACTTTTAGATTTTTCTTCTGCCTCAGGAACACCATTTATTCTTAGGTTTGTCCATTTAACATCATCTCAGATTTCTTGGAGGCTTTATTCTTTTTTTACTTTTTGTGTTTTTATTTTTTGACAGAATCTTACTCTGTCATCCAGGCTTTAGTGCAATCGTGTGATCTTGGCTCACTGCAACATCTGCCTCCCAGGTTCAAGCAATTCTCATGCCTCGGCCACCTGAGTAGCTGGGATCCCAGACTTGTGCCACCACATCCAGCTAAGTTTTGGATTTTTAGTAGACAGTTTCGCCATGTTGCCCAGGCTGGTCTTGAACTCCTAAGCTCAAGCGATCTGTCTGCCTTGGCCTCCCAGAATGCTGGGATTACAGGCATGAGCCACCACATCTGGCTTTTTAAAAATATTATTTTTGTTTGTCTTTATCTGATTTGGTTAATTCAAAAGTCTCGTCTCCAAGCTCTAAAGTTCTTTTTTCTACTTGTTTGATTCTATTGTTGAAACTTTCCAGTGCATTTTCTATTTCTTTAAGTGTGTCTTTCATTTTCAGAAGTTTTTTTTTGGATCTCTATTTCTCTGGAGCATTTTCCATCCATATCGTGTATTGTTTTTAAAATTTCTTTAAGTTCCTTTTCACCTTTCCCTGGTATCTCCTTGAGTAGCTTAATAATCAACATTCTGTATTTTTTTATCTGGCAATTCGGAGATTTCTTCTTGGTTCAGATCCATTGTTGCAGAGCTAGTGTGGTCTTTCGGTGGTGGTACAGAAATTTGTTTTGTTATATACCAATGTTACTCTTCTGATTCCTTCTCATTTATGTAGACTATTTCAGTAGAAAAATCTGGAACTCAAGGGCTGCTGTTCAGACTCTTTGATCCCACGGGCTGGTCTCTTGATGTAGTGTACTCCCACTTCCCCTACAGATGGGGCTTCCTGCAAGCCTGACTACAGTGATTGTTGTTGCTCTTCTGGGTCTAGCCACTCAGCAGGGCTACCAGGCTCTGGGATGGTGCTGAGGAATGTCTGCAAAGAGTTCTGTGATGTGATCCATCTTCAGTTCTCCCAGCCATGGATACCAGCACCTGCTCTGGTGGAGGTGGCAGGAGAGTGAAGTAGACTCTGAGAGTCCTTGTTTGTATATACGTTTAATGTGTTGACTTTCTTGGATGCTGATTCTGCTAGCAGTCAAGTTGTCATGTGGACAGATTCAGGGCCACTAGTTAGTCAGGATGTTGCAGACAGTGGAATTATCTGTTGTTTTCTCCTTCCTTGGAGCAGGGTTGTTCTGTCATGAATTGCTGTAATGTCCTGAGTTGGTGGTTAGCCTCCAGTCAGGAGGTAGTGCTTTCAAGAGAGCACCAGAGTTTTTGCGTGTCTCATGGAATTTGTAGTGGCTTGAGGTTTCTTTCAAAGGATCTGTGAAGTATTTTGGTTTCCCTGGTCTGCTCCTGTACTGCTTCCTAAAACAAAATTCCATGGTTTGAGTCTCCACATGATGTTTTGTCCTGTCCAAGCGGGAGCTGCAGGTCAGCCCTGTCCCTATCCGCTGTCTTCCCGGAACTGCCCTACAACTTGCTTCCATGAATCTTGAGAAAATCTTGGCCTAACTCAAAACATGAAGGGTGTTTGTCACCTATATTTTCCTAGCCCCTTTCTTACTTTAAACATACACTTGTCTTGAAAAAGAGATAGAGAGTCTGAATCTGTTTTTCTTGTAAATTTTTATTAATAAGCAGATCTATTTAGGTAAAAATATTCTGAATTTTTATATAGAATGTCAGAAATCAAAAAATTCAGTGTCCTGCTTAGAAGCAACTATTATTTTTTTAAATGATTTTTCTACAGTAACTCCTAAACTCAACAGGTGAACAAGACATGTTCTAGCTTCACAGTCCCATTGGCTGTTGAGATAAGCAAGGTCTTGAATGTCACCTGAAATTATACTCTACGTTTGTTAATATTAGGAAACCATTGTTTCTTCAATTTACATTTTTCCCTTTTTGCAACAGCCTCATGTTAAAGAAGTAACATAAGTTTAATTATTCTAAGTGAAATAAGCCAGTCACAGAAGGACAAATACTGTATGATTCCATGTATATATATGAGGTTGGTAAAATAGTCAAACTCATAGAAACAGAGGGTGGAATGTTGGTTGCCAGGGAATGAGGTGGAAGGAGAAACAGGGAGTTGTTGTTCAACAGGTAAAGTTTTAGTTGTGCAAGATGACTAAGTTCTAGAGATCTGCTGTACATTGTGGCCTTAGTAAACCACACAGTATTATACCCTAAATAGTTTGCTGAGGTTAGATCTCATGTTACATGTTCTTACCATAAATCAATCAATCACAGATTGGGGCAGAAGGTGATTTGGATCTTCCTGTACATTTTAACTTTACTTATGAATGGGGCAGACACTGAGATTGAGCATTGATAATTCAGAGATGTATTTGTGTCATCATGGATTACATAACTTTTTAGAATGTCAAATACGTACACATCAAAAATGTGCAGGAACATAGGCCCTGACAGATGTTGAACACTCTTTTTCATCAGAATCATGAATCTTTGTTTCCATGAATTTTGAAAAAAAGATTGCCTAAGATCTTCGAAATGAATACATACAACATAAAACAAATCCATCACCATTAAAAAGTGACTCAAAGGAAATAAAATTCTAGAAGTGAAAAAATAAAAGCAGCCGCTAGACCCCACGCCACACCCATAAACTGTTGCATAACTGTTACCACCTCCAGTGATATATTGCCAAATCAAAGACCAAGGTATTCCCAGGATGATATGCTAAATTCCTTACCCAGGCATCCCTGTAGATCCTGTGCATTACAAAAGAGAGGAAAATTGGTTTCTCTCCAAGGACAAAGAGTTGGTAGAAAAGAAAAAATTTTAACGCATGTGTCTGCTGGCGGAGCTCTAGGCAGAGGTAGTATCCTTGGGAATTCCTGCCCTTCCAAAAGATTCTCTGGGGTTGTGTTGACAGCTTATCTTCAGAACACAAAGAGAGTGTTGGGAAAATACTAAGACCATCAATAAGCAGCTATCATTTTATTGAGAAAACGGAAAATGTGGTAACAAAATGGAATAATTTTGTTCAGAAGCCCTAAAGTTTGCTTTGACTCCATACAGTATATAAAAATATGCAAATTAAATTCTCAAGCAATCACTAGGACAGTTCTTTTTGCTTTCTGTGCACCAATTGTGAATTTCAGATATAGTAAGTACCAGTAAGTCCCACAGTTTGGATCAGAATTATTTGATGAATATTCTTATTACCTTGTGAAGCTTGCAAAGAGATAATTTCTATTTCAGTTACAAACAAGTGTGCAGGAATGGATGGATTCTACAGTAATACCACAATCATGGATATTCAAGCTACCTCACTGAACTAATCTTTATTAAGCCTAATAACTGTTATGTGACATATCCTGTGCTAAACAATGGGTGCCCATAGATAAATAAAATATTATCCCTTCTTTATGGGACTTATTCCCTAATGAGGAGGAATTCCAGAGTTTAAACTTAATAAATGGGTTGTTTTCAATTCTATAATGGAGATATAGAGGTTTCTGACTCATATACCCAACTGCTTTCTTGGAAGTATAATACAATGGTTATGAGCATAGTCTTGAGATGCGTACTGACTTGGACTTGCATCTAAACTCTACCTCTTACAAACTGTTATGTAGTTTCTATGAGCTTCTGTTTTACTGACTTTAAAATGAGGACAAAATCATAGCTATTTCACAGGTTGTTATGAGAAGTAATTGAGATCATACACATAAAAAACCTTGCACAGAGTAAATCTCCAATAAATATTAGCTTGGATTATTAGTATATTCCAGGCTAACACTTGGGTGGGCAGAGATGAATAATTTACTGTCACTGCCATTAAGGATCTTGCAAGACAGTGTAAGAGACATCCCCCTCTGTAAATAGCTCCATTCACAGAGATTCCACTGTTCTCTCCCTTAAGAAAACATGAATATTTCCGCTTTGCCACACCATGATCTTTGATCTAGATTGGAAATACTCATTTTTGTTTTACAGGACTCCTACAAAAAATATAAGTCACATAACCAATAAATTATGTCTTATATTAATAAAATTATAAATAAAAGATAAAACACATATAGAACCTTATATAAAATGACCCTAAAATTAGCTGAGATAAGACAGAGGAGGAATAATAGGAATTCATAAATTTTCTCTTTGGTTATAAGGTCTCAATTATTTCTGTGTTTACTTTAGTAGTGAGATGTAGCATGCATACTATAAAGTATGCAAGTCTTTTATGTACAGTTCAATAAGTTTTACTTATGTGCATACCTATTGACCACTCCCAGATCAAACACCCTTTCTCATGTACCCTTCCAATAATTACTTCCTCACCAAATGTAACCACCCTTTTGATTTCTATATATATATGTTTTGCCTGTTTCAGAACTTTACATAAGTAGAATCAAACATTATGTACACATTTACCTCTGTTCTATCATTCAACATTAAGTGATACTCATTCAGGTTGCATGTTGTAGTACTCTGTTTTTTTCATTAGGTTTGATTCTTTTGGTAATTTTCTATGGGCATATTAATTTTATCTACCAATAATGGCATCTGTAGTTTTTTCTACATTTCTGATCCTTGTTTCTTTTTGTTCATTTTTCTTATCTTATTGCACTGGATAGAACATTAAGTATAATATTAAATAGAAGAGTCAAAAGCAAGACATTCTTATGTCATTCTCAGTTGCAGAAAGAAAGTTTTAGTTATTTATTTTAACATTTATTGCCATTAAATATTATTTTGGTAGAGATTTTTGGTAGGTATTCTGGCACATTAAGAATTCTAGGTATTTTATTCTGAAGGATTGTTATCCTAAGCAAATGCTTTTTAAAAATCTGTTGTGATGGTCATATTAGACTTCCCTCCCCTTTTTTAGTATAACAAATAACATTTATTTCTTCTTCTATTATTACACCAATTTTGTATAACTGGAATAAAGCCTATCTGGACACAATGTATTACTCTTTTTTTGTACTCCTGGGTAGAATTTACTAATTTTTTTTATTTTAAAATTTTGCATCTATTGTAATGAGAGATTTGGCTGTTACCACCAAGAAATTTTAATAATGTTCTCTGGTGTTAAGGTCATGCTGACCTTATAAAATGAACTGCAGCAGTTCTTAGAGGGAAATTTATAGGTCAAAATACATGTATGCATATATTACTAAAGGATAAAGCCTGAAAATCAAAGATTAAATGACCATATAAAGGAACTAGTAAACTGCAATTTAAAGTCATAGAAGTAATAAAATATTTAAGAGATGCAATCTATGAAATAGAAAACAAAATGAAGTAGAAAAATAAAGAAGGCCAAAGTTTATACTTCAAAAATAATAAAATTGATAAACCTCTATAAAGATTTGACAGGCACAAAACTGAAAAAAGCCACAAATTAATATGCAAATAAAAGAGAATATTCCTACAAAGTATACTTTAAAAAATAATAGGAATATATAATTTTAAATATTACATCAATAATTTTAAAATTTAGAAGAAATGGACAAATTCCTTTTTAAAAGTTAACTATCAAAATTGATGAAATAATCTAATTTTTCTTATATTGTTAATGAATTGAATATAAGTCTGAAATTTTCTTGCACAGAGTGTTTCATGCCTAGATAAATCCTCTGGTCAATTTTTGCAAACATATAAGAAAGAAATCACACTATTGAAAAGTCAACCATAACTTCAGTGTTGCTCCTTTAAAAGTAATGTATCTTTTTTCTTATAGATGCTTTTAGGATTTGCTCTTTATTTTGAGCTTTCAAGAGTTTTACTAAGATGTATCTAGGTGTGATGTTCTTTGATTTGCCCTGATTTTGATTCATAGATATGCTTGAATCAGTAGACTTCCAACAGTTTTAGATAATTCTAGGCTATGATCTCTTCAGAGAATCTTGTCTCCCTTTCTATCTTGCTTCTTTTTCTGGACTCCAGTAACACATAAGTTTAATCTTTACACTGTGTACCTTATGTCTTATGGTTTTTTTTTTTTTTTTTTTTTTTTTTTTGAGGCGGAGTCTCGCTCTGTCGCCCAGGCTGGAGTGCAGTGGCCGGATCTCAGCTCACTGCAAGCTCCGCCTCCCGGGTTCACGCCATTCTCCTGCCTCAGCCTCCCGAGCAGCTGGGACTACAGGCGCCGCCACGTCGCCCGGCTAGTTTTTTGTATTTTTTAGTAGAGACGGGGTTTCACCGTGTTAGCCAGGATGGTCTCGATCTCCTGACCTCGTGATCCACCCGTCTCGGCCTCCCAAAGTGCTGGGATTACAGGCTTGAGCCACCGCGCCCGGCCGTCTTATGGTTTTAAAGCATCTCTCTTCATCTTTCTTGTCTCTCTTTTTCTCTGTCCCTTTCTTTCTCTCCTTCAATCTAAATATTTTCTAACCTATCTTCTTATATATGAATCCTTCTGTATGAGTCTAATCTGCTGTTAAATACATTAATTATAAAGATTCCTGTTTTGTTATTTTTATAGTTTCTTAATTTGCTGTGCAATTATCCACCTTTCCTATTTTCCTTGAACACAATAATCATAGTTATTTTACTGTTCACATCATTGTCCCAACAGCTGCATGACTTACAGATCTGCTTCTATTTTCTCCTGATTTTTGTAGATTGGGTTATTTTTCCTGGCATCCTGGCAGTCTTTGAATGAATGATAAATAATGTGTATGAAAATCCTAGTGGCCCTAGGTAATGTTATCTACCCTAGAGAGAATTTCATTTTTATTTGTCAGATATTAGAATACAAGTATTTCTCCTTGATCCAGTAAAGACTAGTCTATTTCTAGTTTTCTAGCACTCCTAGGGAATAAGCTTTCAGTGTTTGCCACTAAAATCCAAGAGTGTTTATTAAGGCCTTTAGCAAATCCCAAAGCTGTGATAATCTCTGCTTAGCTTTTTAATAGTTGCTTTATACTTATTTTCTTAGAATCTTGCTCTGCTTAATTACTGATTAGTGGTCACAAAATGTCTTGAGGGAAATTTCCTACAGAATGTAGGTCTCACTTTTCTATGATTCCCTTTTCTCTAAATCTTGGTTCCTCATGTTCTGGCTGTTTAGGTTGGTCTCCAGTGCCTTCAAAAACACCATTGGTTTTAGTGTTTGTTTGGTTTTTATTTTGATTGTTTTTGTAGATGGTTTTGCGCTGTAGCCAACTTTCAAAATTCTCTTATAGAACAGTGGGTCTGATACCAGCTACTCCATCACAACTGGAAGCAGGCTGGTCTTTAAATATGTTTTCATATTACCTTATCTAGACAAACCATGAGAAAATCGGGGCAGCTATAACAAGGACTGTTTTCCAGATGAAGAAATAGAAACCCAGAAGCATTAATGATTCCCCCAGATGGTCAGTAAGTTGCAGCGCCAAGTCAGTCCTAAAATCCTTGTCATCAGTTCTTCATCACTGGCACTTTCTACCTTACTAGTGTTTACCAAAATTCTGTCTCTGATAGACCACTTAATGGTCTTTTGGAGTAACTGTGATGACTAATTTTTGTGAAAAATTATCGTAATCTAAATAGCAAGTATAAAGCATGATAAAAAATATAATTTTCATTAATATTATCATCTCTTACCAAGGATTGGGATGGTTTTGTTTGGCATCCTCCACAGAAATAAAAATCACTCTTTTAGCTCAAACTATAAGCTCTGTGTCTTTTCTTTGCTTAGTATTTGTATCAACTATGCTACACTCTGCCTTTGCAATACTATTCAACAGTGAGAATGCTAGCATGCATTAGGAGACTTCATCGGAGAATGAGAGATATTTCTATTGTACATGAAACCAAAACTTGTGGACAGAATACACTGAATATAACATTCAGCTCTCTTTCACCAATGATGTCAGTGAGAAAACTGTAAACAAATAACAAAGGTTTCAAAGTTTCAAACTGGAAGATGCAGTAAATGAAGTATTACCACTACTCTTTAGTTATACAAACAAATATAAAATATTTGCTCATGTTTCATTGATTATGTGAATGTAATCTTGAAATCAAGTCAAGAAAATATTAATTGATTTATCTGATGAATTAAGCAAATATACTGTTAGTTATATGACTTGAATGAATGATTTCAAGTAATAGAAAAGGTCTTTACTGGAATTATCAATATTATGAAGACATTTTAATTTTATTTATTATTTCAAGTATTCATGTACACAATTTCCATCTTGAAATGCAAATTAAAACTATAGTGATGTCCTTCTACAAATCCATGAGATTGAGTAAATTTAAAAGTCTGACAATACCAAGTGTTGATGAAGATATGAAGCAAGAAGCTGTTATGCAGGGTTGGTATGAGTGAAAATTGGCTTATGATTACTGTATTAATTTACATTCCAAACAACAGTATATGAGGTACCTTTTCTCCACATTCTCACCAACACTTATCTTTAAACCACTTTAGAAAAGTGTCCTTACCCATACAATACTCTATGACCAAAAAATAACAATTCCATTGCTGGGTATATAACTAGAAAAATGTGTATACATGTATTCAACATACCTGTGAGAAAATAATATTCTATGGCCAAACAATAACAATTCCATTTCTGGGTATATACCTAGAAAAATGTATTCATATACCTAGATCATGTAAAAGAAAGTTCATGGCAGCAATTTTTGCAACAGCTGAAAATAATTCTAACATTCATCAAGATATCAGAATGTTAAGATGGATAAATAAATTGTGGTTATTAAGATGGTGAAATTTTATGCTACAGGAAAAGTGAACTCACTAGAGCTAGGTACAATAAACCTAATTTAATCTTATAAATATATTATTCATTGAAAGACTTTTTAAAATTATGAATTTATATAAAGTTTAAAACCAGTTAATATTAGCCATTTTATTTAGGGCCACATATAAAAGCAATCAAAGTACAAAGAATCTCAAGAATGAAAGTAACGTGCATATCAAGATAATGTCTTAATCTAAGAGGGATAAAGAGAATGTGATTGAAAAAGGTATACCCTGGGGCAAGGGGTTGCTTCTATAGTGTAGACAACAGCCTATTTCCTTATTTAGGTAGTAGTTAAAAGGATATTTACTTTCTGATTATTCATTACACTGTACATTTATGGCCTATGCACCTTTCTCTTCATGTGTTGTATTTTACCATTTAAAAAGTTATAAAAGTTTCTTTTTGGAAAACAGCATACTCCACTTTGGAAAAGAAGAATCTCATTTTCAGGGGAGCAGGCTAAAAGGACAAGTACTGCCATCTGATTTTATCCACAAATTTCTGTACTGCATTTCCTTCTACACCAAATCAAGATTAGTAGGCAGACTCATGTGTAGAGACTCATGTGTGGAGACTCACATTATGAACTTTTGCTCCAGGAACTAACACAGGAATATACCAGGAAAGCCAAGAGAATCCACAGACCCTTTGAAGGAAGTGCATTGCTCTCATAGACTCCAAGAAACTTGAAAAACTGAGAGCGCTCAAAGTGTAAACGTGTGAAAGAGGGATGATCCATCCCCAAACACCCACCCTCAGTGGGGAACCTGAAGGTCCAAATCACAGGAGAAAGATCCAACCTTAACCGGAGCTGAGACAAATTTAGAGAGCCGAGTGAATACAAGGGTAGAAGAAGCAGCGGGAAGAGCCCTGTGAGTTCTCTTGGGCTCCAGGGAAGTCATTTCTGACTTTGTCTCACAGAGGTCCTTGAGGAGGACTGCCAGAGGAACTGGGAAAAGACCCACAGAGAGAAGGAAACGTCCAAATGAACTTTGTAACAGCTTCAACCAAATGCAAAGATTCCTGCACAGAACTTGTAGGAGGGGGTGAATTGGGTGTGCTGACATGGCACAGAAGCTGGGGCAGGTGGGGAGGTATGAAACCTGAAAGCTCTGCTTGCTTTGTCAGCCACGAGGTTGGTAGTCTGAGGCAAGTTCTCATTCCTGTGCACCACTGCCTGGAAATGAACTCAGTGCTGTTGGTGGGTGCACAGTTGGAGTGGGACTGGCCTTTGGGGCTGAATGGGACCTAGGTGAGGCCTGTAACTGCTGGGTTGCCCCCACTTCCCTGGCAGCCTTCAAGACATAGCAGAGGCGGCCATAATTCCCCTGGGAACATTACTCCATTGGCCTGGGAACCACGCCTCCATTCCTCAAAGGAGCCATAGCAAACCTCATCTAAGGAGAGTTTAGACAAACCTAACCCTGCCCCCACTTCATGATCTTTCTATGCTTGCCCTGGTAGCCGGAAGCCAAAAGACATAATCTCTTGGGAGCTCTAGGGCCCTGCCCACTGCCTGATCCTTCCTATACTACTGCAGCTGATGCTCTCTTAAAAGCCCCACCTCAGCCAGGCCCTGTGGCTCATGGCTATAATTCCAGCACTTGGGAGGCCAAGGCAGGCAGATTGCCTGAGGTTGGGAGTTCAAGACCAGCCTGGGCAGCATGGTGAAACCCCATCTCTACTAAAAATACAAAAATTAGCTGGGCGTGGTGGCAGGCACCTGTAATCCCAGCTACTTGGGAAGCTGAGGCAGGAGAATCACTTGAACCTGGGAGGCAGAGGTTGCAGTCAGCTGAGATCTCACCATTGCACTCTAGCCTGGACAAGAGAGTGAGACTCTGTCTCAAAAAAATAAATAAATAAAGGCCCCACCTCCTGGCAGGAGGCCAACCAGCACAAAACTAGTACAGTAAGCAAAACTACAAACTAAGCACCCTCACGGAGTCCATTTAACTCCCTTGCCACCTCCACTGGAGGAGTTGCTGGTATCCATGGCTGAGAGACATGAAGATTGTTCACATCACAGGACTCTGTGCAGACATCCACCAGTACCAGCCTGGAGCTCAGCAACTCTGCTGGGTGGATAGATCCAGAAAAGAAATAACAATTACTACAGTTCAGCTCTCAGGAAGCCACATCCCTAGGGAAAGGGGGCGAACACTACATCAGGGAGCATCCTGTGGGACAAAAGAATCTGAACAGTGGATCTTGAATCTCAGATCTTCCCTCTGACATAGTTTACCCAAATTAAAAGGAAGCAGAAAAAATGATTCTGGTAATATGACAAGTCAAGGTTCTTGAACACCCCTAAAAGATCACACTAGCTCACCAGCAATGGATCTAAATCAAGAAGAAATCCCTGAATTACCAAAGTATTCAGAAGGTCAATTATTAAGCTAATCAATGAGGCATCAGAGAAAGGTGAAGTCCAATTTAATAAAATCAGAAAAAGATGCAATATACAAAGGGAAAATCTTCAGTGAAATAGAGAGCATAAATAAAAAACAATCACAACTTCTGGAAATCAAGGACACACTTACAGAAATGCAAAAGGCACCGAAACATCTCAGCAATAGAATCGAACAAGCAGAAGAAAGAACCTCAGGGCTCGAAGCCAAGGTTTTTTAATTAACCCAATCCATCAAAAATAAAGAAAAAAGAATTTTTTAAAAAAAAGTCTCCAAGAAGTTTGGGACTATATTAAGTGTTCAAACCTAAGAATAATTGGTGTTCTGGAGGAATAAGAGAAATCTAAAAGTCTGGAAAACATATTTGAGGAAATAATTAAGGAAAACTTCCCCAGCCTTGCTAGAGATCTGGACATCCAAACACAAGAAGCTCAACGAACACCTGGGAAATTCATTGCAAAAAGAATATCATTGCCTAGGCACATAGTCATCAGGTTATCTAAAGTCAAGACAAAGGAAAGAATCTTAAGAGCTATGAGGCAAAAGCATCAGGTAACCTATAAAGGAAAGCCTATCAGATTAACAGCAGATTTCTCAGCAGAAATTGTACAAGCTAGAAGGGATTGAGGCTCTATCTTCAGCCTCCTTAAACAAAACACTTAGCCAAGAATTTTGTATCCAGTAAAACTAAGTTTCATAAGTGAAGGAAAGATACAGCCTTTTTCAGAAAAATAAACGCTGAGAGAATTTGCTACTACCAAGCCAGCATTACAAGAACTGCTAAAAGGAGCTCTAAATCTTGAAACGAATCCTCAAATACACCAAAATAGAAACTCCTTAAAGCATACATCTCACCTATAAAACAAAAACACAAAAATAAAAAAATCAAGGCATTCAGGCAACACACAGCACAATGAATAGAACAGTACTTCACATCTCAATACTAATGTTAAATATAAGTGGTCCAAATGCTCCACTTATAAGACACAGAATGGCAGGATGGATAAGAATCCACCAACCAAGTATCTGCTGCCTCACCTAACAAATAAGGACTCACATAAACTTAGGGTAAAGGGATGGAAGAAGATATTATATGCAAATGGACACCAAAAGCAAGCAGGAGTAGCTATTCTTATACCATACAAAACAAATTTTAAAGCAACAGCAGATAAAAATGACAAACAGGGACATTCTATAATGATAAAAGGACTTGTCCAATGGGAATGTATCACAGTCCTAAACATATATGCACCTAACACTGGAGCTCTCAATTTTATAAAACAATTATTACTAGACCTAAGAAATGAGATAGATAGCAACACAATAATAATGGGGACTTCAATACCCCACTGACAGCACTAGACAGGTAATCCAGACAGAAAGTCAACAAAGAAACAATGGATTTAAACTATATCCTAGAACAAATGGACTTAACAGATTTTTACAGAACATTTTACCCAACAACTACAGAATACACATTCTATTCATCAGCACATAAAACATACTCCAAGATAAACCAGACAGACCATATGATAGGCCATAAAACAAGTCTCAAAATTTAAGAAAATTGAAATTATATCGAGTACTCTTTTAGACCACCATGGAATAAAACTGGAAATCAACTATAGAAGGAATCCTCAAAACCATACAAATACATGGAAATTAAATAACCTGCTCCTGAATGATTGTTGGGTCAACATTGAAATCAGATGGAAATTAAAAAATTCTTTGAACTGAATGACGAAAGTGACACAGTCTATCAAAACCTCTTGGATACAGCAAAGGTGGTGCTAAGAGGAAAGTTCACAGCATTAAATGCCTACATCAAAAAGTCTGAAAGAGTACAAATAGACAATCTAAGCTCACACCTCAAGGAACTAGAGAAACAAGGACAAATGAAACCCAAACCCAGCAGAAAAAAAAGAAATAACAAAGATCAAAGCAGAGCGAAATGAAATTGAAACAGAAAAAAAAATTAAAATTATAAATGAAATAATAAGTTGGTTCTTTGAAAAGATAAATAAAATTGATAGACCATTAGTGAGATTAACCATGAAAAGAAGAGAGAAAATCCAAATAAGTTCGATTAGAAATGAAAAGGGAGATATTATAACTGATATCGCAGCAATACAAAAGATCATTCAAGGCTACTATGAACACCTTTACACACATAAACTAGAAAACGTAGAGGAGATGGATAAATTCCTGGAAACGTAAAATCCTCCTACAATAAACCAGGAAGAAATAGAAACTCTGAACAGACCAAGCAATGATACTGAAACAGTATTTTAAAAATTGCCAACAAAAAGGTCCAAAACACTTCCAAAAGAAATCATAAAAAATACAAACAAATGGAAACACATCTCATGTTCATGGATGGGTAGAATCAATATTGTGCAAATGACCATACTGCCAAAAGCAATCTACAAATTCAATGCAATTCCCATCAAAATACCATCATTATTCTTCACAGAATTAGAAAAAAACAATCCCAAAATTCATGTGGAACCAAAATGAGCCCATATAGCCAAAGCAAGACTAAGCAGAAAGAACAAATCTGGAGGCATCAACTATACTGTAAGGCCAAGTTATACTATACGGTCATCGTCACCAAAACAGCATGGTACCGGTATAACAATTAGCACATAGACAGATGGAACAGAATAAATAACCCAGAAATAAAGCCAAATACTTACAATCAACTGATTTTTTGACATAGGAAACAAAAATATAAAGTGGGGAAAGGAAACCCTGTTCAATAAATGGTGCTGGGATAACTGGCAAGCCACATGTAGAAGAATAAAACTGGATCCTCATCTCTCACCTTATACAAAATCAACTCAAGCTGAATCAAGAACTTAAATCTAAGACCTAAAACCATAAAAATTCTAGAAGATAACATCAGAAAAACCCTTCTAGACATTGGCTTAGACAGAGACTTCATGACTAAAGACCAAAAAGAAAATGCAACAAAAACAAAGATATATACATGAGATTTAAGTAAACTAAAAAGATTCGGCACAGCAAAAGAAACAGCAGAGTAAACAGATGACTGACAGAGTGGGAGAAAATATTCACACTCTACACATTTGACAAAGGACTAATATCCAGAATCTACAAAGAACTCAAATAAATAAGCAAGAAAAATACAAACAATCCCATCAAAGAGTGGGCTAAAGACATAAATAGACAATTCTCAAAAGAAGATATACAAATGACCAACAAACATATGAAAAAATGCTCAACATCACTAATGATAAGGGAAATGCAAATCAAAACCACGATGCAATACCACCTCACTCTTGCAAGAATGGTCATACTTAAAAAGTTAAAAGATAATAGATGTTGGCATGGATGTGGTAAAAATGGAACATGTTATCACTGCTGGTGGGAATGGAAACTAGTACAACTACTATGGAAAACAGTGTGGAGATTCCTTAAAGAACTAAAAGTAGAACTATCATTTGGTCCAGCAATCCCACTACTGGGTATCTATGCAGAGGATAATAAGTCATTATTCAAAGAAGTAACAAAGATCAGAGCAGAACTAAACAAAATTGAAATAGAAAACAAAATACAAAAGATACATGAAACAAAAAGCTGGTTCTTGGAAAAGATAAATAAAATTGATAGACCATTAGCAAGATTAACCATGAAAAGAAGAAAGAAGACCCAAATAAGCTTAATTAGAAATGAAACGGTAGATATTTTAACCG
The DNA here is from genome assembly GCF_009764315.1 of Trachypithecus francoisi. NCBI lineage: Eukaryota > Metazoa > Chordata > Mammalia > Primates > Cercopithecidae > Trachypithecus > Trachypithecus francoisi. The sequence goes on from NW_022681461.1 coordinate 15,165,290, forward strand.
ACACCACAGAAATACAAAAGATACTCACACATGCATGTTTATAGCAGTACCATTCACAATTGCAAAAATAATGGAAACAGCCCAAATGCCCATTAATCAATGGGTGGGTAAAGAAATTGTAATTGTGGATATGTATACCATGGATACTACTCAGCCATAAAACAGAACAAAATAAAGGCATTCGCAGCAACTTGGATGGAACCGAAGATTACTATTCTAAGTGAAGTAACTCAGGAATGGAAAACCAAACATCATGTGTTCTCACTAATAAGTGGAAACTAAGCTCTGAGGATGCAAAGGCATAAGAATGAGACATTGGACTTTGCAGACTGCAGGGAAAGGGTAGGAGGGGCGTAAGGGATAAAAGACTACAGAATGGGTTCAGTGTAGAATGGGTTCACTACAGAATGGCTCAAGTGATGGGTGCACCAAAATCTCAGAAATCACCATTTATTCATGTAAGCAAACACCACCTGTTCACCAAAAATTGAATGAAATAAAAGTAAATAAATAAAATAATTGTAAAAATTGGTAGACATATTGCTCATCACCAGCCATTCTCTGTTACAGCAAAGTATGTAGAGTGGCAATCTGTTGCAAAGTCCTTTACTGTGTGGCAGTGCTTCTCCTTGCTCTATACATGCCTAATGCCCCACTAGTAACCGTAATACTAACAGTAATGTTGTTAATACTCTTTTCCTAATATACATCATGCTGCAGGAAAACACCAATGACAGATTGAAAATTTCCTCTAGCGTGGATTTTGAATAATTAGCAGGAAAATATCATCAATCACTTTTCATCATTGTATATACCACATATTAGTGAAGACCTGATTCAGAGCTAACATACCAGTGATTTTGCCAGCTGAAAAGCAAAATACTTCCCAGAACACACACATCGTATGCCTTTAATATTCCATGACATAAAACTGTCCTATGATAGGGAAGTTTAGCCAATGCTTATTATGCTTTCATTCTAAGCTCATTATTTATTATTAACTTTGAAGCTAGTTTTACCAGCTACCTAGAAAAAGTATAACTTGCACCTATACAGTAGTATTCCCTAATCTGAGATTTGGCTCTCTGCAGTTTCAGTAACCTGTGATCAACCATGGTCCAAAAATAACCAATGGAAAATTCCAGAAATAAACAATTCATGAGCTGTAAATTGCATGGCATTCTGAGTTATGTAATGAATCTTGCATCATTTTGTTCTGTCTTACCTGGTACATGGATCATCCCTTGTTCCAGTGTATCCACACTGTCTATGCTACTCACCCATTAGTCACCTAGAAACCATCTCAGTTATCAGACTAAGGAAAAACATAGTATTTGTAGAGTTCCATACTCTCTGGTGTTAGACATCCACTGGGCATCTTGGAATGTATTCCTTAGGATAAGGGGATTCCTAAGGGGGACTGTAAGGAGGGGGCTCCTTTTTGTTACAAGGAATGTAACTTCTAAACCATGCCTCTGTAGTTGTATATTCCCACTTTTGTTGGCAATAAAATCCAGCAATTAATTATTTTTAAAGTATTTTTATAGAAAAAATCATTTCTATAGAAAAAATCATTTTTAAAGCCTGAGAAGTACATAGTACGTGCATGCAAACCTCTGATGACCTCATGCCACTATTTAATCAAGTTTTCTAAAAGGCAATTTACTATACACTAAAATGATCGCTGGCCTTATTAAATCAAATTTTCCTTTGTTTATTTTTGGATTTCCTATTTTCACTTTTATATCCAGATGCTTCTAGCTGTTTTTCCCTTGTCTAAGCACATACATAATCACATTTTATGTTCATTCTGAATCCTGGTCACTAAAGATGATTATAGTGGTGGTATATTTTTGTCAATACTTTTATAACTGTCTTTATGTTTTCATAAACTACTTTTGTGTGATTGCTCTTTTTATAAAATTAGAAATTGAATAATAAATTCCAATACTGACGACGCAAAAAAGTCAAATGTAACAAATGCAAATAGTAACATGCTAATAATATGAAAATAAGTTAACCTAAGTGCGCTGCATTCAATTAACCTAATGGAAGCTGAGACCTGATCAGCAGAGTTCTTGCATTATGTGGGCCACTTTTAGGATGCTAATGACTATTAAAACCAGAGCACTCTTCAGTGAGATTTACATTTAATCTTATGTTTTAAATGTGTTAAATATTTGTGAATGAAAGGTTTTAAGTTTTCTTTTTCCTCTGAAGTTCATAAACTATTTGCCCCAAAGCCACCAGAGGACAGGAGTGATTTATGGACCACACTTTAAGAAACACTGCTTTGTGTTCTGCTGTGATCTCCGAAACCAAACCCAAAACTTTCAAAACCCATCCAGTCAGTTTTAGGACCCTGAAAATCTAATTAGCAATTCAGTTCAAAGTGCCTCATTTCTTAGCTTGCTCTGTGACCAATTTGAAAAAAAGTTTTGCCCAATACAATTATGAAAGTTATGGCTAGCATTTTCCGAGACTCAAATTTAGATCTCAGAGCTCCCCTTTATTTTCTGCTACGGTCTTGGGCTTACAATCACCCCATGTACTAACAACATTTTCAGACAGAGGAACCTAGTGAAGGGAGACAGCCTCACTGAAAGATTTTTGGATGCTGAAGTTCTGGGAACACCTTCTCTGCAATGCAGAGCTTTTAGTGAGAGAATATGTGAAAAGTCAGAATACTTAACTTCAGGAGCACAGCTACAAGCTGGGAAGCTCTATGAGTTGGGACCCAGACACCAGATCTTGTTTTCCTGACATTTGTGAAATTTTTCAATTTTATCATATTGCCTGAAATGAACAAATGAAATGAGAAGATTCTTTGGGGCTGATTTCCATGTTACTTTATGGTGCAAATAGCCTGGAATGATTATGAGCTCATTCATACCTCACTGCAAATTATTTTGATCATCAGGAATTCCTTTTGATGACAACAATGTATTTTGAGTAAGATGAGTGAAGTATCTTATACTTGATAGCAGAAAAGGAGGGTTTTATAATAAAACAGTTTAGGGAAACATGACCCACAAGTGAGTTTGTGAATAAACACAAGTGAGTATGAGAAAGTGAGAAAAAAATTATAGATGAGTTTCTGAAAGAGGGTACAAAACCAGTTTTCTTTCTTTCAGGTTGTTGTTTGGGATAACCTTATCAGTAATGTGAGAAGAAATTCTTTTTTCCCCTTCTCATTCTTTTTTTTTTTTTTTTTTTTTTTTTTTTTTTTTTTTGAGGCGGAGTCTCGCTCTGTCGCCCGGACTAGAGTGCAGTGGCCGGATCTCAGCTCACTGCAAGCTCCGCCTCCGGGTTCACGCCATTCTCCTGCCTCAGCCTCCCGAGTAGCTGGGACTACAGGCGCCCGCCACTTCGCCCGGCTAGTTTTTGTATTTTTAGTAGAGATGGGGTTTCACCGTGTTAGCCAGTATGGTCTCGATCTCCTGACCTCGTGATCCGCCCGTCTCGGCCTCCCAAAGTGCTGGGATTACAGGCTTGAGCCACCGCGCCCGGCCCCCTTCTCATTCTTTCACTCTTTGGGCTCATATTCCTAGACTCCCACATAAATGGCAGACAAATTTGCATCTTATAATACAGGGTTTTTTTATTTTTATTTTTTCCTAATATAGTACTTTATATTATGGGTTACATTATGGGTTGAAAAGTTTTTGGGAGGGCCGGGCGCGGTGGCTCATGCTTGTAATCCCAGCACTTTGGGAAGCCGAGGCAGGTGGATCACGTGAGGTCAGGAGTTTGAGACCAGCCTGGCCAACATGGTGAAACCCTGTCTCTACTAAAAATACAAAAACTTAGCCGGGCGTGGTGGCAGACATCTGTAATCCCAGCTACTGGGAGGCTGAGGCAGGAGAATCGCTTGAACCTGGGAGGTGGAGGTTGCAGTGAGCCAAGATTGTGCCATTGCACTCCAGCCTGGGGAACAAGAGTGAAACTGCGTCTCACACACACAAAAAAAGTTTCTGTGAGAACCTATCATATCCCCCATTTATAATATTCCTTCTACCAGAAATCACAAACTGAATTCCAAAAAACTGTATCGTAAATACGTATTTGAAACACAACTCACTTTTATTTTATGTTTTCTTTTTCAGTCGGAGTCTTGCTCTGTCGCCAGGCTGGAGTGCAGTGGTGTGATCTCGACTCACTGCAACCTCTGCCTCCCAGATTCAAGCAATTCTCCTGCCTCAACCTCCTGAGTAGCTGGGATTACAGGTGCCCACCACTACACCTGGCTTATTTTTTTCTTTTGTATTTTTAGTAGAGACGGGGTTTCACCATGTTGGCCAGGCTGGTTTTGAACTCCTGACCTCAAGTGATCCACCTGCCTCGGTCTTCCAAAGTGCTAGGATTACAGGCATGAGCTACGGCACCCGGCCACAACCCACTTTTAAATAGAATATGCTGTTTGCCAAAGTGACTAGCGTCTCATTACATCTCTTATCTGTCCCCCTTTCCTGAGAACATTCTGATGCTACATGGAAATAAGATAATGGAACATTGCTATTAGGAGGGGTCATACAATGAAAAAAGGATTGCCAGAAGAATAAAACTGTTTATTTTTTTTTCTAACTGAAAAACCCAAGTGACCTCATTCCCTGGGGATGTCTTTTAGAGAACTAGGAACATATTTTGAAACTATATCCCAGCTGGGAAAGACGAAACAACAGTGGAGTGAATGAGGGTAAGGTTTCTGGATTTCACAAGAAACAATAGAGTCAAATCAATCAGTAAAAACTCTTCTTCCAAGGAGAATAGCTCAATTAAGGAGAACGGAATGAAGCAGCCTGGGGGGACTCGTTTGCTCATCATTAGCTCACATGAAGTTCTTGGCACTCTGCTGCCTTTTTCTTTAGTTTTAGCCACAACTTCAGTGTGTAACTATTTAAAGGTATCTGTGTGTTGGAGAGCTCTGCTCACTCCAGCGGTGCTATATGGGAATTAGGGAAGCTGGCACAGTGGTTTTGTGGTTATGACTGAGACCAATTAAAGCAATGAAGGTGATGTCTTGCCTCTGATTTATTGCTTCCTAAAAGGTGTAATACAGAATGTATCCTTGTGCTCCCAATCCTTGCTGTTAGGAGGAGGATTGGAAAGAAAAAGAGGAAGATAAAAAATTGTCCTAAGTTTTTCAGTTTTTTAAAAAAGTGTGTGTGGGGGGGTGTGTGTGCATGTGCGTGTGTGTGTGTGTGTGTTGCCCAGCCTTGGTTAATTATTTGGAACTTCACAATTCATTCTAGAATCAAGTGTGTATAAAGACACAGGTTGGTAAAATTGGCCTCTCAACTTAGTTCAACAAATTCCTACTGCATGCGCTTGTATTCTCCTAGGCAGTTGGACGTATTAGGAATGAGCGTCATTGCCAACAGCTTGAACAATAACCTGGCATAACATCATGTATCTGCTGGACTAGCTGAAATCCAAGTGACACAAAGGAAACTAGGCTGAAGTATGGGGCTTGCTATACAAAAATAAATTCTGTTGAAGGAAAACAAAAGGGAAACATTAAGACCTTCGGAACAGCCAGTTTTTCTACGGGGACAGGGTAAAAATCTCAACTTATTAGTCAAAAGAATTTTTCCTCTGGCAGGAAGGAAATGGCCTGCTTGTGTGAGGCATACAATGAGCTGAGTGGGAAAGGCATGGGATCTTTTGTCATGAGTTACACTAACCAACCTCAATCAAATTAGGAAACCACAAATGAGAGGAATTAACTTCTAAGTGAGAGGGTCATCCCTTTATATAAAGGAATGATCTCTTATGCTAACTAAAGGTCTTGGTTTGGAAGACTCATTCAAACAGAAAGTACAGCCCGCCCTGTGGGTACTGTTTCGACTGACTGATTTAAATGCAGTCATAGAAGTACAATGTCATAACTTTCCCTCTAGACAAACAGGTTCTTTATGCCACTGTTTCAGTCGAGGGAGTCAAATAATACCTTTTTTATTGCAGTATTTTTAGACATTGGATACATCTGGAAAAATATTCAAGCAGATAATTAGATTGCATTAGCAATGTGTCTGTTGTGGTTTCCCTGATCCCAGAGAAGGCAGCCCTTTATGAAGCACTTGGCCACAGTATCCACGAAATCTACTGTGTAAATTGGCCCATACTAAAGCATGTGGAAAACATTTTTTGGCTGAAACTCAAAACCATTCATGTGGCTTTGAGACTGGGAAGCTTGGGCTGCCAACATCAATAGAACTTTGTACTACAAACCCAAATGGTCATTTAGACATGTGTACTTCTCTGCTCACAAATGCACTGAGGTCAAATATTTTTTAATCTTGGGAATTTTTCCTCTTTATACAGCCTCATATTTCATGCAGGAAATGAGACTGAGTACAACAAACACAAATCATTGAGACTGACAGAGCATATTGGGTTCAAAACCCAAGCCTTGACTCTAATTGCTCTCCAAAGGCCCCTGGCTCAAGGTAACTGTTGATTTAGTTCAGCTGTTTTCAATCAGCACCGTAAGGTCTCTCTAAGACAAACTGGTGAGGCCGCGTTACATTTGTACCCGGGGATCCCTTGAGTATAAGTATAACACAGTTAGCATTTAAAAAATTGCATTTGTCTGTACGCTGCAGGCAGTAATTACAAGCAGGCAAATCTTTTGTGAAAGATGGTGTGACCTTCCTTCTGGTGAAAGAGTGATGATGGCTTCTACAGGAGGAAAAATAATGTTTCCATTCAGAGTTCAGAGAGGAGACCCGCCTCTTTTCAAATGGTTGCCAAACTTGACAGCCAGTTTGTTGTTATATTTTGGTGAATATCAGAGTAACTTATTGCTTGAGGGAGCCAATTTCTTGGATTTACTTAACTGTTGAAGGATTTTAGAAAGCATACTATTCTGAACTCCCAGAGAAGTGATTGCTACCTTCTTAGTTTTTCTATGCAGCCTACAAGTCATAGTAAAAAGTTGAAAGATCTGAATATGTATATCTCTGTCTGGAATAATGTTCTCAATGTGTTGTTGACTTTGAAGTTGCAGAGTGGACTTTAAAATGAATATATTAGATTATCTGGATATGGGCTTGAATTTGCATATGGGAATCAAATGTAAATGTCTGCTCTAGACTAAAAGGCTGAGATTAAGGACAGACTATGTGCTAATAGTGCCCAGGAGAGCTCAGTTTCATATGCAGTTAACAGCTTCCCAAGGACAGACAGGCTGCTGGGAGATCAAATAATTTTTGTTTCAATAAGTTTGCTGTTACAATTTTATTTCTTCATTCTCTCTGCACATACGCAGAGACACACACACACACACACACACACAAACGGATTCTCCAACACCTGGAAAAGTGTTAGGGACATAGTAGGTGCTAAATAAATATTTGCGACTGACTTTGATGGAACAAATGTTTTATATATATATATAAATATATATATATATACACACACACACACATATATACACACATATATTTAATGGTACCTTACTTTGAGAAGACTAAACATATACTTTTATTTTATAAATTGTATGAATTGTCCAAAGAGTCTTAACTTTTCAAAAAAAGCTATTCAATTAAATATTGGCTCATCCAGTTAATTAAAACCAATTTGAAAATTCATTTTACATTCAATTTTTCCAGACTGTTCTTCGGAGAAAGAAGCATTTGTGTGCCTCTCTAGACGTATGGGTGCATGTGTTTATGCCTATGATAATGTGTAAATTTATTTATCTAGGGGCATTTTATATCCATTACCTTTTACAAAGTTCAAATGGTTCCTGCAAGTGCATATGTGTATGTAGTTATGTGTATACATCTATATACACATGGACACTCCTACACATAAACACGTGTACATGCATGTGTATATGATGATGTAGCCACTTTCCAACAATCACTTTCTATTATAAGTTCTCTTCTGTGGCTATCAAGTTTTACAGAATTCTGTTACTCAATGAAACAAATACTCCCTGTAGTTAAGCATGCTTTTGTTATAAGCAGGAAACTTTTAGGAAGTTACATTGAACTCCTATAACCATAAGAGTAATAAATATCAGCTTCAATTAAATTAATTTGTCCAAAATCATTTCTTGCAATTTCCAAATATACATAAACCAGGATGAATATTGCACATTGAGAGAAGCTGGCACATTGAAATATATTTATACCTTTTCTAGGTAAGAAATCATAATAACCCTTCGTGTATGATGACTTGAACAATGTCAGTAAACTGGCTGGAAGTAAACTGGCTGGAAATCACGTAAGTAACTTGGCTCTAAGAGAAAGCTCCTGAAAAGAGTGGTTGCTAGGTAAATTGCAGAAGCCATTACCATTTTCTTTAATGCATCCAAAATGTCTGAAGGTGACTATAGAACTCTTATCTACATTGCTTTCAGGAGCAGCAATTATGGAAAGCACCTCTAAAAGCATTCTTTCAAGTGTGGAGTCGTGGCATCTTGTATTCAGAGAAAAAATTAGGAATAGAGGCTTTCTACCTGCTAAACATTGAATTAATACTCAAGCAGGTGTGGGTTTAAGTTCTTTTGTTGTCACTAACCAGCTATAGAACCTTGGGCAAATAATTTACTTCTCTGGTATTATAATAAATATTAAATGAGATAACATGCACAAACCTTTATGGACTTAATATGGACTATGGGAAGCACTTAATGTATTTCCCAGATTCTATGACACTCATTTATCTCATTTCAATACTTCTGAAAGCAGGAGGTATCTTACAATTGACACTATTTTTTTCTTTCCCTGAAAAATGATTAAGTTAATAAATCCCACAATTGTGGAAGTGTGTCCTATTGGTTCTATCCACTTCTTTCTTTTCACTCCCGCCACCCTCACCCTTGCCACTATCAACACTCCCAAACCCTCATTTTTAGCTCCCAGCGGAGAGCATAGTGATCAAGAGTTCAGGCTTGGAACAAGTGATCTTTGTTTGATTCCTAGTTTCACCACTTAGTAGCTGTTGATCTTGGACCATTTATTTAACCTTTTAAGGTCTCAGACTCCTCATCACCAAAAAGAGGTTTGTAACATGAAACTCAATGTTAGCCTAAGGATTATAAAGTGTTAGCACTGTATGTGGCACAGAAGAAACATGTCATACATATTTGTTAGCAGTTTTTATTATCAGGGCTGGCTTGTGAGGACGACAGATGACAATGTTTGGCAGTGTATTTAGAAAACTTGCTTGGTTCCTGGATCGTCTCATAAAGATATTTGCCAGTCAGAGTACAATCTTCACTGATTTTACTCCAACGGAAGTTATTGGCAATCACTCAGAGCCCCCACTTGCACACAGCCCACCCGCTCTTTCTGACTGTTTCTGTCACTTCCTCCCTATTCGGAATCAGTTCCCTTGTGTCCTTTGGCTCTGGCCTCTATTTCTGCTGTCACTGTCCCCTTGCTAGAGGACCACCCCTCTGCTGGGTATGGTCATCCTTTGGGAGCATTTGTTTCTGCTACTGACACTTTGTTTAGAGGGGAAAACTGCATGCCTACACTTGACTTCCCCATGCCATGCGTGAAGCAAGTTCTTTCCTAATTCCCCACATTGTCTTTAAGACAAGATTGTAAACTTTTAAATTACTTAATTGAACAGCAAGGATGATGGTAGGGAACTATTCTGTAAAATCCACAAAGCCACCTTCCTTCTTGTGTCTGACTCTTTCCCACCTATTAGAGATCAGTTCACTCCTTTCATCAGGAGTATTTGGAGCACGTGAGCTTTGGAGCCCAAGACCAAGCATGGCAGAGCCTAGAGACAGAAGGAATACTTTTCTTTCTCAAGCCTCAAGATTTATTCTAGGTCATATTCCTGTCTCAGGAATGAGCTACTCCCAGTTGACTGACAATAGAAATACTCATCCCTATAAGGTAAAACCTGCCAGTATCAAAAGGAATGTGATCCTGCTTTGTGGCTCCCATAGGACATTTACATAGACCAATGTGGTTCAACATCAATATGTTCTGGATGACATGATCTTAAATATCACCGTGTATCAGCAACTCAAGTCAGGCTGGAAAAAGTTAAGACTTTTAAACAGTCTGCCCTCCAAGCAGGACATAAAAACCACCTCTGCAGCATCTTCCTCCAGTGCTACCTGTCTCACCTGTAACTGCCCACTCCACCAAGAATAAAACTAACTCCACAAAAATTAGGACTGTAAATGTACAAGAGCCACAAGATATTTCTGCATACCAGTTATGCTTTATCACATCTTCCTTCCTTTTCCCTCTCACATCCCGCCCCCTATGCAAAAATAGCAAGGGCATTTTATGGTATTGATCCCAGCACAGCCATACCCAACAATTTCCATTTCCAAATGAAGCATGTAGCTTCTCAGCCCAAGACCTCATATATCCTTTCAGGAATGGTATATGCTTGGCTTTACTTGTGTTTCATTTGCAAACATGCCTCTACTGTGTTGACACTCCTCATGCTACAAGACAGAGATAAAGGTTGACTTGAGACCTGTGGCCATTTTCACAATCAACATAGATATACAAAGACATTTTGTGGTTGTTGACAGTCCACAAAACTACATACTATTGCTGTGTTTTTATTTTTCTTTTCTTTTTTTGGCTGCCAAGCAATTATGCTGCTTCCTCAGATCTAAAATCATGCCTTTTGCCCTCTTGGTTGACACCGTCTTTAGCCTGAGGAGCTGTTATTAATTGTCTGTGCACTCCAATGTATATGTGTTAAGTGAATACGATTTTTTCCTGTTAGTCAAGAGAATGCCTTCTATATTGTCAAGGTTTATATTTGTCATTTTATTCAAAACATGGCTGTTCCATAGCTAGGCAACACGACACTGAAATAGGAATAAGGAATCTGGAGATTCCTGGAAGCATTAGACACAAACAGTGTTAGCTTGATGAGTCATTTAAATGTTGCTTCAGTTTCCTCCTCCATAGAAGGGGTTGGATATTCTGTAGTGCAAATACTTTCTGACTGATGTCTATAGTTCTGTTACCCCTTGAAGGGAAGCTTGCTCTTCCCTCAAGTCTTCCACACTCACTGCTCCCTCTCAGGTTTACTCTTTACAACTTGAAATTTGTGAAGTAAAAGTGGTGGCTCTGGAAAGCAAGTGGGCTGCCCATAAGTGGAGAAGACGTGTGAACCCTGCATGGTCGTCTAGAGGCTAGTCACCATGGGAGGAGAAGTCAATGAATTCAGGACTCTATAAACTGCTATTTCAAAGGTCAACTGATATTTTTTTCCCGATTACCATGGTATAAAATGGCAGAAGCCTGAAGGATATTTTGCCTTGTTAATTCTGAGGAAGCCAACCAATACTTGTGTTGCTGGTTTCTCTTGATCTGCCTTGTGCTGCCAAGGGCTAGTAGGCTATCCACAGGAAACACAAGCAAGTTAGGGACCCAAAGGTTCTCTTGCCCCAGGTTCGTGAATTCCTATTTCCTTTTGTGTTCTATCTAAGGTAGTAGTTCTCAATCCTAAAAAAAATATCCAACCACCACCCTCCCGAAATTCTGATTCAATGGCTGTCAAGTGCATCCCAAACATTAGCATTGTTTTAAAAGCTCTGCAGGTGACTCCAATTGCAGCGGTGGCTGAGAACCACTGCTCTGAATCCATTCGTACCCTTTCTATCCTGTAATGCCATATGTTACCCATATGCAGTCCCATGTGAAAATAAAATTGTACCCCCCATCTCATTAGGGACTAGAATATACAATATACACAATAAAAGTTTACAAAAGGAAGGAATGAATGAGGGAACAAAGGATACAACAGAATATACAGTCTAAAGAAGAAAGAGGGTGAGGAGAAGGGGATGGGCAGGAAGGAATAATCAATGACAATTTGTCTCTTGTAAACATTAGGCTTACAACTCTTTCCACTTACATTTTTTCCATGACAAAAAACTTTAGAGTTATCTTGCCACTACTTAAAAAAGAAATACTGCTTTCATTCTGGAATTTCTGACTAACTGGGTCCAAATTTTTTAGATGTTTCCATGGGAAATAATATTTTTCTTCCTTTGAAAACCTGAAAGGGGAAGACAATGACCAAATGAAAGAATGAAGGAATGCACAACTGGATGGCATTCTGATTATTCTAGGACCTCATATATCCATGCTGTGACTGCAATACGAAGCCCTGCTCTTTGAAAAGACACATTCAGCTGTGTTGGAAAGAAGAGCTCAGCAGTAGAATCAGTGGTATATCTCCCTAAATTGTATGTTCTAAACTGATAACCCTCCTCTGAGAATAATTTCTATTATATCAAATGGACCCAGAGGAAAAACTTATTCATTTATGACCTGTGATTGGCTAGACATGTTCTCATTACATTGGATTGCATTTAGTATATGTGGGAAGGGCAGGTCTAAGTGATAAAGGGTGCTTTTCATCATGAAAGAACATATTTTATAGGGCCAGAGTTGCTGGTGACTATGAAAATTTGCTCTCCGAAGGCTTTCATTGAAGGGGAAAATAATCTTAAAGATCAACGATGTGTTGAACATTTACAACAGGCAGCTCTCTCCATCTCCCACTGTATATGATGGGGATAGGATCAAAGGGAGTTCCGGGTGGCGTGCATTTGAGCAAGGGCCCTGGGTCACCTGCACTAGGTGGCTGGGGGTGGCCACTTGCTCAGGCTGGCCCAGTGAGGATGGAGGAGCAGGTTACATGCGTGGCAGTGCAGAACAATGGCTAAGAGCACAGAGTCTGGGGTCAAACACTCCTATGTTAGAATTCTTTCTCAACCTCTTAGTAGTTGAGCTTCCACTGAAAGATGGGGGAGTGAGGTGAGAGAGATATAGAGTGAGGAAGAGACAGAGATAGATATTAGAGACCCTGAACTGAGTTGAGCTTGGACCTCTGCTTCCTTCTTAATGGCAGTAGGTCCAATATCATTTTAGGAAATGCTCTTCACATCAAAAGCAAACACCTGCGATTATTGTTAAATTTCTGGTCATTACAGAGAACCATGTGGAAAGTAAGTTACAGTTCATAAGATGCTGACCATCCTGTAATCAAAATGTATATTCTACTGAGAAAAATACTCAGCACATCATATACAGCAATGGCAGATGCTGCCTACAGCAGCAAGTATCTGTAAATTATCTGTGTAAGAGTCATACAGCAGCAGAATCATGAAAATACTGTTTCATAAAATCACAGGTCCTGACTGTTTTACTGTACTCAATTCCATCTTTATTTATAAAATATCTTCCCCAAGAATTTCTGTGGGGCAGTAGAACGAATTTTGGATTACAAAGACATGAATTCTAATCCCAACTCTGCCATAGCAGAATTAATGTTGAAAAGCTATTCTTCATGTTCTTCAACCCAGGGCTGGAGTTTCAGAAAGTAGATGGGGAATTAGTTAAGACGGGTTTAACAAGGCCTCTTTAAGCCCCAAGAGTTTTTCTGATTTGTCACAGAATTTTCACTCTCAGAAAGATTATAAGAATGTTTGTTTTTCAAAGCAAATATCACAATTACTTAGAAGAATTTGCAAGGTTCATGGATGAACAATTACATTAACAGAATGGCAGGTGATTGTTAACCTTGTCTAGACTTAATTATGAAGTCAGTAAGAGTTCATAATTGTTGGAGAATTTGTGAAGCTGAAAATCCTAAGTTTAAGCTTTATACACTGTTTCATAACAGATGGCAAGTTAAGGTTATATCATAACCAGAAACCACTCACCTTTGAAGGAACTAATATAGTAGAGAATTATTGCCGACATAACCCAGAAACATGATAGCTCATTCTTAAAGGTTTTCCCCCCAACTATTTCTCGTTAGCATTTTTAAAATGAGCATACATTTAAATGCAAAGATGTCTTCTTCTATTAAATATTCAACCACCATTTGCCAGTAATCAAATCTTCATGCTCAAATAATTTTTATTAAGTACCAATGTGTGTACCGTGGTGTGTTAGATACTATATAAAGAAAAAAAAACCTGGCATGAACGCAGATGTTCATATAAATAGACAAGTGAGTATAATAAAATTCTTCCACGAAGAGAAATGCAGCAATGTCAGGCAAGAACCCAAGCTAATAAATGAATAAAATGTATAGTAGTAAAAATGCTTAGCCAGTTCCCATTTGTAAAGCTTTTTTGTATGACACATACATGTTTTAAGGTTATATATATGGGCACATTTTACCACTTCTCTTTTAGGATGCTCTCCCTGTTAAGAAATTTTATCAGCTGCTTTCTGCTAAAAGACCTTGAAAGGGCTTTACCACTCTTTCATTATACATTAGCTTTAGTGCTCAGATTTTTATGGTGTTGGATGTGTGTAAGTAACTCTTTGGGAATAATGATCATCTAAACTCTCTTTGAAAGAGTACTGACTGAGTTTTGTACCCTGCATGTTTCATAATTATCTTGAATTCCTTTAATTCATTTAACCAAAAATCGCATGTATGTATTCATGGATTAATTCATTCATGAACTCTCATATTCAATAAAAATCCCTCTCCTAATTGCCAAAAGTCCATGTTAGAAAATACCTGCTCTTTGCTTTCAAGAAGCTCACAGTATGTGGGAATGGGTGGGCTATAAGACGTATTTCTGAAGAGAAAATATTATTAAACCATGTCCTATTGGTGGACAGGATGTTAGACCAAAGAAGAAAGGTTACCTAAATGACACGGACAGTCCTACCAAACAACCAAAATGAGCTGTGTATTAACCAACAGAATATGTTCCCTCCATAGCAAAACCAAAGTAGAATCAACTAAATGGAACAAAACCCAGAAGATTTCTTTTGGACAGTTATTATTTTCTAAAACCTGAGGTCTTTCTACTGTACTGCCCCAGGTTTTACTTAGCAGACAGCAGAGACCTTGTCCATCCAATATAGGGCCAATACCATGCCACATGTTGGAGGAGCATCCGAAATTGGCTACTGTCAGAATCATGTGGGCACTACCCGTTTAAAATACACATCTGCAAACTTCCCTCCTGGACATTCTGATGAAGTAGGTCTGGGTGATGCTTGGGAATAGATTTGGGAAACAGCCTTAAATAAATTCATAATTTGTAACAACACACATAAGATGAAGCAGTGCGTGTTGGTGGGGAGACGTATCATTCTTGTTCTAATACAGTCTTCTTATAAAACTTCAGTTTAACCCAAAAAGCTGAAGGTCTTAAAATATGGGAAAGTAACCTTTAAACACTATGGGAGAGAAGGAGACATATTTTATTTTATACTACTCATGTGGCTTCCCATTTAAAATCTCCTTTCTCCTAACTTAGGTTTCTTTCTTTGAATAATTCTACTGTGAGCCTTTGAACTATTTTACATGGCTAATTAAATGTTAAATGAAATAGTTTATTTGAGAAAGACACTAGTGTCTATCCAGATGTATGCGATTGGTTCATAATGTACTTGCAGACACCACGATGCCTTTCACCCCTCAGCTTCTGGCCTAATGTGCCAGCTCTCTGCGAGCCCCATTACTCTCTGCTTCTGATGCTTTAGTGCGGGGGTCTCATCTTACGGCTGGTCAGTCGAGGCATTATACCCAAGACCTACAGACTGGAGTTCTCTGTCCTCGCTTAGTTAGATAGAGGCTAATAGGGTGGTTATCTACTGGAAAGACCTTTAATAAAACTAAAGCCCTTTTTAGAATCTCTTCAACTTTGTGAACTCACTTAAGTAGTAATAGAAACAAGGGCATGCACTGACCTATGGATCAAGTCTAACAAGAAAACCGAAAGCCAGACCTTTGTGTCGCAAGCTGTTTCTGAAGCCCTTCTGCCATAAAGGGGACTTGACATGTGCTCTCTCATCTTCCCTTTCTTTTGCTGCAAAATGTTGCCTTTCCTCTGACCCTCAACCCATGCCTCAGGGAGATTCCACAAGACCCCATCACTTTCAATTATTCAGCATCGTAATGAGGCATCTGACTCCATTTTCTGATGTTTGACTGTTGGCAGCTTTTAAACCTCACTCTTGCTCTTCCCCTTGTGCCCTGCAACTGGGAAAGCTGACAGGAAAGCCTGGTGCTTCCTCTTTTGGCAGCACGGAGAAAGATCTGAATCATGCAAGCCCCAGCCCAAGCACATGCAGGAGAATGTTTACCTGGTCCCACCTTCTCGCCTCAATAAAAACCCAAGCTAGTATCTTTTCACGGCTCTGTCACGCCATTTCAGACCTACTTGAGAGGCCTGCCCTGCTCTTCTGAGAGACCTCAAATATCTAACTGCAGAACAGGACCTGTCACATCCTAAGGACTGTGTGGACCCTCACAGTCATGTTAGACATAGTGTGTAAACAAGAAGTTACTTTTTGTTATTTAAACCATTGAGATTTGAAGGCTACTTTGTCACCAGAGCAAAACCCACCTTCCTATGTTGTATATCCATCTAGGTATACATGTATATATAATTTTTTTACCGATAGATATTTATGATCTAAATTTACATAAATGTATACATATTATCTTTAGTTACATGTAGGAATATAGTGTTATTATACAGCATGCATAATTATTTTATGTTATAGATGTCATATAATGAATTAATGTTTTATAAAATATATGAAACAATATAATATACTAATATAATTAATATAATTGTTATTAGTGAAATACCTATAAATAAGCACTGTTTGAAGACATCAAGGGAATAATCATCACGGAAAACAAGCAAATTAGTAATTAGCACGAGATTGTCATACCCACTGGGAAATAGCCATTAGAGTATACACAGAGAAGCGACTCACTCTATGATTAATTAATAAAAGATACACAAGACAATCTTTAAAACTTGGAAAAGACAGACAGACATGTAGAAAATGATAGACATAAAACATTATATCTTCCGCATCTACCTGGAAGATACAGCCTAGAGTGTAAAAGTCCCAAAGTGCTGAACGGTCATAAAGCTAGCGCAATGCAATTTACTACACAAGAGAGGTTTCTGTCTTCTTCATGTGAGAAGGGGGCCCAGAGATCTGCGTGAAATTCAGCTTCCTAACCCAAAAACATCGCTCTGAAGATGAAAAGTAGCAAGAGAACAAGACTGCATCCTGGTGAAGTGACGCCCACCACCTAGGAAGGAGGCAGCAGCTTTGTTCCTTCGTAAGACATCTGAAGAGCGGTGAGCACGCCTTTAGTCTAACACAGCAAATTATGTTTGTAATGAGGGCCTTGCATCCTGAAAAAAGTTGGAATCACATTTAATAATTTGTGTTTTAGAAGGCACCAAATTAAAGAATATATTTTATTTATATGTACATAAAAATAGTCATTCCAAAAACGATTGGTGCCAAAGGAGATACATTCTCTTTTGTCACCACAGCTCTGGCTCCACTCTGTTAAGTGTGGGGCATATGGCCCTGTTTTTCAAGAACTGGAGCATAAAGAACATCACCCCTTTCTATCCCTGCCTCATTCTCTATTAAATTCTGGAGAGGTGAATACTCATTCACCAACAACATATTTGGAATAGCACTCATTTTAACATAACTTTCCTGGTAAAATTTCCATCAGGAATGGTGAAGGCTCTGAGATTTTACCCTGCTTGCATGTGAAGAACTTATCCTGCCATAGTTTCATGGTTGATAGCAGAAGACACGAGATTCCCGGGCCATAGATGAAGGATAGTTTATAACTCACAACAATAGCAGTAGCCAGAGTATCAGCATTTTTGCAATAGTTTTATAAACCCAGTTCCCACAGGGTGACACGAAGGAGGCCAGATGACACATGTACACACAGAGGGCTGCATTACAAAAGAACCCTGATCTTAGGGAACTTGAATCTTTTATAATGAGCAGTAAGCATGCCTGCCCTTGGCTGCAGAGGGAGATACCAGTCCTATCTACAAGGGCTCTTCTCTATATAAACCTCCTTGAAAAGACAGCCCACTCCAAATAAAGGGCAATAAGTGCCTCTCTTGTTAACACATGCAGAAACACAAAAGACCCATAGAGAGTTGTCTCCCAAAAGTTGCTTAGAAAAATATAAAATCTAAGAAGTCTTTAGAAGCAAGACAATACAGAGGCATGTGAGTTGTACTTCAGGTAGCATACCATGCCATTATCAAACCAAATATGTGGGCCTTTTGAACAGTGGCTTGCTATAGTGATTGGAATCTAAGTGCCCTGGATAGAGACAGCGAGAACAAATGTTAATGCTCATCTCTAATACCCAAATACATGTACACAAACAAGAGAATTTGAAAATGATTTCTGTCTTATTCACTGCTGTATTCCCAAGTTTCTAAAACACACACAACATACAGTAGGTATTCCATAAATATTTACCATGGGTGGCCTCATTACTTTATAAGGGTATTGGCTGTAACACAACTTTTTTTCTGACTGAATCATTATAGCAGTAAATTTTCTCTAATTCATGAAGTATGTGAAACACAGCTTAAGAGTGCCATATTTCTGTGTAGCTGTTCAGAGTTTAAAACTGCTTTCTTTGACCGTATATGTGTGTGCGTGTGTGTGTGTGTATAATGCATGCATTTTATTTTCTTTAATATAAATATTGCAAGCTCTGTATATTTATTGTGATTAAGAACAGATGGAATGAAGGGAAAAGAAGCAAAGGAGAAAGAGGATGAAAAAACTACATGCACAGTATTACCTGTGCAAGATTAAAGAAATGGGCCACTAAGGTTATAGACAAGTAGAGAAGCTTGAATATATATACAGTCCCTCTCTAAAGAAATAAAAGAGATGACTGGGAGAAAGGACACAGTAAGTAAGTGACACTTTCCTAAACTAAACTACCTTCAGGTGCTACCATCAGCCCTGCACAACTCCCTTACCATTTAGAATGGCTGAGTGAGGGAAGAGAGAGGCAGTACTTTAGTCTTAGAGTAGGTTGACAAGAGAGGGAGGAAAAACTCAATTCACTTTTACACTGTTTACTTTGTGATATTCTCACCTCAGATAATTCCCTTACAGCTAGTTAAGAGATACCAACTTACTGCCAAAATCCATAAATACCAACTCAGGATTTATGGTTTGTGATTTATCACAGTTTCCCAAGAGCCAAACTGTAGGAATATTGTGTAACAACATGCCAACTAAATTAAGAGCAAGTGGAATAGGAAATAATCCTTAAAATCAATGATGAGACTTTTCTTTATTCTTTGCTGTTTTGTTTGTTTTGGATTAATGATGAATACATCTAGGATAACACGGTAAGTATAGTTGACCCTTAAACAACATAGGTTTGAACCGTGCAGTTTACTTACAGGCAGATGTTTTTCAATAAAAGTTATACTAAGTGTGTCTGCCTCTCTTGCCTCCCCTTCTACCTCCTCCATCTTTTCTGCCTCTGCCACTCCTGAGACAGCAAGACCAACCCTCCTCTTCTCCTCCTCAGCCTACTCAACATGAAGATGACAAGGATAAAGACCATCAACATCTACGTAATGAATACACATACATACAAAATATGTGTTAATTGACTATGTTATCAGTAAGGCGTCTGGTCAACAGTAGGCTACTAGTAGTTAAGTTTTAGGGAGTCAAAAGTTATACATGGATTTTTTTTTTTTTTTTTTGAGATGGAGTCTCGCTCTGTCACCCAGACTGAAATATAATGGCAAGATCTCCGCTTACTGCAACCTTGGCCTTCCGGGTTTAAGTGATTCTCCTGCCTCAGCCTCCCTGAGTAGCTGTGATTACAGGCGCCCACCACTATGCCCGGCTAATTTTTGTGTTTTTAGTAGAGATGGGATTTCACCATGTTGGCCAGGCTGATCTCGAACTCCTGACCTCAAGTGATCAGCCCACCTTGGCTTCCCAAAGTGCTGGGATTACAGGCGTGAGCCACCGTGCCCGGCCTATACATAGATTTTTGACTGCACAAAGATCAGCACTCCACTCTCAGCATTATTCAACGGTTAACTGTAGTTAGGTTAGGTAGGTAGTTTATTTTAGCACTATAATCAAGAGAGAACAATATATGCATATTTCATACACAGAGACAGATAGCTAAATACTAAACACATAAATGCAAACAGACATGCACAGTAATATATGCTCAAGTTTCTTTTCTGAAAATGTTAATAAAAAACTGTTAATAGTGGTTTCTTTTTTTTTTTCTTTTTGAGATGGAGTCTTGCTCTGTTACCAGGCTGGAGTGCAGTGGCAGCATCTCGGCTCACTGCAACCTCTGACTCCCTGGTTCAAGTGATTCTCTTGCCTCAGCCTCCTGAGTAGCTGGGATTACAGGCATGCGCAACCATGCCCAGCTAATTTTTGTCTTTTTAGTAGAGATGGGGTTTTACCATGTTGGCCAGGATGTAACAGTGGCTTCTTTTAGGGATAGGTACTTAAAGGAGAGGAAGGCTTTCCTTTCCATATTATGTCTTTCTTTATTCTTTGAATTTTAAATTTTGCTTTATAAAACTGCTTTCTAAAAATTTATTATTTTTATTGTGATAAAATACACATAATAACATTTGCCATCTTAACCATTTTTAAGTATATAGTCCAGTGGTATTAAATACATTTATGATGTTATGTGGCCATCACAACTATCAATCTTCCTCGTCTTTTCAGCTTGTAAAGCTGACACTCTGTACTCATTAAACAATATTTCCCCATTCTCCTTCCACAACTGCTATCATTCCAGCCCTGGCACCCTCATTCCATTGTTTGTCTCTTTGATTTTGACTACTCTAACTACCTCATCTCAGTGGAATCATATAATGCTTGTCTTTTTTTGTGACTGGTTTATTTCAGTGTCATCAAAGTTTGTCCATGTTGCAGCAGGTGTCAGAATTTTTTCCTTTTTAAGGCTGATTAATAGTCCCTTTTATGTGTATACCATATTTTGCTTATCCATACTTCTGTCCAGGGACACACGGGTTGCTTCCATATTTTAGCTACTGTGAATAATACTGCTATAAACATGGGTGTACAAATATCTGTAATACCCTGCTTCTTATTATTTTGAGGAATCTATCCTGAAATGAAATTGCTATATCATGTGGTAATTCTATATTAATTTTTAAGGAACTTCCATAAAGGTACATAGTGGCTGTACATTTTACATGCCCACCAACAGTGCCCAAGAGTTCCAATTTTTCCACATCCTTACCAACACTTGTTATTTTCTGGTTTTTTGATAGTAGCCGTTCTAATGGGTGTGAGGTAGTATCTCATTGTAGTTTTTTGTATTTCTCTAATGATGAGTGATGTTGAGCATCTTTTCATGTGCTTACTGGTTATCTTAGGAGAAATGTTTATTCAAGTCTTTTACCCATTTTTGAATCAGTTTTTGTTGTTGTTTGTGTTTAAGAGTTGCCTATATATTCTGGGTATGGACTCCTTATCAAATACATGATTTATAAATATTTTCTCTCCTTCTGTGGGTTGATTTGTTACTCTGTTGATAATGTCTTTTGATGTACAAAATGTTTTAATTTTAATGAAATCCAATTTGTCCATTTTTTCTTTTTTTCTTTTTTGGCTATGTCTTTGATATTACATTCAAGAAATTACTGCAGAATTCAATGCCACAAAGCTTTTGCCTTTTTCTAAGTTTTATATTTTAGGTTTTACATCTAGGCCTGTGTTCTACTTTGAGTTAATTTTGTATATGTAATAGGTAAGGGTCCAACTTCATTATTTTATATGTGGATATACAGTTTTTCCAACACTACTTGCTGAAAAACCTCTTCTTTTCCTGTTGAATGGTCTTGGCATCCTGTCAAAGTCATCTGACCATATATATAAGGGTTTATTTCTGAGCTCTTTATACTATTCCATTGGTCAATATATCTGTCTTTATGCCAGGATCACACTATTTTGCTTACTGTAGCTTTGTAGTAAGTTTTGAAAAGAACAAGAGTAATCTTGCCAGTTTGTCCTTCTTCAAGATTGTTTTGGCTATTCAGGGCCTCTTGAAATTTCACATAAATTTTATAATGTACTTTTTTATTACTGCAAAAAATATCATTGGGATTTTGATAGGAATTTCATTGAATCTGTAGATCACTTTGGATAGTATTGACATCTTAACAATATTGTCTTCCTTTCCATAAACATGGGATGTGTTTCCATTTATTTATTTCTTCTTTAGCTACTTTCAGCAATGTTTTATAATTTTCATTGTATAAGTCTTTCACCTCCTTAGTTAATTCCTAAGTATTTTATTCATTTTGACACTACTGTAAATAAAATTGTTTTCTTAATTTTTTTCAGATTGTTCATGGTTAGTATATTTTAAAAATGCAATTGATTTTTATGTGTTGACTTTGTACCCTGTTACTTTGCTGAATTCACTTATTATTTCTAACAGTTTTTTGTGGAATCTCTGGTGTTTTCTACATAAAAGACATTTTATGTAGAATGAAAATAATTTTACTTCTTCATTTCCAATTTGAATGCCTTTTCTTCTTTCCTAATTGCTCTGGCAAGGACTTCCAGTAACATGTTGAGTAGAAGTGGTGAGAGTGAGCATCCTTTTCTTGTTCCTAACCTTACAGGAAAAGCTTTCAACTCTTCACATTGAGTATGACGTGTTAAAAGAAAAACCTTAGGCAAATTAAATTTAACAGAGTTTAATTGAGCAAAGAACAGTTCATCAATTGGGAAGTCCTTTACCCAGAATAAGTTCAGAGAGGCTCTGGTGTTGCCATATGATCAAAGAAGGTTTGTGGACAGAAAAAGGAAAATGATGTACAGCAAACAGAAATAAGACACAGAAACAGCCAGATTGATGACACTCCTGTATTTGCCTTATTTGAACATGGTATGAACAGTTGGCCACCTTGGATTGGCCAAAACTCAGTGGTTGGCACATTGAGGTTACAAGAGTAGGTTACAGTATGTTATACATCCAGTTAGGTTTCCATTCACCATGTACAGAGAAACCTTCTGGCCAAACATAAAAGATGTCAGGAGGCAGCTTTAGGCAGCTGTAGCCAGCTTTAGGCTAAACATAATTTAACCAATGTTTGCTGTGGTTTTTCATATATGATTTTTATTATGTTTAGGCAGTTTCCTACTATTCTTAATGTATTGAGTGTTTTTATCAAGAAAGGATGTTGAATTTTGTCAAATGCATCAATTGAGATAATCACCTGACATTTTTCCTTCATTCTGTTAATGTGGTGCATTATATTGGTCGATTTTTGTATGTTGAACTATCCTTGTATTCCAGGAATAAACTCCACTTAGTTGTGGTGTATAATCTTGTTAATATGCTACTGAAGTCAGCTTGTTAATATTTTGTTAAAAATTTTGGCATCAATGTTCACAGAGGATATTGGTCTATAGTTTTCTTGTGGTGTCTTTGTCTGGATTTGATATCAGCGTAATGCTGGCCTCATAAAATAAGTTAGAAAGTTCTCCCTCCTCTTCAATTTTTTTGGACAAGCTTGAGAAGATGTGGCATTAGATTTTCTTTAAATGTTCAGTAGAATTCTCCAGTGAAGCCGTTAGGTTTGAGGCTTTTCTTTGTTGGTAGATTTTTTATTATTGATTCCATCTTTTTACAAATTACATATCTATTCAGATTTTCTATTTCTTCATGATTTAGCCTTGATAGGTTTTGCGTTTCCACAAATTTGTCCATTTCATCCAGGTTATCCAACATGTTGGCATACAGTTGTTCATTGTACTCTCTTATGATTCTTTTATTTCTGTAGAAATGTTAGTAATGTCCCCATTTTTTATTTCTGATTTTAGTTATTTGAATCTTCTTTCTTTTTGTTCTTAGTTCTAACTAAAGGTTTTCACTTTTGTTCATATTTTCTAAGAATCAACTTTTGGTTTTATTGATTTTTCTCTATTGTTTTTCCTATTCTCTGTTTCACTGATCTCTGCGCTAGTCTTCATGTCCTCCTTTCTGTTTTGAGTTACTTTGTTCTTCTTTCCCTAGTTCCTTAAGATGTAAAGTTAGGTTGTTAATTTTAAACCATTTTTATTTTTTAATGTAAGTTCTTATAGAAATACATATCTTTCTTAGCACTGCTTTTGCTGTGTCCCATAAATAGGGCTATGTGATGGTTTTGTTTTAATCCGTTGTTAAGTATTTTCTGATTCCTTTTTTATTTCTTCTTCGATCTATTAATTCAGAGTGTGTTATTCAATTTCTACAAATTTGTGAATTTTTCAGTTTTATTTCTGTTATTGATTTTTAACTTCAATCTGTTGTGGTCAGAGGAGATACTTTGTATGATATCTGTTTAAATCTATTGAGACTGAATTTGCAGCCTAACACATGGTCTAAATTGAAAAAATGTCCCATGTGCACTTGAGAAGAATGCACATCTATTACGTTAATTAAATCTTCTGTTTCCTTAATCATTTTACGAATAGTTGGTCTATCCATTTTTGAGAGTGGGGTGTTGAAGTCTCCAGATATTACTGTAGAACTGTATATTTTCCCCTTGAATGTCATCAGTTTTTGCTTTGTTTGATGTTCTGTCATTAGGTGTTTAAATGTTTATAATTATTATGCCTTCTTACTGTATTGAAACTTTCATTAATATATAATGTCCTTCTTCGTCTCTTGAATAATTGATTGTTATATATACTTTTTCTTTTTTTGCTAGAAGAACTATCTGGATGGTGAAATTAAAGGTCATTTCTCCCTTGCACTTTTATGTTTAAAAAAACTAATAAATTTTATGAAAATTCAAACTAGCCTGCAGCACTAAAGAAAAACAATAAACACTTTCCAACCATACTTTCTTAGCAAAATGTCTTTTTCTTATTTTTAACAATGAGTTATTTCTCATCTGCTTAATCCCATCCTCCTAATTTTAGATGCAGTTTGAAGCATCAGCAATGCTGTAGTGTGGCTGTAATTCTAATGTTTTCTTATGTTCCATTTCTTCTACTATATTTTGAAATAATCACCCTACCACTACTCAGTCCTCAGTCATAATACTATGTTTTTAGAGTCAAATCCAATCCATTGCAAATAAAGTATCAAATCTATCAAAAAAGACCCTTTTCTCTCTTCTTAACAAAGGAACAGCTGAATGATGACATGCTCTCTTTGCCATGGGCATTGTTACTGAAGATATCAAGTTGATATATTCGGGCATTGCAGCAGGAAATAGGAAAGGTTTTCTTTTTTTAATTCCTATTCAAGTTATCCAAAGAAAGTAGCCCCAAAATGCTCTATCTGAGTCAGAAAGTTTCTGCCATTTATCAAATGCATTGCACTTTATTATAAGTCTGAAGGAATTACATTCGAAACTGACTATACGTTTGTAATAGGAAGATCCATTATAGTTTGTTTCACTAGAATAAAACATGACAATAAAGTATCTCTGGAAATACATCTATCACAAGTTACCTTCTCTGGAAGCAAATGATGAAATGGAATATAGTGTGCTAGATGTTGATTAGGGATCCATATCTGTGGAAACGAGGAGGAGAAAGAAGGATTGGTCAAAGAGAGAAGTCAAACTATGGTATAGGCCCACAAAGCCTTGGCCAAACCCACGGGAAGCTCTCAAGTGTACATGACATGAATGTGTCCCAGAGTGGACTAAATGGCTGTGACTTTATATCCTTGCTGCAATTATTTATTAGATTTGGCTGTCCCAGGAATGGTCTACCCTTGAGTGATGCAGCTTTCTGTAGCTGGGCCAATTCAGAAGGGTCTGAGAGCTAGAAGCTGACTGCTGAACTCCCAGTAGCTGGACAACAAGTAATTCAATAAATGGGAATCTGGGCAGTGCTTCTTCACATCACTACAATGTCTATTTAAGACATATATCAACCTATTGTAATTGGGAAAATTATTTCAATCCTGATATGAGAAAATATAACACATTTTAAAAATAAGCATTTATGAGAGAATCATGGAAACTTGAACAGATGACTGGATATTTAATGATATTTAGACATTATTGTGAATTTCTAAGTTGTGTAATGGTCATATTTTGTAAAAGAATTCCTTGGAGATATATGCTGAAATATTTACAGTATTATAAATGATAACAGAGATTTGCTTCAAAATAAACAGGGGGTGGGGAGAATGGATAAAATATGGATGAAACAAAATTGGACATTAGTCAGTAATTATTCAAGTCAGGCGATACCATACTCCATACCTTTATGTCTGAAACGTTCCATCATAAAAGTTAAAACACACGCATACACACACACACAGATTCAGATTTTGCTTCAGAGGTGAAAAGAATTCTACTGATAGGACAAACAAAGCATATATTTAGCACGATCTTTCCTTGGAAATCCTTGTTGACGTTACGAACTGAATATGGGTAATTCATATTAGCCACAAAGTTCCTAAGAAATGGAATAGAGATTATTTCAAAACTCTGTATGGAAAACACCTAGTATTACTGGGAACTCACAGAATGAAAACAAAAGTTTGACTTCATTCCAGCAGAAATTTCTGCAAAAGCTTCTCTATCTTACCAAAATTTCGTTATGAAGCAACTTGCATGAATTTTCCTTCTATGATATTGTTTGTAGGTCTTTGGATAGGGCAGGGGAATACTAAACCCTTTGTGGCACTTGTATCCAGGTAAGTCCATTTTACGTACATTAAACAGTGGGAAACCTTTATATCTGAAAATGCTTTTGTTCTGATGAAGCAAGTCTATTGCACAGATGAGACAAGCTACTATCACCACAGATATAGCAATTATTATAAAGGGGGCAAGAAAGGAAGAAATTGCAGCCACAATTAAGTTTTATTTTTAAATTCATGTCTATCTCTATATAAAGTCCTCCAATTGTCCCATTGATGGCAGTAATCAAAAATAGAAAACAGAAATTCACCATGCCGACACATATGTGCACATTACACACACACACACACACGTGCGCGCGCGCGCACAATGCAAGAGCGGTAGATGATGGGATGTGATGGTTCTTTCCAGCCCCAATTATGATTGATAGCATTCCATTACCTTTATGCTTATTTTAAAATCCCCTTGACACGAATTGATTAAAGGCATGGACCTCTATGAACCTATGAAAAATTTATGGATTTTGAAAGAGCTTTAACATGTACCATTTGAGCACAAATCATTTCCTGGCTGTCACTGTTTTTCCCACAATCTTTCTTATGTTGGTAATATATGTTTAATAATAAAAAACTGATGCTAAGGATTAAAGCACCAAGATGTTACAGAATAAAGCAACAACAACAAAAAAAGAAATTAGATTTGTATGATTTTAACTATTCTTTAATCTGCTTCTGGGCAACAAAAGTGATTTGTGTCAGCCGTTATTGCATTAAACTTTAATTTTCTTCCACCGGCACAGGATTATATAAAGGAGTATTGGATTGCACTCAGCATGGATTAGCTGAGCACTGTCTCTGCTGCCAAGGAGCAAATGGATTTCCTTCTTTCTTTGATTTATATTTTTATTGCTGTTTTCCCCCTCCTTCTAATTCCCATTACCCTTCTGTTTGCCAGCACTGAGATACCCTGTAGGAGCAGCAGAAAGGCAGGCAGAATTATTGGCTTATTGCATATATTTATGTTCCAAGGCTTCTCAGTCATCTATGTCAGAGGAATAAAGTAGCCTCCAGCCATGGAGACTGCATGCCAGTTTCAAACTATAATATTAAAGCTTGTTTTTAGGTAAAAAGTAACCTCTCATCTGCTTAAAATCAGCCAAACTAGCTGGGTTTGGGCTCACTTCAGATGTCCTGGCTGTATCTCACAGCAGATGGAGAAAACCACTGAGACAGAAAATAAAGATCCCAGGACTCCCTTTTACGCACAGGAGGGTATATGCAGCAAAGCCCTTGAGATTCAGGCAGGAGAAGCGTCTCTCTGGCCTCTCCCTTTAGGGTCTTTGAGATATGAGATTGCCTTTGGAAATAAGAGCAAATAAATTCCCTCTGCTCAAGGAATGGAGGGCTGATTGTTGGCACTCTGCATGGAAACTAGAGGGGGTGCTAAGGACATGGCTCCAAGACCATGGTGGAGACAATAGTTGACTCAAGCTGCACTAAGCAGAGGACACAGAGGAACAGTAGCAAGTTAACAAGAACAATGGTGTGTTCTGTTTGGTCTGCAAACGTCTCTGGATTTCTGAAGAGGAAAATGAACCTGACAGATTTCAGTTTTGGTTCTCATAGACTTCTTGAAAATAATGAATTCTTAAGTCTCAGAAGAGCAGCTATTACAGAGCAACTCCACAGCAGATGCCACTTAGCAATACTTGGGAAGAATACCAGCTGCCAAACTAGGGCCTGGCTCTTCTCACAGTGAGTAGCCCCTGCATTGGGAGCTGAAATATATTCCCCCAGGGGAAACACAGTGGTTGTCCCAAGCCAAAGAAATATGTATGAGATTAATAGAACTATTTCGAAGAGAAGAATAAAGATTTTTTTAAACTATCGGCAGGCTGTTAAAACTAGACTGACACCTCATTGATGGAGCAAAGAGGTTTCCATAGAATTCAAAGAGCAGAAAACCTTGTTCATGAATTCATCCTTAAGCACTGGATATAGAGCACACTCAAAATTTGCAACTGTAAAAAAGTGGTTAGATGTGACCATCTTCATTCAGACCTTTTAGTACGTCTATTTGTGGACTAAATTAGGGAGGATAGATTTCCAAAATCAAGACTCACTTATTACTTGTCACTAATCCTTACATTTCAGTGTATGTTTACGTGAGATGCAATGTTATACCTTAGAACAAACACTCAGAAGTTTCACTCTAAAGGTATACAATATCCAGCTCAGATATTCAACCAATGTTTGTCTGTTCTCTTTTAGTCTCATAATGCTGTTAAGATGCGCCCCCAGTTGTTTGGTTAAAGCCACTTTTTTAATAGGCTACGTTGATTCTTCATTAATTATAATGCCTTAAATGAAATCCATGCCACACCAAATTCATAGCAAATTCCATTCTATATTGAATAAACTTATATTGAGGAACTTTTTGGAAAGGCTAAATTTGATTTCATCATTCCTGTTTCTTCTGAGGGATTTCTGGACAGTGAATATAATTTTCACTGCTACTGAGAATGTCGACTTTTTTTTTTTTTTTTTTTTTTTTGAGATGGAGTCTCACTCTGTCACCCAGGCTGGAGTGCAGTGGTGCCATCTCGGTTCAGTGCAAGCTCTGCCTCCCAGGTTCATGCCATTCTCCTGCCTCAGCCTCCCTGAGTAGCTAGAACTACAGGCACCCGCCATCACGCCTGGCTAATTTTTTTGTATTTTTAGTAGAGACAGGGTTTCACCAGGTTAGCCAGGATGGTCTCTATCTCCCAACCTTGTGATCCACCTGCCTCGGCCTCCCAAAGTGCTGGGATTACAGGCGTGAGCCACTGCGCCAGGCCAAGAATGTTGACTTTAAAGGAGCTTCTTGTATATAGACAATTATCTGAACTTTTTTCATAAGGGATTCTCTAGGCCATGTCACAGGAAAGTATACTTGGGGTTAGATAATCATAGCTCAGAGTCATCTGCAATTAGGATCTTTCCCAGTTAAGCCAGACCTCCATCATACTTTGCTTTGGGGACTAACAGTTACCTGTCAAAATGTCCCCTAAGATTCAATAAAAACCTACAATATATCAGAAAAAAAGGATCTCATGCAGACAACACTTAAAAAATATAACAGGCAAAGGAAATCAGGGTGATTATCTACTAAATATATCATATAGTAGAGTAGGTTCCATATAAAACATCGTGGCTCATGCCTTATGCCTCAGGCATAAATTAGAAATTTGCCTTCTCTCTACCAAGTTGTTTCACTACTCAGCAATCTTTGCCTGGGTTGATATATACTGCTCTCACAGTCTCTGTTCTCTTCTAAAAAACAAAAGTCTTGAATAAGGATCTCTTAAATTTAGTGACTCTAAGATAAAAATTACAAAAATAGTTTTAAGTATTATTTCATTATTTATACAAAATATTTATACAACAGAGTCTTAGTTGTGTTAATGAGGTAAAACTTTTAGGAGCTCCTATAAGTTTGCCTTTTTAACTAACCATCCAGCTAGACTTGCAATAAATCTATGTATATCAAATCATATTAAAACACTGGAAATTTATGCCTAAATCTATGGTGAATGAAATGTCTTTAATGTACAGTTTTCTTTTGAAATTCTATGTGGAAAATTGTTTTGTTTTGCATTTGTCAGGTTTATGTTGCAACAACACTATGTAACAAACATCCCCCAAAACTCACTGTGTGGTCTTTTTTCTTTCAACACTAAATATGTCTCATTTTTCCACACTAATTATCAGACACCAAATGGGTGTTCAATAATTCCCTGGAAATTCAATTTTGACACCAACTCTCAGGGTTAATGCAGACCCCACAGGTTAAAGACTTAGTCCTGCAAGACTGACCCCACTTCAAACATCAGCCATAAATGGGGTGCTCAGGCTACCCATACTTCTTCTCAGAAGGCTACAAATTCAGGGGTTCCCATGATCCCTTCCTTTTTACTAGAATCACTCACAGAAATTAGAAAAGTGCTCAACTTACAATTACTGGTTTATTTTAAAATATACAACTCAGGAGCAGCTAAATGGAAGAGACACATAGGGCAGAGCATTGGTAGGAAGTAGAGAGGGTGGGAGATGCAGAACTTCTATGCCTTCTCTGGGCTTACCACCCTCCTGGCACATCAATGTGTTCACCAACCCAGAAGCTCTCTGGATCTCATTGTTCAAGAGTTTTTAAGGAGGTGTCATTATGAAGGCATGATTGGTTAAATCATTGGCTACTGATGACTGAACTCAAATTTCCAGCCCTTTCCCTTCCCCAGATGCTGGGATGTGGGGCTGAAAGTTCTAACTTTCTAATCACATGATAGGATTTTCTGGTGACCAGCTCGCACCACGAAGTCATCTAGGGCACCCTCATCAGATATATCATTAGCATATAAAAGACAGTAAGTTCCAGGGATCTTAGGAGCTTTGTGCCAGGAATTGTCTATAAAGACCAAATATTTATTTTTTATTACATACAACACAGTGGCTTATAAAAACAAATATTCTTTCGACTGTCATAGATCTTTTTGCGGGTGCATTTGGTCTTTGCAGAGCTTAGTGAGGATCATCTGGGCTTAGTCCAAGTTAAGGTTTAGCTGAGATATATTTGATGTATTTTCTCATTTTGGGCCCAGCAGTTACCCAGTATATATTTCTGTCATGGTGAGTGGTCTAAGTACAAGTGAAGTGAAGAGAAATGTGCAATGCCTCTTAGCGCCTCATATTAGAACCAGTATACTAACCTTTCCACCCACATTCAACTGGCCAAAGCAAATCACATGATCAAACACAAAGATAATGGATCAGGGAAGTATCTCCACTCTGCTCACATGGCATTAGTTGGGTGGGGAGGGGGAAAAGGAAAATACTTTTTGACAAATAATACAATACACCAAAGGTCTTCAAACTTTTTCCTTAAAGAGTCAAACACAAAGAGCATCACAAA
Source organism: Trachypithecus francoisi (assembly GCF_009764315.1). Taxonomy (NCBI): domain Eukaryota; kingdom Metazoa; phylum Chordata; class Mammalia; order Primates; family Cercopithecidae; genus Trachypithecus; species Trachypithecus francoisi. The sequence goes on from NW_022681461.1 coordinate 15,196,659, forward strand.
AGTATAGCTATGTTCCAGCTAGTCCATGGCTTATACTTTGCTTACCCCAACAATATAATACAGTGTGCCCTATCGTCACAATTTTCACTCCTAGATGCAAATCAGTGATACTCCGAGATTCATATTCAATCAGGATCAAAGTCTAGGATCTTATGACAGTATCTATATTAGACTGACATTTGGCAACTCATGATCTAGAGACTTACGAATTAAAGTGGCAAGTCATCTGCTTGTATATATGGCAAGTCATATACACAAAATCAAAAGAAATACGTTAACTGCAGTAAACATCCTCATTTGGAAAAGAATTTTTTTTTTTTTTTTTTTTTTTTTTTTTTTTTTTTTTTTTGAGACGGAGTCTCGCTCTGTCGCCCGGCTGGAGTGCAGTGGCCGGATCTCAGCTCACTGCAAGCTCCGCCTCCCGGGTTCCCGCCATTCTCCTGCCTCAGCCTCCCGAGTAGCTGGGACTACAGGCGCCCGCCACCCCGCCCGGCTAGTTTTTTGTATTTTTTTAGTAGAGACAGGGTTTCACCGTGTTAGCCAGGATGGTCTCGATCTCCTGACCTCGTGATCCGCCTGTCTTGAGGGCACAAATCCCACTGAGAGTGGTAAATACACCCTGATTAGATCCTAGATACAACTTCTAGGAGTAACTCCCCAGTCCATTGTTCAACATGGTTCTTCAATCCACCCTTTGTAATATCTTCTTCTCTTTCTTCTTCTTTGGCCACATCTGAAAAGACTGTCAGGGAATATAACTTTCTTAGAACTTAACCAGCTTCCTAAGCCTGTTTCTTGTCTGTATAAATTTGGAACCCCAATGTTCTCTTTCATTGCTCATTCTTAAATTCAGCCTAATGTACTTTTGTAATTTTTTTTTAGGCAATAAGTTTGATCCTGTCAGCCCGATATGTCAAAAGTCACAGCCACAATTCCTTTTGCAGAATCTCTCTCTCTCTCTCTCTCTCTCTCTCTCTCTCGTTTCCAGGTCCTTTGGCTGTATCTTCCTCCAGTGATATTACACCCTTCATCTCCAGTATAGGAGCCATTTTGGCCAACTATAATGATCTACTGAGCCCCGTATTAAGCCATTTAGAGTTTCTAACCAAAGATGTGACAACGACATCCACATTTTGAGTTTGCTGTGGAGCCATTTCTTTAAAATTGAGTCCCTGATGTGGGATTTAACCATGAAGCTGAGTCTTAGAAAGCCTTTAAACTCAAAATATTTCTTTTTTTTTTTTTTGAGGCGGAGTCTCGCTCTGTCGCCCGGACTGGAGTGCAGTGGCCAGATCTCAGCTCACTGCAAGCTCCGCCTCCCGGGTTTACGCCATTCTCCTGCCTCAGCCTCCCGAGTAGCTGGGACTACAGGCGCCCGCCACCTCGCCCGGCTAGTTTTTGTATTTTTAGTAGAGACGGGGTTTCACCGTGTTAGCCAGGATGGTCTCGATCTCCTGACCTCGTGATCCGCCCGTCTCGGCCTCCCAAAGTGCTGGGATTACAGGCTTGAGCCACCGCGCCCGGCCCAAAATATTTCTTTATCTTCAGCTTGTGAAGATAAAAAATAATTTTTTTTTTTACCTTCTAGAAGGTTTAAATTCTAGAGTTTCTGATTATTCTATATTCCTTTTCAATTTTGATTATTTTTTTCTATGTTCCTCTCTTGTGGCACCACTCCAAATGAAACCAGTAATAATCAGCTCATCCTACCAACAATTTGCATCAAAACTTCTGTACCCAATGCATAGATGAGGCTCACTGTAGATCCAAAGAGAAAAATTGGTTGAAAAGATGGAGAAAAGGTATTCCATGCAAGTAGTAACCAAAAAAGAAATGGGGTATCTATACTAATATCAGATAAAACAGATTTTATGTCAAAAATTGTTACAAAATATTTAGAAAATCATTACTTATGGTGAGAATGATAGTTCATTAGGTTTCAGTTTTACCAAGTGCTTCACCCCCAAATACCACGGATTGCCATTTATAGGTTATTTACAACGGTTTCCTCACTATCTCACTCCAAAGCCAATGCCCTATATCTTAGGCTGTTGTCATGGCTACGTGCCATTCTTTTTAAAATTTCACCTTTTATTTTAGATTCAAAAGAAGACATACAAGCAGTCAACAAATATATAAAGACGCTCAATATCACTAATCATCAGAGAAATGCATCCCATCTTTACTACCAATTTTTGAATAGGGTTTTGCTTTAATAATAATGTTTAACAAACATTTGTAAAATTTAGTGGTTGACAATAACAAATGTGTATTTCCTGCTGATTATATAAAGTTGAGGAAGTTCATTACTGGTAAACCTGCCCTACCTGAAATACTAAAGGGAGTCTTTCAGGTTAAAATGCAGAAACTTTAGATAGTAACTTGAAGCTATATGAAGAAATAAAAACTCCAGAAAAAGTAAGTTCATAGGTAAATATAAAAGTCAGTAATATTGTTGATATTACTCTTGGTTGGTAACTCTTTTTTGTTTGTTTGTTTCCTATACAATCTAAAGGACATACCCATAAAACAATAGTTATATATTATTGTTAATGGGCACACAGGTATAAAGGTATAATTATGATAACAAATACATAGAGGGTAGGGAAATGGAGCTATATAGAAGCAAAGTTTTTATAGAGGTATATAGTTTTATAGCTATAGAAGCAAAGTTAGTATCAATTCAGACTAGATTGTTATAAATTTAGGATGCTAACTTTAATCCCCATGGCAACCACTAAAAAATAACTGAGAAGTATGTAAAAAGGAAACGAGAAGGGAATAAAAATGATACACTGAGTAACTAAACACAAAACCAGGCAATATTGGTATAACTGAAGAACAAAAACAAAATGAAAAACACATAAAAACAAGTAGCAAAATACCAGAAGTAAGTATTTCCTTACCAGTAATCACTTTAAACATAAATGGATTAAACCCACAAGTTAAAAGACAGAGGCTGGCAGAATAAATTTAGTAAGTAATTCAAATATATATTGTCTACAAGAGATCCACTTTAGATTCAAACACAAAAGTAGATTAAATGTTAAAGTATGAAAAAAATATTCCATGCAAGTAGTAATGAAAAGAGTGTTGGGTGCCTGTATTATCAGACAAAACCAATTTTGAATAAAAAATGGTGAGAGCAGATTTAGAAAATCATTATTTGGTAAAAATATCAACACATGAAGAAGACATAAAACTTATAAACGTGTACCAAAAATACAGTACCAAAATATATGAAGCAAACATTGGCAGAATGCAAACCAAAGTCACATGCAATACTACTTTGCATCTACTAGGAGAGCCGTAATTTTTTTAAAAAAGGAAAAGAACATTCATTGGCAAGGATGTGGAGAAACTGAAACCCTATTAGATTGCTGATCGGAATATAAAATGGTTCAGCTTCTGTGGAAAACAGTTTGGGGTTCCCTCAAAAACTTAAACATAAAATTGCAATATAACCAGCATTTCCACTTTTAAGCACATGGTCAAAAGAATTAAAAACAGAGACACAAATATTTGCACATGAATGCTCATAGCAGCATAATTCATAATATTCAAAAGGTGAAAATAACTCAAATATTCATCAATGAGTGAATGAATAAACAAAATTATAGTATACACATACAATGGAATATTATTCAGCCATAAGAAAGAATACAATATTCCTTGCACTTTTAGTCTCAGCTACTCAAGAGGCTGAGGCTGGAGGATGACTTGAGCCTAGGAGTTCGAGGGTATAGTGTGCTATGATCACGCCTATAAGTAGCCACTGCACTCCAGCCTAGGCAACGTAATGAGACCTCATCTCTAAAAAAAAAAACAAACAAAAAAATACATCCATAACATCGATAAATCTTGAAAACATTATGCTAAGTGAAAGAAGCCAGATACGAAAGGTTATATATTGAACGATTCCATTTACATGAAATAGCCAGATTAAGTAAATTCATACAGACAAAAAGCAGATTGGTGGTTGCTAGAGGATGGGGTTAAGGGTTGTAGGAAATAACTGATTAGTGATATGAGGTTTTCTTTTGGGGTGATGAAAATACTTCGGAAATGGTTGCAGCTTGTAGTTGCATGGCATTGTGAATGCATTGAACAATGCTACTGAATTGTTCACTTTAGAATGGTTAATTTGTGTTATATGAGTTTCACTTCAGGTTTATAAAATTCTTAAAACCAAAAAGAAGACATTTGATGCAACACAGCAATTGCACTCCTAGGTATTTACCAAAGGGAATTATGTATGTATGTATGTATGTATGTGTGTAGACATATACACACATATATATTCGTATTCACAAACACTTGTACATGAATGTTCATAGTAGTTTTATTCATTATAGGAAAATACTAGAAAAAACTCAAATGTCTATCAGCTGGTGAATGTATAAACAAACTGTTGTATATCCACATGATGAAAAATTACTCAGCAATAAAAAGGGACAAACTGGCCAGGCGCGGTGGCTCATTCCTTTAATCCCAGTATTTTGGGAGGCCCAGGTGGGTGGATCACCTGAGGCCAGGAGTTCAGGACCAGCCTGGCCAACATGATGAAAATTCAAGAATTAGTCTAAAAATACAAAAATTAGCCAGGTGTGGTGGCATGCACCTGTAATCCCAACTACTCAGGAGGCTGGGCTGAGACAGGAGAATTGCTTGAACCCAGGAGGCAGAAGTTGCAGTGAGCCAAGATCGCACCATTGCACTCCAGCCTGGGCAGCAAGAGCAAGACTTCTCAAAAAAAAAAAAAAAAAAAAAGAAAAAGAAAAAGAAAAAGAAAAAGAAAAAAAAAAGACAAACTACCAATACAAATAACGTGAATGGATCTCAAAAATATTTTGTTTTGTGAAAGAAACCAGATTCAAAAGACTACAAATGGTATGATTCCATTTATATAAAATGCCAGAAAAGGCAAAACTATAGTAACAGAAAACATTTCATAGGTTATTAGATGCAAAGATAATGGGAGTAAACCGACTGTAAAGGGGAATAAGGTCACTTCTCGGGATAATAAAACTGTTCCATATCTTGATGTTAGTGGTGGCTACATAACTGTATATGCTTGTCAAAATTCATTGAATTTGAAATATCTAAAATTAGTGAATTTATGGCATGTAAAATATACCTTAAGAAAATTAATTTTAAAAAGAAGGAAAAAAACCTCTTTGTGCTAAACTTACTTAGTGGTTTTTTTTTTTTTTTTTTTTAATGCCCAACTTAAATCTTTATTTAGATGTGGTATAGTAAAGTTCTTCCAGTGATAGTCATAGGGATTTTCTAGAGTTGAGAGAAATATTTTACCCTTTTGACTCAGGTGCTAAAGGGGACTATTAAGACGAATATGCCTTCTGTGCCAATGGAAGATTGAACCAAACAATATATTCAACCATATGTTCTCATCTCAGCCTGACCATCTGCTGGCTGCGCACTTAAATATATCATCTAGTTCACTGAATCCCATTCGAAGAAAAACTATGGGGTAAAAAAGACACATCCTATAAAATAGTTAGTTAGCTAATAGCTATGTTGAAAGAGTCTAAGTACACTATCTTCCAAGAATAAACCGTGCACCCTGGGGGAAATAAATTCATTCAAGGTATCGATGTAACCCTGAGTTTGGAGGAAAAATGCTTTTATATCTATAAAACAGAAATGGAACAGGAGTTGTGTCTCAAACACTTGACCTAAGAGGATCAAGGGGGCAAATCTATTTGTCTGGTATCTCTAGGTTGTCTTTGAGGAGAAATTAGATAAAAATTAGAGTTACAGCTTTCTTCCTCTTGCCACTTTGATGTCTTTTAGTAGAGACGGGGTTTCACCGTGTTAGCCAGGATGGTCTCGATCTCCTGACCTCGTGATCTGCCCGCCTCAGCCTCCCAAAGTGCTGAGATTACAGGTGTGAGCCACCGCGCCCAGCCGCCACTTTGATGTCTACATTTCTGTCCTTTTGAGAATTTTTGTTGTTAAGGTAAATAGTCTATATATATGTGCTTCTAACAATGATGTAAAACTCCATTTTTACACTTTCTTGGTATGAACCATGATTTTCCCTGAGCAATTGTAGGAAAAAACTTGGTCTTATTTTCCTATTTCTCCAAACGCAGAATTAGATACTTTGTTTTGCTTAAAACAGCTGGAAAATAACTGCTATCTGTTTGCCAGCCTACTAAAGATGTGTTAGCCCTACTGCTAAATCCCCAAAGTTCATATCTGTGACAGTGTGTTAGTTCTTAACTAGAATGACATCTACAAAGAGACACATTATAATTCAGTCTCTTCATTCATTCCAAAAACATTATCATCAGGGTAAAGGTTCTGACGTTTGCAAAGCTAAATAGAAGACTGCTTCTTGAGAGAGGGTCCTAATTTCAATTTTTTGCCTATTTCATCTCAGCAGCTCCTCAGGATCCACCTTTTTCCCCTGCCAATGGAAAATGGCGCCCTTCAGACGTTATCCTTTTCCCAATCCAGCGCTTAGCACGTTGCAGCCACTGTCAGAAAAGCAGCCTGTCAAAGACTGAATCAGAAAGGATGGACCCTGCTGTTTCCTTCACATCAGAGAGAGAATCCCCTGGGGTGACTTTAAGACGCAATGTTCACCTGTCATTTCTAGCTCATCTGCAGAATCCACTTGTGTTGCTTTTCACATTCTCAGGTAGTCACCTTTCTTTTCTTGTGCCTTTCGTTTATGAAAAATGAAACACCCCACAGAAGGTGAACCCAGAACTCTTTATAAAAGGAAATTCAGCGAGGTGCAGCTAGCAAATGAATAATCTGCTTGCACGGCACTGCTTTCAAGCAGGCTTAAAATAAAGCAGTTTATAAGGCCCAAATAGAATTATAGTATAACAGACTCAAAATCCCTCTCTAAGCCCAGTGTTCAACCTAAGAGGGAAAATTCCAGAAGGGCTGCATGTTGAGCTGGCTCAAGGTCCGAGAAATGCCCAAGAAGAGAGATCATTTTCAGCACCTCCTTCCACAACCTTTCACTACTTGTTAGGTGCTTTGGCTTATGATCATGCAGGGGACTTTAGAACTGAGAATTCTTGCTAGGCACAAGGTTTAAGAAGGGAATATCTTAGTCTAAGGTTGAATATTTAAATTATTTTCCAGAAGTGCACTCAAATCGGCCTACTGCAACTGAACATAATTCTTTAAGCTCATGATTGCCTAACCTGCTAAGTGCTCACTCTAGCCCTTGGAGTTCCTTCCAGATGAGCTAAGTGCTTTCTGCATGCAAATTTCATGATTAGAGATAGGCTTTTAATGGAACAATTCTGTAGCTCTATGATGCATAAAAACACTGGAGAAGAGGGGACCACCTTCTTACAACCTGGGACTGTTGAAAGGTTGTCAACCTCTTTAGCAGAGAAAATATTGATAGGAAGTCTGTCTAAAATGCCAAACAAACAAAAAAATCACACCTACTAGTGGTCACCTGCTTGACTGAACCAAACACTTCCTTTCTGTTGCAAAGCACCCTTCCCACACTAGGTCTGTTCAACTTAGGCCCTCCTAATTAGATGTCCCGCTTTTCAGAGCTCTCCATTCCATCCACTCTGCATACCACTGAAAGATAAATCTTTAATCCAGTGCCTAATTTCTAATTGCTTTGTCATGTGAGGTTTGCTTTCCTGACACATTCAGAATATCTTGAAGACTGACCAGGATCATGATTTAGACATTTTTTTCCCCGAGCTCTTCAAGGTATCCAGTATACTGCTTATGAATAGAGTATGGAATATGTAAATGATAGAGGCCCAAGGGGAGCAGGCAGCTTCAAGATGAGGCCTTTGGTCTTCACAGAGAGCAGAGGAGATGTCTTAGTGAAAAAGAAAACAGCCAAAAGGAAAGGGAGTCATCTGCTAAGAACCATTCATCCACTCATCCACCAAAGACTTAATGAGCATGTGTAGTGAGGCAGAGTCACCGAATACCAAATAGATTATATTCTCATTCCAAGAGCAGTAAGAATTCTAGCATTCGAAGGTATTCATAAGACGCCTTCACTTTGCTCTATTTTACATGGATTCTCAAGAATAAAACTAGTGATCGCAAGAGAAATGCAGTTGCAGTTTGACGTAAATGAGCCAGAAAGTGCTTGCTCTGAGCAGTTGCTCACAGAGAAAGGAAGCATCTTAGTAACTTTGCTGATGGCCCTTTCCAGCATTGTCCAGGCTGTGACATATGAGCAGATAAAGTGGATAAAAGCAGAGCAATGGCTTAAGAAATTAGTTTAGACCAGGCCTGGGATGGGCACCAGGCCCCCACATTTTCTCATTACTGGTCTCAAAATTTAACCAGCTCCCTAAATATGAAGAATGCCTAGTTCATACAAATTACATTGTGTATATTCTGAATTTCAAGACAAATATTTGCATCTAACTTTCCTGTTGGCAAAGTAGACCAAGATCATTCTATAAATAGGGGCTTCATTCTCCAGGCAGTCTTTTGCTACTCTTCTAAATTTCCAAATTAAAAAAATGCACACATCGTTAAGGTGAAACACTTGCATTGTATGGACACAACTACTGTTTTGTTAATTTTTTTTTTCTTTTTTTTTTTTTGAGACGGAGTTTCACTCTTGTTGCCCAGGCTAGAGTACAATGACATGATCTCGGCTTACTGCAACCTCCACCTCCCGGGTTCAAGAGATTCTCCTGCCTCAGCCTCCCGAGTAGCTGGGATTACAGGTATGCACCACCACGCCCAGCTAATTTTGTATTTTTAAGAGAGACAGGGTTTCCCCATGTTGGTCAGGCTGATCTCAAATTCTCAACCTCAGGTGATCCGCCTCGGCCTCCCAAAGTGCTAGGATTACAGGCCTGAACCACAGCGGCTGGCCTTTGTCAACTATTTTAATGCCCTGATTGCTATGAGGAACAAAGGACTGAAAAAATCAGGACAGAGATGTGTTTCAATCTACTATACCATCACCCACTCACTCATGCTATGGATGCCCAGTAAATAATTGATTAATTAAAATGTCAGGTCTGTTGCTTAATTAAATCAACAAGTTATTGAACTGGAATATTCAATTATGTACCTCGGGTAAACAAGGCTTCAGGTAACACTCCAAAACTCCTTCCACACTGGAGCAGTGAGCAGGACTTGCAGCTCAGTCCCCAGCAAACTTAATGTTTTCTACTCTTTACCCTGGAGTTCAGTCAAATCATCAGTTGTCCTTGTGCAGAAGGCACTATGATCACCAATATGATTAATAGATCCTTTACTCTGTGGCAGGGCTTCCTAATGCCATTTCAATGAGCTTTGTAAATGTCCTTTTTATGCCCTTCATTGAACATGTGCCTATGAAGTTTAAGTAAATGATGTGCATTTGAAGATGTAGACCATATTGGTAAATACATTCCTCCCACTTTTGAACTAGTGTTCCTGTGACAAGGCAAAAGTACAATGTTCCCTGACTCTTCAATGTCAGTTTTGTTGAGTTCATGGCACCTTAGTGATTAGCCGACACATGTATTTCACTTTAGCACCTGAACAATGGTAGCAAAGCATGGAAAGGACTTAAGGGATTTTCCAAAGGAAAAAAAAAGGCTGTTGTCTTCTGTACTTCATGTTCTCTGCAATTGATTGTGAGTAAAAGGACAGGCAGTGCTTTGCAGCTTGCTGTACACATCCGTAAACAGGAGACAGATAAGTCTCTCAAAGTGGTCCACAGTACATGAATATTGCTCCAGTTTATGAATGGCTGAGTCTCTCTCTCTCTAAGCTGAGAAAGCAGGCATAGGATATTGTATGTGAAACTCTCTCTTTTCGATCACTCTGTCAAGAAAAAAAAAAAAAAAAACCTAAAAGCTAATCTGGAACAAATCACAAACTGTCCCTGGAAATCAATGCTTGAATGAGCCCTTTGGAAGTGTGGAACAAGATAAGAAGTAAGAGCAGCATTCACTCTGGTAAATACCACTGCGATCCACTCGGTAGATTTCAGGTTGAACTGCTGGTTTGTTTGCTACAGAGACATTTTACCAGAGTAGCAAAGTCCAGGCACAGGCATGTGGGAAACCAGGTACTGTTTTGACCTTTTGAAAGTCCTTCAGGGACTCCAATCTGGACTCGTTTTCTACTTAGTAAGCTCACAGCATTAGACCAACATCCTATGGGCCTTAGAAAAATAAAAGCTTTTATTTGTTATTTTTTTCTGTCCACTGACTTCTTGCTTAAACATTATATTTTTCTTACAGAAATATTAAGTATGGCATCATATTACAATAAAACAAAACATTTATTAAAATATTTTTCTTTAAACTATATATCTATATACACATATGTATATAAACACTGTGTATATATGCATGTGTACATATGTTCATATGTATATATATGTATGTATGTAGGTTTACACACACACACTTTTTAAATACATTTTTCACACAGAAAAATTCACAGCTATGTACATCTGATCTCCTTTTGACCTAGCTCATTGTAAAATACCATAAACCTGGCAGATGAGGGTGACTAATTTTCACCTATGGTGAGACTAATGCGTTTACACTTTAATATAGCCATTTTTATTTTTTAAAACCAAATAAACTAAAATGAATGATCCTACTCTCTGATCAAGAATATTGGCTGCATAAACCAAAAATACAGAAAGACACACAAAAAATACAGATGCAATATTCTCAAAATATAAAAAGTGACAAGTTATTTAAATAATTGTCTCATGTATTCAGAGTATGAGAACTGTATTTGTTTGGTTTATTTACAGAGTACTGAATCATATGCTTTTTTCACGTTAAAAAAAAATGCATTGGTTCCTAGCCACCAAGTCTCTGACTCATTTTAGTAGATCTTCCTTCTGCAAAATGGTCCCTTGGTGATTCTGAGGATGAAAACTAATATCAAGGGATAAGAGATTGAAATTTTACCATATGTTAGAACATGTGTACAGCGGAGCTTTTCTTGGATTGAATGCTGTCAACATGGGGATTCTTCAGCTTAAATGTGTCATTTCATCCACACCTTAAGCCCTCAGCAATGCTTTCTGTCCTTTGTTTTCATTTTATGAGAGGGGCCCCTCTCACACAGATGTTTCTAAAACAAGTTATATACCAAGATTCAAATAATTCATGACAATCGAGGTTCACTACATTTCAATGATTCTCCAATATTTGCCACACTTTTAACTTTTGTTTTTAGCAAAGTAATATGTGTACATTATTTACATAATCAAATCATACTACAAGGTATTTAAGGAAGTTTTCCCTGACCTACCCATTCTCACCCTTGATTCTCGTTTTCCAAAGGCAAACAGTTTCAGCATTTTCTTCTGAAATTTACCTCCATATTTTTAAATAACATTCTTACTGCCCTTTTCTTGATGTTTTTCAATAAAAAAAAAAGCAGAAAAAAATCTGTTTTTATGGCATACATTATCTTTCAATTTCCTTCTGTGGAGGTAGGATCTCAGCTTCCTTACAAATCCACCCCGAAAGACATACCCACACACCACTTTCTTCATCGTAAAACTATGTCACAATTTTTAGTTAAACTAATATTCATAGTACCTTTCTTGTTCAACTTTTTGTTTTCTGTGTAGTAAATAACTGTTCTTGTTGTTGTTGTTTTCCATATATCTATAATTAATGTATCCCCAAGAGTTAAAGCTTTTTTTAGTAGCCAATACAGAGATGGGAAATTTTTTCTATAGAGGGCCAGAGAGTAAATAGGTTAGTCTTTGTAAGCCACATGGTCTCTGTTGCAACCACTCTACTCTACCATTGTAGCAATGTAAATTACTGGGCAAGGCTGTGGTCCAGTAAACCTTTATTTACCAAAATAAGAGGGATTGGGCGCTGGATTTGGCCTAAGCCACAGTTTGCTGACCCCTGGTCTTATATCAGTTGATCTATCAGGTTTTTTTTTATTTTCTTGAAAATATTCCTCCCATACATTTTGATTCTCTTGCTTTAATCTGGACTTGAGATTGTCTACAACTGCTGCATAGCCATTACCTGACATTTCCCCATACCTCGCTCCTAGATTGAATCCTTTCTTTCCTCACTCTCATGTCTTTCTTGCTTTCCATCATCCTTTCAATAACTTACCAAGAAAAAGTGAATTGAAGGTAATTTTTTGAGAACATACAGAACCTCAAATGACTTTATTTTATCCACACATATTTTTGATACTTTTACTGGGTATAGAATTCTAGGTTAGAAAGAATTTTCCCCTCAGAATTTTGAACCATACCTTTATTTTCTTTGAACTTCTAATTCTAATTGAGAAATATGATTTTATTCCAAGTCTTGATCTTTCCTATGTGACTTGTTTATTCTTACTGGCAGCCTTAAGGATTTTTCTCTTTTTCTCCAATGTTTGGAAATTTTATGATGATGCATATTGTTGTTGTTCTTATTTCCACCAATGTATTGGAGAATCAATATATTCTTTCAATATCAAAACATATGGCTATCATTTCTGGGGCACTTTTTGGAATAATTTTTTGGCTAATTGTCTCCAATATGATCTTCTTTTCTGGAATTCCTACTACTCAAGACCTCTATAATTCATCCTATCTTTTCACTCCCTTTTCCCATCTCTGAGCATGTTGGTTCTATTTTTGAGGATAGTGTTTTTTCAACTTTATCTTCTAACTTCCAACCAGCATGGAAGTTACAATAAAATATGAATAGAAGAAAACATACAAATAATCACAATTAGAGGATGTAAATGTTTTCTGATGGCAAAGTATTGGAAACTCACAGAGTCAGTTTACACAAAGCACATAAGAGTGGAATATTGGTATGGAAGGACGCATGCTTCTCAGGATCCTTCCCAGAATCTTCTCACAGGGGAGTACAGCCTTGGATGATAAGTATTACACAACAGAGATTCTGAGTAAACGTATCCCCAGCATTTGTAGATGAAATAGCTATAGAATTGTTTGATTAAAATTTTCTTCTTCACCTTACATTTCTTCTAAGTTCTTTCGTTCTATTCATTTGTTTTGATCTCTCTTCTATTGTAGACCCTTCCTTCAAATGTTTGGTATTTATTGGATACTATTCATATTTATGAATGATGCACTAAAAAGCTGACAAGACAAACATTAGTTTAATTATTAATTATATAATGCATGTCCTAGCTGTGTAAGCCTAGACATAATGTAAGCTTCAGTGAGTTATACTTTGCTCACCTATACCTGGGGATACGAAGTCTTCCCTGTATGGTGGTTTTTAATATCTAATGAGATCAAATATGATATGATAAGGGCCTGTCAAAAGCCATGCCCTTACAATTTATAATGGGATCTTTAAATTGACAATTTCTTCTCCTCCTGCTTATTAGCATATGAAAGAGAAGTTATTTATTGAGAGTCAGTACAATGTATCAGACAGACATTATGGCCTTAAGAATCAGATAAACTGGAAGATGCTTTCAAGCAACTTTATTATTTCATTCATTTATTCATTAAAAAATATTGAAAACCATCTCTGCCTCTTACTAGCTGAGTGAGTTTAGGTAAATTACTAATGTTCTTCAGCTTTAGTTTACTCATCTATAAAATTAAAATAATAGTACCTACATAGTAAGGTGGTTGTGAAAATGGAATAAAACACACAGCCTGCAGCACATTATCGGTGGGAGGTATATTATGCTAGATGCTTGTTTTAATAAATGAATTAGTGAGCAGCCACTTAGCACGGGTTTTTCAAAGCTCAGTTTTCTTGCAATATGGACTAGAATAATGATATTAAAATATTCATAGGCCATGTGCAGTGGCTCATGCCTGTAATCCCAGCACTTTGGGAGACCGAGGCAGGCAGATCATGAGGTCAAGAGATTGAGACCATCCTGGCCAACATGGTGAAACTCCGTCTCTACTAAAAATACAAAAATTAGCCGGGTGTGGTGGTGCATGCCTGTAGTCCCAACTACTCAGGAGGCTGAGGTGGGAGAATTGCTTGAATCCAGGAGGTGGAGGTTGCAGTGAGCCAAGATTGCATCACTGCACTCTAGCCTGGTGACAGGCAAGAAGCCATCTCAAAAACAAAAACAAAAACAAAATTCATAAACACGCTTTGCTGTAAATTTGCTTGTACTGAAGACAAAATATACTGTCTATTCAATCAATTTGCCCAACATTATGTAGCTACCAAAACTAGTACTTTGTGGACCTTTCAAATTCATGTCTCCTATGATTGCAGGAGCTTTAAATGCATCAATCCTTGGGTCACAGCAACCAAACAAAGAAGTGATAGGTGCAGTATTCGCAAAAGCAGTATGTCGGGAAAAAGGAGCCTCACTAGCTTGCGTTCTGCATATGGAAGCTAGCCTATTTAGCAAGGGTATTTCCCTGTTTTAGCTGTTTCCTCATGATGTCATTTACCATTGAAAAAAATTGACATCTGAAGTCTCTGACCTATTTTAAGGCTGTCTTATCTCAAGAGGCATCTCTTCAGTGACTCTAAGAATAAGGCTGAGAGATGGGCATTGAAGTTCTGCCATATGGTGCAACATATGTACAGTTGGTATACATGTCTTGAATGGATAGCAACATAAGATACACTTTATATACAGTGTATCATCACACATAAACCTTTAAAAAGAAGGCCAGAATATGTGTGTGCATGCATATAATTATAGGAATACATATGCATAAATGTGCATATATATGCATATATAGATACTCAGATATGTTAGTATACAACCAAGAATTGTTTCCATGAAAGCTTAAAATATTGGGAGATGACTGCCTTGGCAATTCTACAAATCTAAGTTTGAATTAATTCATTTATTTATGCAAAAAATATTTATTAAATATCTACGATATGCCACATTGGATGCAGTATTGAACTGCATCACAGGCATTGCAAAGGAAATGATGTTTTGTAACAAAGAGAATGTGTTACCTTCTGTAGAAGATTTTTAGGAAGAAATGGCAAACAATATTTTCCAAGTTCTAAGTAAGAGTCTGCCTTGACAAATGTTAGTCCCATGGTTAAGGATTGTTAATGGAAAATAAGCATCTCTTTTTATTTATAATTTTTTATCTATTTATGGAAACAATGAAAAAACTCTTACTACAGTCATGTGCCATACAATGACATTTCGGTTAATAATGGGCTGCATATACAATGGTGATCCTATAGGATTATGATACTGTATTTTACTGTACCTTTCCTGTTTAGATACACAAATAGTTAACCATTGTGTTACAACTGCTTGTAGTGTTCAGTACAGTAATATGCTATATAGTTTTGTAGCCTAGAGGCAATAGAATACATAGCTTAGGTGTATAGCATCATCTAGGTTTGTTTAAGTACACTCTATGATGTTTGTAAAATGATGAAACCACCTAACAACACAGTTCTTATATGATATTCTTGTCATTAGCAATGCATGCCTGCAATTTAGTTACTACTTCAAGCCACACCTTTGCAAATACTCTTTGTGCTCAATTAAACAATAAAGAATTAAAGAATCACAAACACACACACACATACACACACACACACACACACACACACACACAATAACATTAAAAGATGATGAAGCTGAAAAAGAAGTGCTGCTCTCAGAACTGATGAGATCTGCAAAATCAACCTCAACACCCCCAGAACCTGTTTGGTCTGTCTTGGAGGTAACAGGGGCTTGCAACCAATGACTTAGCTGTTTGTTTTCCTCTCACTCATTCTTCCCTTTCATCTACCTTGCAATTCTTTCACCTATTGCTGCCCTTCCCCACTTACTTCTTTTCTTCTGGTCTTTTCCTTCTTGGTAATGTCTCTGTTTTATTATAATAAATAATCCATTTCTGTCTAGCACCTGAAAAAATCTTCAGATAAAGGCACTCTACAATACAATAAATAAATGCATAAAATCTTAGAGAATGGTGGCAGGAGGAAGATGATAATATGAAGGCAACAAATTCAGAATTTGAAAAAAAAGTCACCTAATTCAAATGCTCAGAAATCCACATCACCCTAATCATCATGTATACTGAATGTACTTTGACTGTACCCAGGTTATTTGATAGAGGGCACCTGTAAAACTCTCAAATACAGAGTCTGAGTTTCCTTTGGTGATACGCATTCTTCCACTTAAAGATACAGAAATACATGGATGCATAACAGAATAGAAAATAATAGCACATTTTCATTGAAAAATAACAGTAGTCAACTAGAGAGACAAAAAAGTAGTATACATTACATATTTCAAATAAAAATAATTTTAATATAGCAATATATTCTAATATAATTATATCTTTAAATCAAAGACAAACTTTCAAGTCTATTAGATTTTCAAAAAACAAAGTTAAGTCAAATTACTGTTCAAGTGATTTTAAGTCTATTTTTGTTTCTCATTGACCACAGCAAGATATTTGTGATTAAATTATTACTTGTCATTCATAGTGCAAACAAGGCACTGAGTACCTTGTTTCTCCAAATTTGTTTGTATAGGGCAAGTACTTAATATACATTAATTTAATCAATCTCCTCTTATCATTAAGCCATGCAAGTGGGGTCTTAAGTTTCTTCAAGACCACCTGGTCTTCAGTTCTTCAGTTAGAATTGTCATTGTCAAGGATTAACATCTTAATTAACTTAAAGGCCATAAATACAACAAATGGGACCATTTCCACATTGTTCCTTGAGTCCAAAACCACAGCAGAATTTCCAAATGAAAGAATTTTGCCAAAATGTCTTTCAAATCACTGCAACTGGCAGCTTTGATTTTATGGGCATCAGTGTTTATCAAAGGAGCTGTGATTAAGATCTCCCCAGGCTGGACAACAAGGGATAAGAGCAGCAGGGGCAGAATAATAGCTCCATTTATGGAGCAAAATGATGTGCCTGGCAATGTGTTCTATGGACTGTAAAGAAGATTCACTGTGCACTGGTTACCAACTTGCCTTGAATCATGAGACAAAACACCCACAGACACAACAAATTACATGAAATGGATTACTTAGTAAGCAGCAGGAGACAACAGAAACCTAGAGGCTCATGAAGAAACAGTCCTCCAAGGCTCAGAAAAGTCGCCTCAGGTGAATGAAGTCTCATCTGTGCATTCCTCACTTGCACTACAGCTGAAAGACTCTGGAAGTTAGCCCACATGGGTTTTATACTCTGTGATACTGTGAATTGCTGGGCTAAAGCATTGAAGGATGTCTTGTTTCTCAAGGCTACTGGAACAGAGCTGACTGTTAAGGTCAGTTCTTCCCTGTCTCACAATGTTGCGTTCCCAGAACATTACACAGTTATTCTTGAGAAATGCAAGTGATAAAGTGGGGAGAACTGGGTTAGTCTAAGACCACCCAGAGAACGTCCCTGCATGAACATGATTTGATTTTACTTTAATGGTGACCAGTAAGGGAGATGATATTATCACTATTTTACTAATGAGAAAATAACCCCATGGAACTAAATAAATTTTTCTAAACCATACAAATAGTAAGTGGAAAAGCTGGGATCTGAACACAGCTTTGTATCAATGTTGTTAAGACAAAAGGATATATAGTTTTTGTTCTTGCTGCCTTTTTCATTTCTGTGATTAGACAGATCATTCTCCAGCAAAACCAGTTCAAAGCCTTGGATTTTCTTTTTATTCTTTCCTTCCTCCTCACCACAAAGAATTTGTTGCCAAATTTTTGTCATTTCTACCTTTAAATATTCAGTACAGTACAGTTGTCTCTCCTCTTCCATTTTGTACTGCCGCTGTGCTGTAGAGATCCTCCTTTCTCTGGGCTAGACCCTTGCAATACTGTTTCAACCCTCGTTCCCCCTTTCAGCAGTCAATTACTCCTTTAATCCATTGCAGGGTTCCTCAACCTTGGCACTACTGATACTTGGAGCCAGAGAATTCTTTGTTGTTGGATGCACAATGGGACACGCAGCAGCATCCTGAAAGTCCACTTCCTCCCCCTACTGAGACGTAACAACCATATCTCAGATTATCTACTTCCTCTCCCTACTGATATGTGACAACCAAAAGTGACTTCAGATCTTGCCAAACATCCCTGGGCAGAGGGCAAGCAGGACTGACCTCTAGTTGAGAACCACCAATACATCCTAGTCACCATCAACAGTTAAGCATCCAAATGCATAGCTTTGGTAGCGTAACTCCCTGGCTCAACGTGTTTCAGGACAAAGTTCTGAATTTATTTTATCTACGTCATCTCTTCTGTGTGCATTCCGTGCTCTCACAAATTTATCCCATTTGCTATTACCTAGATACATCCTATCTTCATGCCCTTCCTGCCTACTCTATTTCTTCTATCTGAATGCACACTTTGATAAGTTTCTCCTTCTGAAATTCCATCCATCCACTGAAGTCTATCCCCAAAGCTGCCCCTTCTAGAGCCTTCTGTGATACAGCTTAAAGAAATTATGTCTTTTTTTCCTATGGTATATCCATTTAGGGTTTGTCTCTAAGATTACTGACCTACTGTCAGTCACCTTCTAATTACAGCTACTTGCATCAATTTTCTTTCCTACTATACTCTTAGCCACACCTCAGTTATAGTTTATAACCCTAACAATACCTGGCATCTATTAAGAATACAGTAAATATTTGCGAATTAAGTGCTTCTTAAAAAACTCCTAATGCCTACCCTGAGAGTATACATTCAATGTCATGGAAATTCCTTTAGTTCTGCCTACATGGTAGAGAGAAATGCAGTAAAGAACTTCCAGTGAATATAATATCTGGTTGCAGGAGTTCCTAGACTCCAGGTAAAGTGGGATGTATGCCCCCAAACTTGTCAGTGGGATTCACCAAGCGGCATAAGAAACACAAATAGTTACCATGTCAGGGCTGGAAATTACAAGGTGGCTGAGTCATGGTTAGAGTGCTAGCAGGATGGGTGGCAAAAAGCAGGGGTGAGCCATGAGCAAGGCAGATCCAGAGTTGCCTGTCATACAAGGAGGTGAGATATGAGCTCTGTTGGCAGAGGCTGGTTGTTGGCCAAGATATTCCTTTCGTATAGGCACTGCTCTGTCTCACCAAGCCAAGGTTGTGTGGCAATGGAAATTTATTTGGTTTGACATGAATCCCAGTGGCTAAAATCTCATAAAAATCCACCCCCCAAAAATGATGGAACTTATGCGCAGTCTTTTAAAAATATCTCTTCCAGGCCTATGGTGAAGGGGAGAGAGGGACTCTAAAAATTATTTAAGGTCCTAAACAGTTGGCCAGGTGCTAATATCAGGGCTGTTATATATAGCTGGTACACAAGGTATATGCTATGAATCAGATGGGCTTATGCTGTAGAATAGCATGTAAATGACAACTGGTAAACATGTGAATCCATTGCCTTTTCAGAGTTTAAATAGAAAAGTGACATTTCACAATGTGCTGCACAAGTTCACCAGATTGGCTGTAACCAACCTAAAACACATCTAGTATTTCATCCAAGAAGGTCTTTATAAGCAGTAACACACATTTAATATACTTCCCATCAAATGTCTACCTTGAATGTGACTGTTGGTTCAACACACCCTGTACGAGCCTGACAGGGAATTGTGGGGTTTTGTGCTTTCTAGCCTCCTCCTAGGCTCCTTGTAGCCATCCCAATCCCTCTTCACATTGATTATGGGTTTCAATGGTTGTAAGATTGAAATCTGCCTTACAGGTAGCAAGGTAGAAGAGGAAAAGTAGGTCTAGTTCATGATTCTTGCATTTTAAATTGTATTTTGAGTAAATGTAATGCAAACCAATAACTGGAGAACAGAACATTGTTTCTGCGAGCCAAACTTCTAAGAAGAGAATATTGCTTATCTTCATTCTTGTCACACACTTCTCCTCGGCCTCACTTCTTTTCCACACCCCATGTTCATTTGTGACAGTTGCATTTTCGTTAAAGCACATTTTCTTATCCATATTGTGTGTTACTCGAGCTCTTTTATTTGGGATTTTTCACACATCCTTCACATCTTCTTTGCAGCTCCAGTCAATAAGCACTAAGACCTAAATGCGCCTTTGCACTTCATGGCTATTCCCTTATCACATGCATTTTCTGTTGCCTTAAGGAAGACCTGTACAATTTTTATTATTGAAATCTGAATTTTTTTCCCTCCCAAGCAGATGGAGGATGTGTAAATGTGTCTAAAGACTTAGAATAGCATTAAATCTGTTTTTTCCCCTTCCCGCAAAACCCTGAGAGTCAGAGTATTTCTCAGGCACCCATTAAAACCAAGAAGTGAGAAAAACAGCAACAATTCCCAAACCCAGAGAAAACTGCAAGAGCATGCTACCAAGCTTCCCTTGCCACACAGACCTTTGTTTGGCTGGGGGCATCAATCTCCCCCTCTTTGGCAAGATGGTATGATTGCCAAATCATCCATGAATGGAATTACATTATTCCATTATATATTGATCGAAAGATGTAAAGCTTTTATTGCTGCTATTTGTTAAGGCTCCTTGCCAAGAGATGTGTGGGAAATAATGCTGCACAGGGAGCCTCAACTTACCCATCTACTACACTCACAATCTCCTTCCTAAATTGACTTAGTGGATAGTTAAAATGTACTTCCCAGACAAATAAGGCTATCTCGGGTGGTTAGGTTCCCCAGCTAGCACATAAACACCCAACTAACCCTTAAAAAGACACTTACCCACATTTATATTATAATTCTGATACACCAAGCTATTCTGCGTCCACATGATACACCCATATGCACACAATTCAAACACATCCCATGCTATTTTATACTTCCAAGGTTTAGGTCATCCTATTCTCATTGTGAACATCCTTCCCTTCTCTCTCCTTGTGAGTAACTCTCGTACAACCTTTCTGAATGAGCTAATAATAGCATTGTCTTTTAGGGAGTTTCTCTGATTCCTTCCAAGCCCACCCACTTTCCAGCTGAGTTATGTAGGGTCTCTGGGTTCCCATAATAAAGTAGGCATCCATTGTGTTACATCATAGTGCTTACAACATTGGATTAAAGTATTCATATTAACTTCCCTTTCCTCTACTAGTCTTAAGTTCCCTGAGGGCTTGGTCAACATCATGTCTAATAAATAGTAGTTCAATAAATTTTCTTAAACGGCAACATAATTGGCAGTCATACAAGTTCTGTCTTCAGGAGTTTACCCATGAAACACATTGTCTCCCTCCCTTCTTGCTCAACACAACAGGGCGATTGCTTAGAACATTTTCACTCCTGGAAGAGTCTCTGTCATTACTAGCAAAGAAGCATTGAAGCTGTCCAGATGGCTTTGGAAAATCCAATATTGTGTGAGATGGAAGGCAAAGAGGGGAGTTTAAGGAAAATATAGAGGCAGCAGAAGTACATGCTTTGGCAGGAGCAGCAGTTATCTTAGGTATCCTAATCCTAAAGTGGACACAAGAGTCTCTGCAGAGACAACTCAGGGAACACTGGTGATATGGTTTGGCTGTGTTCCCACCAAATCTCATCCTGAATTGTACTCCCATAATTCCCATATGTTGTGGGAGGAACTCAGTGTGAGATAATTTGAATCATGGGCTTGGTTTCCCCATACTGTTCTCGTGGCAGTGAATAAGGCTCACAAGATCTGATGGTTTTTATCAGGAGTTTCTGCTTTTGCATCTTCCTCATTTTCTCTCGCCACCACCGTGTAAGAAGTGCCTTTTACCTCCCACCATGATTCTGACACCTCCCCCGCTATGTGGAACTGTAGTCCAATTAAACCTCTTTTTCTTCCCAGTCTTGGGTATGTCTTTATCAGCAGTGTGAAAACCGACTAATACAACTGGCATTATGTACCTGCTAACTACCATAGGTAAGTCATGTTCCATAGCTGGATGGCTCTATAAGGAATGTCAGGAACTCCATAGACTTTGCTTTAACTCAGGAAGATTTATCAACACTTATTTACTCACTTAATGATTTTCTAACCCAACATATGCAATAAAGATTTCCCATGTACCATCTGTTCCCTGAAGCTTTCCCTTATTCCAGCAATCTCTTCTTCCTCAGAAATATCATTGCTCTTAGTAATTTTGTCACGAATTAATCTATGTTTTCCCCAGGTTTCCATGGTACTTTTGCTGCCACTCCCTTCTAGCATTTAATTGCTACTTCCTTAAAGAACTCAGAGAGAGCAGTCAGTATAAAATCTCAACACTGGAGAGAATCTTGAGCACATCTAATTTCTCTCTCTCTTTATACACCCAGGGAAAGTGGCATCCAAGGAAGTAGTGTATTTTACCCAGGTAATCACAACTAGAAGCAGAGCAGGGATTATAATCTATACAACCTAATTTCAAGTTGACTGTTCTCACTGCTGTATGACACTGCCTCTTACTTAAATTCTGTCTGGTCATACTTATGTTGAAACATGGCTTATTTTCACCTTGAAGACTAGATACCCATTTGATTTATTTTTGTATGAGTTCAGGACTAGCTAGGAAAAGATGGCAAATTAAAATTAGGTAGTTTGTATTGAATTTAATAGAGACCATTTACAAAACCGAGGCAGGGTTTATGTTTCCCCTAGCCAAAAGAAGTTAGTTCAATACTCTAATAGCAGAAATTATGGAGAGCCATTATTGAGTCGTAAGGGGCAAAGCAGTGAACATTTACAAGAACCTAAGGAAGGTGGCTCTGTGAGTAAAGCAACCCATCTAAGATGATTCAGCAAGAAGGAGGCAAGGAGGAAAACTACTGCAACTTCATTCTCTTCCCACCCTAGATCTCATGCTAGCATCTCCCATTGGCTAAACTTAACGGAAGCTATAGTAGGCTGTTCTTGCATTGCTATAAAGAAATGCCTGGGACTGGATAATTTGTAAATAAAATGGGTTTAATTGGCTCATGGTTCTGTGGACTATACACACATGGCACCAACATTGCTTGGCTTCCAGAAAGACCTCAGGGAGCTTCTACTCATGGCAGACAGCGAAGCAGGAGCTGGCATGTCAAATGGAAAAAGCAGGAGCAAGAGAGAGAAAGAGTTGGGGGGTTGTTGCCACACACTTTTAAACAACCACATCTCCTGTGAATTCAGAGTGAAAGCTCACTTATTACCAAGGAGATGCCCTAGGCCATTCATAAGGAACCTGCCCCATGATTCAAACACCTCCCACCAGGCCCCAGCTCCAACACTGGGGATTACATTTCAGTATGAGTTTTGGGTGGGGGCAAATCTCTAAACTATATCATTCTCCCCTTCCTCCCACAAATCTCATGGACTTCTCACATTGCAAAATACTATCATGCTTTCCCAGTAGTCCCCAAAGTTTTAACTCATTTCAGCATTAACTCAGAAGCCCAAAGTCTAAAGTCTTACCTGAGACAAGGCAAGTCCCTTCCACCTGTGAACCTTTAAAATAAAAAACAAGTTATTTACTTCTTCCAAGATACAATGGAGGGTGTAGGCATTGGGTAATTCCCATTCCAAAAGAGTTAAATAAGCTGCAACAAAGGGGCTACAGGCCCCACGTGAGTTCAAAACCAGCAAGGCAGCCATTAAATCTTAAATCTCCAAAAGAGTCTCCTTTGACTCTATGTCCTGCATCCAGAGCACACAAATATGAGGGCTGGGCACTCAAGGCTCTGGGCAGCTCTGCCCCTGCAGCTCTGCAGGGTTCAGCCCCCACGGCTGTTCTCCTGGGCTGGCATTGAGTTCCTGCAGCTTTTCCAGGGATAGGGTGCAAGTTGTTAGTGGATCCACTATTCTGGGGTCTGGAGGACAGTGGCCCCCTTCTCACAGCTCCACTAGGCAGTGCCCCAGTTGGGAGGCTGTGTGGGGCTCTAATCCCACATTTTCCCTCCACACTGCTCTAGTAGAGGTTCTCTGTGAGGGCTCCAGCCCTGCAGCAGGCTTCTGCCTGGGCACTCAGGCCTTCTCATACACCCTCTGAAATCTAGGCAGAGGTTGCTAAGCCTTTTTCACTCTTACACTCTGTGTACCTGCAGGCTTAACACCACATGAAAGCTGACAATGCTTACAGCTTTTACCCTTTGAAGCTGAAGCAGTCATTTGTTTTATACCTAGGACCCTTTGAGTCACAGCTGGAGCTGGAGAAGCAGGGATATGAGGAGCAGTGTCCTGAGGCTGTGCAGGGAAGCTGGGCTCTGGGCCTAGCCCATGAAATCATTTTTCCCTCCTTAGACCTCTGTGCCTGCAACAGGAGGGGCTGCCAGGAAGGTTTCTGAAATGCCTTCCAGGCTTTTTCCCATTGTCTTGGCTATTAGCACCTGGCTCTCTTTTAGTTATGCAAATATCTCTAGCAGGTGGTTGCTCCATGGACTGCTTAAATTACTCTCCCAGAAAGGTTTTCTCTTTCTGGGAGAGAAAGAAAAATGAAGCAGCCACATGGCCAGGCTGCAAATTTTTCAAACTTTTACACTCTGCTTCCCTTTTAAATATAAATTCCAACTTTAAGTCATCTATTTGCTCCTGTATGTGAGCATGGGATGTTAGAAGCAACCAGGCCACATCTTGAATGCTTTGCTGCTTAGAAATTTTTCTGCTAGATAGTCTAAATCATCACTCTGAACTTCAAACTTCCACAGATTCCTAGCATATGGACACAATGCAGCTAACCTCTTTGCTAAGGCATAACATGCTGATCTTCACTCCAGTTCCCAATAAACTTTCTCAATTCCATCTCAGTTCTCATCAGCCTGGACTTCACTGTCCATATAACTAGCAGAATTTTGGTGTCAACAATTTAACCAGTCTCTAAGAAGTTCCAAATTTATCCTCATCTTCCTGTCTTCTTCAGAGCCCTCCAAACTCTTCCAACTTCTACCTTTTACTCAATTCCAAAGCTGCTTCCACTTCCACATTTTCCAGCATCTTAAGCAATACTCCATGCCTACTACCAATTTTCTGTACTAGGCCATTCTTGCATTGCTATAAAGAAATATCTGAGACTGGATAATTTCTAAAGAGAAGAGATTCAATTGGCTCATGGTTCTCCAGGCTGTAAAAGCAGGGCACTGACATCACTTGGCTTCTGGGGAGACCTCAGGAAGCTTTTACTCATGGCAGAAGGTCAAGTGGGAGCTGCCATGTCACATGGCAAAAGCAAGAGCAAGAGAGAGAGGGTTGGATACGAGGTATCATACACTTTTAAGCAACCGTATCTCCTGTGAACTCAGAGAGCTCACTTATCACCAAGGAAATGGCCCAAGCCATTCATGAGGGATCCAAACACCCCATGATCCCCACGATCCCCATGATCCAAACCCCTCCCACCAGGCCCATCTCCAACACTGGGGATGACGTTTCAACATGAGATTGGGAGGGGAGAAATATCCAAACTATAGCAGAAGCCAAAAGGCAAGGGACCCTGGATGAATGTCATCTATGAAGATTCACCATCCTGTGCTGAGAGCAATTGAGGAAAGAGTGGATAATGAATCTGGAGAAAAACAAACGACATGTAGAGAAGAGCTTAGCACCATGCCTTGCGCAAAGAAAAGGCACAAGAATTTTTTAAAATTAGTCCGTGTATTTAATGGCAAAAGTTTCATTTTTATATATTGTATATGATGTCATAAATATCCATCTCAATTATAAATCCACCGAGGATTTCCCTACACACTGCACAAGGCAATGCTGTGCCCAGAGTAAATATTAAATAGATATTTTGGGGAAAAAAAGATTAGCCCAGATAAACAAAAAATAAAATCTTTTTTTCTGGGTAAAAATGAAGCAGCCTTTTCACAAACATGCATGAAAGCCAAGGTCAGCCAGTGAAACAGATTCAACATTTCCAGACACTGTCAAACATGAAACTCTGCTGTTACTTAACAGCCTTCAGGATTTTCCTGCAAGTCATTTTCACTGTCTGTTGTCTCCAAGTTCTCTTCATTTACATTAGAAGCTTGAGGTGTAGGAGAAACATCAAACTATACACTCTTCACAACATTTATGGCCTGATTCAATGGAGGCCCTTTTAACTTATAAGATGGTTTATTGTGCAATTGGTTCCATTGTTCTTCAATTCCATTGGGTATTAAATACCACTAGGGTGTTTAATGTGACTACTCCATATGCATACACACACAGAGGTCATTGTTTAGGTAACAGCCTCTTTAGAAACCCCATATATGTAGCCAGAAAATACTGAGAAACCTATAAAATATAAGAAAAACTGGGCAGTCTTGAGGTAATATTTTCCTCTGAGAGAATAAATATTTACAGAATATTCAGAGCTGACTTGATAATAACTTCATGCCTACAGAGTTTTCTAATTCACATAAAATATTATCCACTTAATTCCAGTTCTCCTCCCATTAAGCACATGGCCAAGAGTTGGTCACTATGAAAGATGACCAAAGCATTTCATGGCCACAAAGTTTTCCAGCAGCTTAAGGAGAACAGAAGAGTCAAATCTGGTACACGGCCCAGCCGTGTGATAGTTCTTTTGGAATGTGAGGGCCTCTCTTGAGTTCACGACATTTTGTCTTATTAGTCAACTAGTAAAGAATAGAGAAGATTACAATCTCTCTATTTCTGCAGGAAAGTACACCTGCAGTCATCTCCTGAGTGATTGTAAGAGGCAAAAGTGGGGGGGGCACTGCATGCACATCTCATTAGAAGACTTCCGTAGATCCTTACATTGACAGGGCAGACTTCCCAAGACCATCTATCTTACTCCTCTGTCTTGCAAAATATATGCGATTCTCACTGAACATAGTAGGATTTATTCAATCTTCTCTAAGAATAGAATCCAACCTCTATGTTCTAAGCATCAGGAAAACCATAAAAGAAAAAGTTTCATCTTTGCAAACTCAGTAGTGATCTCTTCCTACCAATCATGTACCCATGTCCTCTTTCTTTTCCTCTCCCTGTAGACACCTCCTCCCAGGAAGGCTAATATGAGCTGAAATATAAATGAATAAGCAAGACTTAATATGTGTGGTTACTTAGGACAGGCAAAGGACCAATGTACATAAGAGAGAGCCAGAATGCTTCCCAAAATAAGGAATGGCTTCAGATAGTACAGCAGGTTGACTCAATTTTGTATCTTTTGTTCATTGCCCAGTGCTTGGCTATTTCTGTCAGGATTTGTCAGGAAAAACAAAACAAACAAACAAACAAACAAACAAAAAAAACACTGTAGGTATTCTGAACAACAATGAATTTAATACAGGGAATTAAAAGTTTACACAATCTTCAGAAAGACTTGTGAGCTAAGGTCAGGGAGGCCTGGCCTCTGAGGAAGTCTAGAAGTACCAGCAATGCAGAAAAGCTGCCACAAAATTATCAGATGCTTGCAGCGCAAAAGTGGATAAATCTCAGAAGCATATTGATGAAATCTGGTGTACCTCTAATATCTGCAAAATATATCTAGTCTATCTAATAATATCGAGTCTATCAATATATCTATCAATAATATCTAATATATCAAACATATCAATAATATCTAATCTATCCTCTAATATCTGATGTTCCTCTAATTTCTAATATATGCACCTTCCCATAGCTGCTGCCATAGATTATGACTTCTCCTCTTCACCTGACTTCCAGAGCTCACAGAAATGCTTCTCAATGGGAGAATCTAGAATAAAGAGGGTGGGTTTGCTACTGAGAGAAAAGAAATAGTATCTGTCGTACTGGTGGAAAAGAGGGATGCAAAAATATTAGCTAAATTAGTGAATGAATAATTGAAGGATGGAGGAATAGATGATGGATATATTCTCATAGAATAGGGCACTACTCTTTGGGCATTGATATATTGGAGGTAAATATGCAAACATTAGACTAGAAAACTGGTAAGGCCCTTTTGCATCCTCAGATCTGGGTTTCATGCATGAATTGATCATACTGTACCAGGAACAGAGCTCTTCTGGCTTAGTTCACAGAATTGAACCTGTAATGTTAGAATTTTAGTCATTTTGTTATGTATGGTAGTAAGTTTTGAGGAGGCATTATAGGGATTTTCTAGAATCTCTAAACCTTGTCATAGGGCTATCACATTATTTTCCCTACTAATAAAGAAAGAATGCCCACATAATAAAGTGGGATACATGTGTTTCTCCATTTATACTTTGTTCAGAGATTAATTCTAATTTGTAAAGTTGTATAAGAAATACTCAGCTCACATTAGACACAATTTTACCCTTGTTAGATAAAATTATCTACCACGGTTAATAAACCTCAATGGATACAGTATAATGGAAAGAATAGTGTCTCAGCCACTGGCTATGGGTCTCAAATACCAGTGATTACAATGATATCCTGAGTAACAATATATGTCTTTCTACCTCTTAGATCTTCAATTTCTTAATTTGAAACTTGAGGGCTTTGAAATGTGTATCCCCCATGCTGCTTCAAGATCTAAAGAGCTCTGGTTTTATAATTTGTCACCTGTATCAAAAATATGACTTAGTCATGAGTAACATTATGACCTCTCCTGAGTGTTGTTTGTATAACCTTCTAATTCTTTCCTCACTATTTCTACCATGCTGGAATTCTGAGACTGGATTTACCCTATGGTTGCTAAAGCTGCCTTAAGTCCCTGGACAATATTCTTGGTCCCTGAAGGTTTCTTGATAGGAAAATGTATTGGTTTGTCACTAAGGAGACCTTATTGAAAGATCGCAAATTCCTATCTGCACCCCTCCTCTCATCACTGGGCTTAGAGTGACATTAGGTATTATTAGAATGATATCAATATGACATTAGGCCAGAGGTCAGCAGCATATGAATATTGCTTTGACTTTGGGTTTTCTCCTGTCAATAAGTTCACTAATGGAAATATATGCACAAAAAAGCTAAAGCAACATAATAATTCATTATTTGGGGGGCTGTAACCTCAGATACCAGTGAATTAAACTATGTGGAAGGCTCCTTTTACTAAAGTGAAATAAGCCCAAGTAATGTTGAAACAAAGCCCTCCTAGAGGATTGCTTCATGTATTCACCTCTAACGTGTAAACCCTAATCTCAGATCTTACAACCACATCAAAAGGCTAATTAAAAATTCACCTGTCAGAGCCTAAGAATCTATAACCAGAGAAACAAAAGCAGAGAGAGAGGAAGTTTGCTCTTACTGCCTGGTTTCAAGCTGGCCCTGATTGTAAACCAGGCAGCAATCTTCGTCCTAGAAGGAGACAGTATTCAGGGTAAGAGAGAAAAGGATGGTTGACACTACTTCCCCCAGGGCAGGAAGAGCCCTGCCTTTGCATGCTGAACTTTTCATCACTTTGACAGTTCCGACCCTAGAAAAGTGTAGTTTAGAGCTGGCTACATAATTTGCAGGTCTAGTGCAAAAGAATTATGTAGGGACCCAGCCAGAGGAGGAAAAGTCAGGCCCACTGCTCTACCCCATGGCAGACAGGCCACCCCAGGGGTACCTAGATCTCTCAATACCTGGATCCCTGGGTGAAGAGTGGCAGGGGACAGGGAGCAGGCAGCAGACAAGCCATCCCAGGGAGGAGGGAGGGTGGGAGGTGAGACATGAGGCAAGGCTCTAAGACCTGGGTGCATGTGTCATTGTCCCACCAGACTTTCCTTACACAACATAAATTCAAAGATAAAACTGTTTAGCATTTCAAGACAGCAATGGCAGAGGATTAAAACCCAAGCACAGTGGCCTCGTGAGGGGCTCTATGTGGCTGCTGTGTCCCTGAAGCTGGCCCTGATGCAGCCATTAAATTTTTCTGGCTAGGAACCATTCCTTCCTTCTCAAGAGATGTAATGTATCTGTCAAAGTATGGAGGAAAAGACAGTCTCAGAAGCCTAACTTCTCTGTAGGCCACAAATGGGATGAACCGGAGAACTCCTAGCAAGAAATTTCCACCAGCCTTGCACTCCGACCTGCTTCTCCCAGTATAAGGCTCTAGTCACCCAATGCCCCCCGCCCCGCAAAACCCTGCCTTGATTCTTGTTGGCAAGTCTCATCCACCAAGGGGAGGTTCTGCAGTGCAACAAAAGAAGCTTGGACTTGGGAGCTAGGATGGCCCAAGTTCAAAAGTAACCCTGATTCAACTGTGTACAAACTATTTAAGCTCTTAGAGCTTCGGTTTCCTTATATGTCCAATGCAGATAACAATACTTTCCCTAGAGTTTGTATAATAAAGCGCCTGACACAGAGTCCAGTAGTATGGTTACCTCTGCTACTTTGGGTGCTAGCAACCTCCATCAGCAGAGATTTTGCCTACAGGCTTTCAGCACAATTTCATGCAACTGATGGCTCCTGTCAGAGTCTGTTTCTATCCAAAATGACTCTCCAGAGCTTTTAGCAGCTACATCATCAGTGGGGCTCAGCCATGTGCAGTGTGTCTCCTGCCTGTGGCTTCTTGAGTGCCCTGATGCCTCCTGCTTCCCTGGAGAGCTTTGGGCAGCTGGAAGACTCCAGGTTATTTTTGTATCAGCCCTCTGGTTCTTGCTGAGCCCTGGAAGCGCAGGGGGTGGTAAGGTAGCATCGCTCTTCAAGGAACTGATGAGAAGGCCCCAGGGTGGCATTAAGAGAGAAAGCAGTGACTGTCCCATGGTGGTGGATCACATCTGTCTCTAGTCTCCTTGGGGTGGGCTTTGGGCAGGACTGGGTCTCCTGAGTCTCAGGGCTGAGGAGAATTTTCAGTCTCTGTAGGGCTTGTCTCCCAGAAGATAAACATCAAGTGTGCCTTTCTGACAGTGTCTGAATCCTGGATTTCAGGAGATGAGGATTTGGCAAAAGTCCCCAATCCTTCTTTGCATAAATCTGGAAAAGTCTCAGGAACACCTTTACAAGTAAGTCTCCCAGCACAAGTTCTGTTATCCTGTTCTTTCCCAAGACAGATTTGCAAACTCAGGTTTAATAGTGCCCTGGGTTAGATTCCCAAGTATATGAATGCATTTTTTTCTTTGCTTCTCTCATCCTTACAGTCAGATTTCAAAACTTGTGGAGTTCAGGGGACCACTCTGGTTAGTCAGCCTTCAGGGTGTGTGTCAGTCCATTCTTACACTGCTATGAAGAAACCCCCAAGAATGGGTCATCTATAAAGAAAAGAGGTTTAATTGACTCATAGTTCTGCATGGCGGAAGAGGCCTCAGGAAACATACCATCATGGTGGAAGGCACATCTTCACAGGGTGGAGGAGAGAGAATCAGTGCCAGCAGGAGAAATGCCAGATGCTTATAACCGCCAGATCTTGTGAGCACTCACTTACTGTCATGAGAATAGCATGGGGGAAACCTCCCCCATGATTCAATTACCTTCCACCAAGTCCCTCCCACGACACGTGGGAATTACGGGAACTATAACTCAAGATGAGATTTGGGTGGGGACACAGCCAAACGATTAACAGGGTGTATCCTTGCATTGGCAGGAGCTCAGTGAACCATGCTGATCTAGTTTATATAGGTCAAGACTGTGAAGTGCTCCCTATCTGAGGGGCAGCTTATAACTTTACAGTCACACTCTTTATGTTTAAAAAGGGGGTTTTCCATAATAGATTTGTTATTGGGCATTTGGACCTGGGCCTTTTACATCAGAGATTCTCAAACTTTAACATGCATAGGTTAAAATGTAGATTTTGACTCAGTAATTTTAGGAAGGGGCCTAAGATTCTGCTTTTCTAACAAGCTTCCATGGTATTGCCAATGCTATTAGTCTGAGTACCACAATTTGAGTAGTGATGATTTAGAAAATGTCCATTTTACAGAAGGAAAAATAGAGGCACTAAGAGGTATTGTGCACAAGGGAAAGGACTTTCTTCTAACTCCTTGAATCTCACTGAGTTTGCTGAGCTATAGAGTCCTTTAGGTAAGAGTTTTGGCCTCTTTCTCTTCTCACTGTTTAACTCAGGCTCTGTTTTCTTTGGCTGTCCAAACCCTACTTTGGAGCCGGAGACACAGGGCCAAAATTCGACATTTTCATGACAGTCCCGCTGGAGCCCCACCAAGGTTCAGGGCGAGGTTAAATTTGCTCTGGCTGGGCTGCTGACAATCGCTTTGGGGTGCCCAAACTCCCAGACTTGAAGATGGAAATATAATATCTCCCTGAGGAAGTGCTTTTATTGAGCCCATGAATAAGAGAGCACGTAGTTTGTTGCTTCTAATTTCAGCTCTACTCCCTCAATGGGGCATGCCTGCAAGGCAGCAGGGCTCATGGCTGGGCAGTATCAGAAATGTGGCAGGAATCAGAAAAAACTCAGAACTTGTGTAAAAGGAGACAGTTATTTAAAGCAGGACAAATGGCTAAATTGAGCCTGAGCTGCTTTTGATATTTTCTAGGATTTTTAAAATTATGAGATCACTTGTTTCAGAAAGAACCAGTTACCCTGTCTTCCTTCTCTCTCTCCCACTCCCATAAAAAATACATTATTTACAAAATAATCATTAGCACTGTCAAAAGACAAAATTACAACAAATTTAGTTTAAAGGTCTAATTGGCTTTTATGTGTGATTCTTGAATCAGGCCACACCTCATTTCATATATCAGAGTGAGTGTTCTGATAAACTGAGCAGAGAAGGTTGGTCTTACAGGCAGAGAAGGGCTAAAGAAAGCAGAAACAGTGGACAAATAGCAGATTGGTCATTTCACAGTTACTTTCCTTACAGCATTAACAGGGGACTTCCTTATTACACTGAGTCAGGCTGACTGGAATTCCATGGTGTTTTTTTTTGTTTTTTTGTTTTTTTTTAAACTGGCCCATTTCAAGGTTCAGCTTGATTACATGGCACTTAGCACAAGTGACTCCATTCTGGTTTGGTCTGGTGTGCTAGGGCCTAATACAGGAGGTTAGCACAAAACAATGGCCTCCCATAAACTTTGTTTAACAGCACATAAAGATCATAAAAGTATATCATAAACTTTGTTTTACAGTACATACAGATCATAAAGGTATATATCTGTTTGATTTTAAAGTTTCATTCTAATGTTTATTGCACAAAAACAATATACATAGCCATATGCAAGAGATGTTTCCTAACAAAACGATGTGATTGAAGGTATTTCCCTAGTATTATTTTAATAAAAGTCTGGAAGGTTATTCTTTCCATTGCCCAAGGAAACGTTCCCTCCATCAGGAGCAACAATTATTGGCCATGTATGCTTTATAGAGTCTGTGGAGATTTTACCTCCAGGGAGCCCCAGGGAACAGCACCTTTTCAAAAAGTGCATTTGAAGCAGTTTGCAAATGTGCAGTGACTCAATATTAAATTAAAAATAGAGCCATTCCAAATATGCTATGTAAATAAACTTATATATAATAAATGTTAACGCATAATTATACTACCATTTAACTTAGAGCTTTTAATCCCAATCCATACTATAGCCCAAATTGACTAAGCTATAGCGAAAAGATAGAAGTTAGATTTTTGCACCAATGTCGAAAATGTATTCTCCTCGTTACTGTACACACAATGTGATGTTTGATTCTTATATTCCCAAGTGATTAAAACTAGTTGCTTGCTCTCTCTTCTTGGCTCATTTACCAGATGATTTTCAGCAATATGACCACACACACACAAAAAGGCTTCTTTCCCTGCATGGAACAAATCTTTAAAAAATAAATAAAAGGTGGGCATACATTTTCACAGCACCCTAACAGGCACTTTAGGGTTCATATATCTTGCCAGTTTAGACCCTCTGTTTGAGTGGTACTCTTTTTACAACAATAATTTCTAATCAATGTTCACTTTACTGGAACAGAAAAAAAATTTACATTGCCTGGACAGCCACAAAAAGAATTATGTGGTGTTTTTGCTACCTGTGAGTAAATAAATATGCTTTTGGCATTCCTGGATATCTGATCCATTACGTGAGCCAAAACAACCATTCGGCCTGTGTTTTTTTTATAGTTTAAATAAATTCTAGAAACCTATTACAGCACTCAAGGGTGAGTGCTTCTGTGGTTTAAGCTGCAGGAAATATTATTGTGCAACATGAAGCGCAGCAAATGAGATATCAGGAGACCGTGGTTCCTCACCTGCCGTACCACGAACAAATGGTGTGACCCTACACAAATCCCCTGGCCTTTCTCAACCAAAGCTTTCTCATCTGCAAAGAAAGAAATTGTATTCATTCACTTATTCATTCATTCAACATGTCACGAGCTCCTATTGCACTAAACACACTCATATTCTGGGGACAATTTAGTGAACAGAAAAAGGAAGGACTTTCTTTCACTTGGTCTAGCATCTAGATTCTAGAACCTATAGTCTAGATCAACTATAAAAGGTTCCCAGAGTTGAGATTCAATGTTTCATTATTGCCAAAGCCTGTCAGGAGGGGGGAACTTGCACCAGGAATTAAGGTGGCAAGAGTTCTGGGCTTTTGGCAGTTTTGTTTTTGTTGCCTTTTTATTGCTTTTGCAAACAATAAAGCACGCAAATTTCTACAAAAAGGTATGCAGCAGGAAACCAAAAGGCCATGGAAGCCTTTTCTTTTTTGTATCTCTGATGACCCATTTCCCAAAAAACTTCCTGTCTAAATTCATAACCCACCAACTCAGAACTCAAAAGGTCCTTGAAACATTGCTATTCTTAAGCTAGATTCTTCTGAACTGGACAATGGATAAGAATTGCTGTTTAGCGCTTATAAAAGAGGGGGTAACTCTTTCAAGATGAGACAAAAGAGATTTAAGAGAAAGTTTCCAATGACCCAAGAAGTTTTCTTTCATTCAGATTGCCCTATTTCTTCTCCATACCAATCAGCATAACAAAATAAACTTGATTTTGCATTAAAAAAATGAAACAGCACATGGAAATAATTTTGGTACCTCAGACTTGTGCTAACAAGCTTTGGGAAGTAAGATATCTCGTTTCAATTCAATCCAGTAAGTATTATTTACGTATCTATTATGACAGGCAGTATGCTCAGAGCTCAGATGCAGAAAAGAAATTGACTGAAGTCCCTACCCTTGTAAATTCTCTAACTGGTGGTGATGGAAAGAAGTAGAAGTCAGAATATAATCTAACACTTGAAAGTAGAAAAAATGTAAATGGTGCTATGGTAAAAGAAGAAACAAGACTTTCCTGAGAAATGGAGGCCTGTGTCATGGCCCTAGAGGCTAAAGAGATGAGTTACATTTCATGGAATATCATGGGTCTAGACTTGACTGGCCATCCTTAGGTAAAAGTCCAGGGATAACCAGAAATCAGTGTGAGAGTCCAAAGCTCCTTTGCCCATTGCTGCCATCTCACAGAAACCCCTTTGAACCCTACATCCAGGCATAATCTTAGGAGGCCTAGGGAAGAAGGAGCAGAAATCTCAAAGACTGAATTTACCTCAAAGAGACTGAATAAAACGAAAGATACTATTTCCACCAGAAGATAAACAGAAATATATTAGCTGTCAAGTTACTCCAGGACCCGTGCTAACAGGAAGAGTCTGTGAGGATGACAGAATCAATTATAGAAAATAAAGACAATATTTGCTATACATCTGAATGACATATGCCACATTTTAAAATCTGTTAAATCTCCTGCCACATCTTAAAGGCACTAAAATTAAACATGGCTAAAAGAAAAATCACAGAAATTTCCTATCCACAAACCTGGGCCTTTTCCATTATTTTCTATAGCAGTGGCACCACCATTCACCCAGATCTAAATCCAAAAATCTATGATTCACTTTGCTTTTCTTATTAAACCTATCGCCAAGTGACACTGAGTTTATTTACAAAATATCTCTTGAATCTACCTTCTCTCTCTAGTACCACCTGATCTTTCTCTGGCATTTGTCTCCATCTTTTTTTCCATTTTACAGCTAGAGATAGCATTGAAAATGCAAATGTGATCAGATCACTACCCACCACCATACCCTTCACGGTCTGTTTCATGACTCCTTCCTGCTGCTGCTTCCTACCACTCTCCTCCTTGCTCTGCGTACTCACATCTCCTCCAGTCCCAACAATGGGTTCTACTCCTCACATTACATTCAAAGTCTCATAGTGGAACTTCCTCTCTCTCCACTCTCCCTCTTGTCCCCTTTTATCCTTCCTTCAGATCCCAAGCTTCCTCAGAGAAACCTTCTTGATCTCCAGGCCAGGGCAGATCCCCTGCTGTATGTACTCATAATATTATGGACCTTCCTTTCACAGCACAAGTTACAATCCTCTCCCATGAGGATGTGTAGGGGCTACTGACAGACTCTTTCCTTAACCAAACTCTAGTCAGGCTCCTCTAAACCCTCTTCCCAACTAGGCCTCAACTTTTATGTCTCCATATCTGTCTGCATTGTGCAATTTTAGCAAGAATCCTGCAAAGTCAGTTTTACCAGAACTCTCCACCCTCAATATCTTAGTGCTCCCAGTATTTGATCAGATTTTTATTCCCCACCATCCCCCAGGTGATGTCTGATTATCCTGGCCTGTCCTCAGCAAGAACACTATTGGGTCATTTCAGCCAGATTATCCCTTTACCCCTCATGTTTCTTCTTAGCAATTTCCATCCACTGATCCCTGACTCCAAATTCCCAATTTTTTTTTTTTTTTGGTGTATCTGCAATTGAGCCCAATCTTTCTCCTCCACAAAACTCCATTACATTGGTTCCTATACCTATTTTGATGGTCCTAAATAAAATCTTTTAAAAGTGTCATGAATATTTTTTTCTTTACCATTGTATCTGACTTTATGATCTGGTACATGGGCAAGGATGCACAAATGCATCCCTGGCCCATAGCAGGCACTGAAATATAAAATTACTGAATGAATCCACTCTCTTTTAAAAGAGTAAGTGGACTCTTTCTGAAGTTATCTCTTTCACCTTTCTGGTATGATTAATTCTGGAAAATCCTAGCTAGATTCCTCTTTTTTTTTTTTTCCTATCCAATTTACTTCTATTATTATTTCAATAATTTTTCAGACACAGGTGGTTTTTGGTTACATGGATGAATTCTTTAGTGGTGATTTCTGAGATATCAGTAGACCTGTCACCTGAGCAGTGTACGCTGTACCCAGTATGTAGTCTTTTACCCCTCACCCGCCTCACTGAGTCCCCAGAGTCCATTACATCACTCATGTCTTTGCATCCTTACAGCTTAGTTCCCACTTATACGTGAGAACATAAACAATATTTGGTTTTCCATTTCTGAGTTACTTCACTTAGAATAACGGCTTCAAGCTCCAGCCAAGTCACTGCAAAAGACATTATTTTGTGCCTTTTTATGGTTAAGAAGTATTCTATGGTGTATATATGTCATATTTTCTTTATCTGTATGCAGTATGATGAGCACTTAGGTTGGTTCCATATGTTTACAATAGCAAATTGTGTCTTTTTCATATAATGACTCTTTTTCCTTTGGGTAGATACCCAGTTGTGGGATTGCTGGATCGAATGGCAGTTCTACTTTTAGTACTTTAAGGAATCCCCATACTGTTTTCCATAGTGGTTGTACTAATTTACATTCCCACAAGCAATGTGCCAGTATTCCCCACATCCATGGCAACATCTACTGTTTTCTGACTTTTTACTGATGACCATTATTGCAGGAATAAGGTGGTATCTCATTGTGGTTTCAATTTGCACTTTTCCGATGATTAGTGGTGTTGGGCATTTTTTCATACGTTTGTTGGCTGTTTGTATATCATATTTTCAGAAATGTCTAATCATGTCCTTTGCCCACTTTCTGATGGGATTGTTCTTTTCTTGCTGATTTGTTTGAGTTCCTCGTAGATTCTGCATACTAGTCCTTTGTCAGATTCATAGTTTGCAAATATTTTTACACACTCTGGGTTGTCTGTTTACTCTGCTGATTATTTCTTTTGCTGTGCAGAAGGTTTTTAGTTTAATTAGGTCTCATTTATTTATATTTTTGTTGCACTTGCTTTTGGGGTCTTAGTCATGCCAAGCCAATGTCTAGAAGAGTTTGTCTGATGTTATCTTTTAGAATTTTTATGGTTTCAGATCTTAGATTTAAGTGTTTAATCCATCTTGAGTTGATTTTTGCATAAGGTGAGAGATAAGGATCGAGTTTCATTCTACATATGTCTTGCCAGTTTTTCCAGTACCATTTATTGAATAGGTGATCTTTTCCTCAACTTATGTTCTGTATGCTTTGTAGAAGATCAGTTGGCTGTATTTGGCTCTATTTCAGATATCTCTATTTTGTTCCATTTGTCTACATGCCTATTTTTATACCAGTACCATGCTGTTTTAGTAACTATAGCCTTGTAGTATAATTTGAAGTCAGGTAATGTGATGTCTCTAGATTTGCTCTTTTTGCTTAGTATTGCTTTAGCTATATGGGCTCTTTTTTTGGTTCCATATAAATTTTAAATTTTTTTCTAGTTTTATGAAAGATGATGATGGTATTTTGATGGGAATTGCACTGAATCTGTAGATTGTTTTGGATAGTATGGTCTTTTTCACAATATTGATTCTTCCCATTCATGAGTATGTGATGTGTTTCCTTTTGTTTGTGTCATCTATGATTTCTTTCAGCAGTGTTTTGTAGTTTTCCTTGTAGAGATCTTCCACCACCTTGGTTAAGTATATTCCTAGGCATTTAATTTTTTTTGGCATCTGTTGTTAAAGGAATTGAGTTCTTGATTTGATTCTCAGCTTAGTCATTGTTGGTATATAACAGTGATACTGATTTGTGTATATTGATTTTGTAACCTGTACTTCTTAAGGTAAATAAGGAACCATAATAGAAAACAAAACAAAAAATCAGAAATATACTATTCTCTATTTTCATGAAGCCTAAAGGATAACTTTTAAAAAGCTGACTTTTCCTTGACCATAAAAGATACTGTAAGTTTAAAGGAAATTCATTGCTGGCTGCAAAATTATCAAGGACACTGACTGAGGCTGAAATTATAATGGAAGAGTTTCAAGTCCAACTCCCTCACACTGAGGTAATATTTCCCTCCTTCTTGCAACTCAAATTTAATTGTTTTCTTTTAATGTTTTAGTAATTTTCTCTTGTATTACCTAGCTTTTGTACTATATGCTAAAATAAGTATAATACTTATTCTAACCTTGGTGAGTACAGTTCAGACAATTGTTTCCAGTTCTAAACATGAAGTTTTAAGTTGGTGAGGAAGAATTGCATGGTTGGGCAACTCCAGTACCACCAACAATGGTAGCTAGCTGGGCACTGACATTTCTGTTTTGACAAAATTCTGATTTATATTTGCATAAATAAGTGTATCCTCAATTTTTGTTTTTAAGTTGGTGTAGTCTTGAAAGTGTATAATTATTGGAGGCTTGAGTTCTGGTTCTACCAACAAATGACTTAATTTCAAGCAATGGAAGGCAATAACAACAGTATTCCAATGGCACACACCTCATTTACTTTATTTCTTTTAAAAAATGTGTTCTATGCTCCAGTCATAAATACCAAGATGGGAAAGTCTTGCGCTTCTCCTTGAGATTAGCTCTTTTAGCTATAATAGGAGATAAGTAAAGGAAATTATCCCTGGCTTTAGTCTCTCCAACTACTTTAAGTCTTTGTGAATCTCCACCTCCAATGAACTGCTGCCACTACAGAATACATGTTCTGGGTGCTCTGGATTAAGACCATGCAGACAGAAGCAGAGGCAGTGGTTCCAGTCCAAACATGCTCCAATGCCCCAAGGTCCCTGATTGAATGCTTATATGTAGAAACATCTGTGCCCTCAATTCAGAGACAAGCAATCCCACGTACAAACCATGAATTTTTTAGAAGAGCAAACTTTCTTAAAATCAATTTCATCACTTCCAGTGCTAAGTGATGTGGGATATTCAGACACCATTAGCAGTAACAGCTTGTAATGGCCATTGATATTTATTCTCTCCAAATGAGCTCATCTTCCTTAAGTTCCTTCAGATGGTAAAGTAGAAATATCAAAGTATCTTGCTTTGCCCACCCAAAATTTTGTAATTATGACTAAGCTTAAGTCAGCTTGCTTTAACAAAGCCATGGCTAAAAGATGACATGCAAAGACTGAGAATCACTTACTTGGGCAGCTTCATAGAAGGAAGACTTCAAAGTTATGCTAATTCGAGGTATTATGGCCTCAAGATAAAAGCCTTCTAATGAGTGAATTTTATAGACATAGAGCATTTCAATGTCAAATCAGTCCTCACTCATGCTGCACACTTGGGGATGCATATATTTGTTTCTACATCAGTATCTCTTTTACACCTTTTTTATATTAAAGAATTTCCCCAATCAATGCTCTCTTACCAGATAAAAAGTAAAAAAATGAGAGAAAGGACTTAGTAAATATAGACATAGTATTCCCTTTCAGAAAACATAAAAAGTCAGAGGCAAACAGCTCAAGGAAAGAAATTCATAACTAGGGAAAGTCATTCACTTTTTCCCTCATTCAAGCATTTATTGATATGCTATCATGTAAAAGGTATCAGAGTTCACAGTACGAGCTGCTTATTCCTCAAGATCCATCAAAGGTTCAAGTTATCAAGGTGAAGCAGATATGATCCAGGCTATTCTGAAAGAAACTGAGAACAGGTACTTAGAAAGAAGAGAAACCTAGGATGTGTGAGCCGGATGGGGTCAGGGCTGAGAAAGTGACAGACACCTCCAACCTCACCTATACCTTGTGTAACCTGAGGAAAACTTCACCAAATGTTAAACATAAAAGGAAAAAAAGGCCTTTCCAACCACAGCCTAGAAATATTGGAAGGACAGACAGAAAGGAAGCAATAACTAGAGAAATGTAGAGAAAGACTGACATTGTTAAAGGGAAACCTGTTTCCAGATGGTCTCAAGAAAATTTTAAATATCATAAGACCAAAAAAAAATTTTTAACTATGCTTTCAGATATGCATCTCAGACCACATGTTGAGTTGGATGAAAATAGAAACCTGTATCCTTTTTGAACAGTGGTTTTTTAAGCTTGTTCCAGGTCTACAGCACAGAACTGGAAATGGGAGAGTCCAGGGACCTGGGCAAAGAGGCATTCCCTCTGGAATGTAGTGATAAGATCATTCTGAGTTGGATTCTCAACTCTTATTTGAGGAATTCTGACACTATACATTTCTGAGGGTGAAAAAAATAGCCCTGCTGAGAAGGTAGCATATGGGGAAAGAATTTTGATTATGCTTTTTTCAAATATGAAAGTGCTTCAGCTGCAACATTCTGGACTCTTGAAAATTTAGTTGATTCTTATAATGTCATGAAAAAGAAACTACACCAGATGAAGCAGGACAAGTTTTAGATGTGTTTGAGGACTTAAAGATCAAGGTAATCTCAAAAGGAATTTGGACTAATTCCAAAAATGCAAGAGAGAAGGAGGAAGGTGAATAGAAAAATATTGAAGGTTTACTTCGGATTTATATGTCTACAAAGCATGCTTTTACCTGTGTGTTTTTTGTCATTATGTTGGGAGATTATGAAATCTTAGCTATCTTTGGCTGTTACTCTGAGGTCGTAAAGAAATTTTCTACTGTTGTCATACTGGGCAAGGGTTGGCTTGAATGGAGAAGGAGGAACAAAGGCAGGAGTTTGATAGGAAGTGTGGGCAGTGTAAGAGAATAGACCACAACAGTTTATGACCTGCTTTGGTTTTAATCTAGGTCTTAAGTTAATGCTCACCTCAAAAAGCAAAGACTTACTGAAGACAGTAAACATTTTACTGAAGAAAAAGTGCACGTGAGAGTCATTGGTTACCTATACTTTCCTACCTTTGGGAGTCTGTATATAGAGGGAAGCATTTTGGGAATAGGACACAATCATTTACTCTTTCATATGATACCTACACGTAAGGAGGTTGCCTTCTGGGATAAGGACAGCCAGGAAAGAGACAAATCTAAAAGAGGATGATGATAATGATCAGGGTAGAGTTCTGTATAACCTATCTTGGATCCTCTATGTCAGCTGGGGAAGGTAGGAAAGACTTCATTAAGCAGTTGTCATTTGAGTTGCATTTAGGAAGAAGAGTAGGTGTTTTCCAGTTGAGCAAGGTGATGAGTCATTCCAGGCAAAAGGTATACCATAAGCAAATACCCAGAGGCCCACACACAGAGTATTCAGAGAATTGTAAATTCTTAAATACAGTAGAGTGGGGAGATTTCATGACAAGAGATGCCAAGTGAACAGATGGATGAAGCCCAGATTATGAAAATGATGTTATACAGTTTAGGTTTTTATCCCATAGGTGATAGAAAGATATGGAAAACTTTTAGGAGGAGAATGACATGTCCAAATTTTCAGCTTTGGAATACTTTTTAGCAATGACTTTGTCAAAGCTAATAGTTTTTCCTTCATATTGATTAGTCAGAATAAGATTTATCTTGTTTGAGCTGTTGAGCTTGTCTTCAACATGTCAAATGTTTCAAGTGTTTCTTAGAAGTTTCTGAATGCGACTGAATAATTTCCTGACCTCTAACCTTGTCCCCTAAAAAATTTCTAGCCTTTCTCTCCTTAGGTAAGTAAATGTAAATAAATATTGATCTCCAGAGGAACAGAAAATTAACCACTGGGAAAAAGCAAATGTATTTTTATATTCTTACCTGCTACTAAAGAGGGACTACTCAGGGGATAATTTGTTTTTCTGATTGCTCTGTGAGAAATGCTCAACAGAGTGCTTTGCATTAGAGTGTCAACGCATTAGCTATAGGAGATCTAGCATAGGTCTTGTTTAATAAAGAGGAAGGAAACCTACTGCATTTGTCACCAACTCATCTTTATAAAAATCACCACACTGGCAAGTCCCTGGAATTTGTTGTTGCCATACTGGATAAGAAGAAGGAGATTAAATTAACAATGTCAGCTAGTCTTAAATGAAATTTTCAGGTCAAGAAGACTCCTAGGACCATGACTAGTATTCCTAAAACTGGGGAAGTACTGCAGCATGGCCTTGTGTTTCTCAACCACTAGTTATGTTGTGGAACTATAGCCCTGCTCGTGACTTTTCAGAGTGGGAAGCAAAGTGATTTGAGGATTACAAAAGAAAGCCACTCTACTTCTGAGAGGAGGAAATCAAGTGTGACAGTCAGATATAAGTATTCTTAGAAATAGGCTCACATGACTTGTATAGAAATTATGGAGAGCTGTTAGCAAAGTCTAGTGTTTTTCAGTCTCTCTGGGTTAAATGTAAAACCTTTCTTCCCTCGAGGATGAGTAAAAGTCTTCCTACATTACATCTGAGTTAATTTGGGAATTGTGCATCTTCTTCCAGAGAGAGATAAGATTGTCATTGTCTTTACAATCTTAATGGTTCTTGAGCTTTGGAGTTGAGTCCGAAAGTGGCAACATGAAAAAAAAAAAAAAAAAATCATCAGTCTAGGGATCAGAAAACCAATTTCAGTTCTGGTTATGCCACACATAAGTGGTCTTATGGGGCCATTGGGTTTCAATTGAACTTTAGGATTTTGATTTAAAAAATTGGGACATTACCACTCCTGTTAGATTGCTTCTTCTGGATGATGTTTTGTGAATCCAGGACAATGCAAAAGCATCAATCTAATATTTTAATACAGCTATATAAATATAAGCATCAGTACTAGTGATGGCCAAAGAGAGCCCTGTTAAGACAGTATCTGTTTAGAAGAGGAAATAAGGTCATGAAATCAATATTATGATCATGGAGGGCCTGAGTGAATGGTAGAAGGGAGAAGAAATTGGAAGGTTTAAATTCTCCTCTTAACAGCTAAGATTCTGGCAGAAGACAGTTACGAGGCTTTCCAACTTAATAAAAGTACAACTGTGATGTGGTAATAGAAGCTAATTTTATAGATTGGCCTTGAATTTTAATGCTTCACCAAAGAAGATTAAAGATACTTCAGCTAAGAGGCTAATGTTTGAAGCTCCACATCAAATTGAGTACTGCATCCACTTTTCTGGTGATCAGCATCTGTCTGGCCCAGGTGACACCAATCATAGCTATTCCTTAATGTGTAGCACCAGAACATCAGCATAAGGACATTAGACTGGGTAAGAAGAACCACGTAGGTAGTTTGGGAAGAAAAATCACACAATTTAGGACCCATTACACTTACTACATGCAAATCAAGGCATATTTTTTCCTTGCCAACACAAGCTTGCTCTCCTGACATTTCTTCTAGGTGTGTAAATGCGCAATTATTTCTGACCTTATATCTTCCTCCTTGCTCCATCAAAGTTATCTAACCTAGTATTTTTTGCTACAGATCGTTTTTGCCTTCTTCCCCACTAAGAGACAGGATGCAAAGGCCCCCAAGGACACAGAATGCTATCAACAGTGATCAAGACTCAAGGGCCGGACGCGGTTGGCTCATGCCTGTAATCCCAACACTTTTGGAGGCTGAAGCGGGTGGATAACCTGAGGTCAAGAGTTCGAGGCCAGCCTGGCCAATACGGTGAAATGCTGTCTCTACTAAAAATACCAAAATTAGCAGGACATGGGGGCTTGCACCTATAGTCCCAGCTACTTGGGAGGCTGAGACAGGAGAATTGCTTGAACCCAGGAGGTAGAGGTTGCAGTGAGCCGAGATCATGCCACTGCACTCCAGCCTGGGTGACAGAGCAAAACTACATCTCAAAAAAAAAAAAAAAAAAAAAAAAGACTTGAGGTCTAGATGCAGATAGCCCCTAGTGGACTGTATGGCATTCAATAGACCACTAAAATAAGTTTAGAGACTATATCTCCATTGAGAGCTCCTGATAGTCATCCTAGCAATCACAGCCTGGCAATTACTTTTTTAGCCTCTCCTTCCACACAAGAATATGTTCTTTTTATCTTACCTCCCTACTTGCCTCTTGACTTGAAGAGCTCAGACTCTCCATCAACAGAATAAATCCTTTCATTCCTGCTTGTTGAGCTTCTCCAACAGCTGTGGCAGTTTTGCCAGCAAAAGTGGTTCTGTCTATAACTCCACTCTTACTTCAAAGGGCGGGAAGAAGGTCAGCTAGATTGTTCTCTATTCTCACTTTATTAGTGCTCATTCTGACTCTAGTTTTCTGGCTTCCTTCTCCTTTCCTTCCCTCAGCCCATCATCAAAACCATGCCTGGTTTCCTATGCA
The DNA here is from genome assembly GCF_009764315.1 of Trachypithecus francoisi. Classification (NCBI taxonomy): domain Eukaryota; kingdom Metazoa; phylum Chordata; class Mammalia; order Primates; family Cercopithecidae; genus Trachypithecus; species Trachypithecus francoisi. Next base: position 15,241,471 of record NW_022681461.1, read on the forward strand.
AACAATTTGGGTTGAGATAAAGGTAATACCAATGATATAACTATGGTAAGTGTTTTCCCAGAATTTGAAGGGTAAAAAATCAAGATATGTGATTCCCAACTTCAAAAACAACTAAACCCAAATCTACCTGTCTCTAGATGCTAACATTATAATCAGATAACTTGGTCCTTCCTCAAGTTGCTTCTCTCCTGGGGAATTACTTAGAAGATCCATTATCCTCTCCTGGACAGTTGCATGCCCCTACCTGCCACCAGCCCCCCAACCCCCACCTTGCCGTCCCCACCACTCCCTTGGACACTATAGGCAAAACATCTAAGTTTCCAGGCCCTGTCCTACGGCCTGTGATATCAGTGTTACAAGTACTGTGTGCCCAGGGCACTTCCACTCCAGTGCTTCCTTTCCTATTTCTGGGAAAGCTCCCCATCATGCTGGAGGCTGTTCTCCAGAGAGAGGTTGGAGATCAACCTCCTTGGCTTTGATTGCCACAGGACCCAATCAGAAGCCAAATGTGGGCTTTGGGCACACTCCAAAAGCTAATTCTCCTAGTTACCCACTGTAGTCCTCCCACCTATGAAATGAGCAAAACCATACCCATCTTAGTGTTATGAGTATCTAATGAGATATATATATATAAATGTCTTAACACAGAGCATAGCACACAGCAATAATTTAATAATATGAGTTACTGACATGGTCAGCAGGGAAGACAACAGAGAGCAGGGTTTTGAGCACAGACTCTGGACCTAGATACTCCAGGATTGAACACTGGCTCTACAACCCATTAGCTGTGTGATTTTGGGCAAGTTAACCATTCTGTGCATCTTTCCTCATCTGAAAAATGGATGATGATGATGATGATGATGATGATGTAACTCATCTCTTCGGTATGTTATGTGCATGAAGACAGCAAATATATGTAAAGTGTTTAACTGAGTATTTCTTCCTCCAGGAGAAATATCCCCAGTGCTTAAAGATGAGGGTCTCTTTCATCCCATAGTTTGATTCTATTTTCCTCCTAGCCAGGTGACCAAAGCACCAGTCCTTTCTATTCAGCTATTGCTTTTCTATCGAAGGACACAAGAAAAATAAAGAATGTAGCTATCATGCTTCTCATAAAAGTACTAATGTTAAGCTTTGCACATTTTCCATTTTTTCACTAGTAATACAATAACTTAAAAAAATACTGTAGCAGGTCACTGAAATTGACAGTGACCCCCCTTTCCCCTAGAATGGATTCTGATTGCCCTGCTAGCCTTCCTGTTACCTAATTCCCTTTTAAAAACTTTGATGTAGCACAGACAGAGCTTCTGTGATATGTAATATAGATTAAAAGCAAGAAAATTTCATCAACAGAGCATTAAACTTAAGTATCTAAATGCCAAAGGGCTGGAAATTCAACCTAATTAAAATGGCTAAACACAGAGTCACAATTAAACAGTGAGAGAATTATGGAAAAGTAAATATTTACACACACATTGTACACTTATTAGGGTTTACAAAGAAATGCTCCTCATCTGCACAGCTTTCCTTTGTAATGATATTGTTATGAGGCAATAAATGTGGTTATAGTTAATAACAGATGTTAAATGGCATAATTCATCCAGAAATCTCACTAATTACTGCAGAAGCACCAGACAAATGCACAGCATCATAGGACATATTTCTTATCTGTTAGTTTGTAAACTGAAAAAATGAAAGGTCATTTATAGAAAAAGAAATACTTAAAATAAAGCTGTAATTATTTAAATGAAAACTTTAAAGTTACAACAGGCTTCCCTTTCCAAAGAGTTCATGTTTCATTCAGAGAAAATGTGGCCTAAATGAGTTTGCACTAACTTGGCCACTATAATGGTAATCATTCTTTAAATTAGTTTAGGGAGAATGTTCCATAATTTAAACTGCATTACTTGTTGTCTTTAGAATGACGCTTACCATCAAATATTTCATTTTTCTTCAGTCCAGTGTTTCTCTCTTTACAAGGGCACTGGGACAAATAAGGAGGAAGGCGGACAGGGTACAATGTCACGTAAAGTAATCTTATTTTGCACAGATCATACAGAGAAGAGGTGGAAAGTATAAACACTTAAAGTAATTTTGTATAATAAATTTGGGAAGGCTGATTAGAAAAATTAAAATCAAGAGGCATCTTTTGTTATCTTCACAAAAGCTCAAAACCCAGGAGTCACTGTGAAACTCTCCATGCCCTTAACAGTCAACTCTCACTTGACTCTAATGTTGTTCAACTGTTTCCTCCACTTCCGTGTTGTCTCAATGGTGGTGCCCTTTGAAATGTTTGTGGTTGACCTGCACCATATTTTACAAAGCTTTCCTTCTTGGATTTAATTCCTATTGGTCTTCAAAAAAAGAGTTTTCTTTACATCTTGATTTAAATAAAGTCAGGATGCTGAAGTTAAAACAGCACAAATTTCCAAGGCTTTTGCTTGTACAAACACACATCTGTGCATGCACGAGTGCGCGCGCGGCAGAGAGAGAGAGCAGGATGGATATTTGAACAGAAACAGAGAAAATGAGAGACAAAAACTACCTTTAGTTTTCTATGAAATAGAAACAATTATACCCGACCTCTGGTACAATGTTTGATTGTTCCTTTTCCTTGTAGAAAGCCTGGTGGTCAGATTATTTATTTTTTAAATGCTTATGAGTGAGACAACCTTGAGTCTCTTGTTTTGATTTTTTTTAGAGAATAGTTTTCCCATAAAATAGAAACTTGGCAATAAAAATCAATGTATACCCATCAATATAATCACTGGAGTCAAGGGAGATTTTTTTTTCCATATTATCTTTTGGAACAATCTGAAAAGAAATCTGCTTAGGAAAAAGGCAAGGATAGTTTATTCTAGTGACAGAGAAAATGGACTAGACTGGTGCTTCCCAAACCTCAGTGCACATATGCACCACCTGGGGATCTTTTTAAAGGATAGATTCTGACTCAGGAGGCCTGCAGTGGGTCTGCCATCCTACATATCTAATGAACTCCCGGATGCTGCTGCTGCTGCTGCTGCTGCTGCTGCTGCTGCTGCTGCCGCCTGTGGACCACACTGTGAGCAGTGAGAACCCAGAGGACTGCTGACAGTCTCATCTAAATGTGGTATCCTTACACAATAGTGCTTGAGTTATCAGTTGTAAAGTCCTGAAAAAGGAAGCAAAGTGCAGGTTCATACTGAGCCTTAAATTAGAAAGCTGGAAGGGTACCTAAGGGGAATCCTGATTTATTCCCCATCACATGATGTTCTATAGTATCACAGAGAAACCCTTCCAGATGGCTGAATAAGTATGTGTTCGTAACAGTCTCCTTTGAAGATAGCCTGCAACATGGCTTGGTCATTAATTCAGTTTTTAATGATCTCAAAAATATTTAGCAAAAGTTTCCTTTGCTGTATCATCAGTTAATTCTTCATGTACAGACTTCCATTTAGACAGAAAATTCCTCTAAATGATACCCCTTTATAAACTAGAAAACTATTCATTAATATGTAATCTCTCTGTTTCCATTCTTTACGCTAAGCTATCTCAGATGGTTTAGACTTTTCTCAATGGGACATTTTCCAAGCCTTTAATCATCTGGGTAATCTTATCCAAGTGATGTCATTCCCCTTAGAGAGTAATTTATTCTACCCTCAGTTAAAAAACATCCATCCTCTTTGTTTTCATTCTTCCAATCCCTAAAGGCCTACTTCTTTTCAAGAATTTCTATATCATCACCGTAAAGGATCATTATCATCTCTTTAAGATCTTATGGTGAGTAATCTCCAAAATCTCAGTCTTGTTAGGTCATTCAGTCGCAACACAACTGAACTGAACACAAGGAAGAGACCGTAATTAGTAGACATACTGTCACCATGTTGCACCCCTGATATTTATGCATTTTGGTGTTTTGCCCCTGATAATCTAATTGTTTTCTAAGTATTTCCCAAACTATTGACATATAAGACACATGGACTCAGCTAAGCACACTGGAAAAAATCCCAGTAATTTCTTATATTTCACTTTGTATTATATACAAAAACTTAGTATTTATTAGGCAAATTAACATTATTGAGTAAAAATTTCCTTTTTTTTTGAGATGGAGTCTCGCTCTGTTGCCCAGGCTGGAGAGAAATGGCGTGATCTCAGCTCACTGCAAACTCTACCTCCTGAGTTCATGCCATTCTTCTGCCTCAGCCTCCCGAATAACTGGGACTATAGGTGCCCACCACCACACTCGGCTGATTTTTTGTATTTTTAGTAGAGACAGAGTTTCACCGAGTTAGCCAGGATAGTCTCAATCTCCTGACCTCGTGATCCATCCACCTCTGCCTCCCAAAGTGCTGGGATTACAGGCGTGAGCCACTGTGACTGGCCAGAAGCTTCCTTCTTTTTAAAGCAGGGATGATAATAGAGATTCATACAGATTAAATTAGATTTTATATGTATTACATATATATGGATTATATTAGATACTGCATATATAGAGATTATAAACATGCCTAGCACACATTGGTCATTCAATAAACAGTTACTTCATTTTTCTGCAAGTAATAATGAAACTTACCAATCAGACCATCACTAGTACTTAGGATAGCATTTTCTACATAGCAAGCAGTTGATAAATATGTTGAATGAATGTGTCAAAATATAGGTCTAATCAGGCTGAGAATCTGAACAAAGAAAAATCTTTTGAGTTGGTTAAGTCCCACTTTCATTATATGGATCGATTCACATCAATTCCTCAGACTTAGCTTTTAAAGGTTTTAGTCCCAGGGTTAAGCAACATAACAAAAATCAGATACCAGATTTAGATGAGACTAGCGTCTATCTAGGTCATTAGAATCATTTTGGTATAAATGGCCATAGAAAAAGGGCTTAGAGTTTTTTAGAGGAAAGATATATAAATGAATTCTATTACATAAGGATTATATTACTTTGCTGAAAGCCTTTATTTAGATAGGCAAGACTGTGACCATTTACCTATAGGGACTGTCAAAATAATATTAAATGTCACAGTTAACTGACATTAATTAGGGCCAAGACTCATGAAGAAGGTGATAATGAGTGAACTTGACCTCTCAGTGCCATATAGACTAGTATGTCTGAAAGAAAGGATGTATTTTGGCATAGCCACTGATTACTGGGGTAATTTTTGATATCTTAGGTTACTTACAGCTGTATTTTCTCATTTGTATGAATGAAAATTAAATTTTATCAACATATATATATTAAATAACAAAGCACTTTATTAAAAGCTTTGTCACAGTGCCTAATAAATTTTAGCTGTTTTTCACAGGCACTCATTGTTTACATAGGTAACATTTTTTTTTTTTCTTTCAAGATGGAGTCTCACTCTGTCGCCCAGGCTGGAGTGCAATGGCACAATCTCGGCTCACTGCAACCTCTGCCTCCTGGGTTCAACCAATTCTCCTATCTCAGCCTCCCAAGTAGCTGGCACTACAGGTGCCTACCACTAGGCCTGGCTAATTTTTGTATTTTTAGTAGAGACGAGGTTTCAGCTTGTCTGTGAGGCTGGTCTTTAACTCCTGACCTCAGGTAATCCACCTGCGTTGGCCTCCCAAAGTGCTAGGATTACAGGCGTGAGCCACCATGCCCAGCCGATGTAGGTATCCTTTTAAGAAATAAATTAGAACTCTTGAACTCTACATCTGGAATGATTTTATACATCCAATTATGCTTATATCTAAAATGTTAAAAAATTGATTATATTTGTGGCTTCAAATTGAGTGATGACATATGACATTTATTTTCACGTGTTATTTCTAGATTTTAATAAAAAGCCTAAATGATTACATGATTATACATTAGCATTTGCAGTTATAATTGACATAAAATATTTTCCCCTATAAAGGAGCATAACTTCATTATTATCAAGTAATCTTAATAGTGATGACAAAAATTTATTAAAACTACTAAAACAAAATTTAAGGCAAAACATGACAATATAGAAATCAAAGACAATATTTACTGCCAAATTCAAACAGATTTTAAAGCAAATTTGGGGCTGGGTGCTGTGGCTCATGCCTGTAATCCCAGCACTTTGGGAGACCAAGGTGGATGAATGGCTTTAGATCAGGAGTTCGAGACCAGCCTGGCCAACATGGCAAAACCCCATCTCTACTGAAAATGTAAAAATTAGCTGTGTGGGATGGTGCACACCTGTAATCCCAGCCACTCAGGAGGCTGAGGCAGGAGAATCCCTCGAACCCAGGAAGCAGAGGTTGCAGTGAGCCGAAATCACACCACTGCACTCCAGCTTGGGCTACAAAGTAAGATTCTGTCTTAACAACAACAAAAAAAGATAAGAAAAGCAAATTGGGGACAGGCTTTGTCATAAATTTGGCATTAACAAATCTGTTGGTAAATTATTTTAATTAATGTTTTAAAACTGAACATATGCATGGTTTAAAGTAAAGTAAGTAGCTTCATGGTTGGAAAAATAACAAGTCCTCCAACCAATCCTTTTCCCCAAATTCCCACTCTCCAGAAACACTTTAAATGTTTTATTATTTTGCTATTTATCTTCATATCTTTAGGTAATTAACATTTCAGACTACAGTTGACCCTTGAGCAACACAGTTTTGGACTGTGTGGGCCCACTTATACTTTTTTTTTTTTTTTTTTTTGAGACAGGGTCTCACTCTGTCACCCAAGCTGGAGTGAAGTGTGATCTCAGTTCACTACAACCTCCACCTCCCGGGCTTATGCAGTTCTCCTGCCTCAGTCTCCCATGTAGCTGGGAACTACAGGCCAGGCCACCACACCCAGCTAATTTTTGTATTTTTTGTAGAGATGGGGTTTCGTCATGTTGGTCAGGCTGGTCTCAAACTCCTGACCTCAGGTGAACCACCCACCTCAGCCTTCCAAAGTGCTGGGATTACAGGTGTGAGCCACCGTGCCAGGCCAAGGGTCCACTTATATTTATTTCCATGCACTTCAGATATGTACTTTCTTCATCCCCCTTCATCCCAATAGAGTAATGTCATAATTTTTGCTAGATCAGTACCCATTACTTACATTATTATGACTATGTAAGTGTTACACATAGTTGAACCACATAATATAATTACTCTTATACTTTTACACAAGGTTTATTTTTTATATCTTGGTGTTATTTTGTTCTTTGCTTATTTTTTCCTGAAGATAATAATATTTTAAAAATTTTTGCTTACATTTCTAAATACATCACTAACTTACACCCAAATTCTCCTCCAGTGAAAAAATCTCTCAGTCTGTTCAAACTCCTTAGGTATTTAGTCAATATCATCCATTCAAAGAAAACTCTCCAAAAGCCTTTCGATTAACTTGCTTGTACTGGTTGCCTTCTAGATTTGACATATATTAAATAGTACTCATCCTGAGAGTTTACGTCCTCCTTTTTCAGGGGACTGCATTTGTCCATGTCTTATGTTACATCACTTGTTTTCTGGACTTCATATGGCCAATGTTTGGGGTTTAATCACTTGTATTGCAGGGTACTTATATTCCAAACTTAACCTTTTGGAAGGTACATTTTGTTTTTACCTGTTCTTGAATGTTATTTTTTTTACATTTTTTATCATACTTTAAGTTCTAGGGTACATGTGCACAATGTGCAGGTTTGTTACATATGTATACATGTGCCATGTTGGTGTGCTGCACCCATCAACTCGTCAGCACCCATCAACTTGTCATTTACATCAGGTATAACTCCCAGTGCCATCCCTCCCCCTTCCCCATAATAGGCCCTGGTGTGTGATGTTCCCCTTCCCACGTCCAAGTGATCTCATGGTTCAATTCCCACCTATGAGTGAGAACGTGCAGTGTTTGGTTTTCTGTTCTTGCAAAACTTTGCTGAGAATGATGGTTTCCAGCTGCACCCATGTCCCTAGAAAGGACATGAACTCATCCTTTTTTATGGCTCCATAGTATTCCGTGGTGTATATGTGTCACATTTTCTTAATCCAGTCTGTCACTGATGGACATTTGGGTTGATTCCAAGTCTTCGCTATTGTGAACAGTGCCGCAATAAACATATGTGTGCATGTGTCTTTATAGCAGCATGATTTATAATCCTTTGGGTATATACCCAGTAATGCGATGGCTGGGTCATATGGTATTTCTAGTTCTAGATCCTTGAGGAATCGCCATACTGTTTTCCACAATGGTTGAACTAGTTTACAATTCCATCAACAGTGTAAAAGTGTTCCTATTTCTCCACATCCTCTCCAGCAGGAAGGTACATTTTTAAGACCTTACTTGTCACAACATGAATTGATTCTACCTTTATGGTTGAGAGTTAACCTTTGTGGTTAATTGATAGACCCCTAAATCAAAAATCATTTTTCCTCAAAATTTTGAAAGTATTGCTCTATTACTTTCTACTGGCCAATATTGGGTTGAGAGGTCTAAAGTCAGTCTGCTGCTTCTTTCTTCTATGACATCTAATTTTTTTTCTTTGCAATGCATTTGGCTCTTCATTTATTCACCATATTTTTGAAATTTTACAATAATACTTCTTGGTATGGCAGTAATCTATGTTTAGGTCACTGCCTAGCCTCATTCTATCTGGAAACTTATAGTATTCGATTCTGGGGAAATACCTTAAATAATTTATGTAATGATTTTCTACATTTCATTGTCTCTATTCTCTCTTTTGGAATTCCTGTTATTTAGCTATTGGAATTTACAGAGTAGTCATCAAACTTTCTCTCATTCACTTTTTATCATTTTTCTTAGTTTTCTAGGAGATTCTTCATTTTGTCTTCCTAATCTTCTTTTGAGGTTTCATTTCTGCTATTTTAACCTCTCTGCATGTTTTCTTGTCCTCTGAATTATTCTTAAAATGTCACCTTTCATTCCACTTCTACAATTGCAATATCTTCCCTTATTATTACAATACTACTATTGTAATAATAGTATTAATAATAGGTTTCTTTTTTGGTTTTAGTTTGATTCTCTCTGTATATTTTCTGTTTCCTTCAGATCGTTCTAGTCAGCTTATTTTGATTTCTGCTATTTATATCAGACAACGTCCTTAAATGTTTAGTGATCCTTTACGGTCTGCTCCCATCAAAGAGGAGGGCACTAAGAGGCGGATTGAAAGTTTTGCCTTCATGGTAAAGGCTTGTGGACTGTGGATTTCACTGTAGGGTGCTATGATTAAGCCATTTTGTTAGACAAATCCCAGTGTCAGTAACATTTACTTAATCTCCCTGTTTCATATGAAGCCTTACCCCCTGCTGTGCCTGGTGTTTCCCAGCCCAGAGAGCCTGTTTCACTTCTCCAGAAAATAAACCTCTCATCCACAGCCCTTGTGGCGGAAGAGAACCTTGGGGTTTCCTTCATCTTACATATTCTTTCAACTCACCCTCTTTTTTCCTTTTTAAAGCTCTAGTTCACCTCCCACATCCAGAGTTACTTGGCATCACCAATGCCTGAGAATACTAAGGATTCTTTGGAGTAAATCAACTTGTTGTTTCCCCCTTTCCTCACTCTCAGTTCAGCATTTCACTTTTTCAGGTCTGCTGCATTCGATTGCTTTATCTATCTGCATTTCATCTTTAACCATGTCATGGTTTTGTCTCTTCTCTTTTTGCTTTGTCCTTGTAGATTTGTTTTTAAAGATATAAATATTTACTGATGTTTTAGTGGAGGGTTAGGAAGGACTGAAAGGAAATGCTTATGTGCAACCCACGACCTTTAACTGGACATCTCTATAAACAGTTGGTAAGTATATATTGAGATTTTATTAAACTTCCCCTGTTCTATAGCCCAGAAGATATAAATGTTTTTTGTTTGTTTTTAGTTTTAATTTTGTTGTATTGTAATTGGACATTTTCTGGTGTTATTCTCCTATGTGGAAACAAAAGTTTGTGCTAATGGTTACCATACTGCCCAATAAAGTTTCCATATTTCCCAAGCTTTCTGAATTGTCACTCAATAAATGGTTACAAATAACTCTTGAGATTCTGAGTTCTCTTAAACCTAGACTTTCTATTACAAAACTAATCACAGGGAAATTCAATTGGTCCTTCCTAGGCACAGTGATGAAACTTAGTTGGTTTTTAACTATCAAGAACTGCCCTAGTATGGAAGATTCTTTGCTTTATAAAGTCAGAACAGCCCTAGACAATAAGCAATATTCCAGCTTCTTAGAGAAGATCATGAGACAGATCTTTATTTAAGAAGAAAAGTACTCTGACAAATGCTTTCACTGTGTCCAGTTGGTCTCTCTGAATGGCTTCCTTGGGACCCTGCATGTTTGAGGAGTGAATATGAGGAGATCCTACGTTCTCTGGAAGTGTCACTGTTTATAACTTTCCAGTGGCATCAGGTCCTGTTATAGTTTGCTGAAAGGTCCACAGGCAAACATTATTTAAAAAAAACTGGATTGGCTTACTGGTGTACTGCAATTCATGAAGCATCTTGAAGCTGACTGATTTCCAGGCTTGTACTACAGGTTTTGGGGTGGGTTTTTTTTTCTTCCAGTTCTATTTAGCACTGCTTGTTTTCCTCCTGATCCATATTCCACATATCTATTTAGTTTACCAACATCTCAAGTGTGGTTTCACAGATCCGTCAAAATTTACAGTAAATTAGAAAGGTAATGTTTCCAAGAAGATTTAAAATTACTGGTAGTAAAATAATGACCACAACCCAGACTGGACCCTCTGGAGAAGGCTGAGGTTTGCTTTTCCTGAAATGGTCCATTTTAGATTGCAACTGAGGCAGCTTCCTGAGTGATGAGTGAGTCAAGGAGAAGGAGTTTAACAAGCCCATATGTTTCAAGTTCTATAATCTCACTCTCCTGGTATAGATCCATCATGTTTTCTGCAAAGTTATTTTTATGCCTTCTTTTCCCTAAGCACCACAATATACAAAACCACACAAACACTGTAGTGGTTGTTTTGTCGTTGACCTTGTTATTTACAATTAAGCGTTTTTAAAGTAAACCTGCTGTCTTGTAAAGGCGATGTGAGAAAATGTTCAGTGTATCAGTTTTAGAGGTTTAATGAGCTCAGTGTTAAAGATGTAAAGGTCCCTCCTTTCCATTTTCTTTAAAAACTAAACTATTCCTCCACGTTCAATATATCCAAAGTAAGATCACACACTGCCTTCAGTTAAAAAGGCAGCATGCTTTAAGTGGATGTCAATAATTGGTTAATTTACAGTGAGGCTGAGAGAAGAATGAAAACAAGGTTGGGGTAAGGGCTGTAGTCCAAATTTGCCAGTTTCCCAGGTGAGTGCTCTATTTGAATTAAAATATTGGTTTTGCTAGCTCAAGTCAACAGAGACTTCTTTCTCCACAATTCCACACAGTACATAAAGAACAAACCTCAAAGCAATTCAGTGGGCACATATTTGGTAGCTGAAGCACTCTATCTTGCAAAGCACATTAAAAGAGAAATGAAATCCTTACTGCATTCAGACAAGGCTCCTTCCCATCTGAATATAATGTGACCATAACATGGAGTACAGAAACTAGTTACAGGTGAACCTCAAAAGACTGGCCTGTTAGGTCAGCATATACTCATTTAACTAGTATGCCTCCATGATTTCTGAAACTGGATTGACTCTTCAATACACTACAAGGCTGGGCATCAAATTAATGTGAAATACCTCTTGAAATTTAGCTGTACTTCACCAAATCTGAAGTTGAATTAATAAAAGAGAGTATAACCTTTAGTTTCCTTATAATAAAACTTATTTATAAACTTTCCAATTTCAATATGGGGAAAAATGCATATCAAGAAGTTTTCCATTGCTCTCTCATAAATACTATTGCCCTATAACAATTTTTATGTGCAACATTATGCATAAGGTTATTTGTTTCTAAATATTTGATGCAAGATTTGCCTTAGTGTATATTCAAAACATTGATCAAAATTTCTCCGTACTCACTCTAAAAGAAAAAACCCCAGACATAAATTGTGAGTAGAGTTTTAGCTTAATTAGATGCATATGTCCAGCTTTTTTCTCTGTCTTAAAATCCTAGGAATATTTCCAGGTTTGGATTTACAAAATTAATATATTTACAAGCACAAAATACAAAGTCAGGCTTGCTTTAATATTGGAGTAGCCTAGAACAGCTTGGTGGAGTAGACAACATTTTTTCCCAAATGTTTCCAGACCACCAGTTTTTTCACATATGCCCACTGGGTGGGAGGTAAGAATACAACACTGACTTAGACATGGTTTCCAATATCTCAGTGAGCACACTGGAAGGAGGCAAAGGATTGGTCCAAACAAGAAGCTGCTCTCAGTTCTTCTGAGGCCAATATCTGGAAAATCACATGGATAACAGATACTTTTTTTTTCTCTCTCTCTCTCCTGGAAGTAGATACAGTCAGTTGAGGCCAGCATCAAAGAAAAACTCAGTCAGGACCTTTAAACTCATGAGAGTGAGAAAAAATCACGCACAAATTCTCTCCTCAAATCATCTAGTAATGCTTTATGAGACCAGTGATGTACAGCATTAACCTTCAAGAAACTCAAGGCAGAGCACAGAAGAATGCTGAAAAGGTCAGACCTTCCACCATAATTACTACCAAAAATTCAGAGGATACTTTCAGTATTAAAATTCCCAATTATTCACACTTATAAAAACACTGAAAAGCATTAAATAGGGAAATGACTTTCTCTTCCAGTTTTAGTTAATTGGGCAAAGCTAGCTGTGCTTGTTAGCAAACAAACAGATTACACTCGTTGCATTATTTTTCTGCCATGAATTTTAAGTACAACTGTGGCAAGAGAGGTTTCCTTGGTTTGAAGATTATAAAAGCCTATACATTCTTTGAAGGCACAAAAACAGAAATCTAAGACAAAAGCTTTGGAAACCACTCATATTTTCTATCCAGATATATATTCATTCCACAGTGTTTGGAGTATGTAGGTTGAAGTGGTTTTGTTTTAATGAACTTGTCCCATTTCTCATCTAGAAGACCTCTCCTTTACAAGACTCCCTGATATCAGCTTGAATTATCTTCCTCCTCTTTGTCTAGTGCTCTCTGGAAACTGGACTTGTTTCTGCAAAGTGCTATAAAATTGTGTCCAAGGTTTAATATTAGATTGCATTTTCCACACACCCAAGACACAAGCAGTGGGAATGTAATTTATATCACTAATATCCAAGGAATGGCAAAGAGTAAATCTGCTCAGCGACTTGCATCCTTGTGGGCCATAGTGTATTTTAAAGCAGAAGAAGCTTAGACCAGGATTTCATAGTTATCATGACCTGGGAGGCAATTTGGGTTTTTCCTGTGATAGGAAGGACAAGTAGGGGTTAAAAAACATGTATTTTGATTGCAATGTAAAGAACAATTAGATTTCATATGAAGAAAAAAGCTTTCTATTTCTGCAGCTCTGCCCCATGAACTTTCCTGGTTACCAGAATTACTGGAATTGCCTAATAAGTCTTTTATTCAGTCATTCTTCTAAATAACATTTACTAACCATTTTCTCTGTCCATGGCATGCTACACAATGCTACAATATATAAATAAGTATATATCTATGCATGTATGAACATATATACATATTCTTTCTTTGAAGGTAAATACTACATATATACATAGACATCTATATAAATAAATTATAACCCATTGGAGGTGGCTATCTACCCATACTACTCTCTATCATACAAGACAAGACAAAACCAAACTAAAACAAACTAAACTAAAGTGATATAGTTGTATTAAAAAGCATGAGGGGAGCCTGGGGCATGGGTAGAAAAATTCCACTGAGGGCATTCAGAGGGGCTTCCTAGAGGAGATAGATAAAATTTTGGCTGAACAGAATTTTGATAGGTAGAAGTGGGGGTAAAAGATGTTAGGCAGCTAACACCCTGCAATTAAATATAAAGGCCACACTTCCCCCAGGACAGTTCTTCTGTACTTTCCTCAAAATGATCATCAACTAGACCAGCTCATGAAATACTGCTGTGGTTGTCATCTCTAAAAACATTACTGCTCACATATGCAAAGGTAAGAAACCAGAATTACAGCACTTGCTATTTATAAAATATAAGAGTAATTCTTATCAGATTGGTGCTACAAGAAGAAAAATTTAATATGTGTAATGTTTATATAGAGATTTATCTCTGAGACGCTCCTCTCATATACATTATTTCCTGGTATAATCTAATATTTGCTAGGAATCTTCCTCATGTTCAATACTTTTTAGAACTATAATAAATAATCCAATTCAATTTTAAAAATAATAATGTTTTCCTCCAAATTCTAATAATCCTGTGATACAATCTGTCCCCAGTTGTGGTTACATGTAGTAATTTCCCTTCCTTTTCAATTTCATTGTCAAGTTCTTTTCTTTGTCCCATTAATTTTTTTATATATAATCTTTTGGTTCAAAGGGGTCACAGGAGGTTGGTCAGGTTCTTTAGAATTCATAGTTTCATGATATCCTTTCAATTTATTTATTTAATGTTCCAGATATTAGTCTTCTGCAATATTATATAAAACAACTAATGGATGTCATTGCTGACTGGGTCAGGTGTTTCATTTGTACATTTAAACTTAGCTGTAATAAATCTCATGTGGGTCTATTTGACTTTCTTGGTGGTAGAGGGGCAAGGCAGGTATGAGGGAGGTAGTGCTGCACGTACATATTAAAGCTATCTCAAATAGCAGCCCTCTTTCCAAAGTAAATTTCTTTCCAAGCAGATGGGCCCTTCTTTTGAAATAAATACTTAATTGCCATAAGCATATGATTTCTCAGATTCCCCTTCCTGGGAGCATCCCAATTGCTTCATAAAGAGTTATTCCTCTTGCACTTTCTATATGGTCTTGAGGGTTGGGTGTTAGCCAGGTTAACCTTCTATTACGGCTTCCTGTCCTGATAATTATACCCAGAGGATGAACTGACCTAAACATAAAATATTAGATTGAGACTCCGAATCTAGGGTGCGTGATACAAGGACACAGGTAGACAGGATGGTCAAATCACTGTTGTGGCAGTGGTACTGATGATGGTGGTGGTGGCAGTGTCAATGGGAATGGTGGTGGCTGTTACTTCATCTCACCATAAGCACCTGCAGTGTAAACTTAGCTGTGGTTCTGTTTGGATAACCATGCTTGTTTTCCACAGATTTTAAAATTTTGGTTTCTTGGTCTTTTACTAATTCTGTGGGTCCTAATATATTTACCATCTGTCCCTTTAAATTTTGATTTTTTACTTCAACAACCAAGGATAGTTTGGGTGGCTTGCAACCACCCTGCAAGAAACCAGATAGATATGGAGAGTATCATCCTGAGAGCAAATCCACAGGAAATGAGATTGATATCAAGGTCTTACTGAGTGGTTAGGAGGATTAAAACTTCAAACCTGTTGGAAGCACAATATGAAACACAATCCACTTTTAATCATTTGATTTAAAATAAGAAGGCCCTTAAAGTGAGTGTGGAATACATAATAGTTTTATACTTGGTATTTTCCTTGTTTCTATAATTATGCTGTGGCATATGATAGAACTCCTCGTTTTTAGGACATATACACTGAAATATTTAAGAGTGAAATGGCATCATGACTGCAACTTACTCTGAAAGAGTTTAGAAAACAAGTAAAGACAGATGAGAGAGCAAGAAAGACAGAGAAAAAGCAAATGTAGTAGAATGTTAACATTTGAAGATATGGGTGATGGGTATCAACAGTTAAGATTTCCTTGCATTATTTTCACAAATTTTCTACAAGTTTGTAAAAAAAAAAAAATTTAAGTCTTAAAGTTATGGGGCTTTATAGGTTCATCTAATCTACGCTTCCTTTCTCTTACAATTGAGGAAACATATTTGAGAAGTTAAGCAAGTTGCTCAACATCACATTGCTTGACAATAATAAAGTCTCTCTCCAATAAAGATGTGAAAACAATGCAGAGACCATGGAATAGAGGGTCTCATTGAGGTTCCAGTTGAAGAGATAAGAGGGGTCAGGTCCGTTCCATAATAGAAAGGTAGGGAAAGTTGGATTGAGGGAGGATCCATTATAGAGAGACAGAACCTTGAGAGTTTTGCAAGAGGAGTTGGAAGATGGGGATAGGGCTGGCGAGTATCATGGAGAGAAAAACAGCTGAGAAGGATACCAATGTATACAGTATTTTTAAGGTAGAAGTTACTTGTCCTTGCAAACGGGCTCATTGGTGGCCCTGCATCCTGGATGAAAGGAAGGTGCAGATGCCTATGTCACATTTACAGACATGAGGGCTCATAATAGAGATCTTATAGCCATGGACAAGTTACTTCGCTTTTCTGATCTCAGTTTTCTTATCAGTAAAATAGGTATAACAGGAACTCATGGGTTTTAGGGAAGATGAAATGAGTCACTACAGGTAAAGTGCTTAAACAATGCCTGGCACATACTAAGTGCACAGTACCTATTAGCTATTTGCTCTAGGGATAGGGCTTAGAACTATATGCCTGTCTTGTTTCTTTTATGTAGTTTTATCTTAAGTATACACTTGTATCACTCTATGCATATGAAGAAGAGTAAGCACTGGAAATTCTGACTAAGCCAAAAAGTTCCAGAAAAGGTCTACACTATAACCTGACTTGTAAGAATTCATCAGTTCTAATGGGCACACACAATGACCATTGTATTGCAAGAAGACGGCTTGACCAAAAAGACTCAGGAAGCAAATTGAATATGCACAGCTTAATCTCTTATCTCCTGGGATATGCTGTCTCTGAATGACCTTATTAATTATAAAATGATGGTAATGAGACATTTTGAAATAAACTAATATGGAAGGCCTATGTTTCAATCAAATTCTAGGTTCTGAGTATTTACTGGTGAGAAAGAATGCCTACATAGCACTTACATTCTATTTAGAGAGGCAGAGTATACTAAGCAAAATTGTAATATGACTATAATTGTGTACCAGTATGTCATGTAGCAATAAATTCTATTAGAAATGAAAGATTTACAGGATAAAAGAATCAAAGGTGACAGAAGGATGGTTTTGTAGATAGGATGATCAGAGAAGGCCCCTCTGAAGATGTGACATTTGAGCAGATCTGAAAGAAGTGAGGGGTGAGCCATATGAAGTTCCGATGGAAGAATATTCCAGTGAGAAGAAACAGCAAGTGGGGATAAACCTTGGTGTAATGGCCAAAGACACGAAAACTGTATGGTTCCCAGGCAATAAGGAAGGAAAGGAGCTTGAAAAATAGGTTGGAAAGATAGGACAGACTGCCTCCTCAAGTGGGTCCCTGACCCCCAGGTAGCCTAACTGGGAGACACCTCCCAGTAGAGGCCAACTGACACCTCATACAGGTGGGTTAGCCTCTGGGATGAAGCTTCCAGAGGAAGGATCAGGCAGCAATATCTCATGTTCTGCAATATTTGCTGTTCTGCAGCCTCTGCTGGTGATACCCAGGCAAACAGGGTCTGGAGTGGACCTCCAGCAAACTCCAACAGACCTGTAGCTGAGGGACCTGACTGTTAGAAGGAAAACTAACAAACAGAAAGGAATAGCATCAACATCAACAGAAAGAACATCCACACCAAAACTCCACCTGTAGGTCACCGACATCAAAGACTAAAGGTAGATAAAACCACAAAGATGGTGAGAAACCAGAGCAGAAAAGCTGAAAATTCTAAAAACCAGAGAGCCTCTTCTTCTCCAAAGGATTGCAACACCTCGCCAGCAATGGAACAAAGCTGGATGGAGAATGACTTTGACGAGCTGACAGAAGTAGGCTTCAAAAGGTCAGTAATAAGAAACCTCTCTGAGCTAAAGAAGGATGTTCAAACCCATCTCAAGGAAGCTAAAAACCTTCAAAAAGATTGGATGAATGGCTAACTACAATAAACAATGTAGAGAAGACTTTAAATGACCTGATAGAGATGAAAACCATGGCACGAGAACTATGTGATGCATGCACAAGCTTCAATAGCAGATTCGATCAAGTGGAAGAAAGGGTATCAGTGACTGACGATCAAATTAATGAAACAAAGCGTGAAGACTAGGTTAGAGAAAAAAGAGTAAAAAGAAACGAACAAAGCCTCCAAGAAATATGAGACTATGTGAAAAGACCAAATCTACATTCGATTGGCATACCTGAAAGTGATGGGGAGAATGGAACCAAGCTGGAAAATACTCTTCAGGATATTACCCAGGAGAACTTCCTCAGCCTACCAAGGCAGGCCAACATTCAAATTCAGGAAATACAGAGAACACCACAAAGATACTCCTCTAGAAGAACAACCCAAGACACATTATCAGATTCACCAAGGCGGAAATGAAGCAAAAAATATTAAGGGCAGCCAGAGAGAAAGGTCAGGTTACCCATCAGACTAATAGCGGATCTCTCAACAGAAACTCTACAAGGCAGAAGAGTGGGGGCCGTTATTCAACATTCTTAAAGAAAAGACTTTTCAACCCAGAATTTCATATCCAGCCAAACTAAGCTTCATCAGTGAAGGAGAAATAAAATCCTTTACAGACAAGAAAACCCCAAGAGATTTTGTCACAACCAGGCCTGCTTTATAAGAGCTCCTAAGGTAGCACTAAACATGGAAAGGAACAGCTGGTACAAGCCACTGCAAAAACATGCCAAATTGTAAAGGTCATCAATGCTAGGAAGAAACTGCATCAATTAATGGGCAAAATAACCAGCTAACATCACAATGACAGGATCAAATTCACACATAACAATATTAACCTTAAACGTAAATGGGCTAAATGCCCCAATTAAAAGACAAAGACTGGCAAATTGGATAAAGAGTCAAGATCCATCAGTGTGCTGTATTCAGGAGACCATTCTCACGTGCAGAGACACACATAGTCTCAAAATAAACAGATGCAGGAAGGTCTATCAAGCAAATGGAAAGCAAAAAAAAAAAAAAAAAAAAAAAAAAGCAGGGGTTGCAATCCTAGTCTCTGATAAAACAGACTTTAAACCAACAAAGATCAAAAGAGATCAAGAATGCCATTACATAATGGTAAAGGGATCAATTCAACAAGAAGAGCTAACTATCCTAAATATATATGCACCCTATAGAGGACCACCCAGATTCATAAAGCAAGTTCTCACAGACCGACAAAGAGACTTAGACTCCCACATAGTAATAATGGGAGACTTTAATACTCCACTGTCAATATTAGAGAGATCAACAAGACAGAAGGTTAACAAGGATATCCAGGATTTGAATTCAGCTCTGCACCAAGCAGACCTAATAGACATCTACAGAACTCTCCACCCCAAATCAACAGAATATACATTCTCCTCAGCACCACATCGCACTTATTCCAAAATTGACCACATAGTTGGAAGTAAAGCACTCCTCAGCAAATGTAAAAGAACAGGATTTATAACAAACTGTCTCTCAGACCACAGTGCAATCAAACTAGAACTCCGGATTAAGAAACTCACTCAAAACTGCTCAACTACATGGAAACTGAACAACCTGCTCCTGGATGACTACTGGGTAAATAACAAAATGAAGGCAGAAATAAAGATGTTCTTCGAAACCAATGAGAACAAAGACGCAAAGTACAAGAATCTCTGGGACACATTTGAAGCAGTGTGTAGAGGGAAATGTACAGCATTAAATGCCCACAAGAGAAAGCAGGAAAGATCTAAAATCAACACCCTAACGTCACAATTAAAAGAACTAGGGAAGCAAGAGCAAACACATTCAAAAGCTAGCAGAAGGCAAGAAATAACTAAGATCAGAGCAGAACTGAAGGAGATAGAGACACAAATAACCCTTCAAAAAAATCAATGAATCCAGGAGCTGGTTTTTTGAAAAGATAAACAAAATTGATAGACCTCTAGCAAGACTAATAAAGAAGAAAACAGAGAAGAATCAAATAGATGCAATAAAAAATGATAAAGGGGATATCACCACCAATCCCACAGAAATACAAACTACCACCAGAGAATAATACAGACACCTCTTTGCAAATAAACTAGAAAATCTAGAAGAAATGGATAAATTCCTGGACACATACACCTTCCCAAGACTAAACCAGGAAGAAATGGAATCACTGAATAGACCAATAACAGGTTCTGAAATTGAGGCAATAATTAATAGCCTACCAACCAAAAAAAGTCCAGGACCAGACGGATTCACAGCCAAATTCTCCCAGAGGTACAAAGAGGAGCTGGTACCATTCCTTCTAAAACTATTCCAATTAATAGAAAAAGAGGGAATCCTCCCTAACTCTTTTTATGAGGCCAACATCATCCTGATACCAAAGCCTGGCAGAGACACAACAAAAAAAGAGAATTTTAGATCCATATCCCTGATGAACACTGATGCAAAAATCCTCAATAAAATACTGGCAAACTGAATCCCAGCAGCACATCAAAAAGTTATCCACCATGGTCAAGTAGGTTTCATCCCTGGGATGCAAGGCTGATTCAACATACACGAATCAATAAAAGTAATCCATCACATAAACAGAACCAACGACAAAAACCACATGATTATCTCAATAGATGCAGAAAAGGCCTTTGACAAAATTCAACAGCCCTTCATGCTAAAAACTCTCAATAAACTAGGTATTGATGGAACGTATCTCAAAATGATAAGAACTATTTATGACAAACCCACAGCCCATATCATACTGAATGGGCAAAAACTGGAAGCATTCCCTTTGAAAACTGGCACAAGACAAGGATGCCCTCTCTCACCACTCCTATTCAACATAGTGTTGGAAGTTCTGGCCAGGGAAATCAGGCAAGAGAAAGAAATAAAGGGTATTCAATTAGGAAGAGAGAAGTCAAATTGTCCCTATTTGCAGATGACACGATTGCATATTCAGAAAACCCCATCCTATACACCAATAACAGACAAACAGAAAGCCAAATCATGAATGAACTCCCGTTCACAATAGCTACAAAGAGAATAAAATACCTAAGAATCCAAGTTACGAGGGATGTGAAGGACTTCTTCAAGGAGAACTACAAACCACTGCTCAATGACATACAAGAGGACACAAACAAATGGAAGAACATTCCATGCTCACGGATAGGAAGAATCAATATCGTGAAAATGACCATACTGCCCAAGATAATTTATAGATTCAATACCATCTCCATCAAGCTACCAATGACTTTCTTTACAGAATTGGAAAAAACTACTTTAAAGTTCATATGGAACCAAAAAAGAGCCTGCATTGCCAAGACAATCCTAAGCAAAAAGAACAAAGCTGGAAGAATCACGCTACCTGACTTTAAACTATACTACAAGGCTACAGTAAACAAAACAGCATGGTATTGGTATCAAAACAGATATACAGGCCAATGGAACAGAACAGAGGCCTCAGAAATAGCACCACACATCTACAGCCATCTGATCTTTGACAAACCTGACAAAAACAAGAAATAGGGAAAGGATTCCCTATTTAAATACATGGTACTGGGAAAACTGGCTAGCCATATGTAGAAAGCTGAAAATAGATCCCTTCCTTACACCTTATACAAAAATTAATTCCAGATGGATTAAAGACTTAAATGTTAGACCTAAAACCATAAAAACACTAGAAGAAAACCTAGGCAATACCATTCAGCACATAGGCATGGGCAAGGAATTCATGATTAAAATACCAAAAGCAATGGCAACAAAAGCCAAAATAGACAAATGGGATCTAATTAAATTGAAGAGCTTCTGTACAGCAAAGGAAACTACCATCAGAGTGAACAGGCAACCTACAGAATGGGAGAAAATTTTTGCAATCTACCCATCTGACAAAGGGCTAACATCCAGAATCTACAAAGAACTCAAACAAATTTACAAGAAAAAAACAACCCCATCAAAAAGTGGGCAAAGGATATGAACAGACACTTCTCAAAAGAAGACATTTATGCAGACAACAGACACATGAAAAAATGCTCATCATCACTGGTCATCAGAGAAATGCAAATCAAAACCACAATGAGATACCATCTCATACCAGTTAAAATGGTGATTATTAAAAAGTCAGGAAACAACCGATGCTGGAGAGGATGTAGAGAAACAGGAAAGCTTTTACACCATTGATGAGAGTGTAAACTAGTTCAACCATTGTGAAAGACAGTGTGGCAATTCCTCAAGGATCTAGAACTAGAAATACCATTTGACTCAGCCATCCCATTACTGGGTATATACCCAAAGAATTATAAAGCATGCTGCTATAAGGACACATGCACATGTATGTTTATTGTGACACTATTCACAATAGCAAAGATGTGGAACCAACCCAAATGTCCAGCAATGATAGACTGGATTAAGATAATGTGTCACATATACACCATGGAATATTATGCAGCCATAAAAAAGAATGAGTTAATGTCCTTTGCAGGGACACGAATGCAGCTGGAAACCATCATTCTGAGCAAACTATCACAAGGACAGAAAACCAAACACTGCATATTCTCACTCATAGGTGGGAGTTGAACAATGAGAACACAAGGACACAGGGAGGGAAACATCACACCCCGGGGCCTGTTGTGGGGTGGGGGACAGAGGGAAGGATAGCATTAGGACAAATGTCTAATGTAACTGACGAGTTAATGGGTGCAGCAAACCAACATAGCACATGTATATCTATGTAACAAACCTGCACATTGTGCACATGTACCCTACAAAAGTGTAATAAAAAAATTTTCAAAAACATCATGTATAGTCACATTTTATTCTGTATCTAATTGCTTCAACAGATTAAATCCTTAGGTGTCTCTATTTGGCACCTTGTTTCTTCTGATTACCCACATAGTGGCTTTTGTACTGATGATCTTGGATTGTGAGTTTATATTTGGTTAATTTTAGACAGTAAGATTCCTGAGGGTTTAACTGGGGATTTTTTTTCCAATAAGCATTTGCTTTTTCTTCCTCCAGGAATCAAAGGTACTAGCAATCTGAGTTTAATTCTCTCCAAGGATCTTAGTTTAACATCAGAGTAGCAGGCCAGCATATAGGTGCTAATCTGTTTCGTTTGGGCTTGCAGCTCATTTTTTCCCTTTGTTTGTATCTCAAAACCTCAACCTCAAAAGGTTGTTGGCCTTTGGAGTTTTGGGTTCATTTCTGTAAGTCTAAGAATATATTTTGACAACTGTTTTAATCCAGAATCTAATTGTATTACAATAGAAGGACTCTTCAGAATATGCACTACAGGACATCCTGCTGGCGTATTTCAGCAGCATCCTTTTTGCATTGTCTTAAGTGGTTTCTCAAAATTAAGGACAGTACATTTTTTTGTGATCAGGAGACTATTTATTAATAAGTTACACAAATATATAATCAAAGGCTTATGATAAAACTGAAAAGAAACTTAGAAGTAATTTGTTCAAAATTACTAATGCTTTTGTCTCTTAACATCCTGATACGACCTCTTTGACCACATATTTATCAGGCTATCACTAAGATGAACCAGCATTACCAAAGAATATTAATTCTGCAAGAAAAAAATGACTTAATCTTTAATGCTAAACTTTAAAAATATCTCAAATGCCTAGCAATTTGGACATTTTACTTAGAAAACTATTTTATGTAGTATTATACATCTTGGTGTTATTTCCCGAGAATTCGTTCTTTCCTAAATTTCTATAGACTTAAAAATTAATTATGAGTCAGGAACTCGCTATCCGTGCATTCTTAAAAGAATGTTATTTTGATTGTATTCGAAATCAGATGGTTTTATAAAAAGACACATCTTTTAAATGAATTTAACCTGTGAGAAAAATAATGGGGAAATATAAAAGTTATAGCTATCTGAAACTTGAAAACTAATGGTCTTTTCTTGCTTCGAAGTTACAGTCATCTGAATGAAATACATGTGAAGAGCAATATCCACAAACTAATTGTCATTGACATGTCATTAAGGTATATTAACCAATTAGCATAGCATTCCATCTGAGAACTTGTGCCTGAATGTATGTATATTTTTGCATTTATTATACATCAAACTCAAGGCAGCCCTTCATGTTTCCTAGAAAGTAGTATAGATAAACAGGTGGATCATAAAATACACTCTTCTTTTGGCTTGTTCAAAAGCGACCCAACCTTTATGAGAAGTTACTTTGCATAAACATTTTTCAAAGACAGTCTACAAATAAGGCATTAATAAAATTCAAAATAAATATTTTACAACTGAAATATAAGAATACCTTTCTCTCTTCAAATATCTGTCAAAATTTTACTTCAAGAATGGAATGGGAATTTTGTTGTTTGGGACATAAAGTTAGCTAGTAAGAGTCTTCCCCTTTTTCCTTTTAACCATGGATAGCAGATGCCACAGTAAAGATTTCTCCACCAAAGAAAATTACAATACTAAGATTTCCTTGTTCAAGGTGTCAATTCATTTTAATGACTGTACTAATTACAATAGTTATTTTTTTCTCAAAACTGAGCCTCTATGTAAATAAATCAAAGCAAAGGGCAAATCTAGGAAAGTTCAAGTAGAAACTCTAATTTTAAAAGGTAATATGTGGTTAAAAAATTATTTTAATGGCCATGTTCAATCCTAATGAGAGGATGGCCTAGACTGTGTTTGGTGCTGTGAAGAATATACATAGGCACAAATATTCTGGAAAACAACTGTGCTCTATTTTTTCAAAGCATTAAAAATGTGCATGTCCTTTTGACTCAATAAGCTTATTTCTAAAAACAATGGCCTTTTAAATACTAAGATTATTCATGCTTTAAAATTTTTTTATTTATGTTTTTGCATATTTTTCCAATTTTTTCTGATGACAATAAATTATATTTTAACGAGTTATACATTCATTCATAGAAGCTGTCCTTGAACAGACAGAGAGACATATTATGGACATACCAACCTGGCAATTTGCCTTCAATACAATAATAGGGTATTACAGATGATTTCCCAAAGTGCCATCAATGTTGTCAATACACTTGCTATTCTTAACATTAGCTGTTTAGGGCAGAAATAACTCAGGCATAAGATACAGGACTGAGCTGGTTGACCTGTTATGTGCCTTCTAATTTAAAAAATCTTTATCTTTTTGAATTTTTCTCCATAAATTACAAAGGGACTACAGTGTGAGTAGATCAGCAAACTGAGGTTAGATCAACATTTTCATACCTAATAGATAATATTTACCAGACCTATACCAACACTTCTGTCAGATACTTCTGATGAGCTAAGCATGTAAAAATAAGGTAATGAAGTTTGTCAACCATGATGACATAAAAAGAAAGCAAAAGAAAAGATACATAAAAATATTTTGAAGTGAAGTACAACCTGTAAAAGCAAGATAAATTTGGTAAATGAATGTTTACATGATTTGCAAATAAAGCAAATAATGTGGAAGTGGTAGATGGATGACTAATATTCAGAAAACTCATCGTGTCTGTGGTTTTTGTGTGCATTACATGTGTTTTATGTGTGGTGTATACAGTATTATTTGTGTGTTTGTTTAGTGTTATGCATCATCTATGTAGTAACTACATATTTTGCATGTGTGGTATGATCACACAGTATACATATTGGGCATATTTGTGTGTCACATATGGTTGTTGTGTATTTTGTGTGTTCTGTATGAGTGTTGCTTGCATTTTGTGCTAGTTGGGGCTCAAAAAGCAATACTCCCAAAGTATGGCACTTTGACATGTTGAGCATTTTGAACTAAAATAGGAAGGCCTTAGACGATGCCTCAGAACCAAAGACTTTCTAATCTTGTTTCTTTCCCTGACACCAAACACAGTGTAGGACTGCCTCTAGAATGTCCTTATCTGACGAAAGAAACTTCTTTTCAAAAGAAATGCAATTGTCCTAAGACCTCCTCCTTAGGAAACTCATAAAAGAACTAGAAAAGACTAACCACTGAAAAAGAGAGGAGATTAAAAGTCCATGACCATGCACAGATGGACTTTTCATCTATTCTTCTGAGAGCAACTTTGAAAGATTACCTTAGATACTTTATATGCATAATAAAACAACTTCATTTATAACAAAGTTCTGCCCCTCACCTTCATACTACCTCCTCCACAATGCAAGGAACTTTGTTTCAGGTCATTCTTCGGCCTTATTTCCCCTGAAAATCATTAAGTACTCCTCTATAAATTGCCTACACGGTCCCAGTTTCCTCCTCCCCTGTAAAGACAGCATTTAAGCTACAACAGTCTCCACCTTGAGTCTCATATTTGCAGGACTTCTGTGTCCATGAGCACATTAATATATTTGTATGCCTTTTTTCCCTATAAATCTGTCTACTGTCAGTCACTTCAGTGAACCCTCAGTAAGTTAAGAGAAAGCTTTCCCTCTGCCCCTACAGCTGTTTGTGTACATTGTAGCTGTGTGTATATGTCTGTGAGGCTACCAGAGGAGCAGAATCAAACTGACTGCATTTCGATTATCCAATTTATAAGGATAATTAATCCCATGGGTTTCTCTGGGCTTCCTTTTCCATGGGTCTTGTTTTCTGAGCTGGCTAAAAATTCAGGATATATGAATTTCTGCCAACATATTAACAGCCTCTGATCTCTCCACTATCAATTGGAGATGAGAGAACCAAGAATAATTGACGGTCTCCAACGCTTTCTCCATATTATATTAAATAATAACTTACCTTTGAACCATAAACTATAGTTCGAAAATGTTTTCACAACAATTAATCTATTTCCCCTGCAGTTCTGAAAGGAAAAGTACCCTTTCCAACAAACTTGAAAAGACAGAATGCCCAATTTTCACCAAAATGGAAAGTGAGCTCAGAAAGATTAAAGAATGTGCTTAAACACATATGACTTTATGTGGCAAAGCTAAGATTAGAAATCACATTTTACATTTTCTAATCAAGTACTAGAAATATAATAATACACAAACAATGTTTCCCATCCTGGACACATTTTCATTAATATTTTGTAATATCTAATAGTAAGGTATTTCCTTTAAATTGTTGCTGAAAGATTTTAATCCCTTTATGTATTAACACTTCCTTCCCTAGCAGATACAAAGCAGGAAATAGACTAAATATGATGCTATGTACATGGTGTTCTCACCTTGGTTCAAACCCTCACAATTAGGATTTGGACCACTATATACACAGATTCCATGATTTGGTGTCCTTGCCTCAAGTCTTGCTTTTTCTACTTCATCGTTTGCAATGCTTCCAGGGGTAGTCTTTCAAAAATTCAAATAAGATCACCCTACTTCCTAGGTTTAAACCCTTTGGTTGTCTCTACTGCACTAGCAAAAAATCCAGAGTCCTTGGCAGAATTTTATTTTATTTTTAGTTCCAAGATACATGTACAGAATGAGCAGGTTTGATACACAGGTACATGTGTGCCAAGGTGGTTTGCTACACCTATCAACCCATCACCTAAGTATTAAGCCCAGCATGCATTAGCTATTTTTCCTGGTTTTGTCCCTCACAAACCTTGCTGAAAGTCCCCAGTGTGTGCTTTCTCCTCCCTGTGTCCATATGTTCTCATTGTTCAGATCACATAGATTGCAAATATTATCTCCCATTTTGTAGGTTGTCTCTTCACACTCTCATGATAGTTTCTTTTGCTGTGCAGAAGCTCTTTAATTAGATCCCATTTGTCAACTTTTGCTTTTGTTGCAATTGCTTTTGATGTTTTTGTCATGAAATGTTTGCCCGTGCCTATGTCCTGAATGGTACTGCCTAGATTTCCTTCTAATATTTTTATAGTTTTGGGTTTTACATTTAAGTCTTTAATCCATGTTAAATTAATTTTTGTATAAGGCATAAGGAAGGGTTCTTATAAGGCATAAGGAAGTTTCAAATATCTGCATATGGCTAGCCAGTTGCCACAGCACTATTTATTAAATAGGGAATCCTTTCCCCATTGCTTGTTGTTGTCAGGTTTGTTGAAGATCAGATGGTTGCAGATGTATGGTCTTATTTCTGAGTTCTCTATTCTGTTCCATTCATCTATGTGTCTGTTTTTGTACCAGTATCATGCTATTTTGGTTACTGTATCCTTTTAGTATAGTTTGAAGTCAGGTAGCATGATGCCTCCAACTTTGTTCTTTTTGCTTAGGATTGTCTTGGCTATAAGGGCTCTTTTTTGGTTCCATATGAATTTTAACATAGTTTTTTTTCTAATTCGATGAAGCATGTCAGAGGTAGTTTAATGGGAATAGCATTGAATCTATAAATTACTTTGGGCAGTCTGGCCATTTTGATTCTTCCTATCCATAAAGAATGTTTTTCCATCTGTTTACATCCTCTCTGATTTTCTTGAGCAGTGTTTTGTAGTTCTTCTTGAAGAGGTCCTTCACTTCCCTTGTAGGCTGTATTCCTAGGAATTTTACTCTCTTTGTAGCAATTGTGAATGAGAGTTCATTCGTGGTTTGGCCCTCTGCTTGTCTATTGTTGGTGTGTAGAAATGCTTGTGATTTATGCACATTGCTTTTGATTCCTGAGACATTGCTGAATTTGCTTATCAGCTTAAGAAGATAAGACTGATAAGCAACTTCAGCAAAGATGGGGTGAGAGATGGGGCTTTCTATAGGATCATGTCATATGCAAAATAAGACAGCTTGAGTTCCTCTCTTCCTATTTGAATACCTTTATTTCTATCTCTTGCTTGATTTCCCTGGCCAGAACTCCAATATTACGTTAAATGGAAGTGGTGAGAGAGGGCAATCTTGTTTTCTGCTGGTTTTCAAGGGGAATGCTTCCAGCTTTTGCTGTATCAGTATGATATTGGCAATGGGTTTGTCATAAATGGCTCTTATTATTTTGAGGTATGTTCCATAAATACCTAGTTTATTAAGAGTTTTTAACATGAAGGGATGTTAAAATTTTATCACCTGCATTTATTGAGATAATCATTTTGTCTGTAGTTCTGTTTATGTGATAAATTACATTTATTGATTTGTGTATGTTGAACCAGGCCTTTCATCCCAAGGAGGAAGCCAACTTGATTGTGATGGCTAAGCTTTTTGATGTGCTGCTGGATTCAGTTTGCCAGTTATTTTATTCAGTTTGCCAGTTTATTTATTGATACTTTTGTATCAATGTTCATCAGGAATACTGGCCTGAAGTTTTCTTTTTTTGTTGTATCTCTGCCAGGTTTTGGTATCAGGGTGATGCCGGCTTCACAAAATGAGTTAAGGAGGAGTGCCTCCTTTTCAACTGTAATAGTTTCAGAAGAAATGGTACCAGCTCCACTTTGTACCTCTGGTAAAATTCAGCTGCAAATCTATCTGATCCTGGGCCTTTTTTGGTTGGTAGACTATTACTGCCTCAATTTCAGAACTCTTTATTAGTCTATTCAATAATGACCAATTCAACTTCTTCCTGGTTCAGTCTTGGGAGAGTGTATGTGTCTAAGAATTTATTAATTTCGTCTAGGCTTTGTAGATGACCTGGCCTTTCTTTCTGGCTGTCCTTATTTTTTCCTTCATTTCAACCTTGGAGGATCTGATGATTGCGTGTCTTGGGGTTGATCTTCTCATGGAATATCTTACTAGGATTCTCTGAATTTCCTGAATTTGAATGTTGGTCCATCTTGTTAGGTTGGAAAAGTACTCCTGGATGATATCCTGAAGTGTTTGCCAACTTGGTTTGGTTTTCCTCTTTCAGGTACCCCAATCAGTTGTAGGTTCAGTCTTTTTACATAATCCTATAGTTCTCAGAGGTTTTGTTCACTCCTTTTCATCCTTTATCTCCTAATCTTGTCTGCCTGTCTTATTTCAGCAGGACAGTCTTCAATCTCTGAAACTGTTTCCTCCACTTGGTCTATTTGGCTATTGATACTTGTGGTTGTATTGTGAAGTTCTCGTGTTGTGTTTTTCAACTCCTTTAGTTCATTTATGCTCCTCTCTAAACTGGCTATTCTGGTTAACAGCTCCTGCAATGTCTTATCATTGTTCTTAGCTTCTTTGCATTGGGTTAGAACATGCTCCTTTGGCTCACTGGAATTTTTTATTACCCATCTTCTGAGGTCTACCTCTGTCAGTTCATCCATCTCAGTTTCAGTCCAGTTCTGTGCCCTTGCTGGAAAAGTGTTGCAATCATTTGGAGGAGAAGAGGCACTCTGACTTTTCGATTTTTCAGCATTATTTTGTTGATTCTTTCTCATCTTCCTGAGTTTATCTAGCTTTGATCTTTGTGGCTGCTGACCTTTGGATGGGGTTTCTGTGGGGACTTTTTTGTTAATGCTGCTGTTGTTGCTTTCTGTTTGTTTGTTTTTCTTTTAACAGGCCCCTCTTCCCTAGGGCTGCTATGGTTTGCTGGAAGTCCCCTCCAGACCTTAGTCACCTGGGTCCCTCCTGCCCCTAGAGGTGTCACCAGTGGAGGCTGCAGAACAGCAAAGATGGCTGGCTGCTCCTTACTCTGGGAGCTCCCTCCCAGAAGGATACCAACCTGATGCTTGCAGGAACGCTCCTGTATAAGGTGTCTGGTGACTCCGGTTGGGGGATCTCACCCAGTCAGGAGGCACGGGATCAGGGATCTGCTTAACAAAGCACTCTGGCTGTCACTTGGCAGAGGGGGTGCCTTAGCATGACTTTCTCAAGGAGCCTGCAGATGACCAATCTTTCTACTCTTGGGTTTCTTATTACGGGCTACTCATACTATGCTCCAACCATACTAAGTCATTATTCAGTTTTCAAACTTGTCAAACTTTCATGCATCTGTAACTTGCTCATGATTTCCCCTGCGCAAAGTGCAATTCCTCCTCTATGTGCCTAAAGAAATTTTCTCTGTGTTCATTAATTAATCACATTTTCTTCCCACTCCATGATCTGTATAGCTGCCATGCTGCTTCAAACAATATATTACACTTACTTACATATAATCTGAAAGTTCCTTGAGGGCAGGAACCAACTGTGATATATTTCTTTACCTCCACTGACCAGCACGGAGCATGGCATGCAGTAATAAGTAATCAATGAATACTGTCCAGGTATTGCTGACTTTCAGGGGTTGGCAAACTATTATACAAAGGCCAAAACAACCCACTGCCTATTTCCTCAAAATTTTCTTGAAACACAGCCCAGTCCATTCATTTATGTACTGTTCTTGGATGCTCACAGGCTAAAATGACAGACTTGAGTAGCTGCAACAGAAACCATATGGCCTGCCAAGTGAAATACAATTACTATCAAGCCCTTTGCAGAAAAAGTTTACTCACCCCAACTTAGCTAATCTCTAAGAACCTTAAAGTGCTTTTTTAAAGTGCTGCTTTTGTTGTTTTGTAACTTTTAGCATTATGGGCTTTTTGAAAACAATTGCATAAAAATAAAAAAAAGTAAGATTTATTACATTTCACTCACCAGAGTATTCGAAAATTGGCATTAATTCTATCAATGGAATTGTTAATTATAGGTATTTATTTTTTCCTACAGTTTGTATATACACAAGCTCAATAGTATATAGCTCAGATAGCAAAGAAAACTGCCAGTTAAATATGGGTAGATGTTTAATTATGAAAGCTACAGAATGCATTCTTTACTCAGAAATATTTAAGGGATAATAGATATTTGAGTTTTCAAAAACCATAAAAGCATATTTGAACACCTTTAAATACATACACATTTGAATAAAGAATCAATCAAGTGTCTGGATAAATTCCAGCCACATGAATGAGAGAATTTATTCTTGTGGTTTAAAATTAGCTAACCAAATAATAAATTTGTTTTTTATTACGGAGACTAACTTATTCTCTGCAAAATGACTGATAATTTTGTAAAGTGACATTCTCTTTTTCTTCTAATAAGAGGAATATTTCACACTTTGAGATCTCTAATTTCCTTTGAATCACAATCTTGGATTTATTATCAAGTAAATATATCCCTCAATCATAGAGTTGTTCAGAATGCAAACCTCCTTTGCCCCCATGCAGACTTAATTATATTGAAAGATAGTGTATTAAGCATTTCTATATACTATATTCAGAAATGAAAGGAAGCACTCTGGAAGGAAAAGGAGGACAAGTCCATTATTTTTCCTTAGTTTGTAATGCTGTATATTTTACTGTTTTATTAAACCCTGTTGTTGTTTCTAAAATTCATAAGCCTCTCCTCATGTTGTCTACCATAAACATGCTGAAGGGTATTTATTCAATTAAATATGTTTACATAAATTATCTTTGAGAATCTTTGAAATAGGTCGTACTCCTTGAGCTAATGGAAATGTGCTAGGATGTCATAAAACCAGGGTTAGGAGTCATTTCAGAGTTGAATCTGCAACACATACGACTCACTCTAATTGCCACTAATTTTAAATATATTACTTAATAAAGAATGTATTTCCTGTCATTAAGCCCAAATTTGTGCTTTCCTGACACTTCATCTGTTATGTAGGAGGCATAATAATAATAATAATTAAAATGATAATAAAAACAAAAACAGTCCAACAGCAAAAAAAATCAAATCCAGAACCATTTAAAGGTATTACTTTCAGAGTGTTAAATAATTACCATATGTATCACCAAAACTCAGATAAACATAAATTATAACTAAGATAATCAGTAGTTATGTGCCACACAATATAGTGATAGTACATAGAGATAAGAATACCCGAAATTTTTTTTTTTTTTTTTTGAGATGGAGTCTTGCTCTGTCACCTAGGCTGGAGTGCAGTGGTGCAATCTTGGCTCACTGCAACTTCTGCCTCCCAGGTTCAAGTGATTCTCCTGCCTCAGCTTCCCAAATAGCTGGGACTACAGGTGCGTGCCACCGCACCAAACTAATTTTTGTATTTTTAGTAGAGAGGGGGTTTCACCATATTGGTCAGGCTGGTCTTGAACTCTTGACCTCATGATCTGCCTGCCTTGACCTCCCAAAGTGCTGGGATTACAGGTGTGAGCCATGGCGCCTGGCCAGCTGTTTTTGTTGTTGTTGTTGTTTTTTATGGTGGTGGAAATATGATACTTGTCTCCTTTAGAGACAAGAATTTTCACTTCTATTTCTTAAAATTTAGGTTATCTAAAAGGTTATATCAAGGAAAACTTCACTATGAAGCATTTTAATGGTCTGGTTTATTTAAATGGAAAACCCCAAAAGTTATGCTAAAAGGATTTCTTATAAAAACATCCCAAGATTTATATTTTAGTTATGATATTTAGGTCAAAATACTAAAAAGCATTTTTATATTGACGATCTAGAGGGAAGAATCAATAAAATTGGTAATTGTTAAAATTTTCAGTATCATTACTAATTTTTATCTGCTTTTTTCATTCATTTGTGAGAGAAGTCTGTTGAAGATTTTCCCTGTAACTGTGGATTTATCTTTTTAGTTCTGTCATTTCTTGCTTTATATATTTTGACATCATGTTATTAGGTGCATATATGTTTATAATTCTATCTTCCTGATGGATTAAACTTTTATCTACATTAAATGTCTCTCCTTATCTGTAATAATGCTTCTTAGAGTCTACCTTATATGATATCTGTGCAGCTACACTTACTTTTAGTTATTGTTTGCATGCAGTATGTCCTTCCATTCTTTTATTTTCCATTATAGAGTGATTATATTTAAGGTATGATTTTGGTAAGCTAATTGGTTTTCATGCAGTTTGAAAAATATTTTCATTACATTTAATGTAATTAAAGATGTTTTGGGGTTAATATCGATCATCTTATTATTTGTTTTTTTATTTGTCCCCGCTAGTATTATTTTATTGCTTCTCTTCTCCTGAATTAGTCTGTATTTTTATTATTCCCTTCCCCTTTCAATTAGCTAATTAATGATATAATCTTTCAACATACTTTTAGCAGTTTCCCTAGAGATTATAACATATGCCTTTGATTTTTGGCAGTTTAATACAAATTATTAATTTTTCCAGTTCCCAGTCAATGTTAGGACCTTAGAACACTTTAATTCTTCTTTGCTGCCTTGCCACTTTCTTTGATACTGTCATGTATTTTTAATTCTGCAACCTTTCTTCCATTTGCCCATTCAGGCAAGGTTTTCCACTGTTGCTGGTCTCAGAATGCTCCACTATCTGTTGTTGATTACTCTAATTCTGCCCATACCTCTGAAATACTGTCTTCATTAAAATATCTTCAGTTAAATCCATTAAGCATGTTATTTTTTGCCTTTCAGTGTCCTGACTGGTACTGTATTGACGTCTAAGGCAAGAACTGATACTCCGATGTATTTTTTTTTTTAAAGAAACAGTAATCTAATGCAACATTTGTGCTTTAAATGAATGCTTTATGAAGAATGTTTTTACCAAATAATCTAATTATTGGAATTTGCAGATAAAGATGCTACTTATATTAAATACATAAAAGGGAAGTTGCATATAAATTGTTCTTTGCTTGTACCAGGCTAAGAATTCTACCCATTGGCCTCAGTAAAATATCTCATTTATCTCAACTACACCTTCTTTTCCTGAATATATGAAGCTGTTTACAGAACCTTCCTCACCAGCATCCTCACTGATCAACAGACATTTACATATTTAAATAAGATAACCAATATGGTGAATATATTATTTCATCAAGAGCAGTGCCTGCATCCCTCAAAAAAACCATTCAAAAAATGTTCTATCTCCCCAGATGGAAATCTTGATGTCATTCAACACTCCCTGCAATATGTTACTTACTCACAAAGTTCATTCCCCATTTGAAAACATTTATACTGTTATTGAGACAAATTTCAGCATTCTCTCCATCACAGTACGTCACTTTTTAAATGAATACATAAGATTTACTTTGTAAAAACTTGTATTCTAGAATACCATACAATAATATAACAAATCAGAATATGATTAAGGTTTAAATTATTAGGTATAGACTAAACCAAGGAAGTCAATTGGACATAAAATGATATCTGAATAGCCATAAATGTAAGTAAAAATCATCTCTACCTGGTTAGTAGCAGCATGAACACAGATCTTGACCAAAGCCAGTTAGAAATTTCAGAGGCAAAGCTTAGATTTAAAAAGAACGAATAATCATATTTCCAGCCATTTGACAAGTGCTTTGAGCCCTACTTCCTCTCATTTGATCTAATACTTCATAGTACATTTTTGCTAGAGAAATGAACTTTTGTGCATAGACTGCCTCAGGTTAGTTCTCTGCTATTAAATCTTTGGAAACAGAGTGAGCATGAAAAGGTTTCTAGGATTAGCAGACTGAAGTTCTGAAGTTCCATTGTTTCTGAGTCCTGCTCTTCTGATACAAGTATGTCTTTATTTCATCAAAGAGAGTTGTTGGTGGAAAGAAAGAGAAAGTGCGATAAGATGAGAGAAATGAGTTCCGTGGTGCTTAAAACCATCCATTTGGGTCCAAGGTGAAAATGCTGTCGGTACAAGAGGTTCTTCCCTGGTTCCAAAAATAGGGAAATTTTGTGAGATGTGAAGTCCTCTGGGGCTCAGAAGCCACAGAGCCACATCAGCAGTCTCCATTTGACAACTCTGAGGAGTTTTGGAAATACAGAGAATTGTTTAGTTCTGGACATGGGACTTGAATGTCACAGGACACAAAAATATCTGAGCAATAATGGCATTAGGGACTTCTTGAGAAGATGTGGATCTCTGAGTATGACACTATTTGCTATCTTGGTGCCAGAACCAATCAAAGCAAACTGAAAAGGAGCTTAAGTCCAGTGTCTTTCCCTTTTTCCAGATTAAAAACTCGGTCTCAATGAGGTTGGAGGAGTACTTACCCCAAACCATACAATTAATCACATTAGCTAACATTAATTAACCACTCTGTTAATAAATTTATACTACTAGCCTCACTAAATCTTCATAACAATCCCATGTAGCAGATATGATTATGATAACAGAGACAGAATATTGTTTCAAATTCTGATGCCACCACTTATAACCATAGTCAAGTTACTTAGCCAATCTGTGACTAAGTTTCCTCATTTTTAAAATGGAGATAACAATATCAGTAATAACAATAATCAAAACAATAATGTCAGCAAGCTATCAACACATTAATTCCATCCAGTAGAGACACATTTCTAAATGTATGTTAGACACTTACTGTTTCACCCATCTGGCATTTCTATCATTCCATTTTCCATGGAAATGGATTTTATGAGAGGAGAAAAAAGAGTTTGTCTCCAATACTTTCAACACAGGGGAAAGGAAGAGGGAGAAAAAGATTTTCCTGTACAATATCCAAAGCCCAGCCAAATTGTGAGTGCCTACAAGCCACTCAGAGAAGGTTCTTGTGTCACCTTTGTAATGGGTAAAGTGGTAGTAATATTATCTCAAATGGCAGGTGGACAGATTTTGGAAGCAGTGAGTTAAATAAGGCAGCTCTGTTGTAGACTCAT
The DNA here is from genome assembly GCF_009764315.1 of Trachypithecus francoisi. NCBI lineage: Eukaryota > Metazoa > Chordata > Mammalia > Primates > Cercopithecidae > Trachypithecus > Trachypithecus francoisi. Next base: position 15,277,631 of record NW_022681461.1, read on the forward strand.
ACATTTCCACTCATAGCCCTACCCTTGGGTACCCACTTGACCCTCTGGAGTCCCTTGGAGGACATGAAAATGTGAGCCCACAGCCCTGGTTCCTTGTTCTTGACCCAGATTTCATTCTACTTTTAATAATTTTAGTGAACGTTGCCAGCTTTCCCCCACATGCATTATGTGTCCATCAGCAGCAAAACATGCATCTGGGTATAAGTCATAGCAAAGAGACTGTGGATAGGTCATATTTTAATTTTTCTTTCCATATCAACAAATGACACGGGACTCCTTTGGGTGTACATTTGACACCCTCATGAATACAAAATGAATTTATTATGATTAGTACTTTCACCTAGAATATGACATTAATTCGTAATGACTGATGGGCTACTTAAAATAAAGTAGTAACCTTTTCCTAAGGTGGCTAGGTGACCCCCACATCCACTTCATTAGTAATATTCCCTGAACTGTATTTATGTAAATGAAAAAAAGTATCACAAAGCTACTTTATCCCTTATTATACTATACAGTCAAGCACAACTCTCAATGTAACTACATCTAATACAAACCAAAGAACAATTTTATTTCTACTTTTGAAAAAATGTGCACAAGTTATGATTAAAAACATGTAATAATCAAATTTAAATCATACTATGAGGAGCTATTTATACCCTTTGTGTTTTCAAAAAATATTGCTTAATTCCACCTTGGATAAATCAATAAAGTCCTGCTCACATGATTAAAATGCTGTTTTCATTGATGCATGTTTAATGTATTTATGAAAAAATAAAACCTTGTATCATTTAATATGGATTCATAATCATTCCTTTGGACTAAAATATATGAAGAAAGGCAATTTCTGCACCATAGTTTCATGCTGTTGATTGGGTGTTTAGAAACTACCGAATAGGCAAGGGCAAGAGTTTAAATGTTTTCAAAAGATATACAGAGAAAACCAGCTAGGAAGCTGCATACCACTCAGTTCTCATTGCTTTTCTACTAGTTCTCTTGAGTGCAGTACTTCTCACAGTCTGGCTACTATCTATTCAAATTGCTACAAACATGCATGTCCCTTTCTGGTATTATTTTGATCTAATTAACAAATTGAAGGTTTCGTGAAAAGTAAAACAAGTAAGTCAAAATACACTGAAAGAAGAACATGATGCACAAGATATCAACAAAAACAAGAACTGATCTTACCAAATTGTATTCTGTCTAAAAGCATAGGACTTAGGTTTTATAACTGAGCTGGAGAGGTGCGAACTTTGGAAGTAAACAAAAGCAAATTGTTAGTTTGCTTACCTCATGCTGGGGAAAACACAATGTTCCTTAGCAAAGCTGTGTACAAAAATGGAGCTGGAAATTTAGCCACTCCATCCATTCTGCCTTTGATAGGGCATGGCCTTGAGTAGATCACTTAACATCATTTTCATGCCCCAGTTTCTTTTCATTTACAACAATTATGTCCATCTGTTTCCTTTCCCAGGGTTGTGTTGAGGAGCAAATCTGATATGATATTATACATATCATATGTATAATATGGATTTCAAAAATACAAAGCATAAAAGAAAATCAAACATTATGAAATACTATTTAAATCCTCATCATTGTATAATGTAGGAATTTCACATACCAGAAGCAATGGTCATTCATTTAAACAAATATTAACTGAGAGATTTCCATATGTACTGGGAGAGATGCAAAGATAAAATGGGTTATGTCTAGAAGAAAAGCAAAGACATTCATATAAACTGTAATATACACAAGATAGGCAGTGGGAAGTAGCAGTGATGAGTGAAAAATAAATAAACATAAATAAAACGTAAATAACAGTTCAAAAGAGAACCAGAAAGGCTTGTGAAAGAAAGTTCACTAAAGTTAGTCCTTAAACGAAGATAGGACTTAAGAGTTTAAGAAGAGATGGGCAGGCAAGTATTCCAAGTGGAGACAAAACTGGAATTCCCCTCGCATGGGGAACCTTCATGGGGTTCTACTTAGCTCTGGATTAGCACGGTTGAGGGAGATGTGGGGAAATACTCATTAGTAAATATTTATTAAGTGCCTACTGTGTGCCAAACATTTTTTCAACGTGCTGGGTAAACAGCAATGACCAAAACAGACCAAATCACTGCCTTTGCAGTGTCTACATTCTAGTGATTATAAATGTACGCTACCAAATGTCTCTAGTCCATGATCTCTTTCTACAACACCCTTCTCCATAATTATCCCCTTTCCTCCCATGGTAGCCAAAGCAAGCAAACACACACACACACACACACACTTATTTAGATGCTAAATTTTTTAGTAACACCATTAATGTTAGTCAAGATGCAGAACTCTTGATTGTATTTGAGAAATCAAAGCATTTTTCAAAAGTTGTGGGGGAAAAGAGAAGAAAACAGAAGGGGGTGAAGAGAAGAAACTTCCCTAGTGGTTTTCAACACTGGATGCACATTAGAATTATCTGGGGAGCTTTAAAAAAATACTCATGTCTGGACATCGACTCTAGAGCAATTAAATCAGAATCTCTGGAGGCTGGCTCCAGACATCATTATTTATTTTTAAAGTTCCTTAGGTAATTCAAATGTGTGTGTGTAGATTGAAAAACCATTGAAGTAATCAATAGTCCAAAGGACTATCTCACTTTTTTTTTTTTTTTTTGCTTCACCTAACAGTTTAGATAAACGAAGAGATAATTTACATTAATCTGTACATCATGTGTCATAATCCAGGCAGCAAATCATAGAATTTTGGAAATGGAAAAGGCATCAGATATTGAGACGGGTGAGAGAAAGCCTGAGAAAGTCAAACTGACAGTCATAAGGAGAATTATTTGGAGGTGGCATTGAAGCTAAGTGGGAAGAAATTGAAATGCAAATATGATTTCCCAGATTTGAGTCTTGGCTTCATAGCTGACTTTGTGATTTTTATCATCTATTTGAACTTTGATATTCTTGTCTGCAAAGCTGAAAATCATTACTTCTCCCTCTCCTACCTTGCAAGACTCTGTTGACAATCATTGGAGACAGTATCAGTGAAAAATGTATTGTAAACTTAAAAGCTTTAACATAAGTTTGAGAGATTATGTTCTAACAGCTGAAGCAACATCAGTAAACAAAATTTGGTTCTGTGAGACAATGTCTAAAGCAGTGTCTTTACCGTACATTTAGATGTGGCAAACATCTAGAACCAGCCCTATTAGATATATACTCACTAATAAAGTCATTTTGTTCTATGCTACATAGTTAATGTTATATTTTTTATCATCCAAGATTCCTCTACAGAAGCCCTATTGGAAAAACTTATTAATAATGGCAGGAAATCAAAACAAACTAATTGGCTGTTAACAGTCCAGATCAGATTGTGCTAACGTACTTTGAAATCAAATAAAATGGAGAAGGAAAGGAAACATGGAGGAGCGAAAGTCTTAAGAATTCATGAAGAAAGCAGTAAATCTAACTGACAGAAGATAAACTTCTTGGGCACCAAGGCAATGAAAATGGTGTTGATCTATGTGTTCGCAGATGTGGCTCCAGGGTATAATCTGTCCAGCTGCTCAATATCAGGACAGCCACACGGGCATCACCTCAGGGAAGATAAATACAAAACCTTTTAGTCAAGGAGATAAACACAATTGCTGCTGCTAGTTCTTCCATGGAAAACCTGCTGATTGTCACTGTTGGAGGGAGGAAGTGCTACTGAAATATTCTGAGGCATAGAGAGTAAAAGGCCTGGCCATAAATCCAAGGAGTGATGGGGGTACAGAGTAATAAGCTTGGCTTACACCAGTTCTTTCAAGGTGGGTAAAGGTATGCCACTCTATTTCATTAGGTGGTACATGGAGCAAGTTCAGAAGGCACAGTACAATCAGGAATCTTGTATTATAAAATATGTAAAATACTGTTATGTGTAATATATACGAGCTATACTTCAAGATCAGGGATGGTCAGAAATATGAAAGTCTGGGAGAAAAATGCATTGGTATCTTGGCCACTGGATTAATATGGCCTCTCTATTAGAAGCAATAAAAATCATCCAGTCTTTATGCAAAAGGCCAGTTCATGTATTAGCAAGTAGGAAATAAGAGGGAAATAAAACTGTTCTGTGAAAAGAATGTGGAAGAAAACTTGTTTTTTAAAAAAAAACTCTTTGACCTTCTCAGAGATTTCAGTAACGTGATATGGTGAATTCAAGAAATAGCCGAGATGTTTCGGGAAAAATCCATGCCTTTAATTATTAAACTCAACACATTGCCACTCCTCACGTGCATATTTACTCAGCAATTACACCATGTAGGCACAATCGTGGGGGCCATGAGAAAGAAAAAGAAGAATCGGACGTAGAATCAGTTTTCAAAGAGCTTACAATGTACTAAGGTGATGCCATATGAAAAGTAGCAAAGCACCATAGAAAATAGGTGCCCTTAAACAAAAAGTGTGATAGACAGTGAAGAGGGAGGGAATTCCTTCCAAAGGGCTTCATCAAAAAATGCTAAAGCTGCTTTATTTTCCTCTTGTCAGTTATGACTTGATCTAAAATGGATTCTTCTTCATTAAAATCTTAAGTATCTCCCAGTGGAATAAGCATTCTTGGGTTAATTCTCAAGAAACTTGATTTTCTGCCTCTAGCTTCAATAGGATCCAAACCTTGACACTAAAGACCTAGAATTGTGTCCACCCTCTAAGAGCAGTTCTGGGTTGTTTCTACCCCTGCTTATACCTAGAGTAGGAATTTATGCCAGAGGCTGCAGACGAGTTGCCCAGTTACTGGGTACCTTGGCATTATATGCAAAAATACTGTGTGCAGATGCGCTTGTGTTTTGTTTTGTTTTTTTTCCATAGCTTTAATCAAAATGTTTTAAGTCAGGAGCTACCCTGAGGTATTCCTAATACCTGGAATACAGTATCTATCAGATTATCCTGGAGAGACCTATAACCAAATTAAAGGTGGGTTCCCCATGACTTAGATTGAAATGGAATCAGTACAGCGAGCAAATAACAAATCAGGTTTTCTCTCAACAAAGATGAAAAAAAAATTTCTTGGCTGAGTATTGAAAAGATTTACTTGGTCAAGCTTGGGCTTTCACTTTTTCCCTAAAAGAATATGTGTTGAAATAGAAATATCATTCTCAGATCAAATAATATGTATGTGTTGAAATGGTAATATTGTTCTCAGATCACATGATATTCAGATATACTACTGGTTCTAAATGAAAATGAAAGCCATTGAATTTGAGAACATAATCTCAGTCTTTGTCCAACAATGCTGGCAACCATTTACTAGTGGATTTTTTAGAGTTCTATCAAATGGGTGTTGATGGTACCCAGGGCAGGCAATAATCATCTTTGCTGGAACAAAATGAAGGAAAGGAAGGAAGCTAAAAACTTTGTTTGGCATAATTGTAGTTTAATACACTTTATTACACCCCCGGATTGACTTGTATAAGGCATAAGAAATTTTGTATAAGGCATAGTAAATTTCAGTGAACAAAAATCAAAATACCTCAAACCAGCTATTCATGATGCCTATAAATAATCATGGCTTGACTGACTGAATCTTTCATGTTCTAACCAGCTGTTTTGGCATTTTGTAGACACAGCTTGAATAGTTCCATCTACTTTCCATCAGTCCTAAATTAAAGTGACAATGTGTTTGTGTTTCATAACATTTTCTAAAGTTGATAACTTTGTAAACAATTAGACGGTTGGCCCAGCTTTCAAAAATATACATTTCTCATAAATTGGTTGTTCTGAAAAATAGCAGTTTTCTCATTTCCAAAGGGCATTCCAGAGACCACAGAACTAAACTGGCCATCTCTTCCTTTGTTTCCAGACCCACTTTTCAATATATCATGTAAGTGGTACATAAATTTATTTTAAATGGCTTACCTCCATTTAGGTACCTATCAAGAGAAATGGAAATGTCTGTTCCAAAGTTATCAAAACTTTCCTGATATCCATTTTTTATGTAATTAAAAAAAAAGAGAGAGAGAGAAAATCAAATCATGTCACAGGAAGGTGGAAGGACACCGCAGGCAGGACTGTGTTTTCCAGTGGCATCCAGCAAGATAATGAGTCCATGTCTATGGAAATTGATTCATTAATATTTCATTGAGGCAGCTTCAGAGCAATTCAAGAACCAGCTCCCAGGAATTCAATCAGTAAATTCAATGAATTGTTGAGCCTAAAATACCAGGGTGGGGGGGGGGGGCAAAAATATACATCTATTTGGAAGGGATGCATATTTACACATACTGATGCAACTCATGCATGCACACGAATACAGGTACATATATTAAAACACTGCACATGTAAAAGAACGTCATTTCTAGGCTCAAACCCAGTCTTACCTGCCTTTACTTCACCTTATTCTTAGGAAGAATTTCCAAATAAAACAAAAATCATTTTGCTTAATATCATTTTCCTTCCGCTCAGTATCTGCCTTGGAAGGCAAGTTAACAAAAAAGTCAGCCATAACGTGTTCACTGGTAATCAAATATTTACCAATACAGTGTCTTTAATCAAATAACAGAATATAAAGATGGCTCTCAAAGACCCATGCTGGGACTGGAAAAAGAGAGGATCAAACATTCAATGGAGGAAGTGCTTCTAGTTTGGTGCAGAACAGCCAATTCACCATGTGATGTACACATTGAGAAAGGCCAGTTAGGGAAATAGTTTCAAATGATCATGTCGGCTAAGTAATTGGTCTTTGGGTGTCCCTAAACACCAACCTATAAATAATTTTATTTTCATTTTGGATCAATGTCTTCTAGCCCTTGTCTAACTAACCTGTATTGATGTCTTTTTAATTAAACCATGCGTGATATGCTCGCTTGGCAGTGGGGCATACTGAGTGTGCATGCTAGGAATTCCAGATAAGGTAATTATGCTATTTGTCACTGCCATGATTAATGTGTGACAGCTGTTATGACAGCTGTGCCACTGTTTTGTCACAATACTCTGTTCATCCATAACAAAATTAGCTGTCGTACTCAAAGGTACACGCTTGCTGCTGTATCTTTCTGAAGTCAACAATGAGAAAATCGAGAGGGAATATTACATGAACTCCGTGACAAACAAGAAAAACGACATCTTTATTTTTTTTTTTCTTTAAATGACGATATAACCTGCCTGCGTTGGAAATGCAGATAGCTCACCTCTAGCAAACAAGCTGTCACAAGAAGCCAATCCACCACTAATCTGGCTAACAAGGTCTCAGTATGTGAGGGGTTTGCTTCATAATTTGAATCTGCCTTGTCAGGCAAGCCTTTTAGATGTTACCCAAATTAGCACTGGCTGGAACTGTTTCCGCCTGTCAAGGTGGGAACCTGCAAATGCAGCGCTATAATGGGAAGTGAGAAATCGACTCAACCTTTCCTTTAGGCATCAGTCAAGTGGAGCAAAATAGGCAGCTCTTCCTCCATCTCCCTCAAGACAGCCGTCCCTCCCTCTTCTGGTACCCCTGCATCCTTAACTGGGATAGATGCTTTCAGGAGCTGACTCCAAATAGAGATGTAAATTGTCAGATGAAGGCAGTTATTAATGTTAACCAATATTGTTTCTTACAGAGCCCTAAAACTGGACTATAAAACCATGGAAGACACTGATGTGAAGAGACAGATGGCTACAATAATAGCGTCATTATTCTATAGCTTTGGGTGAAGTGGATACTGCATATGTTCCACAAATTTAAAAGAAAAAGAAAAACTCACGTCTATTCATAATGAAAAAGAAACACTGTAACATCAGAGACTTTGGGTGCCATAGAAAGAAAATACGTCATGTCAGATATGCATATCTAAGTGAACATATTTTATCTTTTAAAAATTAAAGGGAGAACAGCTGTAGCTATTATTTTTCAAATGATTAGTTTGATATGCTGATAATATATTTGAATTTGCCAATAACTGAATCAACAAATAGAATGCGCAGTTTTAATAAGGATATTGTTTAAATCAGACCCATCTGCACTGTCTCTCCCAGGCCTTCTCTCCAAAAACAATTCTGGATCAGAAAAGTGAATAATTTCAAACAATTATAATGATTACAAAGGAACTGTTATCACCTGCTGCGGACTCTTGGCAGTCATCAGTCAATGAAGGATTTAATTAGAATATTTATCAACAATGGCCAAAATGCCTTTTGATTTGTTCCTGCTTTCTCCAAGCTGGAAGAGTAAACTCCGCAAATTTCAATTAAAAGACATTGGAAATTCTGGGGGTCTTACTCAACCGGCTTTATTCAATTCTCTAATTTGATTTTCTCGGTTTGTGACAGGTATGTGTGCCCTTGGTGATTCTTTTCACTTTTTTTTTTTTTTTCTTGAGACAGGGTCCCTATAACCCAATATAGAGTGCAGTTGCGTGATCTTGGTTCAATGCAACCTCCGCCTCCTGGGCTCAAGCGATCCTCACACCTTAGCCTCCTGAGTACTCCAACTAATTTATTTTTTGTATGTTTTGCAGAGACAGAGTTTCACCATGTTGTCCAGGCTGGTCTCAAATTCCCGGGCTCAAGCAATCCACCTCACTCAGTCTCCTAAAGTGCTGGGATTGCAGGAGTGAGCCACAACCTTTTAACTTTTGAAGAGTATCTCCTCCCTATTTCAAAGGAGACCAAGAACATTCTCTGACACATATTATTACCAAACATTTAGTGTTTAATTACTAGATCACATAGGGAGTTCAGATGAAGGATGACATGGCTGTGTGTGCTGAATGTCCCTACCTTCTTGGCATTTAGAGAAGGCATCCTTGTTAACTGTTCCTGTTCATTCTGAGAACTGCCTGTTGAAAACTTGTTCATCTTCAAAGTCCACCTCCAGTGCCATCTCTGGCGTAAAGCCTTCCATGAAATTATGCTGCCCTGCATTCTTGCTCTTCCTTTTTTCTCTGAACTCCTATAGCACTTACTGCCTGTTTGTTTTCAGCACCAATCACATTTAGCTTTGGGTAACAAATATGTTCTTTTCTTACTCTTGGGTTCCAAAAGAACAGGTAACACTATTACTATTCTGAGTCTTTTAGCTCCTCACAAAGTCTAGAATACTACCTCAAACATAGTAGGATCTTTTTGTTCACATTTAGAAGTAAATGCATAATGGAATCCTAAGAAGAGCGTTTGTGTATTGCAGTATTTGTATTCAAGTTATACTTAGGAATTCAGGAGCTATTTAATGGGTGTGATTTTTTATAAGTGAACATGAAATATTTAAACAGACAAAAGCTCCCAAGTGGTAACAATCAGACAACTTTTAACTTCAACTGCTATACCCAAGAAGGATGTCAGATAATGGGACACCTGAAATAGCCATAGTAAAAAAATAAAAAGGGTATTCCAACCAGAGAGCTAACCCATTCTTGTCTAAAGCCAGGGAGGTCTATAGAAGGCCTCTCTGTATAGCTGAAAAGGCATCCTTAGATATTTACACATAGTACCAAACAGAATGCATTTTTTGGTAGTTTTGTGGGAGGCAATTTTTGCAGAAGGCAGTTACACTGGAGGATAATTGCACTTCCAGCATTCCACAGGTGTGTGAAATTAGCAATGAAGCATAGAAACAGCTAGAGTAATAGAAATACTGTAAGTCCTCACTTAACTCCATTGATAGGTTCTTGGAACTGCGACTTTAAGCAAAATGCTGTATAACAAAACCAATTTTACCATAGGCTAACTGATATAAACAAGAGTTAAGTTTCTGTGGCATATTTCTGGTCACAAAAACATTACTGAACTTCTAAATAAAGATCAAAACATTTCTAATATTAAACATTGAAATAAATGTGAATGAAATATTCCAGTTCAGGGTTATGGGTGGCCACAGTCTATCCAGGAAGCTCAGGGCACAAGGTGGGAACCTACTCTAGAAAGGATGCCATCCCGTCACAGGGCGCAGTCACACACTCACATTGAGACCATGTAGACATTCCAGTTCACTCAACGTGTACAGCCTTGGGACATAGGAGGAAACTGGAGTATGCGAAGAAAACCCACATAGACATGGCAGAACGTGCAAACTCCACACTGACAGTGGTTCCCACTGGGAATATTTTTTCTTCTTATCAATGTTACGATGAAATGACATTATTCGACAACCTGCCATATAGTAGATGGGCTACATGGAGCAATGGCAAGATAAAACTTAGAATTCTGCAATTGGTGGATAAACTCTAGTGCCAGAAACCTGAACACCAGGATGAGATAGGGGTGGGAAGGTCCAAAAATGATGCACACTTAGCAACAGGTAGAAGAAGACCCAACTCAAAGCCTGTCAGACTCTACAGGGAGTTCTCTCTAGTTAGGAAGAAATCAGTACATACCAGAAGCCACTACAGCTTGAACTTAATCTATAATTTTGTTTGCTTTTGGTTAACTATTTAGTAACCTGAACATTTTATCTCATTATGTAGGCTCAATTCCTTTAAAGATGTGACTTAATTTTTATTTAAAGGCATAATGTAATATATATTATGAATAAGGGGGTACCGAATTAATGGACTGACTTGATAATTTCTGGAATCTTGATAAGGTGATGTCCTATAAACTGCTGAATAACGTCTTTTCCTCTTATACATACCAGCTCTTACACTTGTCCTTAAGAATTAATCTGATGGGCTCCTTGCTGTTACAAAGGAAGTGATGTTTGAATGGCATTACCTCTCTGTTTTCTCAGATTCCATTTCTAAGCTAAAGGCAAGGGGCTTCAATGGTCAGTTAATCTACTTAAACATTTGAAACTTTGCTAACTCTACCAAAACTCACATACCATGAATTTATCCTCATCCTCAACCAAAACGATGGTTAACAAACTGGTATCCTATATGAGAGTCTTTTCAGAAAGTTTTGTTAAGATTAGGGGGAGTCTTAATGACAGTTACATAACTAAAGTTGTAGGGTTTATTCAAAAAGCAAAGACTAAAGAAACTGGGCATGTGACCCTGTTGCCTGGCTTGAGATGTGCTGCTATTTCATCCTTCAAATAATGAAATGGCTCTCTAAAACTATTCTTGTAATATATGCCAAGCTGGCCTTTTTAACACTTTTAATAAATCCTCTAGTTCTGGGGACTTTGTTTCCACTTGATAATGAGAGTGTTCTCTTCTTACTCTCAGAGCAATAATATGTGCAGTCCTTCACCTAGCCCAGTGGTTCTCAGAATTCACTACACATTGGAATTATCTAGGAAGCTTAAAAAAAATACCAGTGCTACTAGAACTACCATTTGATACAGCAATCACACTACTGAGTTTGTACCAAAAAGGAAATAAATTATCCTATCAAAAAAAAAAACAGAAAAAATACTGATGCCTAGGTCCCACCCTCAGGTATTCTGATTGAATTGATCTGGTAGAGAGCCTAGGCACTGGGATTTCTAGAAGTCTCACAGGGAATTCTACCATATAGCCAAAGCTGAAAACTATTACTACAAGCTGAATGTCTCTTTACAATTAATGTGCATACAAATCATCTATGATTTTGTTAAAATGCAGATTTTGATCCAATGAGTCTGGACTGAGGCCTGAGACTCTGCATTTCCAACAAAAGTCTAGGCGATGCTGATACTCCTGGTCTATAGGACACATCTGAGTAGCAAGGATCTGGATGACTCTCACTTCCACAAGTTTACATCTACATTATTGGTCATACCTGGGATTAATGGTAATGATTAAACGGAAAGGTCCGTGCTTATGGTCATAGTCCAACATTCTTTTCAAATCATATCCTAATTAATCTGAGTACCATAGTTACAGACATGAGTAGGGTAAGAACATTAAGTAGGGAGAAAACATCTTGAAAATGAAGATTCACAGATATGCACTTACAGTCATCTTATATTCCTCTCATCAGAAAAGATTTCTTTTCAAAATGAGTTCTTTCTTTCTCAGAACTCAGTTAAAACCACAGGTTCTTTCCCCACATATGCAGGACATTTTGACACCTTATTGTTTTACTTGATTCCACGCATGTCCATGTTTTTAGTATCATGTGACAGTTGTGTTGTACTGTAGAGCAGAAAATTAACACAGTGATGTTTAATATGGATTCTTGGGATAATTCCATCAGAGGGGGAAGGGGGATGATTCCTTCCAATAAACACAATACTACTTTAAAATCAGATATTCTTCCTTTAGTCTTCAGATTTCTCTAAATTGGTTAAAATCTATAGTATAAAGCTGGCTGGGCAACTAAACTTCCAATCAATGGTCAATATTGGTGTGACCCTTGCTGAAATTTCAGAATTGGCCAGGTGTGGTAGCTCATTCCTGTAATCCCAGCACTTTGGGAGGCTGAGGAGGGTGGATCACAAGGCCAGGAGTTCAAGACCAGCCTGGCTAACATGGTGAAACCCTGTCTCTACTACAAATTCAAAAATTAGCTGGGCGTGGTGGTGGGCACCTGTAATCCCAGCTACTAGGGAGGCTGAGGCAGAGAATTGCTCAAATCCGGGAGGCAGAGGTTGGAATGAGCCCAGATCACACCACTGCATTCCAGCCTGGGCGAGAGAGCAAGACTCTTTCTCAAAAAAAAGAAAGAAATTTCAGAATTAAGTAAATTTCAGAGAGATGAAATTGCAATCAACATATTTTATTTTCTTTTTTCGTTTTTGTGCAAAGGGGTTAAGGAGAACATGGGGGAAATGTGCTCACCTAGTTGCTACTTCATATAATAAAAAAGAATTCTTTCACATTTTCACACCACACTATGCATCATCTTTCCTCTAGAACACAGTCAGGCAAACCCAGAGGCCAAACCAGTCCGCTACTTGCTTTTGGACAGCTCACAGTCCTACTGAAAATGGCTTTCGCATTTTTAAACAGTTGGGAGAAAAAAATCAAAACAAAAATAATATTTCCTGACATTCGGACATTATATAAAATTCAAATTTTGGTGTCCCTAAAATAAGGCTGCTTTTGTGCTATGTCAGAATTAAGTATTTGAGACAGACTATATGGCCCACAAAGTCAAAAATATTTATTATCTGGTGTTTTACAGAAGAAGTTTGCTGATCTTTGCTCTAGAGATATCCTCATTATCCTCATTTTCCTTTTCTTTTCTTTTTTTTTTTTTTTGAGACAGAGTTTTGCTCAGTCTCCCAGGCTGGAGTGAGGCGGCTGGATCTCAGCTCACTGCAACTTCCGCCTCCCAATTCAAGTGATTCTCCTGCCTCAGGATCCCCAAGTAGCAGGGACTATAGGCACATGCCACCACACCCGGCTAATTTTTATATTTTAACTCCTGACCTCAAGTGATCTGCCCGCCTTGGCCTCCCAAAGTACATGAGATTATAGGCATGAACCACTGTGCCTGGCCCTTAATTTTTACTTAAAATTCAAAAGATGCCTTGTTTTGGAGATTGTACTGGTTTCCCAAGTTTTTACCCCTCCCATCCCTGCATGCACACATAAGTGAGCACACACATACACTGATTTTGTCTCCTTTGCCTTCTCACTCCTGCCCTGATAACCAGGAAGTCTGAGCAGCATCTGCTTCAGAACCCATTCTATATCCTTTTCCTGGCCAGAATGAATGGAGTTCTTTAAAAAGGGAACTGAAGCTTGAAAGCACAGAGAATCACCTTTCTCTGTTTCACGCTGTCTTTTCTGGCCCAGCTCCTAGAAGATAGGGTCTCTAACATATGTTGCAACTTTCCTCCCAAGCCTTCCATGTGGAAAGTATTCCAAAAGGGAACAGACCTTTTTCTTGTTGCAATTTTCTGTCAAGACTTGTGTCCAGAAAATAGAAAAGAAAACTTTAAAATCTCTCCAGAACTTATCAGAGAAATTTGGCATAACCGATCAAGTCTACAGAAAGCATTTTTTTTAATTTAAATAAAAAGCTGCCAGATTATTTATCAGCTTTAAGGAAGAACAAGAATTTCTATGTTCTTTTCCCTTAGGAAATGACAGTAAAAAGAATGCCTCTGGACATGTATAAGACAGAAAGGAAGATAAAAATAAAAGGAATGCCTCAAGCTTTCATGTTACTTGTAAGAGTTTGTAAATGGAACTATACTGATGACATAAATATGTGAGTGGCTCTAAATTTCAGAAGGGTCATTCATTTCTCTTGCAAAGATATTCTGGGACTATGAATGACTCTTGAGAAAAAAAACATAAAAATTCCAAGACTCTGTTACCTTCAACAGCAGCATGGTGAAGTGGGGAAAAAAAGGCAGAAAGGGGAGTGAGAAAACCCGAACTCTAATCTGCAGTTATAACTTCTATTGTCATGGATACAACCCCTGAACTTTTTGAGTGTCAGTTCCCTCCACTATGAAAGGAGGAGAAAAATGCTTCCCCACCCGGCTTCAGGGGGCTGTTCTCTGATTCAAATGTGATAATATATGTTAAATGCACTCTGTTGATAGCAGATAACTAATCCTGTTTAAGATACTGTTTTTATTACCATGTATCATGTCCAGAGCTTTATCTCATTGCTTAATCAGTTTCCTTTAAACATCTACCAAAAAAAAAAAAAAGAACAAAAAAATAACTTTTAAATCCAATCTCTATGTTGTAGAGGAAAATTTATTTTCTGGTGTCTAAAAAAAAAAAAGTAAATCAATAAAAAATACAGTTGGGCATGGTGGCGTGTGCCTGTAACTCAGCTACTTGAGAAGCTAAGGTGAAAGGACTGCTTGAGCCCAGGAGTTTGGGACCAGCCTGGGCAACACAGTCTCTACAAAAAATTTAAAAATTAGCCAGACATGGTGGCACACATCTGTAGACCAGCTATTCAGGGGCTGAGGTGAGAGAATCACTTGAGCCTGGGAGGTTGAGGCTACCGTGAGCTGTGATTGCACCACTGCCACTCTGAAACCTGGGCCACAGAGTGAAACCCTGTCTCAAAAATAAAGAAATAAAATAGGAAAAATAAAATGTGTAAAAAAATATAAATAAAATGAAATGTAAAAAGATGGACTCAGAGCCAGGATTCCTAAGGCAGCTACTCCTAATGGGTTCCCCTTTCAAGGCAAGGTAGCTGGGGCCTGAACGGACAAATTATTCTACAGGTCGCCATTTTCCCAGAACATAGTGCAAATGTCCTCTAGAAAACCAAAACAAACAGAACAAAACTCATTCCACATTTCCTTAATCTCTGTAATTGCAACTGGTGCCTGTGGTCTCATTTGATCTGGGTTCTAAATAAATAGAAGTTAGAGGGAAATCGAGCAAAAGTAATAATGTGCACTCAGAAGTACTGGTCTAAGGTAGTGTCCCATCTCCCCCAAGGTATCATTCACCACCATGAGCTATAGTCATTATTTTCTTTGGCATGAGTGTGTTTTTGTTTCTTTTTGTTATTACTGTTGTTGTTTACATCCAGATATAGAAGATCACATAACCACTATGGGGAAAAATATCTTGAAACAACATAACATCACATGGGAAGGAATCACATGGATTTATTTATATTATAATCTTATGCTCTTTATATAGATGAGTGCATATATCATTATCAATTTTTTCATGAAAAAAAAAAACCATTCCAGACATTAGAGAGCATTTTTTAAATTACATGGCAACTTTGTGCAAGTCTAATATTTTAATTCTGGAATGCTTACATAGGTTTATAATCTGTTCTCTGAATGCTTAGTGGAAATATTCAATCACCGAAAGATTAAAAAAGAGTAAGTACCAAGCACCTACCATGTGCCATGCCCTGCTTATTTCTAGGGTCTCACTGGGGACAGTCATTGTCTTTTAAAATCACTGGATGTGTACCTTCCTCCCAACAGATAGTACTATTCTTGACCCTCCTTCTGGTCAAAGATGCCCTTGAAACCCCGGGACCAGCAAGCATGGTGTACACTCTTGGTTCTCTGAGTCTCCTCTCCCTCATAACCCACTCTTGACAAAGCCCCCAAATGCCCCTCGAATACAAGAGAAGGAAGTTAACTTCAGGCTCCAAAAAATAGTGTTTGGAGCTCTATATTTTTAGCATCTAGAAAATATACGCCTACTACTATTACACTAATAGTGCTAAAACAAATACTAGGTTCTGCCAGAAACGTCGCATGCAAAAGACTTAAATTTCCAATAATGGAGAAATTAGAAAATAAAATATGGTATACTCTCTCAGTACATGGCTAGGCAGGCATTAAAGTTTGTAATAACATGAAGAATGCTTGAGTAATAGTGACCTACTTCACTAGCCTGGAGGTATAAACATAGCCACATCCTTTTTTATTATTCTAATGAATCATGTAAAACCCCACAAGCCTGTGTGGGCAGGCAGTTTGGTATCCCATATCCCCTCAATCACCATGATGTAGACCAAAGGACTTTGATGACTCTTCTAAATGTGAGAGAACCACGAGTCAGAGGTGGCACTGTTGGCATTGCCACTTCAGGGTCTGCAGACACTGGACAAGGGTCCACAGCTACAGTGAAGTCCTTGAACATTTAGATCCTGAGGCCACCGTGGTGGTCAGCATTCATTTCAAATGCTGAGCCATCCCACTGTTGCCCAGTCATGGTGTCAGAACCAGGTTGGCCAGGGCTGGGACCATATGAAGGCTCAGTACAGAGTCTGGCAAAGCCAGACTTGTCTTAGATCCTTTTGGAAACTTCGGGAAGCCCCAACTTCCTATCTCTCACCGTATGTTCTCATCTATTATTGTCATGTTCCTTTCCCACCAAGAGGCCTCAGTCAGCTGTGGTTCCTTCCAAATTTCTCTAATGTTGAATATTAAGGAGAAACAGCTGGGGTTGGAGTCTCTTCACTCTCACAAGGCTTCTAGACTTCTTATGAAAAACTGATTCACAACCTTCACAAAACGTAGGGTGAAGAAGGGTAGGGAGGAAAGGAAGGAAAACGTTGCTCAAACCAGAATCCTCTGCTTTGTTTCAGGGAGGGATATGCAAACACCAGAACAGGCTGCACACGTGGTTATGTAACTAAGGTAAGACAGGCCATTTTCCCCCACAATAAGAAAAATGTGTCCTAAGATGACTTGCTGGCTTAACCTTTAGAACAAGAAGAGGTTACATCCTGTTTTAAAATTCTACCCCACCAGTCACCTTGTTGCATTGATGCTTATAACCATTTTTTAAAATTATAAGTTTTTAAAAAATGGATACCTAATTTTAAAGGGAAGAGTGGAGCTCGCAGGGGCCTACAAGGACCTTGCTCTTTCCTAATAACCTAACTTCATAAATCCTGTCTAAGGGAAAGGGAAGGAAAGAACGGAGAAATACATCCCAAAGATGCCATCATAGCACCAGGGATGAGAAGCAGTCAGTCTGCCTAAAGAAGCAGAGTCTCCAGACTGTAGCTCTAGTACCAAACTGATAAAACTCAGGCACATGGTTGCTGTGTGGATGACAACCTGATAAGTTAGGAGGTAGGGGTGGGGCTAGGGGCAGGAAACCAGACTGGAAAAAGAGAAGCGAATGAGAACCTGGAAGAAAGTGCTTTGCACTGAGACATACATGCTGATTAACCCCCAGACATACCCTAGACACGTGCATGATGGTGAAATACACATTACATGATACAATCGACCCAGTAAAAAAACAACAAAACCTATACATAAAATAGAAAGATCAAAATATTAATTGCTGTTCTCTTTCAATGGTAGCAATTAAGCCATTCCCATTATTTTTATTGCCATTTTGAAAGATTTCAAAATAATTATGCACCATTTTTAAACTTTTTAAATGTAATTCTTTTTTCTTTAGAGGCAGGATCTTGCCATCTTGCACCAGGCTGGTCTCAAACTCCCTGCCTCAAGTGGTCTTCTTGCCTCAGTCTCCCAAGTAGGAGAAACTACAGAGGCAGGCCACTATGCCCAGCTTAATTTAATTTTTTTTAAGTGAGTAGTTAAATGTTTTAATGAAAAGAGCTTTCTGAACTCGCTAATATAACAAGCAACGTAATGTTCCTTTATTTTTTATGAATATACATTTCTTTTCATTATTTTTGAATCACAGGAAAAGGCTGTAAGGTTTGAATTTGCCTGTGGCTTAGTAGTTTGGTAAACTCATACTTGGCATAAGCATTAGTCAAACAGTACATGAATTGCTTATATAATGGAAAAAGAAATACTCTTAACATTATTAATTGAAATGTCTCATGCAATTTACAACTTAGAGCTTAAAGAAATACCCAGTATCTGAAATACCCAGCTCTAAAATCCATTGCCCTGCTTCCACAAGACATCCAAACCTTGGCTAGGTTATCAGGTGGCTGCCAAAAGGGCAAGGAAGATAAGATTGTTGAAAAGTTGAAATGGAAATGATAATCAAAATTGAATAACAGAAGACAGGTCACAACAATATGGACAAATTAGTTCTCTTTTTAATATTAATGAATCCTCTACGTTGTGTAATGAGAAATGAAGAAGCCATGTCAACTTGCAAAAATTCCAAAACCAAAACAAAACCCCAGTGACATGTAGCCTTTTGGAATCATTTTATACATATTATTTTAACTAATTATTACAATACTGTGTACATAGTATCATATGTTAACACAGAGATTTAAAAAAAATACAGCTAGTTAGCAGCAACTTGAGTCCTCTAAGTTCAGATCTTTTCTCATTAAAACAAATCTGTACATAACACAGAAGCATAAAAACTTGTACTAACCTTTTGAAGTTTCCAAAGAGTATATATTGTCTCAATGAAATTTTTAAAAATAATGCATCCAATTCAATAGTTATTTATGACACTCCAAAAAAATCCATGAAACCTGTCTTGATTTGGGTTCTCCCAGAAGCAGATCTCGATAAAAGTATTCAAGTGAGGCCGGGCGCGGTGGCTCAAGCCTGTAATCCCAGCACTTTGGGAGGCCGAGACGGGCGGATCACGAGGTCAGGAGATCGAGACCATCCTGGCTAACATGGTGAAACCCCGTCTCTACTAAAAAATACAAAAAACTAGCCGGGCGACGTGGCGGGCGCCTGTAGTCCCAGCTGCTTGGGAGGCTGAGGCAGGAGAATGGCGTAAACCCAGGAGGCGGAGCTTGCAGTGAGCTGAGACCCGGCCACTGCACTCCAGCCTGGGCGGGGCAGAGCGAGACTCCGTCTCAAAAAAAAAAAAAAAAAAAAAAAAAAGTATTCAAGTGAAGTAGTTTATTTGCAAGGTGATCCCAGAAAACAACAGTAAAGAAATTGAGTAGTGAAGAAAGGAAGAAAGAAAGAAAAGAAAGCCAGTAACCAGTTACCATTGTGGGTAACTGGAGCTTAATCCCACTGAGCGCCTCAGGAGACAGTGTGGAACACACCCTGGGTTCATCTCAACTGAAGGATAAGGGAGCTGAATATCCACCACCATCCTTTCTGTCTTTGGCTTAGGGCTTATTTCAGGAATACTACCTCTTCAGAACTTCTGACCTGTCCTTCACGCACGCTCACCTGTGAGCTGAAAAAGTCTTCAGGCTTGTGGTTGTCACAGTAGTCTTCAGCATGTACAGTGAAAAAGCCAAGGGAGCTACAGCCAGAACCTTGACATCCCCTACAGCTCTCTGTTTGGGGAGCTTTACCTGGGTGAGGTGTTGAAAATGTTGAGCACCCATACAGCATTTACCTCTCAGCATAATACCTACAGGTCTATGACTAGAGTACTATTACTATCCCCATTTTACAGATGATAAAACTTAGTCGCAAAGTGGTTAAGTGACTTGCCCAAGGACACACAGCTGGAATTTGAACCCAAGCTCTCTGATTCCAGAATCCACAAGCTTAGCCACCTTGATACATCTCCTCTACTGTGGCCATGGCTGATCTGCCCATGCGAACAGTCAAGGAGTTTGGGGAGAGCTTCTCAGAGGGCTCTGAAAGGAGAGATACTGGCTCTTTCCTCATCAATTCTCAATGACTCCAAAGACAGTAGACCCTGGGTTCTATTGACCTTGTTGCCCAGTCAGCCAAGACACACATTTGGCATTAGAAAATGAAGACCTACAGGACAATATTTTTCCCATCACCTGCCTTCTACTCATCCATAACCTCTAAATTTGCTAGAAGTTTTATTCAGAATCCACACAGTCCAGCACTCATTTTGGGACATGCTTTCACTAACAGTTTAAATTCTATGAGCCTTTAAGCCTCTCTCTTCACAATGCCATTGTAACACAGGATGCAATCAGTTTGATCAGAGATTGTGAGCAAAGAGGCAATTTAGCTCTCTTTCAACTGACTGTGTAACTGTCACAGACACAGTGTTAGGCAGGTGGTAAATTAGCCTCTTGGAGAGGTCTTCTCATTCTTTCAGGCCACTGAGGCATTAAAACCTCTATGAGCATCTACTAGGCCATGTCATAAATGTTTGTGAGACTCTACTTTGGCACAATTTTAGGAAAACTACTTACTCGAGGTAACATAATTAGAAGAAGTATGGCTTACTAGGCTTTTTTTTAAGACTATGAGCCTGAGTACCCATCTGAGTTTGGTAAACAGAATTTGGAATTGATTCTAATAGGTTTAGACACTAAGCACTCTCAGCCAATTCCTTCCAATTAAACAGAGAATAAGAACAGATGAGAAATCAATCAAAAGAAAATGAAACACCTTTGATCACCTTGGGTGGGATTTGCAAATGGGCCCATTTCTTTGTCGTCTTATATTATCTTGTGGCATTATCAATTCATTTCTCTCTGAGACAAATTAGAAAAGCGAAATGGGCTCAGATTTCTTCAGTGGAATGACAGGGAAGGAGGCATTGCATTTAATTCTTTCCCATTTAAAAAAAATTATGGACATGATTCAGTTCCCAACTCTTTTAAGCAGTAACATAATAAGTATGTACATACAAAAACAAAACAGAACAAAACCTGGAGGATGCATCAGATGTTTCCCTTCCACTACATTGTGTTTTTAGTAAATTTCTTCCTATTTTACATTTCTTAGACATCCTGAAAACTTTTATCACACGTCCCACGTGGGTGAGTAGAAAATAGACAATGTCAAGTGTTAAGTTTTCATGTATGTCTTCTTCATTATTTGTAGGTATTACCAATTTGTCTTCAATGCTTTGTACCAAAAAGGTTCTCAATATATACTTTTTTTTCAGGCATGGTGAGATATAGCAGGAAAAGTAAGAAAACCATAGACAGAACTGACTATCCCAATTTCAATTCAACTACTATAATTTTTAAGCCATTGTCACCATGGCTAAATGGCTTAAATATCTCTGATAGTAACACCTACCTCATTAAGTTGCTGTGAGGATTCATGGTATGCTGCAGCCAGCTCCTACAACTTGAGAGAAATAAATGTGTGCATTTCATTTAAACTCTGCATTCAGTGACATTCTGCAGGTAACTTGAAGTCAGCCTTGATGGAAATATTCATAACACAGAAATTGGCAAAAGTGATAAATCAGGGATTTTTTTTGGAAGAGCCAGCTTACTAGCTGATTACTGAAAATTAGGTAACATACGCAAAATGTTGAGCCTAGTGTCCAGCTTTTTTCCCTTTCTTTCCTGTGTTGAAGAGTAAGTTATCTCTCTTCATGGGCAACATGATCCTATACCTAGGAAACCCTAAAGATTCTGCCAAAAGGCTCCTGAAACTGATAATTAACATCAGTAAAATTTCAGGATACATATCAATGTACAAAAATCAGTAGCATTTTTATGCACCAATAACATTCAAGCCAAGAGCCAAATCAATAATTCAATCCCTTTTACAATAGCCACCAAAAAAATAAAAATAAAACAAAATAACTAGGGATACATCTAACCAAAGAGGTGAAAGATCTCTACAAGGAGAACCATAAAACACTGCTTTAAAAAAAAAATCACAGACAAAAGAAACAAATGGAAAAATATTCCATACTCACTGGAAATATCAATACTAAAATGGCCATACTGCCCAAGGAAATCTACAGATTCAATGCTTTACCTATCAAACTACCAATGGCATTTTTCATAGAACTATTCTGAAAATCATATGGAACCCCAAAAGAGTCCAAATAGCCAAAGCAGTCCTAAGCAAAAAGAACAAAGCCTGAGGTATCACATTACCCAACTTCAAACTATATTACAAGGCTACAATAACCAAACAGCATGGTACTGGTACGAAAACCGACATACAGACTAATGAAACAGAACAGAGAACCTAGAAATAAAGCCACACACTTACAGCCATCTGGTCATTGACAAAATCAACAAAATCACTAAGCAATGGGGAAAAGACTCATTCAATACACGGTGCTGGGATAACTGGCTAGTCATATGCAGAAGAATGAAACTGGACCCCTACTTTTCACCATATACCAAAATTAACTCAAGATGGATTAAAGATTTAAATGTAAGATCTTGAAGTATAAGAACCCTAGAAAAAATTTGGGAAATACCATTCTGAACATCAGTCTTGGGAAAGACAAAGTCATAAATTGACTAAGTTCTCAAAAGCAATTGCAACCAAAACAAAAATTGACAAGTGGGATCTAAGTAAACCAAAGAGCTTCTGCACAGCAACAGAAACTATCAACACAGTAAACAGACAACATACAGAATGGGAGAAAATATTAGCAAACTATTCATCCAACAAAGGTCTAATATCCAGAATCTATAAGAAACTTAAACAATTGAACAAATAACAAATAACCCCATTAAAAAGGGAAAAAGACATGAACAGACATTTCTCAAAAGAGACACACAAATGGCTAACAAACGTATGAAAAGATGTTCCCATATCACTAGATATGCACTAATTTGCATGTCAGAGAAATGCAAATTAAAACCACAATGAGATACCATTTCATATCAGGCAGAATGCCTAGTATTAAAATGTCAAAAAATGAAAAAAAAAAACATGCTGGTGAAGCTGCAAAACTCACTTATACGCTGTTAGTGGGAATGTAAATTAGTCTAGTCACTATGCAAAGCAGTTTGGAGATTTCTCAAAGAACTTAGAACTACCATTTGACCCATCAATCCCATTACTGAATATATATTAAAAGAAAACAAGTCTTTCTACCAAAAGGACATAGGCACTCACATCTTCATTACAGCACTATTCACAATAGCAAAGACATGGAATCAACTTAGATGCCCATTCATGGAGGACTGGACAGAGAAAATATGATACATATATACCATGAAATACTATGTAGCCCTAGAAAAGAACATAATTATATCCTCTGCAGCCACACAGATACGGCTGGAGGCCATTATCCTAAGTGAATTAACACAGGAACACAAAACCAAATACCACATGTTCTCAGTTATAACGGGATCTAAACATTGGGTACTCATGAACATAAAGATGGCAGCAATAAAAATGAGGGACTACTGCAGGGGAGAAAGAGAGGTGAGCAAAGTTTGAGTAACTATTATGTATTATGCTTAGTACCTGGGTGATGGGATTCATACCCTAAACCTCAATATCACACAATATACCCAAGTAACAAACCTGCACATGTGCCCTCTGCATTTAAACTAAAAGTTGAAAAAAAAAATGGTATATATGTACAATGGAATAGTATTCAGTCACAAAAAAGGAATCACATACTGATAAATACTGCGATGTGGATGAATCTCAGAAACATTATACTAAGTAAAAGAAGACAAACACAAAACGTCACATATTGCATTAATCCATTTATATGAAATATCAAGAATAAGTAAATTCATAGAGACAGAACACAGATTAGTGGTTGCCAGTGACTGAGAGGAGAGAGAAATGGAGAGTAACTGGTTAACCGGTATAGTATTTCCTTTTAGGGTGACAAAAATGTTTTGGAACTAGATTATGAACATTAAAAAATGCCACTGAATTGTTTACTTTAAAAGGGTTACTTTCATATTATGTGAATTTTGATTCCATAAAATCTTTTAGACAAAAAGAAGAGTTTGAAAAGACAGCTTTATTTCTGTATCTAGAATACTTGAAGTCACTACAGTAACAATTTCACTTCATAATCAGTAATTTGTTAAGGATTTATCTTGCTGTTGCTTTTAACAATCATACAAGGCAATTTGTTAAGATGACCTTTGATTTTTTGATATTTAAATATGAGGGAAAATTCTGCTCTAGTATTTTGAAGAATAGTGTTGCCAGCTGATCTTCAGTATTTCACATACACAGATCTGTGTTAGTCCATTTTCACACTGCTGATAAAGACATACACGAGACTGGGAAGAAAAAGAGGTTTAATGGACTTACAGTTTCACATGGGTGGGGTGGCCTCACAATCATGGCAAAAGGCAAGGAGAAGCAAGGCACATCTTCCATGGATGGTGGCAGGCCAAGAGAGAGAGAGCTTGTGCAGGGAAACTCCTGTTTCTAAAACCGTAAGATCTTGTGAAACTTATTCACTATCATGAGAAGAGCATGGGAAAGACCTACTGCCTTGATTCAATTACCTTGCACTGGGTGGGAATTATAATTCAAAATGAGATTTGGGTGGGGTCACAGCCAAACCATATCATTCTACCCCTGGGCCCTCCCAAATCTCATGTCCCTTTCACATTTCAAAACCAATCATTCCTTCATAACAGTCATTTCAGCATAAACTCAAAAGTCCACAGTCCAATGTCTCATCTAAGACAAAGCAATTCCCTTCTGCCTATGAGCCTGTTAAATCAAAAGTAAGTTACTTACTTCCTAAATACTGTGGAAGTACAGACATTGGGTAAAAACACCCATTCCAAATGGGAAAAATTGGCCAAAACAAAAGGGCTACAGGGTCCATGCAGTCCAAAATCCAGAAGGGCAATCAAATCTCAAAGCTCCAAAATGATCTCTTTTGACTCCATGTCTCATACTCAGGTCATGCTGACACAAGAGGTGGGTTCCCATGGTTCAGGGCAGCTTGGCCCCTGTGGCTCTGCAAGGTACAGCCTCCCTCCTGGCTAACTTTATAGGCTGGCATTGAATGTCTGTGGCTTTTCCAGGTACACTGTACAAGCTATCAGTGGATCTAGCATTCTGGGGTCTGAAGGATGGTAGCCCTCTTCTCACAGCTCCACTAGGCAGTGCCTCAGGAGGGACGCTGTGTCGGGGCTCTTATCCCACATTTCCTTTTCATACTTCCCTAGCAGAGGTTCTCCATGAGAACTCGGTCCCTACAGCAAACTTCTGCCTGGGCATCTATGTGTTTCCATACCTCTTCTGAAATCTAGGTCAACATTTCCAAACCCCAATTCTTGACTTCTGAGCACTCTCAGGCTCAATGTCCTGTGGAAGCTGCCAAGGCTTGGGGCTTCCACCCTCTGAAGTCATGGATTGAGCTCTATGTTGTCCCTGTTCAGTCAAGGCTGGAATAGCTAGGACACAGGGCACCAAGTCCCTAGACTGCACACAGCACAGGGACTCTGGGCCCAGCCCATGAAACCATTTTTTCCTCCTAGGCCTCCAGGCCTGTGATGGGAGGGGCTGCTGTGAAGACCTCTGACATGCCGTGGAGACATTTTCCCCACTGTCTTAGGGATTAGCAATCAGCTCCTTGTTACTTACGCAAATTTATGCAGCTGGCTTGAATTTCTCCTCAGAAAATGGGATTTCTCTTCTATCACATTATCAGGCTGCAAATTTTCTTAACTTTTATGTTCTGCTTCCCTTACAAACTGAATATCTTTAACAGTACCCAAGTCACTTCTTGAATGCTTTGCTGCTTAGAAACATCTTCTGCCAGATACCCAAAATAATCTCTCTCAAGTTGAAAGTTTCACAAATCTCTAGCACAGGGGCAAAATGTCACCAATCTTTGCTAAATTTGCTAAAACATTTAGCAAAAACGTAGCAAACATAGCAAGAATCACCTTTGCTCCAGTTCCCAACAAGTTCCTTATTTCCATCTGAGGCCACTTCAGCCTGGATTTTATTGTCCATATTGCTATCAGCATTTTGGGCAAAGCCATTCAACAAGTCTGCAGGGTTCCAAACTTTCCCATATTTTTGTGACATCTTCTGAGCTCTCCAAACTGTTCCAAACTCTGCCTGTTACCCAGTTTGCTTCCACATTTTCAGGTATCATTTCAGCAGCACCCCACTCTACAGGTATCAATTTACTGTACTAGTCTGTTTCCATGCTGCTGATAAAGACATACCTGAGACTAGGAAGAAAAAGAGGTTTAATGGATTTACAGTTCCACATGACTGGGGAGGCCTCACAATCATGGTAGAAAGCAAGGAGAAGAAAGTCATGTGTTATGTGGATGGTGGCAGGCACAGAGAGAGCTTGTGCAGGGAAACTCTCATTTTTGAAACCACCAGATCTCCTAAGACTTATTCACTATCATGAGAAGAGCATGTGAAAAACCTGCCTCCATGATTCAATTACCTCCCACTGGGTTCCTCCCATGACACATGCGGATTGCGGGAGTTACAATTCAAGATGAGATTTTGGTGTGGACACAGCTGAACCATATCAAGAGTTATTAATAAGAACAGCATGTGAGATTTGTTATTGAATGGGTTTTACTGAGGCGCTGGCACTTTCTGTTCAGCCTGAAGTGGTATCACCAAAAAGACTTTCTCTTTAATCAAAGGGCTTACTCAGGAAATTACACTGCCATGTTGCAGCAGTTGGGAAAACTGATGTACCCCCTAATAAAAATGCAGCTAAAATTATTTGACAGTGCAATTCAACATTAAACAAAAATGAAATCTATGACATGAAATTCACCATAGATCTGGTGGCATGGAGATATATATATATATACTGAATATACTGCATTTTCTGATATACAGAGGATGTGGCAGGAATAGTGGTCATAAAGCCATCAGCATCAGAGGATCACTTTGTCCTGGGGACTGAGGGAAGGTTTCTTCAGAATATCCTACAGGATACCAGTCTCCTTCCTGGCATGTAAGACTTCAAATGATTATTAGAATTCTCATACATACACACACACACACACACACACACACACACATATCTGGAAATATTCTTATGCTTTATTCCTTTTATCACTTCCAGAACATAGCAGGGCTAGCACACAGCTGAAATTTCATATCAGAGATGCTTTGGAGCAGTTATTCCTGGTAAGCAGTAACATGCCATGCTGCATTAGGAAGAACGGTATGGTTGTTGTCAAAACACTGTGCTCCACGTTTCAATTTTGCCATTCACATATGATCTTAGGTTGACTGATTTCTCAAAAATCAAACTTTTCATCTTTAGAGCAGGCATCCTTACAGGATTCATGTGAGGGCCAAATACTGAAAATATGACCTATATAGTAAAACACTGCACAAAATATAAAATATTATTATTGCATATATTGAGCCATTCGTTCTTGGTCACACTCTACCAAAAATAAAAGCTTTTTAACATAAAACCTCTAATTTGACATTAATGTGAAGTCAAACAGTACACCTCAGAAATCACTTTGAAATGTTAAATCATGGAGCAAAGAAGGAGGCAACATTCCTAGTAATTAAGAGCTGGGCTTTGGAATCAAGCAGAATTAGATGCAATTCCAAGGTTCAATACATGCTTGCTGTGGATCTTAGGAAATTTACTTACACATCTAAGCCTCAGTTTCCTCTTCTTTCAAATGAGGACTTTGATAAGGCCCCAGTCATTAAGTTGTTGTGTTAAATGAGAAAATACATATAAAAGTGATTAGACCATAGTTTTCAATACATGTAATATGATTTTACTGTTGTTGTTTCTATTGTAATTTGCATTTTGAAATTATCTAGGCAGAAAAAAATGTCTCTAATGCTAAGGACAAGAATCCCAAGCAGAAGCTGAGAGAATGTGATGGGGAGTCTCACAGATCCTAGAGCTCCAGAATTTAAATTAAAGGCCTCTGGTTGTGGTTACATTTGGACAGTTTAAAAAAAAAAAAAGGCAAAGCAAATCTGCCTCATTTTCCTCCAGGCTCTTCCCCTTAAACTGTCTTTCATTTACATATTCAGAAATGCCAGCTAGGAGACAACTGCATTTGTGACCTAGTTCTTCTCCTGGGATGGAGGAGGACCTAAGTGAGAAGATTGTGCCCAAAATGGAGCCACCAGTCAAGGCTAAATATGGGGGTAGTTTTGCTGACCATGGGCACAGGGCATGAAAAAGGAAGTTTTACATGCCTGGTAGATAGGGAAGAAAGGGATAGTCCATATGGTCTTAAAAGAAGACAAGAGAATAGAAACTGAAGAGATACCAAAGATAAAGAAAGCATGCATGCCACTGTGGATTGGCAGGGTAACAGAAGGGGTTCAGGTCAAGCCTGAAGCCATGATAACAGAAGTGTGGTGTATTAGTCTATTCTCACACTGTTATGAAGAATTACCTGAGACTGGGTAATTTGTAAAGGAAAGAGATACAATGACTCACAGTTCTCAATTGCCAGGAAGGCCTCAGGAAACTTACAATCATGGCAGAAGGCAAAGGAGAAGCAGGTTGAAAGTTCCACCTGTTCCAACCTCTGCCTGTTACCCAGTTCCAAAGTCATCTTGAATTATAACTTCTTCACAGGGTGGCAGGACAGAGTGGGTACAAGCAGGGGAAATGTCAGATGCTTATAAAACCATCAGATCTCATGAGACTCGTTATCACAAGAACAGCATGGGGGAAACTGCCCACATGATCCGATTACCTCCACTTGGTCCCACCCTTGACAATGGGGATTATGGGAATTACAATTATAGGTGAGATTTGGGTGGGGACACACAGCCAAACCATATCAGGTAGTTTTTAAGAATAACTATGGTGCTCGGTGAGGAAGCTACTAGAAGTAATTCATTAGCTTTGTTTGAGGTTAGTGGTAAAGAATACCAGATAACTGTGAGATTAAAACTTTAATTTTTTATCCTAAGTGAAGAAATAGGCTATCTCTTAAGAAAATAAAATATTCTTTTGGAGGTACTAATATACATTTGAGAGAGGAGGTAGAAAAAAACTAGCTAGGCAAATAAGGGAAAAAAGTCCTCAGCAGAACTTCCCTTCTAGCAAAAAGCAGCCCAAGAAATCACTTCTTTTCTAATAAAGAGCAGCCTGGAAGATCAGGCTGCAAACATAGATAAGGAAGCTGGAAGCTTGCACGGGGGTGGAATGCCTGCAGCTGCACTGATAGAAAGGGGTACCTGGGGGCCAGGCACGTCACCCTGGGGGCTCCACCTCCCCCTATTTAACACATACACAGTAGGAAAGCAACGTGAGAGTAGCTCAGGCAAAGGACCTGACTGTCTAATAAAGGATTGATGTGCAGGCTGCCAGAGATTCACTCTCTACGCAGATGGCACACCTGGTCCTATCCAGTTTTTCACACCCTATGTAGATAAGATGCTGCTTCCCCACTAGCTTATAAACACTTGCATTTCACTGCTGAATGGCAACCCTTTTTGGAACCCTTCTCTGCTGTAAATAGCTGTTCTTTTTTTTTTTTTTTTTTTTGTCTATTAAACTTCTGCTTCTGCTCTGACCTCACACTTGGTGTGTCTGTGTTCTTGGTTTCTTCGGCCATGAGACCAAGAACTTCAGGCGCCACCCCAAGCAGCAAGGCTGTTTCACACGGAGCCAATCTCAAAACGTTTTTACTACTTTATTTACCTGACACAGAATCCATGACTTTCTGTGTTCAAGATTCCTTCTGGTTAAACCACTTCAGAAGGTACACAAGTCAACTAGGATTCTAGAATAATAATTAAAAGTGGTTGCAATATTCAATGTGTCAAAAAGCATCCCAAGGCCTGAAAGAATGAGCACACTATAGCACAAGACCCAACAAACTAGAAGGGCCAGCTACATGTAGTTAAAAAAATCTAAAACAAAACAAAAAAGTTCAAAAACTCTAAACAATAAAACAAAACAAAATTTCAATCTACTTCCTAATGTTAATCTGACTCCTTTCTCCAAGAATTAAAGTCTCCAAAATAAATCATACCTTACCAGAAAAATAATCTGCAAGTATTAGTAATGCGTAAGAAGAAAATTTATATTAAAGTGTAGCGCTCATTAACAAAATAAATCAAGATTCAGCTGCATGTGGAAGTAAGCACCCAGTGAACCGACATTAACATTTGTGATAGAATCATTTTTTTCTGCAATTTCCCAAGATTTCCTGCATTTACTGAGACCCTTCAGGATAACTTAGTGCTTTCCTCAGCACATGTCAACGTTTTCACTCATGATATTTCTTAAAATCAGGCATGACTTCAAAGGCAGGGGCAACACACACTACTATTACATATCCTTTTTTAAAAACATAAATCTAATTTTTATTCTTAATTAAATTTTAATTATTACTTATTTTTAAGCAAAATTCAACCCATGTTGTGATGAAATGTCAACTGTTCTGCCAATTATAACTGTTTGATGCCTGGACAAATGACAAAGTTTGCTCTATGGATTCCTTTTTACTATCATATTGCTTAATTCTAGTTAGGGGGGAAAAAGATACATAGAATAGAATATTTGACTTATGGAGGGAATCTTAGAGCTCATCTTTCCAACTCTCAAAGTCCGTTAAACTGAGATCTAGAGATCTTCTTGAGACACTTGCAACACGAGAAAAGGCAGAATGATATGAAATCTGGAGTTCTCCCACATCACCTTAACCAGTGATGCTACTGCCAATTAATCCCACTCACATGCTCAGAGCTTCAAATAAGTGATGTGCCCCTACTTGGAAATATGAGCAGCTCATGCTTAGAGCTTCAAATAAGTGATGTGCCCCTACTTGGAAATATGAGCAGACATCCAAGGATTATCAAATATTCTAAGGCTATAAACAGAGTGATAAAGATATTGGAATACACATATTAGAGAGTGATGAGTAGGGGAGAACCAAATGTTCATCTTCCATACTGGGAAGTCAACAAATAATACCCGAAATGTAAATACCCAAAGAATGAGGTAAACAAGTAAAAAGTGATTGACTCTAGGTGGGGGAATTGAGGAAAGGAAACTAGGCACTGTTACTAGGCTTAAACTGCCTTGTGGAAATAGCTGGCCCTCTGAACTAAGTGCATGCAACAAAAATGAAAATTTTCTTAAGGAACAAGTAGAAGTTATGTGAGATGTTAACAGGAGGACAAGCAGAAGGGTGTCCTAGGGAAAGGCTGTGATGGAGTCATAGCATCGCATAGTGGGAGGCTATGAGCAGAACCACACTGCTAAAACATTAAGTCTGGGTTATTGGGTAGTCTCTAGATCTCTTCTTCTACAACACTTGTACTTCCTCATCCACCATGGAGGTGACAGAAAGCAGTGCCAAGAATGTTGACAATCTAAGACACTGAAAATGTGCACAGTGCTTCTCCGGCACAGCTTGAAACAAAACTGAACTGTTCAACCTGGTAAAGTACCTCTAGTGTTTTGAAAGAGGTGTACAGTTTACAAATCGCTTATCAGCAAGTTAAGTGTGCCCAGAACTAGGTGAGCCAGAGTGTGACTCTAGATAGAGGACCCAAGTAGGTGGCAATGCTGGTCTTGCTGAAGCTTGGTTGACAACCAGCATACTCAGGCTGGGAGAGATGAAGGAGAAGGAAAAGGGGTTTTCCTGGAGCCTCAGAACTCCTGTGCTTATGCTGGTCACTTTTAGAAGGAAGTTTTCTAGGGTCATAAGTGGATTTAGCTGGTGAAGGTGTTTTGTTCCTTTCTTCTGGGTATTGAATTACCCATATTGTGAAAGGCTAAAAACAATCAGTCATTAAGTTAAAATGAAAAAGTCTGGCTTATAAAGGTGAAAACTGCAAACAGGTAATCAAAAATTAAAGGATAAAATTTAAATAGTAAGCACGAGAAATAACAGAACGTTATAACTAATTTTTAAAAACTGTTTTGCAAGTGCTATGTGTATTTAAGAGGACAAACATCAAGGATAAATTGTGTGCACTTACAATAATAACAGGGGGCATTAGAGACAATGGAAAAGGAAATAGCAGAGACACTAAACAATTCCTTGCAGCTGTCTTTACAAATATAAAAGACTAGAGATTTGTCCGATTCGGGGATCAGATTCCTTCCACTGAAAGCATGAGAATTCGGAAGTGGGTAGATAATAGTGCTACTGCTGATAAAGATAGAGTATCTTTCATCTGATAAATCCAGACAAGAAGCATCAGAAAGAAATGGGAAAGAAACAGGTTTTTAAGAGATTTGTTTTTGAATTTGTGTTATTTTCACAAAAAGCAAGGGGCTTAGATAGTGACTATCATAACTGAAAGGAACCATCCCTGCTTTAAGAAAGGTAACAACCAAATAGCTAAGTTTCGGTGAAAGAACAACATTTAGGAAGGATGTACCAGAAAGGAAATAGCATATGTACCATGCCTTTTGATATAGGAAATGAGCTGTTAGATTAGAATCTACTCCCAAGTTCCTCTCTGAAAATTGTGAAAACATACAGGCATAATTGCAACTGCCCAAAGATAAAGAGGATACTCCTGGCCCTACCCCATAGTTCTGAAGCCTCAGTTTGATTTATTTACAATTTCTCTGATTTAATAATCTCTCAGGGATCATTTATATCCACATTTGAATGCTGGAAGTAAAGTCGAGTCATTTTGGAAAGCTTTGTTGAAGGTTTCACATGCTCTGTGAGGTTTCACCATTAGCTCTGACCTTTAACTTCAGTGTCCTTTAACAACAACAAAGTCAAGCCAAGCAAATATCCAGCCTTGCTCTTTCCAATGCAGGTATCTATTATACAGAGAGCACTTGTTTCTTTGGGGGTTTGGTTCTAGTCCTTGCCCTGATTCATTTCTGGTTTTAATCAGAAGATTTACCTCTTTTTACTTTTCCCACCCATCTTTAAATGTGAATAGTAAGACTGGCTCACTACACAGAAATTTTAGGAGGATAATTGTGTAAATTGCATTGCCTTTGTTCTTTCCAGTTGGTGAATAAAAATGTTTATTTTTATAGAGCTTGTTATCACTTTTTAAATTTTAGAATTATAGCAACCTGACAATAAAATTACCTTGTTGAGATCTGGAGCTTGGAGTGTATAAAATAACCAGTTTTAGTATTTTTTTCTTTTACTGCTAGTGTTAAAGTCTTATATCAATGAAAATGATAAAATCCTCTCTCTCTCTGCATTTGTCTCTGTTTGTCTGTCTCTCTCATACATTCACAAATATAGACACACACACACAATTTTCTAATTCAGTAAGTATGTCTAAACATTTGAATGGTAAATTATTAGGCTTAAAAGTTTCATTTTATAATAAATCTTCATTCTTATAAAAACCCAGCTTTTTCTACTTTAAAAAAATGTTTATTTTATTCCTTTCTTGGGAAACCCTATCTCAGAAAATGATAACTGCTATGAATAGGAGCATACAAAGTAATTTATTAGAGAATTTAGATGTAGAACAAAATACATATGGGATACTAATTTAAATGTAGCATTTTTCATTCATGGAGAAAAGTAGGATTACCTATATATGAAGTCAAAACAATCGAATAGCTGTTTGGAAATACAAAGGTTGAATCCTTCTATTATTCTTTATGCCAAAACAAATTCTGGCTATAACAAAGATTTAAATGTAAAAAGAATGAATCTTCAAAAGTTCTCAATAAAAGTTCAAATAAAATTATTATAATCTTAGAACATGAAAATGTCTTCTGGTCAAGGCACATGATGAAGAATATATAAAAAATAATGAATGATAAATTTAGCCGTATAGAAATTTTAAATTTCTATATGACAAAAATAAAATAATAACGGCAAAATAGGAAACATTTTTACGATATATGATATAAAATATTTTTCAATTTACATATATTAAATATCAGGATAATTTTCTTAATTTATAAAGAGGTATATAAACCCATAATTTTTAAAAATAGAATAACTCAATCAAAAAATGAGCAAAGGATAGGCACACAGAAGACAAACACAAGGGAGCATTAATCATATGAAAAGTGACTAAACCTTATTCAAAACTCGAAATGTAAATTCAAACAAATATGAGATGCTATTTTTACCCATTAGAATGGCAAAGATAGACACAGACACAAGATTCCCTTGTATAAATAAAAGAACATGTATTTTATATACAGAAGCATATACTTACGTACATATATGTATGTGTACTGCCAATTTATGTATAGTAATTCTGTCTGATGAAGATATGTAAGACTTGATTGCCTTCAGAAAGTGAGCCCAATGTGAGAGAGAGAGACTTTTACTTTTTTGTTTTAAATACATTTCATTTTTAGGTTCACAGCAAAATAGAGCAGAAAGTATAGAGGGTTCCCAGATACACACTGCCCCTGCATATGCATAGCCTCCTCGACTGTCAACATCCCCTACCAGAGTGCTGCATTCTCCACAACGGATGAACCTACACTGATGCATCATTATCGCACCAAGTCCATAGTTCCATTTAGGTTCACTGTTGGTGTTGTGCATCCTGTGAGTCTGGACAAATGTATAATGACATGGCTCCACCATTAGAGTATTATACAGAAGAGTTTCACTGCCCTAAAATCTTCTGTGCTCTGCTTATTTATCCCTCTCTCCCCCTAGCCCCAGGCAACCACTGACCTCTTTACTGTTGGCCTTTTCCAGAATGCCATATAGTTTGAATCATATAGTACATAGCCTTTTCAGATTGACTTTTTTCACTCAATAGTATGCATTTAAGGTTATTCTATGTCTTTTCATGGTCTGATTGCTTATTTCTTCTAGTACTGAATAATACTCCATTGTATGGATGTACCACAGATTATTTATCCATTCACCTACTGAAGAACATCTTGGTTGCTCCCAAGCTTGGGCAATGATCAATAAAGCTGCTATAAATCTCCAGTTATAGGGGCTTTTACCTTTAATTTCCTGTTTTTGACTATTATTTGAATTTTCTAATCAAGGGAATTTGTTTTAATGTGAACAAGCATGCTGTGGGATGGTATGATGAGCCTTTTTTACTTATGCATTTTAATCATTCCATTACTACCAAACTAATAAATGTTATTTTTAAAATTTATAGCTAGAAGTCAGCAAACAGATAAACGTATCAATAAATATGTAAGGGGCTATCCTATCTCACATTCATATAGTTAAAATAATAAGTATGGATGTAGTCAACACTATTCACTCTGCCTAAAAGCAATTATTTCAGATCTATGCAATGGTTACAACAGCAGATCTATGCAATGGTTACAACAGCAGATCTATGCAATGGTTACAACAGCAGATCTATGCAATGGTTACAACAGCAGATCTATGCAATGGTTACAACAGCAGATCTACAGAGACAGGACAAAGGATGTCAGGTGGACAGAAGCCCCCACTTTTTTTAGACTGTAACAGAGGCCTTGAGGACTGGGGACAACATCCTATGCAGAGAGTGGCAAAACTTAGTCTTATCGGTTTGAAAGGATGACCATGCTTAAGTCAGTAATCTCCTTACTGTGGAAACACTGGAAAAAGGGATCAAGGGAATCAGAAAACAGATCCACCTTTAAGAGTTTACCAAGCCACTAGGACCAGCCCATAATGAAGGAACAGGCAAGGAAATTAACATTTCTGGACACTATTATGTTCTGCATAATACCTTTCCTGCTGATATTATAGTGCCATAGTCAAATGAATCTAGAAAATGAGATTCACTCTGACTTCTAGTCTACTAAAAACTCTATGAAGTCCTACAGCAGAGAAAACTGTTTAATTTCACTTGACACAGTTTCCCAGAGTACTTTTCATACATAACCCCTTTTAACACAGGACAGAACACACTTGGGGAAGTACTGGTCTACTTCCTTTAACATACATTATTTTATTTGATCCTGATCATTATAGGAAAAATATCTTATTTTCTCTATCTTAAAAACAAGAAAATTGAGATTTCAAATATTTAGGTAACCATGACCAAGATTATGCTAACCCTTATGTGAGATTCATACTCATGTTTTCTCAACTCTAGATTCCTCACCAGATATTGTAGAAACCCATGAAAATCCACCCAGCTCAGAAATCACCCCAATCTGGATACCCTTGTTCTACTTTAATATTTTAGGACTACGGATATTCTATATAGAGTAAAGCAGTGACACTAGGCCAAACCCATGACTTGAGACTCCTAAGGCCATAATTTACAAATTCGAAGATGCTTTGCACAGGCTCAGTTGTAACGCAATAAAATATTGTGATTTTTCTGTGGATCAAATTATTCTCCTCACAAATCATCTGAATTTGTTGACTTTAGTAAACCTTTGAGGATTTGCCTATATCTAGGAAATTCAGACCAGTCATGCAGTTGAATAGTCCCTGAATCATGATTAGACCTAACTCTAACCCTAATGTTCTCTTAGGCCCCACTGAAAAGTATCTGATACCTCTGTAGCAAAACACAGAGCAAAGAAAGGAGAAGAGAGGAAGAAAATCTGAACATTACTCGAAATTTCCTTACCTACGTGGGTTTTGGTCAGATAAAACTCCAATTATTTTTTTCTGCATTAATTTCTCTTCTGGTAAAGTGCTTATAGAATATATTTCCAGTTAAAGCTTTTAGGGTAGATCATTGCTCAAGCCATTTTCAAGCATATTAGAGAAAGCATTTGAAAATACACTATGGGTGGAAACTCAGATATGGCTCTTGGGAAAAAAACAAGATGACTTCATAGGTCTCCCCATCAACTCACCTAACTTCTGTGATTGAATTAATACAGAGTATAATGAGGGAAGAGGGATGGAAATGTGAGTTGTAACCACAATGTGAACCGCGTACAGTTACATCATGGCACCAGTTTTTCCATTCAGGCTGGTAAATGACTATACCCAGAGATATGTGAGCCCTTTCTGATGAGACACAAATCAATCCAAACTGTTATACAATTCTCTCTTCCAATAAATTTAAACCACATCTTGCCCCTTCCTTCAGCCTTTGGTTCTCATTTTATTTCTAGCTCACTATGGTCTGAGCTCAATTTTTAAGGGATCTGATCCAGTTGCCTGGCCCTGAAAGTTGAAACAATTTAAAAAATAAATTCAAATCCTAAGATCTGGTTGAGTGGGGTTTGCCAAAGGATAAGGGAGGCAGAGAGTATAGGAGTATGTCGCACCTAAGTGGACTATAAGAAAAGTTTAGAGAATACCTTTGTCAGTTAGCTATTACAGCATTCCAAACCACCCCATATTTAATGGCCTAAACTATGACGCATTTTTATTGCTCACAATTATATGGGAGAATTGGCCTTCTGCCCTTCTTGTCAGGAAAGTTCTTCTGGTCCTAGTTAGGGTCACTTATACATCTGTGGTCACCTTGTGTTGTGTAACACTTTGCTGATTTTGTTTGGGCCCACTCTCATGTATAGAGGCTGGCTGGCTATCATAGAACAGCCTCAGCAGAGATGTCTCATCTCTGTTCATTCCAAGGTATTTATAGACAATAAACAACTATTGTTGTTTTTCTGTTTTAGAGAGGAATACTATGTTACTAATACAATATATGAGTTCAGACGTGAAGATGTGCTCCTTCAGGAGTGTCTGATCTTCCTGCAGGCTAGCCCAGCCACAGCCAGGGTCTAAAACAGAACAGAAGCAAACAGGCCTCTTGAGGTCTAGGCTCAGAATTCACACATCATTTCTTTATCCACATTCTACCGGCCAAAGCAAGAAACAAGGATGATCTAGATTCAAGAGGTGAAAAAACAGACTTCACCTCATTGGATGAGCCTTAGAGGGTATTGATACAGGGAGAAGTGAACCACTGGGGATGTCTTCACAATCTACTTATAATATTATTTCATCTCTTTCCTTTTCTAGCTGAATCTTGAGGCGCTCTGGACATAGCTAAAGGAACATCCCAGTATCCAGGAGAGAACAGAGGTAGAGTGCCATGATGCCTATGTTAGTCATCAATAGCGCTCAAGATCAAGTGACTCCTCCACATATAATGTAAGCTTTATAAAGGCAGGTGGCTCTTCTCTTTCTCTCTTCCTGTCTCCTTTCCTCCCTACTGAATGCCTGTATTATCAGAACACTTGATCAGATGCTGAATAAATGAATGAGTGAAAGGAAGCATTATATGAGAGTGTCTATTGACGGAGAGTCTGGTAAGAAAGTGAATCAAACTCAACAGAGACTGGGGAAAGCAATAATGAAGTGATGCAAAAGCAGATAAGGAAAGCCCACCCTGGAGAAGAAACTTCTGAGCTCAAGTGAAATGATAGTGGTGATGGTATTTTTGAGGTTCATGCTGCTGCTGGCTAGGCCATGCTGGGAATATTTAAACAGGAGGAATGAATCCACTGCAATGAATAAAAGGAACAGGAAAAAAACAGATTATGTAGCTTATTGTTCCAGAAAGCAGCTGACTCCAGGTGACTGAAAAAGAAAGGACAGGGTGATTCTCTCTGGGGTGGATCTGGGGTGGGGTTTTACTCACTGACCTGGGAGGCCTGGGAGACCCCTGAAAATATAGAGATCTGTCATTAATGTCAAGGTTCTCGCCACTGGGTGCAGTTTAGAAACAGACTTGTGACACACAAACTGCAGCCCACTAGGAGGAAAGGAAAGAAAACTATCACATGACAAGAGATAGGCCTTGGGAATCTGAACCAGTAAAGAGAGAAACTGGTGGCAACCACCAAAGGAGGGCCAAGAAGAAGTGAATCTTTAGTGCCTCAGGGATTCCCCAGATCCTTGAGGCCATGCACATATTTGACTCCCTTGTCCTTTAGCAAGCAGATACGTGTTTTATCTCATCAGTAAAATCTGCATTGCTGGGATGACAGTACTCACTTTCTGCAGGGTACATAACAACTTTCCAACATGTTGTCAGAATGTGTCGGGTCGAGTTACGGTGATTCTATTTCATGAGGACGTGACACATGGCGCCATTGCTGGCGATTCAGACATTTCTTGTCAATGCCTGCCACTCAGGAATGGATGTGTAATCAAACCCAAGTCACAGCTAGGCTTTTTGCATGAGAGTCACTTCCAAGTTTTACTTTTAATACCTGAGGTTTTGTTACTGATATTAAATAAAAACTCTTTGCAATGAATTTTAAATGAGGTAAAAGCTCTCACCAGAGATTTGTTAAAAGCAGATGAACAGCTGTTCTCTTTTCCCCCTTTTTAGTAGAAGAGCTTTAAATTATATATTAACCAAAAAGGTAAACAGAATAAAATGGGCAATTAAATATTAATGGAAGATGTAGTGGAATTGTCCTGTGCTGCACTTAAAACAGCCTGAATGATTGAGCTGTGAATTGCTCTCCCCGAGGTATTGAAATATTCATCAGTGCTATTTAATAAATGTTCATATTCGTAGGCACTCATGTTTACACTACAGCACTTGCAAGAGAGTGCTTACTAAAGAAAACATGCTAATGGAAGGTGAACTTTCCTGTACAGTGAGTCACCTTAAATTATACAGAGGGTGTGCTGAGGAGACAGGGAAATCTCTCCTCTGACAAATGAGAAGCTTGCATAAGAGAGGAGTGTCTTTTGTTAAAGAGAATGGCTGGGGATGGCACAGAGGCATTGTGGCTCCAAGACTATTTTGAGGTTTTAAAAATTTTATCTGGTTTGCATTTTTAAAATGTTTAACCTTTCCTGCCTGAAGCAGAGCTTCATTCCAATGCTATTACTGTAAACTGCCTACCTTATGGGAAGGAATGCAAGAGACAGCAAAAAGAAACTGCAATGGAAAACCCTTAAACAACCGAGGTAACGCGTTCCAGGTGACAGTTCCAGGTGACAGTGGGGACAGACTCAAAGACACACACAGCATTTCCAGGCAGAGGCAGACACCGTCTCTCATGGCTTTCTGTCCACATTATTTAGTCATTCTTTCCCAAGAACTGTAAATATGGTGTCACCTCAAGTAGGCAGTTTGATTGTTCTCATAAGTTAAACAGGATCAGAGCTGGTCAATACCTTGGAATTGGCCTATCTCTAGGGAAAATATTAAGATTTGCTACAGCAGCAGAGCTGTATTGCCGATGAGTGGGGTAACCTAAAGGAAACATGCCAATCCAACCTAGACACCCATTTACAGGCAGTTACATAGTCACCAAAATCCAGCAGTACCACTGGTTGGATCAGGGTCAATTGGAATGGCCCTACACCATCCTAAGATAAACCATAAAAACTTGAGAAATGTTTATTCAGTAAGAAAAGAGAATCTCAGGTCTCAGAGTAACAAAAACAGCCATATAGAGTACTGTGGATTGACTTTTGGTCTCAATGTTTTATTCTTCTGTAATGGCATCATATTTTCCTACCTGTGTCATTGATTCACAGTGGGTAGAAAATACCTCTCTCCCCTTGACTGGGGATTGGTCATGTGACTTGCTTTGGCCAATGGAGTGTTAGAGGACATGGAATGAAAAACTGTTTAAAATTTTCTTGCACAGTTGGGCTGGTTCTCCTTTGCCCAGGTCTTTTGCCATAAGAAGAAAATGTCTCCAGTAGCTGCTAGTCCAAGGAGGATGAGAGACACTATGGCACAAAGCCCAACTGCATCCTCCTAGATCACATAAGCTCTAATTAATATGCAGATGTGCAAACAAGATGCTAATTTTATATGCCAATGAGTTTGGGGATAGCACTATTATGGCACTATCAAGGTCAGCAAGGATCATTCCAAGGTATTTATAGACAATAAACAACCATTGTTTTTCTGTTTTAGAGAGAGGAAT
Source organism: Trachypithecus francoisi (assembly GCF_009764315.1). Lineage (NCBI taxonomy): Eukaryota > Metazoa > Chordata > Mammalia > Primates > Cercopithecidae > Trachypithecus > Trachypithecus francoisi. The sequence goes on from NW_022681461.1 coordinate 15,318,123, forward strand.
ATTATGTTACTAATACAATATATGAGTTCAGACATGAAGATGTCCTCCTTCAGGAAAGGACACTGCCTTTTATCTAAGGAGCCTTTTAAACTAAGGATCCTTCCTTAGTTTCTCCTTTTCCTTGGACATCACCCCTTCAAAAAAGTCACCAAGTCCTGTTGACTCAAATACTTGAGTACATCTTACTCTTTCCATTTGCACTGCCACTGCCTGCTTCCAAACTCTGTAGTTTTGATTATTACAAGAGCCTGCTCAGTTGTCCTTCCAATATCTACATTTCTGTCATTCATGTTTCCAACAGATCATGGAAAACTTACTGATTGTATCACTATCTTCTCTAAATCACTTTAATAATAATAAAGACACCTATCAATGACTGTCCATCAAGTACAAATGCTTTAGAATGTATTTCCATGACATTGAAGATTTTTCCCAAAGTACCCTTCCATCTGTATCTCCAGCCATTTCTCCTCAGTCTCCATCCCAGATTATGGAATTCCCAGGTTATTTTTACTTCTATGGCTTTATTCCCCATGCTCCTTCTTTTGCCAAGCATGCTGTTCACCCTGATTCTCTTTCTGATTTATCCTCAAAATTCCAATGGAATCATAGGTCACTCCTTCCTTTGGACTACCATAAGACCTTGGAAGAGCATTTATCCCATTTTTTATAAATTCTATTGGCCTGCCCAAGATTCTGAAGCATAATACGAACAGAAAAGACTTTGACTTAATTAAGAGATTCAAAATGAATGAAAGGAAACACTACCACTACCAGGAGGAAACCCAGGTTGTATTTAGCAATAATAATTTACTGAAAATAGTACCAAGTTAAATCTAGGCATTTTTTTCTTTAATAGTTTCCTCTAAAATCCTTTATAAATATATTTTAAGCTAGAATTAGACTTAGTTGCTTAATAAAAGTTATTTTTATATAAAAGGAAATTTAAATTTAAAATGTGTTATTATTTCTGTTGAGAAACTTATAAAAATCCTTGTTTGTTAGACTATAAGACCATTGTTCAACTAATGTCAAATATATTCCAGTTATCAAGAAAGAATATCATGAGTATAAACAAAGCCACCAATCAGAATAATCTATTCTTTCAATATACTTTTATCTGCTGATTTTCTCCAATACATTTATAGCACTTGGATGTTGTATAAGGACTGTTTTCAATGTTCTATAAATAAATCAGGTATATGTTGAGTTTGGTAGCTAACTGAATGTCAACTTAAGTTCTGATAGTCAACGAGGCAAAACTCTCAGGACCAGTCATTTTACTAGTTAAGCACCAGAGGCAAGAGGATTGTACTCTACAGATGACACAGGAAACCTCGAAAAGAAGCTGTCTGAGGCCATTTTGAGGCTACCCGAGGACTTGCTGAAACAAAGTAGAAAGATAAGGCAAAGGACAAGAGAAGAGGTGACAGGAAGCATGAACAAGACCGTAGGCCGTCAGCCCCCTTCTCCCCAGCATAACTGCCTTCCCCTGAAGCATAATTTGTGTCAAGAAAATCATCCAACATTTGAACCACCTAGTCTGTCTTCCATATCTCACACTACGCCTTTAAATCAATCTAGAGATCTAAACAAAAATACTTGCCTCTAACAGAGTGGGTTCCACCAAGCCTAGCTCTATAGTGAAGACAAATGTATAGGTTTGTTCAAAAGAGGAGGGTGACCTTGTTAGCACGGGTATCATAATAAAAATACATTGAGGAAAAGTATTAGCATGCATGCTGCAAAGAATCCAGGAGGAAATTAGCTATTTTAAACCATGGAACTAATTGAATCATTGCTAATAGCTGCTTATTTATCACCAGCATAAAAAGATAATTTGCCTAAGCTAATGAAGTAATTCCAGCTTTTAACTGAATGCTAGTTATTAATTGCATGTTACTGAAAAATATAGGGGCATAAACTACGTGAAGCAGTGAGTACAACCAAACCATGCTAGTGTATTAATATTTTCTTGATGCTGCTGGGATAATATTCCAGTTTCATGAATTTGGAAATATCAAACTGTTTAAGAAGACTCCTGTGGAGAGAAAGAAAACCTGGATTCAGCACCTTTACAGAAACAATGTAAAACAGTGTGGGCAGAAAAAGATTAGGTGTGTGTGTTTGTGTGTGGTGTGCCCTTTGCTTTTTCCTTCCTTTTCATTACAGGTGAGAAAATATCCTCAGGAATAAAGTGTAGACATTGTAGTCAGCAGGCCTGATATTTAATCCTGGCTAATACTTTCTAGTGGTGTGGCCTTAAATTTAAATTTGTTTTTGTTTCTGAGCCTTAATTTCTAGTCTGTCTAAAACAGGATAATAATATCCAATGTAAAAGCAAACCAATCTGGCCAGGTGCGGTGGCTCACGCCTGTAATCGCAACACTTTGGGAGGCCGAGAAGGGCGGACCACGAGATCAGCAGTTTGAGACCAGCCTGGCCAACATAGTGAAACCCTGTCTTTACTAAAAATACAAAAATTAGCTGGGCATGGTGGTGGACACCTGTAATCCCAGCTACTTGGGTGGCTGAGGCAGGAGAACCATTTGAACCTGGGAAGCAGAGATGGCAGTGAGTTGAAATCACACCATTGCACTCCAGCTGGGTGACAAGAGCAAAACTCCATCTCAAAAAAACAGCAAACCAATCTCTTGATGAGTATTAATTTTCTGGGTTATAAACAATTAACAGTTTTATAGGAGTTTTTTTTCCCAATACATTTATCCAAATCTACTATGTAGAATTGACCAGTCCTTCTGGGTTTGTGACTCCCTTAACAAAACTGTGGCAGATTCCATAATTGTCCAGTGAATATTGTTTATTAGGACAATCTTATTTCAGTATTAGAAGACACAGTCCTATCAAGAACTAAACATAAATCCCACATCTGATTCAGCATTTTTCTCCTGACTCCAGGGTAGGACAGACTAACTCTGGCAGTCTGGAGTTGAGTAGAGGGTGGTGAGCTCTTCATCCTTCCTACCTACTCACCCTACATCCTGCACCTTTCCCCTCTTTGTGTTGATTCCTCAGGAGTTGGACAAGAGTGAGAGAAAGAAAAATTAAAGTTCCATCTTGACTAGGCAAGATTATATTCCTCTCCTTGGCTGTAATGACTGTTGCTCATATTAGTTTATGGACTCACTGAGATGGGGATAGCACTAGCAGGCCCCACTGAAGGGGAGTTCACTCCCCATCCCCTCAAATCCCCCAGATATGCATTCCACTCAGCCTCTACATGCTGTGGCGAGACTGTGGTATCCAGTCATACACCCTCCTTGACCAACTCTCTAGCCCAAGGTTACCATGGCCAATGCCCAGTGACTTCCTACTACAGGCTAACCCTGTTCTAGTCCTTTGTGGCTACAGTACCAGAGATCAACACAGAAAAAGTTATTCATCTCATCATATAGTTTGGAGTGTCTTAGAGTCTAGTAAGAGAAAAGAAAATAAAATATACAAAATAAAGAAAATATATTCGTTTAGATGGAGATAAGTGCTACAGAAAAAAAAGCAGGTAAAGGAGATGCTACATTTTTAAAATGTTATGGCCAGGGTGGTCCTTACTGAAATGGTGATATTTGAGCAATGACTTGAAGAAGTTGAGGAAACCATGTAGATAACTGGAGGAAACAGGTTCCAGGCAGAGGAAAGAGCTAGTTCAAAGGCTTTGATGCAGGACATGCTTTGGGGATCCAAAGAAGAGCAAAAAGCCCAGTGTGCCTGGAATAGAGCAAACATGGCAGCCATTTCATAAAACCGTCCAGTTTACTATGAGTTGCAGTATGTATGTGCAAGTAGACACACATGTATGCAGTGTATACACACACATATATACACGTCTGAGGCAAGGGCGGAGATGGGGAGTCCAAGGAAGCCACATTCTTTATTTTAATTTAGTTACATATAAGGCCATAATTTTTATAATCTAAACAGGGGCTATAGCAGTTAGGATTGTGGGTACTAGAGTCAAACTACTTGAGTGCAAATCCCGTCTCCTCTTTTTAGTTTTGTGACCTTGTGAAATTAATATAACCTCTCTCTGCCTTCTTTTTTTATATATAAAAATAGGGATAAAAATAGAACCATATCCCTTTGTATTGCTGTGAGACGAATGGGGCGAATGCCTGACAACAAATAGTACAGTGTCTGCCCATAGTGACTCTAATGGGCAACAAGGTTAAGAATTACTGCCTGCCAGGTCTCATTTCAAATGTCACTTCTTCAGGGACGCTTTTTCAGATTTTCATCAAGGATGGCCAAAATTATTCCAGTATTCCTCCTTGTAAGCTCTTAGTATGATAGGAGTCCCTCACCTCCTTTGAGGTTAGGCATGACATGTGTCCTGCTGTGGCCAATGAAATTTGAGTCGAAGTGGTAGATGTCAATTCCAGGCAGATGTTTTCAAGACCAGTGTATGATTCAGCATATCTTTCTTGCTGTGGTGATCAAAGAAATATATGTTGGGATGGAGCCTCTGACAGCCTGTGTTGCTCTATGATGAGCCATCCCACCATCTATACAGGACATATAGCATAAGAAATAAGTAAGTCTGTGCTGTTAAGTCACTATGGTTCAGAAACTGTTCATTACTGTGGAATAATCTAGACTATGTTGTCTAATATATTTTCCTTAACCACTTTAAGTAGTTTTCCCATCCCTCAGTTACTCCCAACATTTTCAGATTTAATTTCCATTATAGTACTATACTGTCCTTCTTTGAAACCATACCATTCACAAATGGCCTGAGAGTAGGAAGTTTATGTCATTCTTAGCTGTATCTTCACACAATAATGGGACCCAAAACTTATTAGAAACTTAGCATTTACTGAATTATTAAATTTCATAGCATATGAATACTTAGAGTCTTAAGTTGTATCATCAGCCTTATGCTAAATTCTACTTTATATGAAATGATTTCAGGATATTTCTATAAAAAATTTTATATAAATGATTTTCATATTAAGGCAGAATCCTATGATAGAGACACAAATTAGTTGTTTCATTGTGATACTATTTTCATGAACATAAACTAGTTAAAATGGGAGGGGGCCAAGATGGCTGATTAGAAGCAGCTAGGGTACATGGCACTCACAAAGAGTAATGAAAGGTGCAAGCAAATACAGCGCCTTCAGCTGAAACATCCAGGTACTCACATTGGGACTGATCAGGAAAACAACTCGACCCACAGAGAATGAAGAAAAGCAGAGCAGAGTGATGGCACCCGGGAGCAACACAAAGCCTAGGGAACTCCCATCCCCGGCCAAGGGAAGTGGTGACTGAATGTGCGACCCTGGGAAACCAGGCTTCTCCCACAGATCTTTGCAACCCTCAGATCAGGAGATCCGGTCATGAGCCTACTCCACCAGGGCCTTGGGTCTGACACACAGACCCATGTGGACTCTCAGCAGAGCAACTGCTCAGGCACACACAGAGACCCAGGAGCTTCAACACTCTAGCACCAGGATCCCTGACAAAGGTGACTGCAACTCAGGCAACACAGAAGGTTCATGTATACCCCTAGGAAGGGGTCTGAATCCAGGGAGCAGAGCAGTGTTGGTGTGTGGGCCCCACTACCACAGCAACTCACAAGATAAGACCCATTGGCTTGGAATTCCAGCCAGCCACTGGTGACAAGGTAGAGCCTGCCTAAGATGGGATGGATCCCCCATGGGGAGGGGCAGGCCATCGTCTTTGGTATTTGGACAACTCTGCCTTTCTAGCCTGTGGGCTTTGGAGAGTCACAGTCTGGATGAGGAAGGGATCCCTCAGTACACCATGGCTGCTTTACCAAAACTTGGCCAGACTACTTCTTTAAGCGGGACCCTGATCCATTCCTCCTCACTGTGAGGGACCTCCCAGCCAGGGCCTCTAGCAACCACTGCTTGCCCATATTCTATGGACAGAGCTCCTATCTATCCCTAGGATGCAGTGCCCTTGGGGAAGGACAGGCTGAGACCTTCGTTATTTGGATGCCTCCACTGTTCCAGCATGCAGGCTTTGGGGAGTCCAAGCTGACTGGGGCAGAGGTGGTTTCCCAGCATGGCATAGGTGTTTTGTCAAGGTGTGGCCAGACTGCTTCTTAATCCATTCATCCTCCCTGGACGGGTCCTCCCAGCCAGACCCTTTGGCTGCTGCCACCCATGTTCTATGGCCAACAGAGTTCTAATTTCTCTCTGAGACAAAGTGCCCAAGGAACAAGGCAGAACACCACCTTTGCTGTTTGGGTGTCTTAGCTGGTCCAGCCTGAGGGTCTTGGAGAGTCCAGTCTGATCGGGGGCTGAAGGAATCCATAATACAACACAGCTGCTCTACCAAAATGCAGCCAGACTGCTTCTTTAAGAGTGTCTGTGATCCCATTCCTCCTGACTGGATGAGACCTCCCAACCAGGGTCTCAGGCCACCTCCTACAGCAGTGTTTGGGCCAGCAAAAGTTCAGTATCCCCTGGGACAGAGCTCCCAGAGAAATGAGCAGGCTGCCATCTTTGCTGTGTGCAGCCTTCACTAGTAATACCTCCAGGTACTGGAAAAACTGAGGCAACTAGGGTCTGGAACAAATTTGCAACAAACCACAGCAGCCCAATGGAAGAGTGGCCAGACTATTAAAAGAAAACAAACAAACGACAACAACAACAACAAAAAAAGCCCCACAAAATCCCCACCCAAAGGTCTGCAACCTCAAAGACTGAAGGTAGATAAGCCCACAAAGGTGAGAAAGAATCAGCACAAAAATGCTGAAAACTCAAAAAGTCAGAGTGCCCCCTTTCCTTTAGATGACCAGAAGGCCTCTCCAGCAAGGGTTCAGAACTGGGCTGAGGCTGAGATGGCTGAAATGACAGAAGTAAGCTTCAGAAGGTGGACAAAAACAAACTTCACTGAGATAAAGAAGCATGTTTTAACTCAATTCAAGGAAGTTCAAAATCATGATAAAACCATGCACGAGCTGACAGTCAAAATAGCCAGTATAGACAGGAACATAACTGACATGATAGAGTTGAAAAACATACTACAAGAACTTCACAATGCAATTATAAGTATTAATAGCAGAAAAGAACAAATAGAGGAAAGAATACCAGAGCTTGAAGACTGTCTCTGAAATAAGACAAGCAGGAAAGAATAGAGAAAAAAGAATAAAAAGGAATGAATAAAAACTCCAATAAATATGGGATTATATAAATAGACCAAATCTACAACTGATGGAGTACCTAGAAGAGATAGGGAGAATGGAATCAATTAGGAAAACATATTTCAGGATATTATGCAGAAGAACTCCAAACAAGTTAGACAGGCTGACATTCAAATTCAGGAACTGCAGAGAACCCCAGTAACATACTGCACAAGAAGAATATCCCCAAGACACATAATCATCAGATTCTACAAGGTTGAAATGAAACAAAAAGTGTTAAAAGCAACCAAGGAAGGCCAAGTCATCTACAAAGGAATGCCCATCAGAGTAACAGCAGACTTCTCAGCAGAAACCCTATAAGCCAGAAGATTAGGGCCAATATCTTTTTTTTTTTTCTTTTTGAGACAGAGTTTCACTCTTGTCACCCAGGTTGTAGTGCAATGGCGTGATCTCAGCTGACTACAACCTCTGCCTCCTGGGTTCAAGCAATTCTCCTGCCCCAGCCTCTTGAGTAGCTGGGATTACAGGCACCCGCAACTATGCCTGGCTATTTTTTGTATTTTTAGTAGAGATGGGGTTTCACCAGATTGGCCAGGCTGATCTCAAACTCCTGACCTCAGGTGATCCTTGGCCTCAGCCTCCCAAAGTGCTGGGATTACAGTCATGAGCCACCATACCCAGCCTCAACATTTTTAAAGAAAAAGCATTCCAACCTAGAATTTCAAATCTGGCAAAACTAAGTTTCATAAGTGAAGGAGAAGTAAAATCCTTTTCAGACAGGCAAATGCTGAGGAAATTTGTTACTACCAGACCTGCCTAACAAGAGCTCCTGAAGGAAGCATTTAATATGGAAAGTAAAATCTGTTACCAGCCACTACAAAAACACACTGAAGTACACAGACCAGTGACACTATGAAGCAATGATAACAAGTCTGCAAAATAACCAGCTAGCATCATGATAACAGGATCAAGTTCACACAGAATAATACTAACCTTAAATGTAAATGGGCTAAATGCCCCAATTAAAAGATACAGCATGGCAAGCTGGATAAAGAACCAAGACCCATTGGTATGCTGTGTTCAAGAGACCCATCTCACATAAGCTCAAAATAAAGGGATGGAGGAAATTTTACCAAGGAAATGGAAAACAGAAAAAAGCAGGGGTTGCAATCCTAGCTCCTAACAAAACAGATCTTAAACCAACAAAGATAAAAAAGACAAAGAATAGCATTACAAAATGGTAAAGGGGTCAATTCAAAAAGAAGATCTAACTCTATTTAATGTATATACACCCAATTTAGGAGTACCCAAATTCATAAGACAAGTTCTTAGAACTTCAACGAGGTTTAGACACCCACACAATAATAGTGGCAAACTTTAACACCCGCTGACAATATTGGATCATCAAGACAGAAAAGTAACAAAGATATTCAGGACCTGAACTCAGCTCTGGATCAAGTGGACCTGTTAGATATCTACAGAACTCTCCACTAAAAACCAGCAGAATATGCATTCTTCTCATCACCACATGGCACTTACTCTAAAATTGATCACATAATAGGAGGTAAAACTTTCCTCAGCCCATGCAAATAACTGAAATCATAACAAATAGTTTCTCAGACCACCATGTGATCAAATTAGAAGTCAAGATTGATAAATTCACTCAAAACCATACAACTACATGAAAATTGAACAACCTGCTCCTGAAAGACTCCTGGGTAAATAATGAAATTAAGACAAAAATCAAGTTCTTTGAAATTCTTGAGAACAAAGATACAATGTATCAGAATCTCTGGGATACAGCTAAAGCACTGTTAAGAGGAAAATTTATAGCACTAAATGCTCACATCAAAAAGATAGAAAGATCTATTTTTCCATATCATCTCCAGCATCTGTTGTTTCCTGACTTTTTAATGATTGCCATTCTAACTGGTGAGAAGGTATCTGATTGTGGTTTTGATTTGCATTTCTCTAATGACCAGTGATGATGAGATTTTTTTCATATGTTTGTTGGCCACACAAATGTCTTCTTTTGAAAAATGTTGGCCCGGCGCGGTGGCTCAAGCCTGTAATCCCAGCACTTTGGGAGGCCGAGACGGGCGGATCATGAGGTCAGGAGATCGAGACCATCCTGGCTAACACGGTGAAACCCCGTCTCTACTAAAAACTACAAAAAACTAGCCGGGTGACGTGGCGGCGCCTGTAGTCCCAGCTACCCGGGAGGCTGAGGCAGGAGAATGGCGTGAACCCAGGAGATGGAGCTTGCAGTGAGCTGAGATCCGGCCACAGCACTCCAGCCTGGGTGACAGAGCGAGACTCCATCTCAAAAAAAAAAAAAAAAAAAAGAAAAATGTCTGTTCATATCCTTTGCCCACTTTTTGGTGGGGTTGTTTTTTCTTGTAAACTTAAGTTCCTTGTAGATTATGGATATTAGCCCTTTGTCAGACGGAGAGATTGCAAAAATTTTCTCCCATTCTGTTGGTTGCTTGTTCACTTTGATGATAGTATCTTTTGTTGTGCAGAAGCTCTTTAGTTTAGTTAGATCCCATTTGTCAATTTTGGCTTTTGGTGGGAATGTGAATTAGTTCAACCATTGTGGAAGACAGTGTGGCAATTCCTCAAGGATCTAGAACTAGAAATACCATTTGATCCAGCAATCCCATTACTGGATATATACCTAAAGGATTATAAACCAGACAGATTTACAGCTAAATTCTACCAGAGGTACAAAGAAGAGCTGATGCCATTTCTACTGAAATTCTTCCAAAACACTGAAAAGGAGGGACATCTCCCCAACTGTATGAAGCCCACATCATCCTAATACCAAAACCAGGCAGAGATACAACAAAAAAAGAAAACTCCAGGCCAATATCCTTCATGAAGATCATTGTAAAAATCCTCAACAAAATACTGGCTGACCGAATCCAGCAGCACATCAAGAAGCTTATCCACCCTGATCAAGTAGGCTTCTTCTCCAGGACGCAAGGTTGGTTCAACATATGCAAATCAATAAATGTGATTCATCACATAAAGAGAACTGAAGACAAAAACAACATGATTATATCAATAGATGCAGAAAAGGCCTTTGATAAAATTCAACATCCCTTCATGTTAAAAACTCTCAATCAACTACATATTGAAGAAACATATCTCAAAATAATGAGCCATATATGACAAATCACAGCCAATATCATATTGAATGGGCAAAAACTGGAAGCATTTCCCTTGAAAACTGGCAGAACAGAAGGTTGCCCTCTCTCACCACTCTTATTCAACATAGTACTGGAAGTTCTGGCTGGGGCGCTGGAAAACCCACCATCTCAACCCAAGAGCTTCTTAAGCTGATAAGCAACTCCAGCAAAGTCTCAGGAACAAAATCAATGTCCAAAAATTGCTAGCTTTCCTATACACCAACAGGCAAGCTGAGAGCCAAATCACAAATGAACTCTCATTTACCACTGCCACAAAAAGAATAAAATACCCAGGAATACAGCTAACAAGGGAAATGAAGGACATCTTCAAGCAGAAATACCAACCACTGCTCAAAGAAATCAGAGATGACAAAAATGGGAAAACATTCCATGCTCATGGATAGGGAGAATCAATATCGTGAAAATGGCCACACTGACCAAAGTAATTTCATAGATTCAATGATATCCCAATTAAACTATCATTGACATTCTTCACAGAATTAGAAAAAACTATTTTAAAATTAATATGGAACCAAAAAGAGTCCAAATAGCCAAGGCAATTCTAAGCAAAAAGAACACTGGAGCACCATGCTACCCAACTGCAAACTATATCACAGAACTACAGTAACCAAAACAGCATGGTACTGGTACAAGAACAGATGCACTGACCTATAGAACAGAATAGAGAACCCAGAAATGAGACTGCATACCTGCAGCCATCTGATCTTTGACAAACCTGACAATAACAAGCAATGAGGAACAGATTCCCTATTTAATAAGTGGTGATGGGAGAAATGGCTAGGCATTATACAGAAAATTGAAACTGGATCCCTTCTTTACACCATATACAAAAATCAACTCAAGATGGATTAAAGTCTTAAATGTAAGACCCAAAACTATAAACACCCTAGAAGAAAACCTAGGCAATACCAGTGAGGACATAGGCACTAGCAAAAATTTCATGACAAACATGCCAAAAGCAATCACAACAAAAGCGAAAATTGACAAATGGGATCTCATTAAACTAAAGAGTTTCTGCACAGCAAAAGAAACTCATTAGAGTGAATAGACAACCTATAGAATGTGGGAAAATTTTTGCAATATATGCATCTGACAAAGGTCTAATATCCAGATCTATAAGGAACTTAACCAAATTTACAAGAAAAAAAAATCCCATTGAAAAGTGGGCAAAGGACATGAACAGATGCTTCTCAAAAAAAAGACATATATGCGGCCAACAAAAATAGGAAATAAAGCTCAATATCACGGATTAGAGAAATGCAAATCAAAAACAACTCAGATACCAATCAGAATGGCTATTATTAAAAAGTCAAAAAACAACAAAAACTGGTGAGGTTGTGGAGAAAAAGAAACACTTTTACACTGTTGGCAGGAGTGTAAATTAGTTTCACCATTGTGGAAGACAGCATGGTGATTCCTCAGAGACCTAGAGGCAGAAATACCATTAGACCCAGTAATCCCATTACTGGGAGGGCAGGGGGTGGGAGGAGGGAGAGGATCAGGAAGAATAGCTAGTAGATGCTGGGCTTAATACCTGAGTGATGGGATGATCTGTGCAGCAAACCATCATGACACACATTTACCTGTGTAACAAACGTGCACATCCTGCACATATACCCCTGAACTTAAAATAACAGTTGGAAATAAAAAATAGAAGTTAAAATGGATTAATGCACATGCTTGAAAGGAAGAATGAAGACATTTATAATAACCATTTATCTCTTATTCATAACTTAGTAAAAGAGGCTGTTGGGACTTTAACAGTGGTAACTGTTCACATTCTTACATCCCATCCAAATTTCAAACCAACTGAAAACCCAACTGAGAAATGCATAAGACTGATGAAAATTAAAATATAAACGTTGTTACTTAGATGTGTGTCCAAACTCTGTCTTTCTGATATTCTCCCTTCACTCCCACCCCATCCCAACATCTGGACTTTCAGAAGCCCATTTAAAGAAGAACAAGGTTCTATAGAGTACACTGGCTGAATCAGAATTGCAGACTCATAGCCAGTAAGCCCCGCAAGTGGAGACAGACAAGTGTGGGCTCTTGCTGTGTGCCTAGTCATGGAGGTGGCAGCAAACACATAACCCAAGCTTCTGAAGCAGGCCATTGTAAAGGAAAGAATCCAAACACGTCTTCAGATCTCTCCTGTCAGAGAAAGTGCTCTTCCTCTCTCCTGAAAGCAAGGAGCAGGGATATGAAGGAAGGGAGGCCAGAAGGGTTCTTCCCATTCTCATCCCTTCTGAGACACTGGAAATTTCTGTCCTCGATGGAAATGTTAGGAGTATGAGAGATGAGGCAGGGAGGAGATTGGTGCACTCCATTCTACACCCAAGGCAAATCTTAAAGGCCAATAATAATTTCTTCTCTCTGAATGCAAAGTCAAATAGACTGCATTATTTTAATGGCAGTGGAACAGTGCTGGCTCACTTCCCAAACATCCCTTCATAAAAAGATACTGAGCGAATGACAACATTGCTGTGTTTCCTCCCTCTTTTCATAGCAATAATTAGAATTCACTTATAGACATCCAACCAATAGCTTATAATTATGATTAGAGGGACTTAGAAGTGAAATCACTTCTTTAACAATAGTACTTTCACTGCAAATTCCACCAAAAAAATTAAAATCCTTTTATAAAATGTAAATTAAAATACTAGCTAAAATAAATCTTCAATGAAAGTTTATAAAGTCCTATTACACATACCCTAGATACCTCCATATCAATGCAAAGGTTTCTCAATGCTATTTCAACAGGGAATAAGCTATTTCTCATTGCTGATCCAGGCAGAGAATTTAGCTCTACAGGTCCTAAAGTGCTTTCACTATACAGAAGTGTCCTTAAAGCTGACTTCTGATGCCTGAATTTGACATACTAAAGAGAAAACTAAACTATTCATAATATACCAAAATACTAGTTTAACAACAAAAGCATCCTCCTGACAAGAGCACTAACCATTCTTTGATGAAAGTGATATGAAAGGTAAGTGTCTGCCTAAAAACATTCCATTGGAAACTCTTGACCTTCCTGGAGTTGTGATGTGTAGAATTTAAGAGTTCTGAGTGACCGCAGAGATAATCTAGTGGTGATTCTCAACCTGGTGATTCTTATCCTGGGTCTCAATAGACAGCATTCCTATTAAGAATCACTACATGGAATAAGGCATGGCACTGAATGGAGTGTATTATACATATGAATGGCATCATTACAGAAGCACAGATTAAAAAGAATCAAAAATTCTCATTCTTCAGATAAGAAAGCCAAGGCACAGAGAAGTTAAGTTTATTCTTCAAATCATGTGGCAAGCTAACCAAAGTCAGAACTAGCCTTATTTTACAGTGATTGAAGCTGGTGCTCTTTCCTCATGAGTAATTTATGTTAAATACAAGGACTCCTTTTATTGGATGTTTTGGTAATATCTGCTCTGTCCAAACTATTAAACATATGCACTTTTCATATGAGAATGACTATGCATAAATTGTGATGGAAAAATTATGCCAAAGCCCCTTACAATGCCCAGAGACAATCTTGGACTTGAGGAGGTAAAATTCCTCTAGACTTGTGCCCATCCAACATGAAGGCATTATCTATGTGTGTCTACGACTCATAATGAAATAATTTCCATTCCAGCATCTTGCTCTTTGAGAAACAGAGTTTTAATTTTATCTGTATTCTCTGTCAATACTCTTGTGAGAGGAAGACAGAAGATTCAATAGAAGGGCTAAGATTTACAGCAATGTCCTTGCCAAGAAGAAACTCACAGCTAGTCTGCAGGGAAATCTGACATTTTGGTTTCCTAAATTTTTTCTTTTCCCTTTTATCTGCAGATTAGCTATGTTAATGAAAAAAAATTAGACACTCCAGAAAATTTCAAAGTGTTTACACATGAAGTAGAAGGATAGAATTTATAATAATTATTAGAAATAAAGATTATCGTCACCCTCTAGCTAAATCAAAAAGATATGTTAGGCCACATTCAACAGATTAGAGTTTTCTTCTGAAATAGAACTTTGTGGTTTGTTTAAATGACAATTAAATAATTTTTTCAAAAGAAGCACCCAAAAGTCTTTCCTTCATTCCTTCCTAGATCAAGGGAAGACTGTTGAACATTGTTCTCAGTTTTCCTTCTCATCTATTCTAAAATCAGTAACTTTGGTGGCTCACACCTGTAATCCCAGCATTTTGGGAGGCCAAGGCAGGCAGATCACCTGAGGTCAGGAGTTTGATACTAGCCAGACCAATATGGTGAAACCCCATCTCTACTAAAAATACAAAATTAGCTGGTCATGGTGGCATATGCCCGTAATCCCAGCTACTTGGGAGGCTGAGGCAGAAGAATCACTTGTACCCGGGAGGCAGAGATTGCAGTGAGCCAAGATCGTGCCATTGTACTCCAGCCTAGGCAACAAGAGTGAAATTCTGTCTCAAAAAAAAAAAAAAAAAAATCAGTAACTTAATAACAGATCATGATTAACTTGAATATGGTGAGGACTTTTACTGAAGTGCAATGAAGTTCCCACTACATACTAGTCTCCTTTTCTTTTTTCTTTACTTCTCTCCAATATAATACTGAAATACCTTTTTAAGTACTGAAATAAACAAATCACCCCAAAATTCATAGACCCAAACTAGTATAGTTGCTGATATACCTGCTCCTATTATTAGTATATCAATTAATCATTTATGAAATGTTCTTATACATAAATGTATGTAATACCTTTAATCGCATCACAAATATTGAATAGAGAAGAAAAACAAAACTTTTTGACTGTCCAGAATCACAAAAGTGGTAAGCAGTAATCCCTCATCTCCTATTTTTGACATCAGGCTTTATGTACATCTTCCACCATCATCTTAGAATGTTAGCATTTCTACCAAGTAAATCTTGGTAACGACAGGAGGAGTAGCTTTTCAAAGACTAAGCAATTTCCTTTAGATTTCTCTTTTGTGACCTATTCTAGACAAATGAAACCAAGCCGTAAGAGAGTATTAGAAGCAACTGGTCACTCCAGAACTTTCACTAAGAATAATCACTTAGGAGCTCTTCCTTAGACAATGTAAAAGAAATACGAGGACTCAAAGCTTTATAATAAGCTCTACTGTTATACCTATACTGAGGCTCACACAATTTAAGCATCAGAGGTATTACATAAACTTAACTTCAGCAACCTTTAGTTTTCCTCATCTGTGATATGGCAACATCTACTTCACAGGAATTTGTTTTAAATGAGGTAATACAGATGTCACTTAGTGAAGTATCTGATATCTAGTAAGTTCTTAATAACTATTACCAACTTATCTATATTTATTGTCATTTTTATTATTTTCATGTAGTTCAATAAATACTTGCTCCTTAATATTAGTTTTTACTTCCAGAAAAAAGAAAGACTGATTATATATGACAGCTTCTTCGCATTCATTAGCATTGGTAAAAATAATACGGATTTTGTGTACTTGGGGACCACTATATATTAAAAGATAATGGTATTCTGAAAGATGAGCGTGTTTTCCTGAAATATAAGACACCTACTCATGACACATTAAACGCACATTAATTTCTAAGTGGGAAATCAAGCTGATAAAAACAATTCTGATACACTGTTAATGTAGAAACCAACAAAGGTAGCTAGGACCATCTTTTCAAACTAAGATTTCTTCTGCATATTCTTAGAAAACAGATGTGTGAATAGGTCATTCTGATTACGAGCCAAATTTTAACTTTCACTAGCGTTAGAAATATGAATGTAAAGAAACTAATAGTCACCCAGCTATTTTTTTTATTCCAAATTTTAAAATTTGCATTCTACATACATATGTAATTATATTAATCAGGGTTTTCCAGAGGAACATTTCCAATAGGACACACACACACACACACAGATTTATTATCAGGAATTGACTCACAAGATTCTGGAAGCTGAGAAGTCCCAACATGTGCCATCTGCAAGCTAGAGACACAGATGTGTTTCCCTTCCAAGTCTGAGGGAGTCAATGGTGTAAGTTCGAGTCTGAGGGCAGGAGAAGACTGATACCCCAACTCAAATAGGCAGAGAGTGAACAAATTCTCCCTTCCTCCAATGTTTGTTCTTTTCAGGCCCTCAATGGATTGGACAATGCAGACCCATATTAGAGAGGGCAATCGATTTTATTTAGTTTACCAATTCAAAAGCTCAATTTTCTCCAGAAATACTCTTACAGACACATCTCAAAAAAATGTTCAACCAAATATCTGGGCTCCCTGTGGTCTAGTTAAGTTGGCATCTAAAATTAATAAACACAATAATTGTTTTATGTTGACACCATTGAATTTTCTATCATGACTGGAAAATCAAAACAATTTTCTCCTAATTGTATATTTTTCAGTTACTAACATATTACCAGCTCTAAAATTAATCTGAGATCATTAAAATGTTTTAAATTCCAAATAGAAAAAAATTAGGGTAGAGAATTTATTAAAATAATAAACTTAGTAAGCAAATAAATATTTTTAAACAATCTGGAGGCTAAAAATATCAGAGTGCACTGAAATTATGCTCGGTCTTCCACACAGACGGTATACTAGTGAGAATTTACCAAAGTAACCATTTTTCTGGAACTCTATAGCCACTGCTGTTAGTCTCTGCTCATATCTCATTACACAACTGCTGAATGCTTGTGAGATTTAGAATATTTGTATATTTTTAAACAGAACGCAAGTGCTTCACTGTTTTAGAGTTGCATAGCCAAAAGATATGTCCTCAAATTAGACTGCTTTTCTTAAATGTGTATTTACTGTGGAGGCTTGTGTTTTTTTC
Organism: Trachypithecus francoisi; assembly: GCF_009764315.1. Taxonomy (NCBI): domain Eukaryota; kingdom Metazoa; phylum Chordata; class Mammalia; order Primates; family Cercopithecidae; genus Trachypithecus; species Trachypithecus francoisi. Next base: position 15,335,265 of record NW_022681461.1, read on the forward strand.
CCATGGTCCACTTTAATAACTGACATTTTAAAGATAAACCATTATTTTCCCATATCCTGGTACTGATGTTTTACAATTATGGAATACTTTACTTGATTATCTCTTTCGATTTGTGTGATTCATATAAGAATTCTTAAAGATATGGATTTTGGAAGGTATAGAATTCATCATACTTAATTTTATAAAAATTTATGACAGTCTTATATGTGTCAGTCTACTACTTAGAGCTTTAAATTCCACAATCTCATTTAATCCTGACAATAATCCTGACACACGAACATATTTTACAGAGAAGGAAACAGAATTGCCTAGAGTTTGGATCACATGCTCAGGCCAATCTGACAGTAAGTAGCAGAGTCAATGATGTGTCTATACCCTTAGAGTCATCCTGCGCTATCTCTTAAAGGTTGGTCTCATAAAGATTTATTTAGACTACACCTTCTGACAGACCCTCCTGCTGAAAACAATAGAAACAATAAAACAAATACAAGAAGACAAAAGGAAGGAGGAAAGGACATTTTAAATTACTGAGTTGACAAGAAAGTTCGGGAAAGTTTAAAAGTCAATGATAAAGTCAAGTCTGAATCTGGAGAGAAAAGAAAGCAAACCAGTTTTCACCCCAAGGACAAGTACCCAATCCGGGGCATACTGAGCTTCTGTTTTGACGAATAAGTAGAGCACTGGGAATAGGAGACAAAGTCCAGGACCCACTCAAGATGGCAGTTCTAAAAAGACACCTTTGCATAAACAGGTATCTCAGAGTTATACTTACGGCATAGCACTGGACTAGAAATAAATGAGACCCTTACAAAAAGACAAGAAAAATTTCCATTTGCAACCTTTGAACTGGATAATGTTAAAATCACCTTTGAGAATTTGTAATCATGAGCCATTCACATCTCCAGGATAATTCCAAAATCTTTAAACCACGATTAATATTAAATTCATCCTGAATGATTGGTAGCCCCATGCTGCTGGCAGAAGAAAATCCTCTGGATGAACATATCTTCAAGAATACATCAGAGAATCAATGTTGAGGTCTACTGAACAGGAATTCAAAGTCAAAAATCTTAAAACTCACAAACTCACAAAAACAGACAGCCAGAAAAAATAAGACTCCAGAAACTGAAAATATGAGGCTCATAATATAAAAATAAGTTTGTTTAATATATTTAAAGCTATACAAGAGAAGAATAAGGAAAAACGCTTAAAAATGACTAAGTTGATTTGGTAGATAGAACTTCTAGTGATACTACACGAATACTACTGAAGGAGAAAAACATGGTAGAGGAACTGACACTCCCTAGATACCAAGGATTGAAATAAAACTATAGAAAATAAACATTTATTATTCATGTAAGGTTGATCAAATAGACAAACAGAAAAGAAGAGAAAATTTCTACTAGGAAATATAATACTAGAAACAGAGCTAGTATTGCAAATAATTGGAGAAATAATAAAGAATGAATTCTCAAACCCACTGGATCTAGATAATACCATTTAGTGTGTGGCTTCTTCCAGTCCTCACAATAATCAAGGAAACCCAGTTTCCCCTTCAGTCAATGAACCATAGTTCACTGTGAGCCAGTGAATTGATATGTATCTAAAAACAGACTGAAGAATCACAATTTTTTACTGTGCCAGTGGGGGTCCGCCTTCTGCTCATTACTTTCAGGATTCTTACTGTTATCATTACTATTATTATAAAAGTTGAACCATATTCTAGTCACTAACCATATATCCTACCCAAGGACATAACCATGATCTATTATTCATTACCATAGGTTCTTGCGGGCAAAGACACTGTTACTACCACTCTGCTTTTGCTGTTCATTACATTAAATACATATATTTTGCACCTGATGGTTAAGGGCTGCCACTTAAACTATTATGTTTTAGAATCTCATCATCTCTATTGATATTATGGAGCCCTGGATCATGGCACCATCTCTAACTAACACATCCAGACTGCAGAAGAAAACCATCACTAAGTTTCTCAAAGATTCTGTTGCTCTCCATATGAGTGCATTCTTTATTGCCTAAGTGAAGGCAGTGTCCTTAGCCCCACCCCCAGGGTACATAGTCATGTGATAGATTCTCAGATATGACATAGTAATGCACAGATACATTCTCACTTCTCTGAGTTTTCTGATTCCTTCCTTCATACGATGCCAAGGATGTTCTGGTATGTCCGCCCTTTTTTAATGGTAACCATTGTTGCTTTCGAGATTCAAGGAACCATCACAACAAATTATTATAATCAGCTCCAGAGATCTTTGCCAGAACATCTACCTTCTCCCACCCCACAAGTTTAACACTCAGATAGCCAGAGGTTTTCAAGAAAACACAGCTGGTTTTCTCAGTTGCATAGGATGTTTGCTATATAAAACCACTGTAACTTAAGCAATCCATCTGTGGGAGAATAGGTCAGCAATTTATTTGCCATCTCCTGTCCTTCACTGGTCAAAGTTCACTCCATGGTGAATCAGCTGCTTCTCATTTCTGGACTGTGTTATTTGCTCCTCTGAACACTCACTGAGAAGGGAAGCCAGAATTTCAGTAGGTCCAGTTGGCCCACTGGGATCCACTCTTCCCAAGTCCCCACCCTTGCTTCCTCATTGTGCATATTAGTTATAGTAATGACTTTGGTATCCACCTGGATGTCATAGTAGTAATGGACAGCGAGAACAAACATCATCATCTGCTAGGAAACTGCTTTACGTAAAAACATTGCAGACTCCAATCACTATGAAACCATCTTTCTTTATGAAGAGAAAAAGGGCTACTTCTGATCCTCTGAGAGATTCAGGGTAATGGAAATGTTCAAAATTCTGAGGTTCATCCACTTAAATATCTTCATCACTGGCCTTGGTGTAGTACTTTTTCCTTATCAGGCCCCTCACTTTAAAAAAAATTATTGTGTATATGTAGTAGATGCATATCTTTATGGGGTATATGAGATATCCTGATACAGGCAAACTATACATAATAATCATATCAGGATAAATGGAGTATCCATCACTTCTAGCGTTTACCCTTTCATTGGTTACAAATAATCCAGTTATACTCTTTTAGTTATTCTACAATATATAATAAATTACTATTGACTATGGTCACCCTGTTGTGTTGTGCTTATTCATTCTAGTTAACTATATTTTTATACTCATTAACCATCCCCACTTCTCTTCCAACCCCACTACCCTTTCCAGCCCCTGGTAACCATCACTCCACTAATCTCCATGAGTTTAACTGTTTTTATTTCCCACAAATAAGTGAGAACATGTGATATTTGTCTTTCTGTGCCTGGCTTACTTCACTTAACATAATAACCTCCAGTTCCATCCATGTTGTTGCAAATTACAGGATCTCATTTTTTTTATGGCTGATGAGTACTCCATTGTGTATATGTACCAACATTTTATTTATTCATTCATTGGTTGGTGGACATTTAGCTTGCTTCCATATCTTAGATATTGTGAATAGTGCTGGAACAAACATGGGAATGAAAATATCTCTTCCATATACTGACTTCCTTTTGGGTATATACCCAGCAGTGGGATTGCTGGATCATATAGTAGCTATATTTTTAGTTTTCTAAGGAACCTCCAAACCATTTTCCATAGTTGTACTAATATCCCACCAACAGTGTATGAGGGTTCCCTTTTCTCCATATCCTCACCAGCATTTGTGATAACCTGTCTTTTGCACAAAAGTCATTTTAACTGGGGTGAGATGTTATCTCCTTGTGGTTTTGATTTGCATTTTTCTGAGGATCAGTAATGTTGGGCATCTTTTCATATATTTGTTGGATCAGGGCCCTGACTTTGGAGATTTGATATTTCTTTTGTCTTCCTTGCAGTTGTCTGTCATATTTATAGTAAGATCCTAAGCCTGCTGGCTTTTTGTTTTGGTTTAGTTTCTGTTTTTCAGTCTTCTTTAGGACTGCTACAGAAGTCTCCCAGCATTCGTGGTATACCTTATATAAAGAATCATTTCACATGAGTATATCACTTTTTTGTAAGTTCCCCAATGCCATCAAAAACAACCATCTCATGCCACAATTCTCTCATTATTTCTTCTGCCTTCCTATCAAATGCAGTAGCCATTTTATTTCCAAAGGTTTGCTTTTATCTGCACCTCATTCTAATTCGCCAACCATGAAATTTTAGTAACTGTAAGGCCAGGTATGACACAGATTATGGCTACTCCCCACAGCAATAACAGTTTGACCCCTATTGTTCTCTGCTATGCAGGCAATTCAGCATCCTGAGAGTGTGCTTTCTAGGACCTCTCTTGATACCAGGTTTGATGGGAATCTTTAGCCTAAGTTTCTTAGAAAACAGCACCTGAGGTGAAGTTTATCTGCTTAACATTTTATTGAAGTTGGGAGGTATAATCCCGGGAAAACAAGAGTGAGGAAATGAGGCAGAAAGATCATTATAAGGTAATGCATTACCCAGCTAGTCACAGCCATATAAAAACACAACTGATTTACTTAATCACATATGATGGTTGCTATATGGAACCACTATATCTCTTACACAGTCCGTAGACGGGATACAGGCCAGTAGGTTTTTAGCCAGCTCTTTTATATTTTTTGTCCAACACCTTCTCATAACTGGGTTGTGCCAATCATTAGCCCTTCTAGGCAGATAATGGAGAGGAAGCCAGAGCTTCAGTGAATCCAGTTTGGTTGAACCCACATACTAGGGCTGCCACAGCTCCAGACACGGAAAACATAGTAAAACTTTTGCTATAGCCTGGCTCTCATTCTGGCCAAGAATCAGAATGGTTGAGGGCTGGGAGGCAGATGGAACCAAGAAGATCTGGGAAGCACAAAAATTGGCCCAGTATAGTATTAAGGATATTTATTATTGCATATAAATGCCCAAGAGTAGTTCAGGTTCTAGGGCTGTTTGACTTAGCAGTTCAGCGCATTCATCAGGGTCCTAGATTCTCTTTATCTATCCATATAGGATGCCATCCATCAACCCAAGCTTACTTATCCACATGGTAAGGCGGTAGGAAAAGCATTTCCTGTATGCATTAGGCAAGAGAGAGAAAATCTCTTCCCCATTCTCCAGACTTTAAGAGATTAAGAATATACCCTATTATTGGAAGAATACCTCTAGTTTCAGAATGATGCAGAATGATTGTATATATAAAAATTACAACACTTGGTTAGACTAATTTCATAAAGCAAAAGTGCTACTCATGTATATATGTACATATATATGTATATCTGTACGTATATATAGATACAGATTTTTTTTTTTCTTTTTTGAGATGAAGTCTCGCTCTGTCGCCCGGGCTGGAGTGCAGTGGCCGGATCTCAGCTCACTGCAAGCTCGGCCTCCCGGGTTTACACCATTCTCCTGCCTCAGCCTCCCGAGTAGCTGGGACTACAGGCGCCCGCCACCTCTCCCGGCTCATTTTTTGTATTTTTTAGTAGAGACGGGGTTTCACCGTGTTAGCCAGGATGGTCTCGATATCCTGACCTCGTGATCCGCCTGTCTCGGCCTCCCAAAGTGCTGGGATTACAGGCTTGAGCCACCGCGCCCGGCAGATATAGATTTTTTTGAGACGGAGTCTCACTCTGTCACCCAGGGTGGTGCAGTGGCACGATCTTGGCTCACTGCAAGCTCCACCTCCCGGGTTCAAGCGATTATTCTGCCTCAGCCTCCTGAGTAGATAGATGGGACTACAGGTGCCCCCCCACCCTGCTTGACTAATTATTGTATTTTCAGTAGAGACGGGGTTTTACCATATTGGCCAGGCTGATCTTGAACTCCTGACGTTGTGATCCGCTTGCCTCGGCCTCCCAAAGTGCTTGGATTACAGGCATGAGCCACCACACCCAGTCGTTTTTTGTTTTTTTTCTCTTTCTTTTTTTTTTGAGATGGGGCTCGCTCTGTCACCCAGGCTAGAGTGCAATGGTGTGATCTCGGCTCACTGCAATCTCTGTCTCCCAGGTTCAAGCGATTCTCCTGCCTCAGTCTCCTGAGTAGCTGGGATTATAGGCGCCCATCACCACACCCGGCTATTTTTTATTTTTTTTATTTTTAGTAGAGACGGGGTTTCACCATGTTGATCAGGCTGGTCTTGAACTCCTAACCTCGTAATCCACCCTCCTTGGCCTCCCAAAGTGCTGGGATTACAGGCGTGAGCCACCGCGTCCAGCCGTTACTCTGTATTTTTTAACCTTGCCCAAAGGTGTCAGAAGAAACAAACGTGATGTGCAGAAAAACAGAATTCACAGTTTTTCAACCCTGTCATTCTCTAGGAAAGCTGGCAAGTCTATGTGCTTCTAGGCCTCTCGAAGTGCAACATCACAAGCTATTTCATGAATCCCACTCACATTCTAAAATAATTCACCAACTTCCTTCTCACAGAAATAACACCTTCATTTGGAAAGTCTAAACACTCTGTATCTCCAAAAAAGGTTAAATATGAAAAATATGATTCATATTAACCTTTACATTTAGAAAAATGAGTTTAATCTATTTTAAGATAAATTCTAAAGGGAAATGTGAGTAAAGTTTTCCAGTGGCATTGATAATACAGACTTGAAATCTTGACATTCCTGGATTCTGTTCCCAAACTGCCGACCAATTAGCTTTATAACCTTTGGCAAATAACTTCACCTTTCTAAGTCTCAGTTTTTTCATCTATTAACTGGCTAAACAAGATGATCAGAAACATTTCAGTTCCAACAAAACAAAATGTTGCTTAACTAAAAATATTAATATATTGACTTGTTCATTGGCATCTGAAATCTGAAAATCTCAAAGCTGAATCCTGCTTGGATGTTATACTGAATTCTTTAAGAGTCAACACTGATGTCAAAAAAGAGAATTTGACACTGAAACATAAGATCTTCTGTTGTATTTCATTTGTCTTGTACATATCACGAGTGAGGGGTAAAATTAATTGTAATTTCAAACTTCTCTTCCAAGAAAGAAGAAAGATATTTTACTGGTAAAAATAAATTCTGAATGCTTAGAGCCTGCTTTACACACTAATAAAAAATCAAATGAAAAAAAAAGCAATTTGATTAAATTATGTGTGCCTTTTCCTATGCCAATGGAGCTTAACTAAGCAAACAGAAGCAGTGAAGTAAATCAATGTTGGTTTATTAAAGATCAGAATTCAATATCTCAATGGTTGAGGGGCTTATGCACCAGAGTGCTCACTGTTTAGCTTTTCTTTGCAAAGAAAGTAAACATGGCGGTACCAAGGAGAAACTTATTCAGAGAATGACACTGACAGGCCAGGTTTCTCAAGGAGGAGGATGCTTGCGGCTCTCAGCAGATATTTTTAAGACAGAATATAAAATTTATCCTAATGTCTCACATTTCAGCCCCTCTTCAAAAATACTTAACATTTTCTAAAACTTATTATTTTTTAAACGTTTGTATTTTTCATCAGTGAAAGCAACTTCCACCTCCCAATTAAGAAATGAAAACTGAAATGCTTTCACCTGTTCTCGTATGGCTTACCAAATATTTGGTGAAGAAATCAGAGATTAGTTTCTCATTCAGATCCATCCTACAATGAAGTCATAAATAATAGTAAATTTGTAACATCACATTAATCTCCATGGCAACAGGCTTACTGCGCAAACAGAGGATTATGACTTCACGAGAGAATCAAACAGGGAGAGAGTGGGTCGCAAAGAAGAAAGCTCATTTTCAAACTCATATAATCTACAGTAATTGCACTGGGAATACAGGCAAAGCCTAGCAAAGCAAATTGCTTTTCATAGAAATATTTTGTTTTTTTTTCAAGTTTGTTCCACAATGAAAATCTTTCTCTAAATTGCACAGAATGTGTGACATAAAGCAATTTTAATACATAGCCAATGTGAGACAAGCAATCTGGGATGTAAAGGTTTGAACTGGGACTGACGGCATCATGAGAAGAACACTATGCATCCAAAACAGCACTATGTAGGGCTGAACAAAAACAAAATACAGAAATGCTACTGATGTGTTTACTATCCACGCATCTAACGTTTGTAAAGGAATCGGCCTCTTTATCTTTCCCTTCCCATTTTACATTCTCTCAAACACATTCTATAAAAATTATACTTTTTTGGAATTGCTTCCACTTTGGAGAAGTTGCAATGCTCTTATACCTAAATAACATCCCTGGGAATTATTCATATGCAAATTATGTTAAAACATTTCTCCAACTACTCTTTCCTCCAACTGGTATTCTTTCCTGTAATCTCCTTTCCTTTTTAAAAGAAAAATCCTGCTCACAGTAAGCCTAGAGCTTTTACAGAAGTCTACACTCAGGCAATAGTGCTGAGATTTTTCTAACGTAAGAAATTAAAAGCCACAATTCCAATAAAGCAGGGAGTCTGGGTTATATATTATTGGTTGTTATTGTTGTTTTTGAGTTGTGTTATGATTTGTACCATTTTGTTTGGCTTCCTTTTCTAATAAAGTGAGAATGTCTTTAAGAAAATAAGAAAAATAAACCAAGTGAACTAAAATGATCTGTCAGTGATATTCAAGAAAAGGGAGGGTTAAACTAATAATTTAACCAGAGGCCAAAAGATTACAAACTCTCCCAAGTCTCCTAATATTTATATCGACATAGGGCATGAGTGTTCTAAAAAGCAGCCTATTGTGAAACAGTCAAGACTTTTTGCAGCATTTTCATGGAATATCCCACTAAATTCCCATCTGCCTGTGCAGAAGGCCAAAGACGACATACAGCATATGATTAAGGATAACTGAGTGTGAAAACTACTTTGGAGTTGGCAAGGAGCAGACTTCATTACCCACAAATGGTTGAATTAAATATTTGAGGCAAGAAAATGATCTGACCAAGTCCTCAGAAAACATTATACCAGGTTGAATGACTTGAGCCTTTTACATGTTTGAAGTCAAACAGAACACCAAGTTCCTGAAGCTCTTATAATTAGATGGACATTGACTGATAATGTCACAGCATATGCTGTATTTTCTTTCCAATATCTAGTTGCTATTACACTTTCAGAAGAGATAGCATCTAATCGTTCCTCTTGCACCTTCTTACCTGCCTTTAAGGTACACCCAAGTGGACAAATATAGGGTTGACTTAATCAATTTGGTGCCAATTTCATAACATTCTCTTGAGTCAAGATCAAAGTAGAAATATGGATTTTGTTGTGTTTTAATAAGCATCAGAAAGAGTGAGACTACAATTCTTTCCAGACCCTCTTTAGGCAACTTCTGGAAAGTCTCCTTTTTACTTTTTTAAACATTCCTGGCCTTTCCCATAAGTGTTTCAAGGTTGAGTTATAAACAAAAACTGAAAAGATTAGGTTCCAATGGTCTGGCTTCTTTTCTCGCATCCACACTGACTTTGCTTGTCTTTGTCATTGTGGACAATAATAATTGCTTAGGAAAAAAATCTAATTAGGACCCAAATTAAAAATATATTTATAAATAAACAGTAATTACACTGTGTGAATAGTTTCATGAAACTGGAGTAACATAGGTAAATATTTAACCTATAAAATAGTCCCTTTTAGTCAATATTTGAATAAATTCCACTTATTTAACACTATTATTAATATTGAAAGTAACAGAAAAAATAACCCTAACAACTGCTTATTTTGAGCATTTATCTATCGTAACCAGATTTTGTGCTATGTTCTTTTTATGTATTACATCATGTAATCCTCATCCCAGTCTTAAAGAGTTGATGGGTATTAAGCATTCCATTTTATAGATGAGGACATTAATGCCCAAATAGATTAATAATCTCAAGTTTACAGAATTCATAAATGATAAAATTAGGATTAACTCATCTCTTATACTTTATTTTCTTTTCAGTGACTTCTGCTTACAAAGTTTCTACAGCATAATACCAAACCAGAAGACAATTAAATCTGAAAAAGACAGCAACTTTGTCAGATGGGCTTTAAAGATATCTGAAACTCTGAGGCTGATCTATATATACAGTACGTCTGTATGTGTATGCACATACAGACATACACTCATATATACACATATACACACACATATATACGTGACATATGATATATGTGCATATATGTGCATGTGTATACACACATATACTCGTGTGTATATATATGTGCATACCTGCATGAGCATATATGTGTGTCACATCACATGTGTCATGTATATATGTGTACGCATTACGTATGTGTGTGTGTTTATACACACACACACACAGACATGCACACATATCAGACAATAAATACTTCCCACCTCAAGGGCAAAGAGATATGACTACCCTTCCCCAATCCTATCTTCCCTATTGCTTAAGAATTCTTTTCTTGTTCCCATTCTGCCCTTATAGTTGCTGAGAGAAGAGAAAATGAACAGAAGGGCCAGAATTTAAGAGTCTGCTGCTCTTCAAATTCTCACAATGAAAATCCTTGGAGAGCCCTTGAACTATTTAGATATCTCAATGGCTCTTACAAAAAAAAAAAAAAAACACAGATCAACATCTCAAATTTGAGTGCAGCTTAACGCCAAAATTTGAGGGCACCTTAAAGGCGAATGAAATGATTCCAAATCCTACTTGCCAAACCAAATGTATTTTATTTTTAAAAATGGTCAAGCTTTATTTGATAGCTTTAAAAACTAGTTTTGAATATTCAAATAATGCCTCCAAAGGAAACTAAATTTAAAGTTGTGACTTAAATGTTAACATTTGTCACAGCAACTGTATTAATTTGAGGTAGGCCAGATGTGTGGCATAGTTTGTGATCCTATGTATTATATGCATGCCTTGTCATTCATAAAGGCCACTTGAATAATCCATGCATAAGGTATATTTATGCTCTTTTTATGGGACTTGAAACACCATTTTACCATTTGAAATTACTATTTAGATTTATATTTAGAGTATCTTCATTGGTAACATTTTATAGGTTACATGAGTAATTAGATGTGGTGACCTTGGTCAGGAATATAAGCTTAGTTATGATGCTACTCTATGTTAGCCAGCTAGCTAGCTTATTGGTGATAGAGGGTCCATTTTAAGACAATATCACTTGAAACTTTTCCTCTTCAAATATTAGAAATGCCTTGGGTTGCAAAGAGCAATAGCTTTAGGTGAAGGTTAAACAAGTCAATTAAGACCAAGCCTATATCTGCTTTATCCGTGAACACGGCTTTGTTGTTAATAACAAAACAACAGTGAAGCTGGTGAAAGGTTAGGGGATAATGGGGAGTGGGTCAAGGGAAATACTAATTTACTGAGAAAGCTCCAATAAATGTTGGCCTCACAGAGTGCTGTTTTCAGGTTGATAGTGATTTTTTTAAATGTCTTTTCATCAGTATCATATTGGATCTTAGGACAGAAGAAATACTGGATCTTTTTTTTCCCAAGACATATGAAAGAAAATAGGAAAATAAAGATAATGGAAGACCAGTTCTCAGGATCATTTTCTGTCTGGCTTTGCCTATCCGTCCGTGGTCCTCAAGACGGCATCAATACACTTCTCTCCATCTGCAACTTTACCAGAACAACATAATAATGCTACTATTAATACTTTGTCCATGACACTGTCCTAAATTAGCAATAAATATATTTACTTTAATCTCCACAGAAACCTGATGATTGGTTATAATTATCCTCATTTCACAGATGATAAAATAGAGGCTGAGAGGCAATTATTAGCTGCAAAATTCCTAGTAAGGCCAGTTGTCCACTACACTACCCTGCCTCCATAGCACCCCAAAGCCCTTGAATCTTGCAAACTTCTTCTTGTACATTTGTTATAATCAACTGTTCATAAGGACAGGTTTTAGCCAAAGGAGGCAAGTTTTACAAATCTGAGAACAATACAAATGACTGAGCTAAAATGGTTAAATCATCAAATCCCAAATTGCTACCTTCACATTGCTGCTATTCTTGAGCTAACAATAGTTTTGCAGAGGGGGGACTCTTAAGCTAAAACCCAAATAGGAAATTTTACTTTTTCCAAAGGAACCCTGGGAGATTTTTACAGCCCTTCTACCATCCTATGGTAGGAGAGCAAGTGAGAGGGCAAGACTAAGAGTGAGAGCAAGTAAAAGAGAAAGGACATGCATGCCAGGGTACCTTGGAATGACTGCATATCTTATAATGTACATTACATGTTCACCATCCTCTGTCCATTAGAGGATGGCGAACCTCTTTGCTTCCAGCTTTACCAAAGGCTGTATAGTAATACAGAGAAACAGAAAGAGCAGAGGCTATAAAAATGACCAAAACAACTGTAAACATACTAAAGTCTCAGAACTATGGCTTTATTATTGCAAATTGTTGCATGTTCATACAAGCGAACATAATGCAAGAAATACAAATAATACTATTTATAAAAGAGTATTGATATGGGAACATGCTAAGTGAAAGAAAGCAAGCTACAAAATAATATGATTTCTATTTTTCATCCACACACACAAATACTTATGCATATATAAAAAGTGAAGTACATATACCAACGTGTTAAAGGACTTTTGATAAAGCAGGAAGATTTTTTTTTTGTCTGAGCATTAGAACTTTCTTTGTTTTCCAGTGTTTAAACACTGAACATTTGATTTTTATAAAGTCTTAAATGAAATATTCACCTAAAGACATAGGAAGATTATCACAATTCAGTGTTTAATACCTAAACAACAAACGAATGCAGGACATGAACCCAATGCACAGCACAGATGAAAATTAGCAACATAAGAAAAGGATAAAGAAATAAGATCTAAACAGATCAAAGAGGAAGACATTTCTGTAAATCTAATCTAGCTAAATATTTCGTCATTCCCTTAAGAGGAGGAATGAATTAAAGACCCAAACCATGGATTCAGCAATATGATGGACTAGAAGCCCCCATTGCATGTGCCCTCCCCACAAAGACAGCCAAAACAATGAACAACAAATTACATTTTGATGACAATAACTAGAATGTTGAAGTACACTGAAAACGTAACAGAAACCCTAGTAAGCAAAGAACCTTAGGATAGCCACATAGAGGACAGAAGGAAATACCTGGCCTCTAACATCCCATTCCCCAACTAGGATCAGCTGGTGAACAGAAGGAATTTCTCCTTGTAGGGAAAAGGCAAACAAGAAGATTCCAGCAGCCCTCATCAACACCTTAGATACCTACAGTCGTTCACCACTGGGGACTCCTGCAGTCCTCACAGGCACTAAGCCCAGCCGAGGGAGTTGTCTGGATTACATATAGCTGTGCTTCCCCCAGAAAAGGAGCTGACATCATGTTCCAGCTACTGTGGCTCATGTAGCTACTTCACCGTGTCTTCATGGAACTAGAACTACTGTTGGAGCATCTTATTGTGGGGACAAGAGGCCACAGCACCCTTTCCCCTGACACTAACCACCACCAAACCACCTCCACTCAGTGATTCAACATCCCCAAGCAGAGCTGTGAGTAGCTATTATGCCCTTCCCTGTGGGGCCAAGCAGTGGCAGAACCACTCCACCTACCCATCACAGTTGTGGCTGTGCCCTACTCCCTCACACTGGAGTTGAAACTTTGCACTCCCTCCTGAAAAATGGTGCTTGGCAGAGCAGTTCCATCAACCCTTTCCTAGTCACTGCTATGTACCGCCCCTAGGGGCCTGAGCTTAGTCTGTACACTGCCTCCCGAGGAACCTATGCCTTCTCAGAATAGCTCTGAAAGCTCCTTCCAATCACCCCTGTGCCTAGTCCCATTAGACTCAAACTGAAGCTGTATACTGCCTCCTAGGGAAACAGTGCTTTGGTGGAGCAGCTCTGCCTATACTTCTCAGTTCTACACCTGCCCTCCTGTACTAGGGCTGAAGCAACACTTGGCATCCTAGGATTAGTGCTTTGGCCACCCAGAGGAGTTGCATCTTTCTGTGCCTGAGCGGAAGTGGTACCCTGCCCCTTAAGAAAGCTATATATTGGTTGCCCAGAGCAGTCATGCCTTACCAGTGCCTAATTTGAAGCAGCATCTTGCTTCCTGAAAAACAGTGCCTAAGTCATCCAGAGTGGTAATGTACCCCAGTATCTAAACTGAAGCAGCACCCTGCATCCCAAGGAAACAGTGCCTGGTACATCTAGAGCAATCACACACCCCAGGCCTGAGCTAAAGCAGCACATTATCCTCTGGGGAATCAGTGCTTTGGCTGAGCTGAACAAATTCACAACCCAGGGCTGAGCTGACATATTACCCTACACCCTAGGGAAGCAAAGCAGTGTGTGAGCTAAGACACCCTATCCTACAGGCCAAATAATTTTAGTACCTTGCTTCCTGGAGCAGAATTAGCCCTCTAGAATCTGAATTGCTCAGATATCCTTCTCCTGGGGGTGTTGAGTCATTGATGTGCTGCTCCCTGACCTCCAGGGACCAAATGACAGTCATTTGGTCTGCCATTCTGTGCTCTGCCATTCTGAGGTACTCACTACCACTGCACCTAGCCTCATATAATCTGAGATACTGCTAAGTCCTACCATCCCAAAGTCATGATGCCTCATCCCCTAGGGCCTGAGTTGCCCTATTAACTCTGGTTTCCAAAATGCAGCCATACCCTGCTTCCTGGGCTCAAACCTCCTGGAGGTTTGGAGAGCATCCCTTCTTCCTAGAAAAGAGTCAGTGCTGTACCCCGCTCTCCAAGGATGGAATCACAACTAAAACCCAGCCCCCAAGGGCCAAGTTTTAAGGGATGTTTCAGAGTCACTGATCCTGGATCTGTGGGCAATTGACATCAACATCCAACCCTGCCACAGAAAGTGAAACCGTAACCCCAAGATCCAAGTGTCACAATATGTTCACGAGACCCTGAACCTAGAACCCTAGGTCCAAAGTCACTGAGCACCTGCATCTGGAACCCAACGCCACTGCACCTGCATCTGGAACCCAATGAAACTGCAACTGCATGTGGGCTGTGTCAGACCCAATACCAAGAGGGATCCCCTAAGCTAAGTCTCCCTATTATAGGGGAAAACAATAATAGAAACCTTTGGCCATCAAGAAGATCAACAAACTACACCAGCACTGCTGTGTCACAAAATTCTATAGCCTTGGTCACTGAGGCACTCACAATTATCACTGGAATTGATCACAGATGAAGAACCTGCACAGAGACTATGCCACTACATTTATTCAGAAACAGAGTCACCACAGCCTTCTCAACCAGAACACAAAGCCCCAACTGCAGGTGAAAATCTTCCCCTACCAAAGCCACTCTAAAATTTGAAAGAGATGATTGTTCCACCAAATAAACAGATATCAACCCAGAGACACCGGAAATATAAAAACCAAAGAAATAAAACACCACCAAAGGAACACAATAATACTCCAGTAGCAGACACCAAGAAAAAAAAAAAAAAACAAAAGATCTACAAATTGCAAGAAAAGAAATTTGAAATAATAATGTAAAGGAAAAAGCTCAGGAAAACAATTTACAATATAAATGAGAAATTTCACAAAGAGATGGAGATCATAAAAAAGAACCAAATAGGTATCATGCAGCTGAAGAAATCAATTAATAAAAAATACAATAAAGAACATCAATAGCAGGCTAGATAAAGAAGAATAAAGAATCTCTGAACTTGAAACACGTCATTTGAAATTATTCAGTCAGATTTTTAAAAACTAAAAATGAAAAAGAATGAAGAAATCCTGCAGGACTTATGGAACACCATTAAGCAAATAAATATTTGCATATGGCATTAGAAAAGGAGAAGAGATGGGAAAAGGTGTGGAAAACCTAGATGTTTAATAATATAATAGCTGAAAACTTTCCATGTCTTTTCCATATGGAAGAGATATGTATATCTACATCCAGAAAGCTCAAATGTACCAAGTACTGTCAACATAAAAAGGTCCTCTCTGAGGCACAACATAGCCAAATTGTCAAAAGCCAAAGAAAAATAGAGAATTCTAAAAACAAAGAAAAGCATGAAGTCACATATAAGGGAATCCCAACTGGACTAGCAGATTTCTCAGCAGAAAAGTTACAGGCCAGGAGAATCAGATTATATATTCAAAGTGCAGAAAGAAAAACAAAATGTGTTGGCCAAGAATACTATACCCAGTGAAGTGATCCATCAGAACTGAGAAGGAAATGAAGTATTTCCCAGACAAGCAAAAACTAAAAAAATTCAACACCGCTAGTCCTGCCTTACAAGAAATGTTTAATGGAGTGGTACATCTGGAAGAAAAATGATGATAGCCACCATGATGAAAGCATGTAAAACGATAAAACATTGGTAAAGAAGACACAAAAAGGAGAAAGAGAAAGGAATCAAGGCTTATCACTACAGAAAACCACAAAACTGTAATGATAAACAATAAGAGAGGGAGAAAGGAACAAAAGATACATGAAAAAAAAAAAAACAGAAAACAATCAACAAAATGACAGGAGTAAGTCCTCACATACCAATTAAAACCTTCAATGTTAATGAATTAAATTCTCTACTTAAAAAATACAGAGTAGCTGAAGAGACAAACCCAAGACCCAGCTATGTGCTGTCTCCAAGAGGCCCCTATTATCTGTAAAGACACATGTACACCGAAAGTGAAGGGATGCAAAAAGATATTCAACAGAAACAGAAACCAAAACCAAGCAGTAGTAGCTCTACCTACATCAGATAAAACAGAATTTAAGTCAAAACCAGTCAAAAGAGACAAAAAAGATCACTATATAATGATAAAGGGATCAATTCATTTAAAAAATATGTATCAATTGCAAATATATGCACTTAAAATGAGAGCACCCAGAAATGTAAAGGAAATATTATTAGGTCTAAAGAGAGAGATGGGCTCCAATACAGTAATAGGGTCTTCAACATCCCACTCTCAGCATTGAACATATCATCTAGACAAAAAAATCAACAAAAAAACACTGGATTTAAACTGCACTTTAAACCAAATGGACCTAACAGACATTTACAGAACAAGCAACCCATTCAACCTTTTGTACCTCCTTCAGTGTTTGTTAGGATATGCCCCTCACTTGTTAGGATATGCCCCTCCTTTTAAGACTGTTAATTCTTAAGTTTGCAGTTAAACGTGACAGTTTAAGCATCCAGTTTACCTCTGCTTCCCTATATAACAGCTTTAAAATGATAGTAATGGAATTTTTAAAAAGTAGATGTGAACAAGGGCTAAGAACAGAAAAGGGAAGAACAACAGATGAGAGACAGTAACATTTTTTAAAGCCTGAAAATGGGACAGATAAATAATCATTGTTTCTGAAAACCTACATAGGGCAAAATCAGTGAAAAAATAAACATTCACTGCAGAACCCCAGAGTAACTCAGGAATTGAAAGGTTCTGAGTATTTCTGAAAGCTGGGCATGGAGTTGGTCTGAAAGCAGGACTGGGTGAAAGTCTGTATCAAGAGTGGTCAGACCACCATATCCCTTCCTTCTCTCTTCTCTGCTAGTGGAAGCCCTGATCTTTCCTGGCCGTTAGGACAGTTCAATCATAGAAGACATGGAAACACCAAAGCTGAGGGTGGAACTGGCAATCTGTGCTGAAAAGAGGACAAATGAGTAATGTACTGCATATTCAATGCTTAGAACTGCTATCACCTCTCTCAAACCCCTTTACCTGTATGGCTCCGAGAATTCAAACAGCTAGGCTTACAACCCTCTAGTAGAATTTCTGTCACAGAAATGATCAGCTGAGAGACAAAAGCTTCCAGGAGCCATCACGGGGTTGTCTCTCAGTGAATGGAATTAAGGGCCACTGGTGCAATCACTTAACCATACACACAGCACTTACCAATAATCAGAGCTTCATTTCTTAAAGTACACCAATAAACAAAACAATTCCCCTCCCATGACCAAAGATGTCCACATCCTAATCTCTGGACCCTGTGAATATTATATTCTACATGGTAAAAACACTTGGCAGATATGATTAAGTTAAGGATTTTAACTTGTAGGGACTGTCCTTGATTATCTGGGTGGGCCCAATGTAATGACAAGGGTCCTTATAAAAGGTAGCCAGGAGGGTCAAGTAAGAAAAAAAAAAAGATGGGATGATGGAATCAGAAGTGGAGTAATGTACTTTAAAGATGGAAGAAGGGACCTACAAGCTAAGGATTCCAGGTAACCTCTAGAATTTGGAAAAAGCAAGGAAACATGTTTTCTCCTAAAGCCTCTAGAATGAAATCAGCTATACCAACACCTCAATTTTAGCCTAGTGGAATTTATTTTGAACTTCTGAATTCCAGAGCTATAAGATAAGAAACCTGTGTTGTGTTAAGCCACTACAATTGTGGTAATTTATTACAGCAGCAGTAAAAAACTAATACAAGTACAAGAATAGTCGAAGATCACTAGATATTTGAGGAGTATGTCTAACATGAAAGAAGCAGAGACCAACCCAGGCCAGATGAAAGTAAGAATTCAGAAGAAATGTAAACAGTGCACTGAACTTAAGAAAAATTTAGAATATTATAGTGGACATCCTAAGGAAAAAAAAAAAAGAAAGTAGCACATCTATAAACAAGAACAGAATATTGCCAAAACGCAATATCTAAGAAAACATAACTGAGCTTGAGTAATTGAAGAGATGACAGGACATCAAAAAGTAATGGTTCTGTTAATAGATAAACTTGCAGAAATTATCCATTAAATAGGATCTCAAATATATACGTTACATTGATGTATATGTAGACATAATAGTTAAAAATTAATTATGAAAGTCATTATTACAAAAGTTCCAGAAAAAAAGAGAAAAAAATGAATGGGAGAGAAGTATCAGATAAATAATACATAAAATGAGTGAAGTACAAAAATTACCAGATAACATACCTCCCACTGAATATTCAGTTCCGCTAATATATAAAAATTCACACCAAAATATATCACTGTAAAATTTCAGAACCCCAGGAATAAAGAAGATTATAAATGTTCTCAAACATAGAGAGGGGAGAGTGGGAGAGAGAGGAGCAAGTAATATACAAAGAATTAGGAACTAAATTGGCATTAGATTTCAACAAAAATGCCTTCAAAATTCTGAGGGGAAATTATTTCACACCTAGAATTTGATACCTAGCCAGATTATCAAACAAGTGTGAGGATAGAATAAATATATTTTCAGACACATACAGTCTCATAGAGTTTACCTTATTACCCTTTCTGATGAAACCATTTTAGAAAATGTCCCATCAAAATCAGGGAATGAAGTAAGAAAAAGGAAGAAATGGAACGAGGACTCAAGACCATACAGAAAATTCCCAGGATAATCACAGATGAAACCCCAGAATAAGAGCTATGTTCCAGACCTAGAAAGAAAAGAAAAGAGATAGGGTCGCAACAAGAAGGGGGATTTCACTAAGTAGATCATGATATTGGTTTTTTCTCTGACATGGGGACTACATTAAGATGAGTTTTATAATTCCTGATAATTTCAAAACAACAATGAAAATATTAAAAACAATGCTTATTCAAAAAAGTCATTTTGTGACTCAGCTATAATTTTATTTTCAGCCCTATGAGATCATATTCCATATTTTTATAACACATCTTATAATGAATTGATGAAATTCATAGGTATATAACTTCCCTATGTTCACAACATAAAGAAAAACATCAATGCTACATCCTAACTGAAATATGATGAAGAAATACAGAAAAGTAAAATTTAATGAAATAACATTCTAATATGTAAATAAACAGATTTGGCTACTGATTACATTAACAGATACAATAAAGTAGCAGATATTGCATCTAATTGAGAATCTTCATGAATGTAAGAGCTATAAATATAGACTGACATATATTAATGTATTAACAATTAAAATAGCACCAGGGGTGTTTGGAAGCATATGATTTTCCAAATAGTGTGCAAGTCTTAATAAACCTCCAAACAAAAAATGACAATCTTTCATTGATTAGTCTGGTGGTTAATTCCTAGAAAATTCGGCATGTAATGAAACGCTATTAGAAATACTGTGTTTTTATGTAAAATTCCAATGGGTTCTAGGCTCAGATATTTATAAATGAGTTTTTTATCTACACTAAGGTACCTATGCACAGCATTTCAGCAGGACACTCAGGTGGGGTGCAGGACAATTCTTTGACCATGCATTGCACTAGGTCTAGTAGCCCTGGACTCCATCCATTAAGCATCACTTGTGCCCAAAACCATTGTCAACTCTAAAAAATGCTCCCACACATTTTCAAAAATCCTTGCAAAGGTCTTTGCAATCTCCTCCACAGTGTCCCTCCTAATTAACCCATACCCCTTTCTCACTTGCTTAACCCCTAGCACAGTTGTGGGCACATGTCTTCATTGCTGTGTTCCAATCAAGCCTAGGAAGCTGCTTGTTTCTCTATGCTCTGTGTATCTTGTTCCCCATCTATGACTACAGTGTTATCAGGGAATCACCTTGACAGCATCAAATCCCTCAACCTAATTATTATAACGTCATAATGAACAATCATTAACAATGACTATTCCTGCATCCATTGAGAACTAATTTATTTAGTGATAATGAGAAACGAAACACTGATTTCACCAAACATTGTGAAAAAGAGGATGGGAGAAGGGGAATAATGTATGTTGGAGGCAAATTGAGTTTAAAAGAGTTAAACCTTTATCTTTCATATCTGTCATAATAAAAATAAAAACTCAATATGTAATATCTAAAACTGAAGAATCAAGAACCACAAGTATAACTATGTTATATAGAAAAATGGTGGCAAATACCAGAAGCATTGACAGAATGAAAAGTGGTGGCTCTTGAAAGCAGGACTGGCAGTAGGGAAAAAGAGGTCAAAGGTCTGCTGGTTTTCATTGTAAACCTTGTAACATTATTACTCTTTCCAGAAACAGAACATCTATGGCTTACTTTGATGAAACTTTAATTGACAAAATCGCTAACTCCTTCCCCTGCTTCAAGGCGAAACAGTCACAGTTACTGTTACCTTGCATGAAATGATTTTATTAAATAAAATCTTACTATAGATTCAGTTATCTGGTTTCAACTTGTGCTAAAGCTAGTTCTAACAGGAATAAGATATTGAAACTGTCACGCATACTCTAATATTATCCTTGGTTAACCGTGTCTGTGGTGCCAACTACACACCCAGTCAAACATCTAAAGTTACCAACTGGCTGCAGAGTCGGTGCCCTGGTTACAAAACACTGACCAGCTGCAGGAAACATAGAGGGGAAAATGTTATGCCTTCGCTACTGAGCACAATCCATGCTCAGTGCTAACGCTCCTATGTCAGTCCATAAATTATAATGGCTAACACTGGAACATTAACACCACCCAAAAACACACTCGTAAGCAAGCCCAAGTGGCAAAATGAGGTCATGGAGAGGCTTAAATCTATTTTAGGATATATCTTGAACACCAGTATAGTTCCTTTGACACCACCTGTTCTCATTTGGAGGACTGTATATTTAAGTCCCACAACAGCAACTGGGCTTAAACCCAGTGCTGACTCTACAATCCAGTTCAGGATAAATGCCGTCTTGTCGTTAGGTGTTGACCTTTAAATGAGACATTTAAGTCCCTTTGACAACATTCCCCACCTTCTGCTTAATTGGCACAGTATAAAAGATGTGGCTGAGAGAGCATTCAACAGTGGTCATAGCTGCCTGCATAATATCATGGTAAAAGAAGCATGTGAAAAAATAGATGGATAATATAATCCAATACAATAAATCACTTTTGCTGAGGATCACAGTGGCATCAAGATGACAACTCGTACTCACACTAGGAATTTACTTATTCTCCATAAAATTATTCTTGCCCCATTTCATAATGAAATCAGTGTTTGGGATGAGTACGTACCTTCATATATAACATCTGCCAGTACCTTGAAAAAGAGATGAGCTTATGTCCAGATTTCTTTCAAAGTCACAATTCCCAAGTGTGGTCAAGTTGGTATAACTTGGTTTTAAAGCCATCAAAGAACTCTTTAATAATTAACTTAAAATCATTTCAAATAATATGTGATATGGTATGGATGTGTGTCTTCACGAAATCTCATGTCGAATTGTGATCCCCAGTGTTGGAGGTGGGGCCTGGTGGGAGGTGACTGGATTAGGGGGACGATTCTTCATGAATTGTTTAGCACCATCCCCTCAGTGTTGTTCTCGTGATAGCGAGTGAGTGAGATACTCAGAGATCTGGTTGTTTAAAAGTGTGCGACACCTCCCCGCTCTCTCTCCTGCTCCAGACATTGCAGTCATGTGAAGTGCTGGCTTTCCTTTTGCCTTCTGCCCTGATTGTAAGTTTCCTGAGGCCTCCTAAAAGCTGAGCAGATGTCCGCGTCATGCTTCCTGTACAGCCTCAGGAACTGTGAGCCAATAAAACTTCTTTTATTTATAAATTACCCAGTTTCAGGTATTTCTTTATAGCAGTGCCAGAACAGATGAATATAGTATGTAAATCAAAATATAAATTACTGATTTCCTTCAGAGTACAAAGGAATTGGTTAGCAAAAGTTAGAAATTAAAGACTTAAAGTTTTTGCCACAAAAATTTTCAGTTGCTTTTTGCTGAATTTAACAAATGCTTCTGCACTTGAGAAAATGAACGCATGTTGTTTTGCAGCATTGGAAAGTATTTATAATGTGTTCATCATGTGCTCAAAAGTAAACCACTGGCTTCCAAACCTTTTGAGTCTTTCCATTTTCTCCCAGCACCTAATACTGCTTTCCCTCCCCTGTAGTTCACAATAAATGCTGATTACATGAAATTTTGTGCACAACTAACAAATAAATGACTATGAATCTAAAGTTCTCCTTACCACTGATAACACAGACAATTTATATGATTATTGAGAAATGACAGGTTTCGTTTTCCATTTCTGGCTTGTTTTGTTTTGTTTTTTTTTTTTTTTTTTTTTTGAGACGGTCTCACTGTTACCCCAGCTGGAGTGCAGTAGTGTGATCTCGGCTTACTGCAATCTCTGCCTCTTGGGTTCAAGCAACTCTCGTGCCTCAGCCTCCTGAGTAGCAGGGACCACAGGTGTGTGCCACCCCGTGCCCAGCTAATATTTGTATTTTTAGTAGAGACGGGGTTTTACCATGTTGGCTAAGCTGGCCTTGAACTCCTGGCCTCAAGTGATCTGCCTGCCATGGCCTCCCAAAGTGCTGGGATTAAAGTAGGTTTTGTTTTTCACTAAACCAGTATTTATTATGCATTTTTATTTTCCAGGCAATACGCTAGTCAACAGAGATAAACAGAAGGGCGAATCAGATGTAGTTCCTGCCCAAGGATTTCACACTCTGTCTTCACTGCTCTTCCTTGTTTCTAAAACTATTCTTTACAACAACACAAGCTTAGTAACACACTCAAATTACAATTGCATATCTTGTTTTGCTCTTTTGCAGCCCTGAATAGGTTGGCTGGTGAGGGTAGGAGGTAAATGAAAGCTCAGCACAGAATTAATAGGTTAGACTAAGGTTATAGTCACATATATGTGAAGTTGAAGAACATTTAACTCTATTTTTCATTGTTTATAACACAGGGGAAAAAATGAAAAATTAAAATAAAACAAGACTCCAAAACATGGGGTAGTATCATTTGCACATCAAGAAAATTTTAATAAAGAAGCAAAACAATATAATATCTCAAGAAATTTGTGTTATCATAGAACTCATCTGGACAAATACTTTTGAATCCCTTCTATAGGACTTCTCTGAATAGATCTACTAGTGAATCCATGTTTGAACATAGCTAGTGAGAAGGGACTTCCATCAGGCATGATCCATTCCTCTTATTGCTGCCATTTAAAGACAAATACTTCAAAAGATAACGTGTTTTTCCCACCCCCTACTACCCACCACTCCTGTCAAAACAATCCCTATGCTTTCATTCGTCAATAATCTCACTGCATTTTAAGTCCACATCTGCCTGGGGCTCTCTTCCAAGAATATATCAGTTTACTTTTGTCCCTCCTAAAAGGTGAAACACAGAAATGAACCCAAACCTCTAGGGTGTACCCGTACAAAGGGGTTGATTAGAACCATGAATTCCCTTAGATGAGACACTACGATGCTTTTGAAGTAATCTATCATTCTGTTACTGTCTCAAGCAACAGCTTTATAGCCACATTCATAAAAATAAAATTTGAGTTATCATCTGGTTGTCTTCCTTTCATGTAAGTTTTTAAGTTCTATAGGCCTAAATCTAGTTCTAGGCCTATAGAATTAGACACAAATGTAATCAACCCTCAAGCATTTTTCATAATGGCCTTCCATAATGAAGAATGTAAAATAGTAGATTTAAAGTCAAACAGAAGTAAAAAGATCAGCAAAATGGAATCTCTGTGGAATCTTTGTGCCAAGTAGACATTATAGGATACAAAATCTATTTAATAAATATATCGTTTTCACCTCTAGGTCAGATATATCTAAACTACAGTCCGAGGTCCATTCTTAACCTACCAAAACACTACTCTTGATTTTATAGATAAGGCTAGAATTTCTTGGGAATAGATTTGAAATTGTGTAATCTAATTTTTTTTAAAATTCTGAACACATAGTTTCCGCTTCTCTCCTATTCCAGACAGAGTGTGTCTGGAGCACATATTATATGCACATGTTGTAGTAATAACATTTGTATTATAATTTATATGTTCACTAGGCAGACTTTCTCAAAAGACTACATTCCTTGAAAGAAGAAATTTTTTCCAATTTTATTTCTCCAACATGTGGAAAGTTACCTGGACTAGAGTACATGCCTTCTTTGTGTTGGTTGAATGAATATGAAAGAGCCACACTCCTTATCAAATGTCAAGCTATTATAAAGCTAAAATAATAAGATACTGTGGAATTGATAAAGATTTAGAGAAATAGACAAATAAAACAGAAAAAAAGGGCCCAGAAAGATTCCTACACCTATATCAAGCATACATCACAAAGCAATGCTAATTAGGGAAATGTTGGACTATTCTTAAATTGTGTTGAGACAGTAGGCTAACCATATAAAAAAATGCAAACTCAAATCCCTATCTCACATTATATGCAAAATACTAATCCCAAGTGAATTAAGTAGCTAAATATAGAAAGAAAAACTGTACATCACGTAAAATGAAAAATATCTTTACAACATCAGAGTAATGATTTTTTTACAAGTGAACTTGCGTGCGTGCAAATCCACACACAAAGAACTCAGAAAGCTTAGCAAAAACTTTTGATAAACTTGACCATAACAAAACTGAAACCTTCAGTGCATCAAAATAAATTGCTGACTGGGGAAAGATCATTATAACACCAATAATCATAAATAATTATTATTCAAAAATAACTGCTAGGATCCAATAAACTAATATAAAAACGAAAGCAAACTCAGGAAAATAGACAAAATACTTAAATGGGCAATTGATAGAAAAGGAAGCCTGAATGGCTAATAAACACCTGGAAAGATACCCCACCTCCTTAGTAATAAGAGAAATAAATATGAAAACCACAATGAGGAGCCACTGCATAAGAGGATAGCAAAAAAGAAGTCTGAATATGTTGGTGAGGACACAGCACAAAGATGACTTTTACGCACTGCTAGTGGGAGTACAAGCTCACACAACTCTGGAGAGCATTCTGATAACATCCAGTAAAGCTGAACTGTCTATACCCTGTGACTTAACAATTCCACTCCACAAGACAAACCTCTGAAAACCACTTGCAATTGTCTTAGAGCTATTTTCTAGTATTACAATTCTTCTCTTCATGGGTATGTGGCAGTATTGCACAGCTGTAACCTAATCATTTGAAATTAAATGTGGCAGTGTAATTTTCTATGGCCAGTACAATCTGAATGGAAGGAACATGGGTCAATTCTGGGTGAGAGTTTTTAAGAGACTGTAAATGATTTACCTCAGTGATTTCCCCAGCTACAGTGGCCAGAGTATTGCAGATGGTGGAGTTTCCATCAGTCTGGGTTCCACCCAAGGTGGACATATAGAATAAAATGTACATCTTGGGTGGGATCCAGACTGACAGAACATCCAGCATCTGCAATACAAAATCCAAACCAAAATAAAATAAAATATTTTATTTTAGGCCATTGAGATTTGAGCTTAGCATAGTATATCCCATCCTAATAGATACACAGTCTAAATGTTCATTGATAGGTGAACAGATCACTAAATAAATTATGATATATTCATATGACGAAATACAAGGAAGCAGCAAAAATGAAAGGCTCATGTAAATATGGATAAATCATATAAATGTAATGTTAGAAGAAAAGAAAGTTGCAGAAGAACATATACTATGGAATATGAGTTTCAACAATATTAGTAGTAATTTATTTTTTAAGCTGGGTGGTAAATATATTTGAGTAGGTTATTAATATTTGTATCACATTTTTAATGAAATATAAAGGTTTTTTTGTTTGTTTTTTTAAGACAGAATTGTGCTCTGTTGCCCAGGTTGGAGTACAGTGGCACAATCTCAGCTCACTGTAAGCAAGCTCTGCCTCATGGGTTCACGCCATTCTCCTGCCTCAGCCTCTAGACTAGCTGGGATTACAGGCACCTGCCACCACGCCCAGCTAATTTTTTGTATTTTTAGTAGAGACGGGGTTTCACTGTGTTAGCCAGGATGGTCTTGATCTCCTGACCTCGTGATCCGCCTGCCTCAGCCTCCCAAAGTGCTGGGATTACAGGCATAAGCCACCGCGTCCGGCCTGGAGTTAATTTCCAGTTTTATTCTACTGTTGTCTGAGAGAGTATGTGACACAATTTCAATTTTCTTAAATTTATTAAAACTTTCTTAAATTTATTTAGACTTGTTATGTGACCTATTATATGGCCTATCTTGGAGAATATTCCATGTGATGGAAAAAAATGTATATTCTGCATTTGTTCGGTAGAATGTTCTGTAAATATCTGTTAAGTCCATTTGTCCTAGGGTACAGTTTAAGTCCATTGTTTTTTTGTTGACTTTTTGTCTTGATGACCTATCCAGCACTGTCGGTGAAGTACTGAAACCTCCCATTATTAATGTATTGCTATCCATCTCATTTCTTATGTTATGTAGTAACATGAATTTGGGAGCTCCAGTCTTAGGTGCATCTATCTTTAGGATTGTGATATTTTCCTGTGGGACTAATCTTTTTATTATTACATAATGTCCCTCTGAAATTTTTCAATTTCCTCTTAATTTCTTCCTTGACCCATCGGTCATTCAGGAGCATTTTGTTTAACTTCCATGTATTTGTATAGTTTCCAAAATCTCTCTTGTTATTTCTTTTCCTATTCCATTGTGGTCAGAGAAGACGCTTGATATTATTTCTATCTTCTCAATGTTTTAAGACTTGTTTTATGACCTAACATATCATCTATCCTTGAGAATGATCTATGTGTTGAGGAAAAGAATATGTATTCTTCAGTCATGGAATGAAATGTTCTGTAAATATCTATATTAGATCCATTTGGTCTTCCGTAATGCAGATTAAGTCTGATGTTTCTTTACTGATCTGTCTGGAACATCTGTCCAATGCTGAAAGTTGGGTGTTGATGTCTCCAGCTATTATTGTATTGGGGTCTATCTCTAACTCTAATAATATTTGCTTTATATATCTAGATGCTCCAGTGTTGGGTGCATATATATGTTCAATTGTTATATGCTCCTGCTGAATTGACCCCATTATCATTATACATTGATCCTATTTGTCTTTTCTTATAGTTTTTCTCTTGAAATCTATTTTGTCTGATATAAGTACAGCTACTTCTGCTCTTCTTTTTGTTTCTTTTGGCATAGAATATCATTTTGCATCCCTTTATTGTCAATCTATGTGTGTCTTTATAGGTAAAGTGTTTCTTGCAGGCAACAGATTAAAGGGTTTTGTTTTTTTCATCCATTCAGCCACTCTGTGTCTTTTGATTGCAGAGTTTAGTCTATTTACATTCAATGTTATTACTGATAAGTACAAATTTACTCTAGCCATCTTGCTGTTTATTTTCTGCTTGTCCTGTGGTCTTCTCTTCCTTCTTTCTTTCCTTCCTGTCTTCCTCTAGTGAAATGTGATTTTATCTGGTGATATAATTTCTTAGTTTTTATTTTTTTGTGTGTATCCATTGTATGTTTTTCTGGTTAGAGGTTACCATGAGGCTTGCAAATACTAATTTAAAATCAATTATTTTAACCTGATAACAACACAGTTTGTATTAACAAATAAATAAGCAAAAAGAAAATTAAAACTCTATGCATTGACTTTATTCCCCTGCTTAACTTTGTTATCTGTATTTATATCTTATTGTACTAATTATGTCTTATAAAGTTATTATTTTTGATTGGTTCTTCATTTAGTCTTTGTACTTAGTATCACAGTAGTTTACACACCAGTTACAGTGGTGTTTTTCTAGGTACTTATTACTACCAGTGAGTTTTGTACCTTCAGATAATTTATTGTTCATTAACATCCTTTTCTTTCTGACTAAAGTACTCTCTTTTGCATTTGTTTTACGACAGGTCTGATATTGATGAAATCCCTCAGCTTTTGTTTGTCTGGGAAAGTCTTTATTTCTCCTTCATGTTTGAAGAATATTTTTGTCAGATACACTATTCCAGGGTAAAAGTTGTTTTCCTTCAGCACTTTAAATGTCATGACATTGTTTCTTGACCTGAAAAGTCTGCTGACAGACGTATTGGATCTCCATTTCATGTTGTTTCTTTTCCTGCTTTTAGGATCCTTTCTTTAACCTTAACTTCTGGGAGTCTGATTATTACATGCCTTGAGGTAGTCTTTTTGGGTTAAATCTGCCTGGTGTTCTATAACCTTCTTTTACTTGGATATTGATGTATTTCTCTAGGTTTTAGAAGTTCTTTGTTATTATTCCTTTGAATAAACTTTCTACCCACATTTCGCTTTTTTTTTTTTTTTTGATATGGAGTCTTGCTCTGTCACCCAAGCTGAAATGCAGTGGCATAATCTCACCTCACTGCAACTTCTACCTCCTGGGTTCAAGCAATTCAGCTTCCCAAGTAGCTGGGATTACAGGTATATACCACCATGCCTGGTTAATTTTTTGGTGGTGGTGTATTTTTAGTAGAGACAGGATTTCATCATGTTGGCTATGGTTGACCAGGCTGGTCTCAAACTTCTGATCTCAAGTGATCCACCTACCATGGCCTCCCATAGTGCTGGGATTAAAAGTGTGAGCCACTATGCCCAGCCATATATCTTTTTCTACCTCCTCTTTAAAGCCAGTAACTCTTAGTTTTTCCCTTTTGGGGCAATTTTTCTATCTCCTCTGACTGTGTATTTTCAAATAGCTTGTGTTCAGGTTCACTAATTTTTCTGCTTGATCAATTGTGCTATTAAAGGTCTTTCATGCATTCTTCAGCATGCCAATTGCATTTTTTAGCTCCGGAATTTCTGCTGGACTCTTTTTAATTATTTCAATATATTTGTTAAATGTATCTGATAGACTTCTGAATTCCTTCTCAGTGTTATCTTGCATTTCTTTGAGTTTCTTCAAAACAGCTTGTATTAGTCCATTTTCACACTGCTGATAAAGACACCTATGACTGGGCAATTTACAAAAGAAAGAGGTTTAATGAACTCTCAGCAGTTTCACGTGGCTAGGGAGGCCTCACAATCATGGCAGAAGACAAGAGAAAAGCTTGTGCCAGAAAATTCACCTTTATAAAATCATCTCGTCTCATGAGACTTATTCACTATCATGAGAATAGCAAGGGAAAGACCTGCCCTCATGATTCAATTACGTCCCACTGGGTCCCTCCCACAACACAACGAAATTATGAGAGTTACAAATTCAAGATGAGATTTGGGTGGGGACACAGCCAAACCATATCACAGTTATTTTGAATTCTCTGTCTGAAAGGTCACATCTGTTTCTCCAAGATTGGTCCCTGGTGCCTTATTTAGTTCACTCAGTGAGGTCATGTTTTCCTGGATGATGCTGATGCTAGTAGATATTCTTCAGTGTTTGGCAAAGAAGAGTTAGATATTGATTGTAGTCTTCACTGTGTGGGCTTATTTGTATCTGTCCTTGGGAAGGCTTTTCAGATATTTGAAAGGACTTGAGTGTTGTGTTCTAAGCTACATCCACATTAAGAGGCACCCCTAAGCCCAGTAATGCTGTGATTGTGCAGATTCATAGAGGTACCACCTTGATGAGCTTGGACAATATCTGGGAGAATTATCTGGAATACCAGGCAGAGACTCATGTTCTCTTCCCTTACTGTGTCCCAAACAAACAGTCTCTTTTTCTCTGTGTTCTGACCTAAAGCTGGATGTGGAGTAACACAAGCACTCCTGTGGCCACCACCACTATGACTGCACTGGGTCATACCTGAAGCCAGTATATCACTGGGTCTCATTTAATGCCTGCTGTTATCATTCCTTGGCTACTGACAATGTTTGCTTTGGGCCCTGGGGCTCTTCAATCAGATGGGGCAAAGCCTGCCAGGACTGTGTCCTTCCTTTCAGAACAGTGAAGTTCCCTAGCCCCTGAGTGGGTCTGGAGGTGCCATCCAGAAGTCAGGAACTAGAGTCAAAAAACCTTAGAATTCTGCCTGGTATTCTATTGTACAGTGCATCAGCTAGCAGTCAAACCACAAGATGCAGTCTTTCCCACTCTTCCCTCCCCTTTCCAAAGGCAGAGGAGCCTCACCCCGAAGCCACCACCACCCCAGGCCATGATGAATAATGCCAGATTACCACCAATGTTCCCTTAAGGCTCAAGGACTCTTAAGTCAGCTTCCCATGAATGCTGCCTGGTGTGGGACTCACTTTTCAGGGTAGTGGGCTCCCCTCTGGCCCAGGGCAGGTCCAGAAATACTATCCAGGAATCAAGTTCTGAAATCAGAAACCCCAAGAACTCAGTTGGTGTTCTATAATCCTGTGGCCGTGTGCTGTTACCTAAGGTGCAAGACAAATCCTCCTTCACATGTCCCCCTGCTTTTCTCAAGCAAAAGGAGTTATGCCACATAGCCACCACAGTTGGTAATGTGCTGTGTCTCACCTGAAACTAGTTAAGTATCAGAGGCTCACCCAAGGCCCTCAGTGTAGTACCTTGGTATCCCTGCTGCTTATTTGGGGCCCAAGGGCTCTTCAGTTAGCAGGTGATGAATGCTGCCAGGACTGGGTTCTTTCCTTCAAGGTAGTGGGTACCCTTCTGACCCAGAGTATGTCTAGAAATGTCATCTTGGAGCTAGGACCTGGAATGGGGGCCTCACAACTCTGACTGGTATCCTGTGGGTGAGTTGGTATCCAAGATGCAAAAGAAAAGTCCTCCTGACTCTTCCCTCTCCTCCCCTCAAGTGGAAGAAAGAGGTCTCTTTTGGAGCTGTAAGCTATGCGGCCTGGGGTTAGAGGAAGGGTAATGCCAGGATTCCCTTGGTTGCCCCAACTGGTGTTTCAGAATGTCATGTGCCCCCCACCCCAGTCCACTGTGTCTGAGCCTAGCTCAGCACTAGGAAGCACCTAGGAGTTGGAGTTGCAGTCCTTACTGCCTAGACTACCTTTCAAGTTCATTTAGAGACACAGGGCACTGTAGCCCATGGTGGTAAAGTTAAATGAGAGCTCAAGTTTGGCAGACCACTGTGATTCCACTTCGGCCAGGCCTGATTTAAATGCTCCCTCAATGGGCAGGTAGCAGCTGAGTTTGGTCTAGTTTTCCTTTCTGCTCTTATAGGACAGCACGGAGTTCAATGCCTCGTAAGTGCTGTGCTCTCTCTCCCCCAGTGCCCAGAAATGTTCTCTACACCACCCACTGCTGCAGCTGCCTCGGGGGAAGGTGGGTGGCGTCCACAATTCAGAACTGTTTTTTCTATCTCTTTAGTGCCTCTTTCAGTGACATGAGATTAAAACTAGGTACTGTGAGGGCTCACCTGATTTTTGGTTCTTATGAATGTGTTTCTTCTGTGTAGATAGTTACTAACTTGGCGTCCTTGCAGAGGGGACGATCGGTGGAGCCTTCCATTCCGCCATCTTGCTCTGCGTCTGTCTGTAGCAGCAGCTCTGCATACTGATTTCATCCACGTCCACAGGCTGCCTGAAGCTTCTCTTGTTGTTTGTTTTATATTTGCTTAATGGCGATGCTGGGCTAGTTCAATAAAGTCTATTTTTTTTCTGCAGCATACAGCCTCTGATGCTCCTACACAAATATTTTTTCTTTATTTTTTCTCTTTTGGCCTGGCTTCCTAGAAGGCTCTCCTGTGTTATCCCCATTTAGTGATCAGACGCTGATTGATCAGAGGTTTTAACAAGCCCCGTGAACCAGTGAGGTTTTCACCTTTTACTCTTCAATCTGTGAATGTGGTAGAGATTGCTTTCATGGTTTACAAAGTCTATGCGTTTCCCTGCATACAACTAGGAACTGGTAGCTTAATGGTTGTCTCTCTGGTTGCTCCTCAAAGCAGGCAGCCCTGGGCATGTGCACAGTCTTCCTAGGCACCAGGGAAAACTATGATTTTTGCAAGGCTCTCTTTGACTTTCTTCTTCCCTTAATTTCTCTGTTAAGATTCTGCTAGGTCTGACTCTATTGGTATCAACCCAGCTGTTATCCATCACTTATTGCTAGCTAATCACTCTATTGCTTTAACACCCCGAGGCATAAATTGTTCCACGGTCTGATTGAAATACTGTGGGGATCTTTGGCACAGACGGGTCACGGCCAGTCTTTCAGCATTTCTCTAACTCTCCCCTTTCCCTAAGCAGAAATTTTGTTACGAAGCAAGAGCTGAGAGAGAATAGTGAACTTACCGATCTAGCTGGATCCTCTCTACAGAACAGGAGTAGTGTGTGAGTGTGAGGATAGTGGGGGTGGGGTTCTGCCACCCAGTTGCCATCACAGCCCTGTATAGACCTTCTGCAGCCAGAGTCAAAGAGCATAAAAGTTGCTGAGTTTTGCCATCTTACTATTCTAGCCAGATTAGCTTTTTTGCCCTAGGAAGTTGGGGATGATGGGATCTGACACTTGGCTGCCAACCCCAGTAGAGCAGCTCTCCCGTAACACAGAGCTGTGTAGAATTAAGGGACTGTATTTTTTTTTTTTTTTTTTTTTTTTTTTGAGACGGAGTCTCGCTCTGTCACCCAGGCTGGAGTGTAGTGGCGCGATCTCGGCTCACTGCAAGCTCTCCTTCCCAGGTTCACGCCATTCTCCTGCCTTAGCCTCCCAAGTAGCTGGGTAGGTGCCTGCCATCGTGCCCGGCTAATTTTTTTGTATTTTTAGTATAGACAGGGTTTCACCATGTTAGCCAGGATGGTCTCGACATCCTGACCTCGTGATCCGCCCACCTTGGCCTCCCGAAGTGCTGGGATTACAGGCGTGAGCCACCGCACCCGGCTGAGGGACTGTGTTTTTAACCAGTTTCCTCATCCAGATACTATATACCTCATAAGAGATGGAAATGGAGGAATGGACACTGCTGCCACCCACTCATATCGTCTTCTGTAGCACGGGTCTGTGAAAAATCCGATTTGCCAATGTTTACCAGCTTCCCAATCTACCAGGAATAGCTCTCCTACCCAAGGAAGTTGAGGGATATAGGATCTAGCACTCAACTGTTGCTGAATAGAACAGCTTTTCCAGAACACAGTTGTAAATAAACAGGGGCAGTCCCTAACTCAACTGCCACACCTTCGTGAAAGAGTCCATAGATCTTATTAAATAAATATTCCTCAATAGGTAGCAAACCCCATGATGAATCTCCAGACTCTGAAGAATTGTCTTTGCTAATTTTGACCCATTTAATTGCTGTCTCTCTGGGTTTCCTCCAGGTCCTCATATCTTGTTTACTATGGTGAGTTTTAAGAATTTATATTTTCTTTAATTTAAAACTTCAATTTCCTAAATTTAAATATAAGAATTTAAGAAAACATTAAATAGTTACAGAATCTGAACCATCTGTTTTATTTTAAAATTTTTTAAGAAAGAATTGTTTATAAAAGATTTCTACATCTTTGATTCATATAAATTTATAATACATCCTAATATAAAGTTTATATAATACAGTATATATTTTATATCATATAAATCAAAGGTTATAATGTAACCTTTATAATCTAATTTTTAATATTTACATATATAAACTATCTGAAATTTAAATGTTATTTCATCATATAATGTAAAGTATGGTTTGATTTTTTTTATATTGTCCTTACTAATTAGCCAAATCTCCAGTACCTTTTTAAATATAATTTCTGCTTACTATACACTTTTTTTGGTTTATTTTTGGGGGTTTTCTGGAGGGAGACAGTCTAACTCTGTTGCCCAGGCTGGAGTGCAGTGGCACGATCTCAGCTCACTGCAACCTCCACCTCCCGCCACCACACCCGGCTAATTTTTGTGTTTTTAGTAGAGATGGGGTATCGACATGTTGGCCAGGCTGGTCTCAAACTCCTGGTCGCAAATGATCTGGCCACCTCAGCCTCCCAAAGTGCTGGGATTACAGGTGTGAGCCACCACACCCAGCCTCTTCTTACTATACAGTTTTTAACATATACATGTGTCAATTACTAGATTTTATTCTGTTAATAGATCTAATCTTGACACACTATTTTGACTGCAGATTTATCACTTACTTTAATATTTGTTAGTGCATATATTAAACCTCTTATCCTCTCTATATTGATGTTATAGCTGTTACTATAGCTCATCATATTATATAACTGCAAAATCATTTCATCAGGTAGAGCCAAAAATGCACTATACTATTGACCTTACAGAACTGATATAAATTGAGGGCACTCTGATATCTTTAAATCCTGATTCTTCCTACCTGAGAATAGGGTAGATAACTACTTAATTCTTTTGTCCTTTACTAAATGTTTTGCACTTTGTAAAAAGAGATCTTCCAAGTTTCACTTAAATAAATTTATGTTGTTATTCTGAAAGGCATTTTTTCCTTTATATTTTTGATAGTTATTGCTATCTGTAAGAACTCTATGAATTCTTGTATATGAGAATTCCCTTATTGAACTCTGTTTCTACTATTAGACCTCAGGGCTTTACAATCAATTCTTTTAGTTTTTCCAGGTAACCAATCCTACAAATTAAAAATAATTATATTTCTAATATATAATTAATAATCCATAATTATAAATAATAAGAATTACATGATTACTTTTACAGTTTCCGTTTCTTGTATTATATTACTGACTAAACATTCTAAGACAAAACTAAATAATAATATTGACCTGCATTATTAGTAGGCATGTATTTGTCACAGGGATGATAACTCTCCAGCACCCCCAGCCCAACATGGCCTACCTAGGCCAGCCTCAAACCTAAAAATCTCGAAACAGAAACTATTCTCTTTCTTACCTTGCTAGGTATCCAGTGGTCTTCTTGGGGTCATCAGCATGCTGGGATATATCACAAAAGCATCTTCCCTAGAAAACAGAATCAAATGGAGTATGAGATTTTAAACCGCCAAATTGGCACAAAACTACCTCAAACTATAACTAAATGACTATCAAGCAAGGTCTCAAGGCACAGACAACATGATTTTGATTCTCAAAAAGTCTGGCCAGGTGAGGACTCCAGACACATACTTTCTTTGGCTTGATTAGGTAAGCCAAATACATTCAGTGTTTTGGTTCTTTCTCAGAGTAACTCCCATGATAGTTCCTCTTCTCTAGTCAACTGGCCTCAGCATTTCCCAGGTTATGGATTTAATATGAGGTCATTCAGTGTCAAGGTTTGGGAATGTGAACTTCTAAATCCAAGGCCCTCCCTCCTTAGCTTCACTATTCTGGGCTCTCACAACCCAAAATCAAGTATAACACTCTTTTCTGACCATCTTGCTTCACTCCTTTCCTTTTAAATTGCCTTCAGCGTCTATATTCTTATTCAAAATGAAACTACCCTCAGTATTTTAATAATAAACAGGGAAAATAAATGCAAATTTAGTATCTGTTATGTGCGAGGTACTGTGCTAAGCTATTTACATACTTTATATAATCTTCACCACAACCCTATAAAATAGATTCTGTTTTTATTTCTTTTTTTTTTTTTTTTTTGAGACGGAGTCTCGCTCTGTCGCTCAGGCTGGAGTGCAGTGGCCGGATCTCAGCTCACTGCAAGCTCCGCCTCCCGGTTCACGCCATTCTCCTGCCTCAGCCTCCCGAGTAGCTGGGACTACAGGCGCCCGCCACGTCGCCCGGCTAGTTTTTTGTATTTTTAGTAGAGACGGGGTTTCACCGTATTAGCCAGGATGGTCTCGATCTCCTGACCTCGTGATCCGCCCGTCTCGGCCTCCCAAAGTGCTGGGATTCTGTTTTTATTTCTATCTTACAGGTAAGGAAAATGAGACTTATGGGGTAAAATGTACTTTCAAATATTACTCTACACTTCCTTTAGTTTTTCACAGTTAGTTTAAATATTTGCATTAAGTTTAGAATACTTTCCTTCATACCAAATATATATCCTTCTATTACTGTTTCACAAAACATTTTCTTCATACATTGAAACTGAATTTCACAAATGCCTTTTAGCATACACTGAGATCACCACAAAATTTTTCTTTCTATGATCTCTTAATATGATGAATTGTTTTAATAAATGTTTTACTTTTACAATTTCTTTGCAGGTCTCAGACAAAGTCAGCATCTGCACAATGTATTAGTATTTTAATATAATGTTGTATTTGAGTCGATATTATTTATTTAGGGGTTTTGAATCTTTATTCCTAAGTAAGCTAGCTATTTTTGCAATTCATAAAATGAACTGGGGAACAATTCATCTTTTTCTAAACTTAATAAAATATTAATAGCAGATTATTTTAATACAGTCTATATTGGAATTACTATTATTTATTTAGGATTTTTGAATCTTTGTTCTTAAGAGAACTGGCTATATTTTTTATTCATAAAATTTGAATTGGGGATCAATTCATCTTTTCCTACACTTAGTAACATTTAAAATAATACAGAAATTGCTTTTTTCCTTGAAGGTTTGGGGAAAATTATCCTTAAAATATTCTTTACCTGGTATTTTCTTCAGAGTTAGTTCTTTAACAACCTTCTTAATTTATTCTGTGAATATTCAAATTTTCTATTCCCTCTTACATTATTTTTAGCACTTCACGTTTTCCTCAAGAAAACTGTCCATTTTATTAAGCTTG
The DNA here is from genome assembly GCF_009764315.1 of Trachypithecus francoisi. Lineage (NCBI taxonomy): Eukaryota > Metazoa > Chordata > Mammalia > Primates > Cercopithecidae > Trachypithecus > Trachypithecus francoisi. The sequence continues at coordinate 15,372,279 of NW_022681461.1, forward strand.
TCAAATTAATTACCAAAAAAGGTGACTAATGACATATACTTTTACTATTTTATCTCCTACATATCTTATATTGAAATCATTTTCTCCATCAATTGCCCCATTGCTGAGCTTCTACTCTGTGCCTAGCACTGCTCAGGGTGCTGGGTAATTACTAATGAACAAAATATACGGTTCCAGACGCTTAGGGATCTTACAGTCTAGTGGGCAAGAACAATGGTGAATAAGTAAGAAAATAAAGTAATTTAAAATTGTGGTAAGTGGTATGAAGGCAACAAAATACAATAATAGAAAATATTTGGGATGGGGATACAGGGCTCAGGGTAACTCAAATTTAGATTGAAAGGTCTTGGAAGACCTTATCACAGGGTAACAGTGAAATCTAGACTTGGAAAATCAGAAAGAACCAGTTATTTGAAGAAAATGAAGAGAGAAATTCCAAAATATGCCAAGATGGTATAGAACCTGTTTTGTTTGGGGTACTAAAAGAAGTATAAGGTTGCTGAAACATGAATAATGATGTGGGGAAGGACTAGGGAAGATTCTAAAGAGTTGAGAAGATTTTGGAAGCATGCTGGTCTTTTAGTGGCTACCTGAGAATTTCTGGAAAGGTGATTAGGTACTGATGTTTTTCAATCAAAAATGGAAATTGAAGCTGAATTTGCAAAGTTCTTTGTGTAAAATGGAAAACAGTTCAACTATCTATATTCAAGAATGGGACAATTTGTAATAAACATTGTGTGGATCGTGATAGTTTATATATTTGTAAAAATAATAAACTTGACTTTTAGGCAGTTGTAGGTTTACAGAAAAAAAAGAGCAGAAAGTTTGATAAACTCCCAATAACACCTTTGTCTTCCACCCTCATTTTCTCTCCCAACTCCCACAACACGCACCCTATACACAGTTTTCCATATAATTAACATCTTCCATTAATATGGTATACTTGTTACAACTGATGAACCAAGATTGATACATTATGAAATAAAGTCCATAGGATTTTACATTAGGCTTATTCTTCATGTTGTACAGTTACATGAGTTTTTAATTTTGTAAATTATACTTTACTATTTTTTCCATTATTTTGAAAAATGTTTTAATTTTTTCCTTCTTTTCAAGGTATTTTTTAAATTTCAATAGCTTTTGGGGTACAAGTGCTTTTTGGTTACATGGATACTATGCAGCTATAAAAAGAACAAGATCATGTCCTTTGCAAAAACATGGATGGAGCTGGAGGCCATTAGCCACAGTAAACTAATGCAGGAACAGAAAACCAAATGCCACATGTTCTCACTTATAAGTGGGAGCTAAATGATGAGAACACATGGACACATAGAGGGGAACACAGACACTGCAGCCTACCTGAGGGTGGAAGAGGGGAAGAGGGAGAGGACCAGGAAAAATAACTAATGGGTACTAGGCTTAATACCTGTATTATTAAATAATCTGTACTACAAACCCCTGTGACATGAATTTACCTATATAACAAACCTGCACATGTACCCTTGAACTTAAAAGTTTTTTAAAAAGCGTAATCCAGACAGTTGGGGAGTGACTAGATGTCAGTGAAATTCTGTGCTGGACCAGGGCTGTGTATGTTATAAAAGAAAGTTTTTGAGACATCTCCAAGAAGGTATATGTAGAAGGTATGTTTGAGAACAACAAAGAACTCAGAATTATCTTAAAAAAAAAAAAAAAATTTGGCTAGGTGCAGTGGCTCATGCCTGTAATCTCAGCCGACTTTGGGAGACCAAGGCGGGTGGATCACCTGAGGTCAGGAGTTCGAGACCAGCCTGGCCAATATGGTGACACCCTGTCTCTACTAAAAATACAAAAATTAACTGGGTGTGATGGCACATGCCTGTAATCCCAGCTACTTGGGAGGCTGATGCAGGAAAATCACTTGAACCTGGTAGGTAGAGATTGCAGTGAGCCAAGACTGTGCCACTGCACTCCAGTCTGAGCAACAAAGTGAGACTCTGTCTCAAAAAAAAAAAAAAGAAAATGAAAAAGAGAATTTAAAAAACCATGGTTCCTATCTTTAAGAGTTGAAAGCACAACATTGATTCATAACTGTTTTCTTTGTTTTTGGTACTCTTGTTAAATAATGACATTGATATTTTTTTCCTAGCAATAACATATTTAGCAATGGAAAATGCTGTACTGCATTAGGAAAATCCAATTGAAATCACATGTTAATTTTGTGAATTGGTTCAAAATAATAGTGCTTTTGAGTATCACTCATCAAGTAAAATCAGACTGTCTCTAAAGCATGACATGTGCAAGGAAGTCTCCTCAGAGTTCACTAATGAACAAAAGGGTATGCAGTACCAGCAATCCTAGCAAAAAAAAATGGAGTAATTAGAATGTGCTTGGTAATAGCTGACACATAATTACAGTAATCACATCAAAACTGAATGAAAATAAAGGCAAGGAGAATAGAGGTGTAATCTTCACATTAGAAAGAAATAAAATAGTAAGTTAAAACTCACGCAGGAAGAAACTCTCTGATGTGGTTTGGCTGTGTCTCCACCCAAACCTCATCTTGAATTGTGGTTTCCATAATCCCCAGGAGTCATGGGAGGGACCTGGTGGGAGGTAATTGAATCTTGGGGGCGGTTTCCCCCATCCTATTCCTGTGATAGTAAGTTCTCACAAGATCAGATGGTTTCATAAGGGGCTTCCCTCTTCACTTGGCTCTCATTTGCTCTCCTGCCACCCTGTGAAGAGGTGCCTTCTGACATGAATGTAAGTTTCCTGAGGCCTCCCCAGCCATGTGGAACTGTGAGTCAATTAAACTTCTTTCCTTTATAAATCACCCACTCTCCAGTAGTTCTTCATAGCAGCCTAAGAACAGAATACACTCTCCTTATTCCAAGTGCACACAGGCAGCACAGAACAGCCCAGACACAGCTGTTTGTGGCTGGTTAACAGCCTGACTATCCTGGGTATGAAACCATTTGCTCCTCCGTTCTGGGGAGACACAAGTCTTAGGGGCAGGCCTGGCTGGTTGGCTTCCTGTCTATTAACAGAATTTTCTTGCTGTAAGGCACATGGTCTGTCCATGCCAATTTAGGACACATGACTGCCACAGGTGATCAGGTGTTCCTCATCTCCTTTGACATCAGAGAAAGATAAACGAGCTTAAATGTGAACATGTTGGATCTAAAGGGATGAGAAATTGCTTTGACGGAGAGTTGTCTGATCACAGGGATAGGTTACTAAATTAGATCGTGACACTTGAGAAATATTAACTGAATTGAACTGAACTTCATGAGAGTAATCATATATTCAGAAATGATCAATACAGCTAGCCAAAAGATAGCAGTTCTAACATACCATTTAAAGAAGGTAGGTGTTCTATGGACATTACACAAATAATAATTAATTACACTGGAGAGAGAGAAAAAGAAAGACCCAGAAGTTTAAAAGTTGCAACAGTGAAAAATAATCCTTGTATTTTAACAACTGGCTACTCAAAGTGTAGTCTGTGGACCAATGGCATCAGCATTTCCTGGGAGGCTGTCAGAAATGCAGAATCTCAAGTCCCATCTCAGACCTGCTGAATAAAAATCTGCATCTTAACAACATCCCAAAGAGATCTGTACGACATGGATGTTTGGACACGCTGATAACAGATCCATAGACACTAAAGGGGAAGAGATATTACAAAAGGTCCTAACTAATCCCCTCATTTTTCAAATGTGAAAACTCACCAAAGTTTCATCTTCAGACAAGATAAATGTCAAATGATCAATGAATGTTAGAGTTCAATCTAGAGCCAGGCTTGGCACAGTGGTACATGTGTGTAGTCCCAGCTACTTCGGAGGCTAAGGCAGGAGGACTGCTTGAGCCCAGGAGTTCAAAACCAGCCTGGGAAACAGAGCAAGATCCCTTCTCTAAAAGATAGATGAGAGAGAGAGAGAGAGAGACAGAGAGACAGAGAGACAGAGATCCTACACCAGTGTTCTGTTCATGGTCCATTCTATGTCAATAATTTCCAAGAACCTAATAAAAAAATTTTAGACTGCTTTATTAGCCTGTTTCCCACCCCCTCATCATCTAATTTTACATTAGCATTTATATTAGTATTAGTAATTAGTTCCAGATTTGATATCTTTAAAACTTTCTCAGAAATGAATCCTCTGTCAAAGAATAAACCTGTTAATAGGACAGATTTACTGAATGCCATGGTTATGCATTTAAAACATCTTATCTCTTCCAGCTATCACTGATGCAATCAAAGGTATGGTGAGAGATTGCTAGAAATGACTAAATGTGTTTCATTTTAAATTGATAACTTTGTAGAGAGAGTGAAAGGATATTGGAGAGGGAAGGAGGCATGAAAACAAGGAAGGTGGGAGGGGACAGCAGGAGTCGGTGGATGATTCTGCTCTGGCATGCCTGTCTGACATCACCGGCTTAACATTTGTATTTCAGTCCATCGCCTGACTAATAACACCATGTAGTGAAATAAAGCACCCATTCTGGAGGTAATTGTTATGTGGTGGAATATAAACAAGCCCCATTCTGCAGTATATTTACCACAGTGCATATTTACGAGTTGGGTTTAATTAAAAGTCGGGAACACTAGAGCTATTTTTTAACTAGATGCCTATTATCTAGTGTCAAATGCTTGGTTTTAATCATGCATTTTATATCATCGTGACCTAGATCACTGCCTGTGACATATGAGATAGTGTGTTGTCTTTCCTGAGAAGATGTAGCAGGGCTTGATGGATGTTTTCTCATTCCTAACCTCATTACTACCAGCTTCCCATCCATCTAATAAAATGCTATGATAGAGAGTGGGAAGGTGCTATAAATCATAATATTCCAGCCGCTTCGAGCAGATGCATTAGAAATGCTGACTATATATCTCACAAACAGAAAGTCAACACACAAAGTAGGTTGCTGCTTCTTCCCAGGATCAAGGCACCCTGTTCCCTGCCTTACCCTCTCCCAGTGGAAAAAAGGTTCTTTTTAAGTGGCAAAAACCTGCTGTTTAATGAAAAACTGGGTAGTCCTCTGTCTTAACATGATTTATCCAAGATAGAACTGATACATACTAGGTTCAGTCTTGTCATACACAATCTGACCATTACTCCTCTGATTGGAAGAGCTGTTGACTTCTAAGTGCTTGGAAAACAGGTACAGTTAAAGTAGTTTAGGTTTTGGAGTTTTTGTCACTACTGTTTTTGCCCTGACAAAGAAAAGGATCCTGTATTTTCTTTAAGATTAAGGTAGAATTTGTTGAAGAGTAAGAGCTCTGACATCATCATTCCTTCAGTTAATGGGGTGTGAAACCTTGGTGAAATCCTTGGCTCCTCCTTCTCTTTTGATTATTCATTTGTTCATTCATTGAACAAACATTTCATGCGGACCTATATGGTCTAGACACCATATTAGGTACCAGGTTACAACCGTCAATAAGACATGGCCTTCCCTCAAGGAGCTTGTACATTAGGTGAAAAAACAGAGTGCAGTGGGAACACAAAGGAGGAGGTCCTAAACCCATCTGGAGCAGGGTGGTTGTCAAGGAAGTCTTACAGGAGGATATGAAATCTAAGTTAACTAGAGAAGAGAGAAGGGGAACAGTGTTCCAGAAAGAGAGAGCAGAGCATGTGCAAAGATTCAGAGTTGTGAAAAGGATATCCAAGTTTAGCATAGCTGAGACCAAGAGGTACAAGGAGTGGCAAGAGAAAAAGGAGTTCAGAAGTGAGAAAGGACAAACCATGAAGGGCCTTGTATGCTTTTTAAGGAAGTTTAAGCTATTCTGAGAGCAACATAAAAGCGTGAAACACTTTTAAGCAGACCAGTCACATGGCAGGTTTTGCATTTTACAATCGTCACTCTCTCAACAGTGAGGAATGGATGAGGGCAGGGGCAGCAGACAAGAATTAAGTTAGGGAAAATGGCAAAGACAGCAGCAGTAAGGTAGGCCTAAGATGAGAGAATGGAGAAAGCTAGTAGCAGCTGAGAACTATTTATGAGGTACAGATGACAGGACTAGTAAATGATTTGAACACTCTAATCTATCTGGTCACCAAGTCTATTAGTTTTTTGTTTGTTTTTTTTCCCAAATGAAGCTTTATTCAGCTGTTTCCATTTGTTCTCTTAGACACTAGGCTGTTTCCAAGACCATAAGCCCTGTGCTGTATCCTAACTGACATCCATATCTGGGCTGATCACGATAGTCTCAAATCCATGTTCTACCACATGATAAGTTCTCATAGGCCTGTTCTCTGTCCCAGAATCTCCCGTGACTGCCATGTACCTGACCCCACTGTCTGCAGCAACAGTTTTTAATCTTCAGTGAATATCTGAATCACCAGGATGCTGGAGTGGGGGGCCTGTGAAAAATACCAAAAACCAACTTCTATCCAGATAAAATTTCTGACTTAGATATATTGTGGGATCCAGAAATAAATATTTTTGACAAACACTCAAGACACTAAGGTCAGAAATATATTTTGAGATAATGTCCAGGGCTATGGCCTACAATTCACAGATCTCTACAATTTCTGCACACCACACTATCCTACAGAGTTGACTGTAACTTACATCTCTGCCCAAATCACTTTCTGTTGTGTTCTGGCTTGATTTCTTACTGTAAAAATGACTATGCTGTAATCAACCCCACTTCCATACCTTCAATCGTGTTGTTCTGCCTTTATCCTCTGCTTGGCAGAATTCGGTCCATGTGTGAGGGCTCAGTTTCCATATCTGTAAAGGTCAGTGAACAAATTAGATAGCGTTTAAGTTATATTCCAAGCTTACTATTCTATGACACATTTTAAACCTCATCTCCTCATGAGCCCATCCCTGGTCACTCCAGCCTTCACTAAACTCTTCTTTTTGAACTTGCTCACTCCCTCTCCCCGCCTTCCGCCACATTTAATTATATGCACTAGTTTATAGCTTATCAAAAGCGGTATAAAATTGCGATTAAGAGCATAGAAACCAGAATCAAATTGACTGAGATCAGGTCCTGGCTTGATCATTCACCAGCTGCATGATATTTGGGAAGCTGCCCTCTTTCTAAACCTCAGCTTCCTTATCTGTAAAACGAGGATAATAAAAGTTTCTGTCTTGCAGAATTATTGCAAAGATTAAATGACATAATCCATTTAAAGCAATTACTATGGTGCTTAGAATTTATTAAGGCATTTCATAAAAGTTGACAAAAATCAGTGTGACAGCCTTGCCTCTGTTTATGACTCTGTTATAAGTAACTTGAAGGCAGGAGGGAAGCTTCTTTTATATCATTGACCACCTCCCCCAGTCCAAAGCCTGACAATATCACCTAGGAGATGGACTGATACTTATAGTATTCAAACATAAAAAGAGCTGGGTGTGGCAGCTCGCACCTGTAATCCTAGTACTTTGGGAGGCTGAGATGGGAGAATTACTTGAGCTAAGGAGTTCAAGAAGAGCCTGGACAACATAGCAAGACCTTGTCTCTGCTGAAAAAGAAAAACAAAGAAAAGAAAGAAAAAAAAAAAAAACACCCGAGCATGGTGGCCTGCAGTCCCAGCTACAAGGCGGGCTGAGATGAGAAAATCACTTGAGCCTGGAAGATTCAGGCTGCAGTAAGGTGTGATCGTGCCACTGCACTCCAGCCTGGGCAACAAAGCAAGATCCTGACTCAAGTAAATAAATACATAAATACATACATACAAGTGAGTGTAGCACAAATAAATCTTATTACAGACTCAGGTATGTCACATGTCCTCATTTTCTTTGTCAAATTCAATCTGATAACAGCTTCATTCTACTGTACTGAAGAAAATTCAGTGTTAGTCATTATTACCCCTACAAAGAGGAGAAGTTCCAAGGTGTTATGTAGCACCAGGGTATCCCTGATAAGGGCATTCTCACACTGTTCACACTGGTCCCTCCTGAGATGCCCAGTGAGCCAGTCCAAAAGGTTCCTCTAGGTCACAGGCAGCTTAGCTGCTTCTCCGCCTTGCATGGAATATAGGAAACTGGACCACATTTGGAACTCCTAAACTCAGGGTACAACTCCCAGTGTTTCCATTGGTCATCACTTCTGAGATTTTGTCACCTCTCCAGGACTTTGCCAGAAGTGGGATATGCGCCCCATTCCAAATGGACCTATTATTCTCTTTTGCCATCTCAGCCAAAAGGATGACCCTTCCTGGACTCCCTGACTTAAAAAACAACTCCCTCTCTTTCTCCATACTTTCATGGTTAATTACAAATTAAATGGGGGTAATGACTTTAATAAGTTTAAGATTCTGCTCTCAACCCTACCAAAAACAAAACAAAACAAAACAAAAAAAAAAAACAAAAAATTCTCTGAGGCAGGGGACTATTAAGGCGTCCCCCATGCGAAGTGAGGAAAGAAAAACAAATGAAGGAATCGTAAGCACAAAATAATATTTTAATAAACTATTCCTCCCAAAAACCCAAGAAGAATCACTTTGCGTCAACACAGAAGGATCAAAGCACAAAGAAAAGTGATGCTGGAATGATGACAGCATATTCCTCTCCTGAGTCAGACGAGACCTTTTCTCTAAAGTTTTGGCCTTGAGTAAAAGAATGGGCCTTTGGTCAAGATTAGGATTCCCTCTGTCTTCTTTCCAAATTTTAGGGAACTTTTGGATTGTTACACTAAGAGTGCCATCCATGCAAGCAAAGCACATCTTGCCTCTTGAAAGAACAAAGGCCCAGAGAGGCCATAAAAATTGCTCATAAGTCTTCTTAGACATCAAAGGACTCTTACCAACAACATGCAGATGACTTAGTGAAAGTAAATCAGGAACATATGGATTAAGATTCTCTTGAAATACACATGGGTTTAGAAACTAGGTGAAGAAGGAATTGCTTAGGGCTAAATGCATCTCGGATATTCTAAATACATGTGTGTGGTTATCACCACTAACATCCACCCACCCACCCTCACATACACGCTTAGAAATATTTGTTGCATGAATGAGAGACCTAGAAAATGTTAACACTCCTAGACATCACACATCACAGGAGAGTCACACAGCTATTTACCCAATTAATTCAACAAATGATTTTTCTAATGTTTTCAGCAAAGGGGAAAAAGGAAGGAAAAGTTTATTGTTAATTCAAAATAAACAACAAAAAACTTTTTATTTGGTTTCTGATTTCAAGAATAAATACATATCTACTTGTTGGGTTGAGTTTCCCTATCTGTAAAACACAGGAAGTGGAGTGATTGATCTCAGAAATACTTGAAAATGTCTTTACCCTCGGATCTGTTTTTCATCTGCTTATTTTTCCTTGTTCTTCCTTTTCTAATAGAACCATATGCAAATTTTTATAACAATAACAAAAAGACCTGAAAGTTGAGCTTTAACATGTCTCACATACAAGCCTGGCCCCAGGAAAAACCCAAAGCAGGGGAAAGGAGGCTTGGGTTTCTCACCCACTCCCTTTTTTCTGCCTCTCTTCCCTTGGAACAGCAATACAACAACCACATCCCAGCAGCTTAAAGCAGCCCATCAGAAAACCCACACTATCTCTTTCATAAATTAGAAGTACTGTGAGGCTTTTCAGAAAATTGATTAGTAACACATTCAGGAATACTAAGACCTAAGTCTGAAATTACGAGTTTAGGAATTGGAGGGAGTAACGTAAGATATGTTATTACATATCCTTGTTAATAAAGTGAGAGAAAAAGTTACTACCAGTATCAGGCAGATTAAATATGTACCGAAGACTTCTTTCCAAATCCAGTTTTCTCATTCATAACATTCTGGCTATCCTAAACCTGAATCAACACATTATAAGAAAGCCTATTTGGCTTCTGAGGAGGAAGTAAAGACATTAATGTACTAAAACTATTATTCAGCAGCTGTCTAATTCCATTGTGACTATTTTAGTACAATTGCAGTTATTTCACAATCATCCATTTCTAGAGTGTTAATGAAGCAGATAATAATTCAGGTCTACATTTGAAACTGAAGGTCTAAGCTCTCTCTAAGAGTCAATGATAGTATGAGGTTGGTGCAAAAGTAATTACGGTTTTGCCATTTTAATTGTGGCAAAAACCACAATTACTTTCGCACCAAAAGTAATTAGAAACTATATCAGTTCTAAATGTAGAACTTAGCTTTGACATAATGACATACGTAAACTCAGACACAGTGGTGACTTCAAAACCATTGACTCTACCAAGACGCATGACCTGTAAGTGATGGTTTCCTTAAACCTGAGGAAATTGCTTCTAACATATGGATTCCAATTACTGTGGATGAAATTTCATGGCATAAATATTCTAACGAGCTTAAAATAAACTAACATGGTCTTCCCTTTACCAGGCAGACCATGTTAGTTTTTCCCACGATATACTCCTATACAACCTTGTACTTCCTTATTGTAACACTGAAAACTGTAAGATCTGAGAAGGAAAGAGAGGGTGATTATCTTGTTCTCAATTGTAGTTTTAGACCCTAGACAGTGCATGGCATAAATAATAAATATGTGCTGAATATACATTATAAATACATAAATTTTACTTCAGAGCTCTGTTACTTTAATTGGTACTAAATAATTTTTGCTAATTCTCCCAACAACTTAGCCATCTCTGTCCAAGTTTACAAACATCATAATTAAACATTAGATTGGGTTCCTTTGTGTCTTCAAAGGGCATTGCAAGGCATTTATTTTATCCTCTCCATATTTGATTTGAGAGAGCAGTACTAATTGTATTTCATAGATGACAAGCCTGGGGCAAAATCTTCTATATCTGGTCCCTTAACAAACACTATCTCTGAATAATAAAAATGAAGGTGGGGCCGGGCTCAGAGGCTCATACCTGCAATCTCAGTGCTTTGGGAGGCCAAGGTGTTAGGATTGCTTGAGGCCAGGAGTTCAAAACCAGTCTGGGCAACATAGGGAAACCCTGTTTCTACAAAAAAAGGGAAAAAATTAGCTTGGCAGGCTACTGTAATCCTAGCAACTTGGGAGGCGGAAGCAGAACCGCCTGGGCCTGGTAGTTGGAGCCCGCAGTAAGTTGTGACGACACCATTGCACTCGAGCGTCGGCAATAGAGCAAGATCCTAGCTCTAAAATAATTAACAATTTTTCTCATGAAGGAGAGAACTGAAGAAATCTTGATGTTTAATTTCATTTGTAATTTCTTATAAGGAAGAGAATCTAAAATGCTTCCTGGGGAGGCCAAGCTTTGAGGATATGCCTTTGCAGACACATAAAATTAAAATCTGACAATGAAAATGCACCTAAAGAATCATCCAGAGTAAAAAAAAAAAAAAAAAAATAGAATAAAAAATACACATAGAGAAGCAACACTGAGGTGGTGAAGGTAGTTTACTAAAGCCTGCTCTGTTGGTGATTCAAAGCATGTTATGACGGCACAGAGGTGAATAATAAAATTTGTATCCTTACGTGAAAAATAAAATTCAGATAAAAAAGAAGGTACATGAGAAGTAAAGTCCCCCATTAGTGCATTTCTTTACAAATCAATTGGCCAAAGATAAAAGGTACTGCAGAGCTTTCCTTGCTCACTTTTATATAACTTCATAGAAGAAAAGGTAGATTTGTTACTTTGTAAAAACACTGCACACAGACAAAATGGAAACAAATTTTAAGCATTTAGTACCATTTTTTAATATAACATCAATATGAAAAATGATGTGACACACAGGAGCTAAAGCTTCTATTAAAATGGTTACTAAAAGCCGGGCACGGTGGCTCCCGCCTGTAATCCCAGCACTTTGGGAGGCTGAGGCAGGTGGATCACGAGGTCAGGAGTTCGAGACCAGCCTGACCAACATGGTGAAACCCCGTCTCTACTAAAAATACAAAAATTAGCCAGGCGTGCTGGCGTGCGCCTGTAATCCCAGCTACTCAGGAGGCTGGGGCAGAAGAATCGCTTGAACCCGGGAGGCAGAGGTTTCAGTGAGCCAAGATTGCACCATTGCACTCCAGCCTGGGTGACAGAGTAAGACTTTGTCTCAAAAAAAACAAACAAAAAAAAACTTACTAAAATATATATAACTACGTGTTGTGTAGATGAGACCTGATGCTATATGCCAGGATATTCAAATAGAGTAGGACAAGCCACACAAATAAATGTTCTCTTTATATTTTCTAGTTTGGGAATTATCTGTGATTCTAATGACCTAGAGTAGTATAATTCACATTTCGCAGGGAACTTAACTAGGTATGTTAATCAAAATAAGCATATTTATTATATGATTATATCAAATGAAAATGTACACGAGTGTTTGTTTATAAAATAAACCTCATTAACTAAGCATATTCCAAACACAATGTGATTCCACCACCTGATAGCTTTAATAAGTGGAACAAGTTCAGTTTGGCATTTTAGGGTTATAATGTCATAGTACTTACAACTACAGATATGTTATGGGGAATGACACAAACTAAATCTTTGACTATAATATGCTAAACATAAATATCTGTAAAACTGACTGGCGGAAAATTTTTGAATTTCTTTTTTTTATTATTATTAATATACTTTAAGTGCTACGGTACATATGCATAACGTGCAGGTTTGTTACATATGTATACTTGTCCCATGTTGGTGTGTTGCACCCATCAACTTGTCAGCACCCATCAACTCGTCATTTACATCAGGTATAACTCCCAGTGCAATCTCTCCCATCTCCCCCCTCCCCATGATAGGTCCCGGTGTGTGATGTTCCCCTTCCCGAGTCCAAGTGATCTCATTGTTCAGTTCCCACCTATGAGTGAGAACATGCAGTGTTTGGTTTTCTCTTCTTGTGATAATTTGCTGAGAATGATGGTTTCCAGCTGCAACCATGTCCCTACAAAGGACACAAACGCATCCTTTTTTATGGCTGCATAGTATTCCATGGTGTATCTGTGCCACATTTGCTTAATCCAGTCTGTCACTGATGGACATCTGGGTTGATTCCAAGTCTTTGCTATTGTGAATAGTGCCGCCATGAACATACGTGTGCATGTGTCTTTATAGCAGCATGATTTATAATCCTTTGGGTATATACCCAGTAGTGGGATGGCTGGGTCATATGGTACATCTAGTTCTAGATCCTTGAGGAATCGCCATACTGTTTTCCATAATGGTTGAACTAGTTTACAATCCCACCAACAGTGTAAAAGTGTTCCTATTTCTCCACATCCTCTCCAACACCTGTTGTTTCCTGACTTTTTAATGATTGCCATTCTAACTGGTGTGAGATGGTATCTCATTGTGGTTTTGATTTGCATTTCTCTGATGGCCAGTGATGATGAGCATTTTTTCATGTGTCTGTTGGCTGTATGAATGTCTTCTTTTGAGAAATGTCTGTTCATATCCTTTGCCCACTTTTTGATGGGGTTGTTTGTTTTCTTCTTGTAAATTTGTTTGAGTTCTTTGTAGATTCTGGATATTAGCCCTTTGTCAGATGAGTAGATTGCAAAAATTTTCTCCCATTCTGTAGGTTGCCTGTTCACTCTGATGGTAGTTTCTTTTGCTGTGCAAAAGCTCTTTAGTTTAATTAGATCCCATTTGTCAATTTTGGCTTTGGTTGCCATTGCTTTTGGTGTTTTAAACATGAAGTCCTTGCCCATGTCTATGTCCTGAATGGTATTACCTAGGTTTTCTTCTAGGGTTTTTATGGTATTAGGTCTAACATTTAAGTCTCTAATCCATCTTGAATTAATTTTCGTATAAGGAGTAAGGAAATGATCCAGTTTCAGCTTTCTACTTATGGCTAGCCAATTTTCCCAGCACCATTTATTACATAAGGAATCCTTTCCCCATTTCTCGTTTTTCTCAGGTTTGTCAAAGATTAGATGGCTGTAGATGTGTGGTATTATTTCTGAGTACTCTCTTCTGTTCCATTGTTCTATATCTCTGTTTTGGTAGCAGTACCATGCTGTTTTGGTTACTGTAGCCTTGTAGTATAGTTTGAAGTCAGGTAGCGTGATGCCTCCAGCTTTGTTCTTTTGACTTAGGATTGTCTCGGCATTGCAGGCTCTTTTTTTGGTTCCATATGAGCTTTAAAGCAGTTTTTTCCAATTCTGTGAAGAAACTCATTGGTAGCTTGATGGGGATGGCATTGAATCTACAAATCACCTTGGGCAGTATGGCCATTTTCACATTATTGATTATTCCTATCCCTGAGGATGGTATGTTCTTCCATTTGTTTGTGTCCTCTTTTATTTCACTGAGCAGTGGTTTGTAGTTCTCCTTGAAGAGGTCCTTTACATCCCTTGTAAGTTGGATTCCTAGGTATTTGATTCTCTTTGAAGCAATTGTGAATGGAAGTTCATTCATGATTTGGCTCTCTGTTTGTCTGTTACTGGTGTATAAGAATGCTTGTGATTTTTGCACAGTAATTTTGTATCCTGAGACTTTGCTGAAGTTGCTTATCAGCTTAAGGAGATTTTGGGCTGAGACAATGGGGTTTTCTAAATATACCATCATGTCATCTGCAAACAGGGACAATTTGACTTCTTCTTTTCCTAACTGATACCCTTGATTTCTTTCTCTTGCCTGATTGCCCTAGCCAGAACTTCCAACACTATGTTGAATAGGAGTGGTGAGAGAGGGCATCCCTGTCTTGTGCCAGTTTTCAAAGGGAATTTTTCCAGTTTTTGCCCATTCAGTATGATATTGGCTGTGGGTTTGTCATAAATAGCTCTTATTATTTTGAGGTATGTTCCATCAATACCGAATTTATTGAGCGTTTTTAGCATGAAGGGCTGTTGAATTTTGTCAAAGGCTTTTTCTGCATCTATTGAGATAATCATGTGGTTTTTGTCTTTGGTTCTGTTTATATGCTGGATTACATTTATTGATTTGCGTATGTTGAACCAGCCTTGCATCCCAGGGATGAAGCCCACTTGATCATGGTGGATAAGCTTTTTGATGTGCTGCTGGATCCGGTTTGCCAGTATTTTATTGAGGATTTTTGCATCAATGTTCATCAGGGATATTGGTCTAAAATTTTCTTTTTTTGTTGTGTCTCTGCCAGGCTTTGGTATCAGGATGATGTTGGCCTCATAAAATGAGTTAGGGAGAATCCCCTCTTTTTCTATGGATTGGAATAGTTTCAGAAGGAATGGTATCAGCTCCTCCTTGTACCTCTGGTAGAATTCAGCTGTGAATCCATCTGGTCCTGGACTTTTTTGGTTGGTAGGCTATTAAGTATTGCTTCAATTTCAGAGCCTGCTATTGGTCTATTCAGGGATTCAGCTTCTTCCTGGTTTAGTCTTGGGAGAGTGTAAGTGTCCAGGAAATTATCCATTTCTTCTAGATTTTGTAGTTTATTTGCGTAGAGGTTTTTATAGTATTCACTAACCTGATCAAAACTCCTCTTTTGACAGATGATGTAAGGAAGGTTGGAAGACTGAAAATCTGCGAAATGTCAGTGAGTTACTGTTTCTGGACTTCTCCAAATCTTTAATATGCAAAAGTAATTGTGAATTTCCATAAAGGATGCTATTCTATTGTCTTAGTTTGGGATCCCCCAGAAGCAGATCATGAGAAGAGGATTCAAATGCTAGTGGTATTTGGAGGAGGTGTAGAAAACAAGGGTAGGGAATGGAAAAGTGAAAAAGGAAGAAAAGACAAGCAATCAAGGGTGTGTTATCAAGTCAGCAGGTACTGAGGGCAGCTGGAGCTTAATTCCACAGGGAAATGTTGGGACATAGGTTAGAATCTCTACCTTACATCTATTCCATCTGAGGGGCAGGAAAGCTCTGGATTTATGTAACAACGGCTGTCAGTCATTGGAAGGGTTTTGCTCCAGAAGTAGGTGAATTCTGGGCACTTCCAGCACAGGCAGTGGGACGTCAGCTCCAGCATGGAAGTGGGAAGTCCTGAGGAATCCCTGCAGAGCCCTAAGAGTAGCTGCTACTTCTTGACTTCAATAATGTTTCCCAAATTCATTTAATGACAGAACTCCTTTATTTATGCAGCCCTAAATAACTTCCATGAGAACTTTAACATTTTAGAAACACTAGAATCATATAGTGTTCTAATGAATTCTATAATATAAATAGTGTTTTCATATATATTATCTAACTTGTGACTCAGAAACCTATGTATTATTATCTCCATTGTACAGATGAGAAAAACTGAGGTCTAGATAGGTTAATGGTTATTGGTAGATCCAGGGAGCAAGCAAGTTTCTGGTCTCAAGACTCAAATTATTAAGAACATGAAACTTGCTTCTTTTAGAAAATGCACTATCAAGTAACACATAAAAGCCTAATATTTAGAGGAATTTTTGTCTTTATTCACAAAAGCCTTCATAAAGAACTTTTGGTTCTAATAAATGACCCCACAACCACTACTATATACACAGTTCTAGAAAACTAGTAAATTTTAAATTACTTTTCAGACAACTTTGAATTCCATGGTTATTGCAGAGACGCTGAAGCTTGCTGTCACTTTTATGTACTATGCTGTCTATAGTATTACTGATAGGTACCTGAGATAGCCTTATAAATTTAAGCTTCTATGTGGCTTCTATATTTTACAGTATAGGATCACAATTTATAATGATATGATGTATTGTTATAGAAATTGTCAGCTAGCAAAGTCTAAATATATTTTAAAGATTTGCAGTTTCTATCTGTACTGCAGGAAAACAAAACATCTTCAAAAGCATATAGCTCTATGATGTGAGTCTTTTAAAACTAATATTCGAGTACTTGCTATGTGCCCAGCCCTGCTCTAAGTAATTTATAGGTACTAACTCATTTGTCCTCAGAACAGCCCTCTGTGGTTAGATTATCATCCACCTATGTGACAAATGAGAAAATAGGAAAAATGAAATTAGGCAACTTTCTAGTTTATCCAGTTTATAAGTGGTAATGACAAGATCTGCGCTCACAAAATCTAGCTTCATAAGCCATACTCAGATGCTCTGACCTACTAGACTTACCACAAAATTGCTCAGTGTATTGTTCCACCAAGAATTACTCAGGTTTGCATTCTTATTTGATCAAGATAAAGAAAATTATTTCCAAAACTTCTAAACAATCATTATTAGGTAAAACATCATTTAAATGTATGCTTACATTTTGCATAATTATTTCCAACAGACCTCACCTAAACTATCTTAAATAGAATTTTAATTTCCTGAGTTATCCCTAACATTTTACTCTCAAGAGCTTATTAAAAATTTCACTTACTGAAATAAAATCTTCACATGCATGGTAACAGTTGCATATGGAAAATGAGAGAGAAGGAGTTCAAGAGAGAGAATACAGATTCTCAGACCTAACTTGAAAGTGTTAATAAGTTGAAACTCATTCCTGCTAAACTAAAGCAACAGACATTATTCTGAACACAGGTATATCTTTATTTAACAGACGTTCATCTGAAAGTGTTTCATGTTGGTTTGAGATATGAGAAGTCACATACTAACTGTTATTTTCAATTGTTTCCTCATTGACTCAACCTTCTAATGTGCTTTACCTCCTTTCTGAGTGATTGAGGAAGTAGCTGAAACTTTAAACCTGGAAATACAGTAGAAAACCTTTGTAAACCAAAGCTTCCTTTAAGAATAGTGATAATGGCCGGGCACGGTGGTGGCTCACACCTGTAATCCCAGCACTTTGGGAGGCCAAAGCGGGCAGATCATGAGGTTAGGAAATCAAGACCATCTTGGCTCACACGGTGAAATCCCATCTCTGCTAAAAACACAAAAACAAAATTAGCCAGGTGTGGTGGCAGGCACCTGTAGTCCCAGCTACTCAGAAGGCTGAGGTGGGAGAATGGCGTGAACCCAGGAGGTGGTGCTTGCAGTGAGCTGAGATTACGCCACTGCACTCCAGCCTGGGCCACAGAGCGACACTCTGTCTCAAAAAAAAAAAAAAGAACCCTAGAACTTAAAGTATAATAAAAAATAAAAAATAAAAAAAAAGAAAAAGAAAAGAAAAGTGATAACATTGTTAGTTGGACAAAGCAGAAATAAGCAGAAAAGAAGCCTTGATGAGAATCCTATAGCCCTACAACACTATACATGAGAGTAAGGAGGCTGCCAATAGAAGGGTTTGGGGAAAAATACCTTTCAAGAATATGGAAAAAAACACTGAAAGACTCCAGACACCAATGCGTGAAAGGCTCATGACTCCAAGAACTCTCAAATAAAATTATATTAGCATTGAGCTAAACATGCACACTGTAGTTGAAAAATCAATAAAGGGACACAACAAAAATTACAGGGTGATGAGGTCACTACTTATGCAGTGACATCATGTCAGTAAATGACTTCAATATTAACATCAGTGATTGCACCAGCATTCTACCAACTCATCTGGTACATCCCATCCTACAGTTGCTCATAGGTCTAATGAGTTGCCAGAATCACCAAGCACCAGACACAGCATGGGGAACTGACTACTTCTGAGAGGTAGGAATGAAAAAGGTAGTTCAATGTTCAATCAATCTGGTTAATTTTCACTCTGCTTCTCAAAAAAAAAAAAAAAAAAGACAAATAGTTATCTAAATATGTAGATAATGTAAAGTGGTTACAAATGTGAATAGGCTTTTTATTGTGTGTGTTTGTGCACGTGCATGTGTGTGTGTGCACGTGCATGTGTGTGTGCGCTCAATGTGAGATTTAAAGCTTAAAAAATATCCTTTATATGTGCACTTGAATATCTGTTTTCTTAGTATGTGGTCATGGATGGGTGTTCTTTTAAATCTTCAAAGTGACATCAAAAGGAACAAAGTTGTTCTCTGGCAGAACCTTTTAATACTTGATACGGTTTGGCTGAGTCCCCACCCAAATTTCAACTTGAATTGTGTCTCCCAGAATTCCTGCTTGTTGTGGGAGTGTCCCAGGGGGAGATAACTGAATCATGCGGGCCGGTCTTTCCCATGCTATTCTCGTGATAGTCAGTAAGTCTCACAAGATCTGATGGGTTTATCAGGAGTTCCTGCTTTTGCTTCTTCCTCATTCTGTCTTGCCACCACCATGTAAGAAGTGGCCTTTCACCCTCTGCCATGATTGTGAGACCTTCCCCAGCCATGTGGAACTATAAGTCCAATTAAACCTCTTTCATTTGTAAATTGCCCAGTATTGTGGATGTCTTTATCAGCATCATGAAAATGAACTAATACAATAGCCTACTAATTGCTCATTCAAATAAAGGCAATTTGTACTCACAAATATGAATGCAAATGCTTGAAGCCACATGGGCATGTTTGAGAAGCCATACATTAGCTGACATGATATTTAAAAAATCATTTTGGTATTTCAATATCAACTAGTCTGAAGTCAAATTGACCAAATAGTAAGACAGATGAGTATCTGAAGGATAAGACATGTATCATGGCTTTCTCAAAACAGTGACCCAAAAAGCATCACTTGGTTGAAGTTTCTGTGTCTGACTAGTCAAAAGGAAACTAGATAGCCACTCCCATTTTATGATATTGACAGACAGATCTTATTATATATATCAATAAATACATCTTGGTTCCTGAACCTGAGGAGCTTCCACCCTCTCTGCAGGGAAGGAAACAAGTTACATCTCTCTTGATAAAAATTCTACACTTTATAAAAATAAAAATTATAACACTTCATCTGAGGAAAAGGAAGCTGTTAACGGAAATGTTTGGAAAAAATTGTCTTTTAAGAATATGAACAAAAGCACTGAATGAAAGACTCCAGACACCAATGCATAAAAGGTCCATGATTTAAGTCCTCTCAATACTCAAAATTAAATTTTGGAAATGATTCAGCACCAAAGAGAGGAGATAGAACATAACTGAACCTTCAAGCATAATTATAGATAAGTAACCAGGGAAAAATAAGTTATTCAAAGTAAAAGAACAGCATGGGAATGGGTATGGCAGGTAGGAATGGGGAGAGAATGGGGAATAGTTCCTTGTGATACTAAATGAGAGTTGATATTGGAGAATCATGGAAATGTGAATGAATAGGTTATGCAAAATTAATCCAAAATCATGGATGGTAAAGTTTCTGTTGTTCCAACCATTAGAAAAACCTGTTGTATTCTGAATCACCAATGATCAAAAAAAAAGGCTTAAAGGCTTATTTTCATTGTTTCTTTATGTCCTATTACTCCTTTCTTACTAAAATATACTCTTTCATTGAGAATCTGTCAGTGGTCAAGTTTAACAGCCTTTTTGCAGGGTGGGATACTATATTAGTCTGTTCTCACACTGCTATGAAGAAATACCCAAGACTAGGTACTTAATAAAGAAAACAGGTTTAATTTACTCACTGTTCCCGATGGCTGGGGAGGCCTCAAGGAACTTACAATCATGGCAGAAGGCACCTCTTCACAGGGCAGCAGGAGAGAGAATGAGTGCCAGCAAGGGAAATGCCAGATGCTTATAAAACCATCAGATTTCATGAGAACTCAAAAACAGTATGAGGGAAACTGCCCCCATGATTCAGTTACCCCTGACTGGGTCCCTCGCCAGATACACGAGGATTATGGGAACTACAATTCAAGACAAGACCTGGGTGGGAACACAGCCAAATCATATCAGGGTTGTCTTTTTTGTCTTTGGGATTTCTTCTATTTGTTGTTTTTGGTAGTTAATCATAGGGAAATACAACTGAAAGAATTGTCCATCTCAGATGTTATCTAAGAAGTCTCTAGGGAAAGGCAAAGACAACAGAGAAGACAAAAATAAAGGTACATGAGGAAATTTGAGCCTCTGAAACCTATTGCTAGAGCAAACAGTAAACGGTTCACAAAACTCAACCTCTAGTCAGGTAAACATATAACGTCATACCAAAGACCTATTTATTTCAGCTACTTTTACTTATATATCATGCTTTCAACAAAAAATTACCAGGCATACTACAAGATGAAAAAACACAGCATGAAGAGACATCAGAACTAACTCACACATGGCAGAGATGCTGGAATTATCAGAGAAGACAGGAAATGTAAAACAACTCTTCTAAATCGACATTTGAACATATTATTTCATTGTTTTCTTTCCTTTACTGTGGTAGTTACATATACTTCTATCTCAATTATTGTGTCTTCTGTAGGTAATCTGTTTTTTTCTCTGCAGTAGCCATTAAATTTTTTCCTTTGTTTTTTGGCATGCTATAGTTTTTCTATGATATTTCCAGGTATGGATTAACTTATATTGTCAGAACTTGTGTCTCTTAAAATAAAAATGATATATTTGATCAATTCTGGAAAATTCTAAACCAATCCTCTCTGAATGTTAGATTCTCTCCTTCTAAAATTTCTTTTCGACATATTGGAACTTCTTATTCTATCCTAAATATTTGTAAACCTCTCTTCTATATTTTCCATATCATTTTCATCTGAAATGCAATCTACCTAATTTCTTCAAATTGATCTTTTAGTCCATTCTCTCTTAAATTATGTATGATCTGATGTTTCATCTATCTGGTTTTATTTTATAACAATGATTATATTTTATGCCCCTAAAAGTTATTTTTAAAAATATTTTGCAGATATACTACTTTTATATAATAGCTTGGTCTTTTCTTATACTTGGGTATATATGCTGCATCTGCCAATTCTCAATTATAACCTCATGTTTTTTGTAACTTTTCTGAGGTCATCTTCAACCTGAGTTTTTCTATGTGAATTCTATATAACCTGAATTGGGAAATCTCCCTCCAAGCTGACTCTGTTTGTCTATGCCAGGTGCTCTGGGGCTAATATTAGCTGAGGGCCAACATTTATGTTCACTTTTCAACTGGAATTTCCTCACCATGCTGGTAACATAAAATCAGATTCTAAGTAAAACTTCTTTTTCAATAGAGATCCTAGGCAAAGGACTTTTGCCATTTCTCTGGGTCAGTGAGCAGAATCTTAAAATTTCAGCCTTTAGCTATTAACAGGTATATAATATCTGCTCTTCATCTTCCTCCAAACCGGGACTGTTGTAGCACTGGTTCACGAACTTACTATGGACTTATTTTTTTTGTTTTGTTTTGTTTTTCTGACATCTAGTGATTTTCCTTTCTTACTTACTGACCACATAATAAATATTTAAAAGAAATTGTTGTATTTGTCTTATTGTGTTGAAGGGTTTACAATGGTAGAGTTTTTGTATTGGCTTAGACCATATCTTTCTAGAAGTGCTAAAGTATCTTTTAATTCAAATCTCAAAATGACTTTAATCCTCTGCCATATGCAAGAGAACAACCTTTGGAAAATACAGGGAAGGTACATCTGTGGCTTTTTTCTGTCTATTCCAAGAATCCAAACTGAAGGACTGAGACCAAACTCACACAGTAGTTTATCTATACATAGGTAAGACGGTAGATGCACCAAGGAACCTGTTACTACATGAATTACAAAAGTGGAAATGGTGCTCCTTGGGCTACCAGAAATCCCAAAAACAAGTGTTTATCCAAGCCTCGTCTCTAAAATGGAAATAACAGTAGGACCTGCCTTTTTAGAGTTATGGTCAAGGATGATATAAAAAATATTAAGTAACCAGTGAATATAGGCACCAGTCACTAAGAACCAGGGGAAGAAATCAGTCTAAGCCACACCACTGCTTATAGGTGAATGTCTTAGCTGCGATATGTAGATAGCAGAAGCAAAACATTGCCCATTGTGTCTGACACAGAGCTAACACTCAATAAATATGACCTATTGTTATTAGCCTATTTTTAAAGTAGAAATTAAACTTGGAGTTACAGAGGAAAGAATTTGGACCTGGAATTCGATGAAATCTCGTAAAAGCAAGCTGGAAACAAACAAGGATGGGTAGAGTCCTGCATAAATACCTCCAAACACACAACTGAAGTTCTGAGTTCATTTTTATTAACTGGTAGGCAAGTGAAGCAAGGGGACTATAATGGCCCAGAGAACAAAAGTCAGGTCAGCAATGCTCAGAAAAGATAACTGACTCACCCAACGTCACGTACTAGTTCAACGACATAACCAGAAGAATTGGGGTTTCCTAATTCTTATTCTACCACATTAAAATCCCTCCATAATATAATAATTATTTATATTTAGATAGATTTTTATTTGACAGCTTCCAAAACATTTTGACATGAACTATCTCATTTTCGGTGATCAATGAATAAACAAACTAATGCACTAGCCTTCAGAGGAAAAAAAATTAGCAATACAGCTGGATTTCAAATCCACTTTGGGGCAATCCAAATTTAAAGAATGTGTTGTTTTAAATGTCGCAGTTCAAGTACCGGGCAAGTTCAACATATACCAATGCAAATATGTTAGATGCAGTGCAGATAGTTGCCATGGTAATCTCCATATGATGGATGGATGGATAAATTAAGTTTTTTTTCAGAGCTTCTGAAAACAAAAATACTACACAACACAAAAATTACTTGAAATCATATCTCACAAAAGAATCTTTTTCTTAGTAATAGTCAGAACACATCAAAAAGAACTTATCTGTAGCCATGGATTCATCAATTAAGACTTTGACTTGGTTTTCTGCATTTATGAAATGGAAAATATGTATCAGAAAATAGTGGTGAGAAGCCTAGACTCTGCAGCACTTTGGAAGGTCGAGGCGGGTGGATCATGAGGTCAAAAGATCAGGACCATCCTGGCCAACATGGTGAAACCTCATTTCTACTAAAAATACAAAAATTAGCTGGGCATGGTGGCATGCACCAGCAGTCCCAGCTATGTGGGAGGCTGAGACAGGAGAATCACTTGAACCCAGGATGTCGAGGCGGAGGTTGCAGCGACCCGAGATCGTGCCACTGCACTCTAGCCTGGTGACAGAGTGAGACTCTGTCTAAAGGAGAAAAAAAAAAAAAAAAAAAAAAGCCTAGACTCTGGAACCCAGAATCCTGGCTCCATCCCCTCTTAGCTTTGGTCCTCAGGCAAGTTGCTTGACCTCACTATGCCTTTGTTCCATGTATAAAATGGGTATATAACAGAACATGCTCCATAAGGTTACTGTAAGAATCAAATGAGTTCATGCATGTAAAGGTCTTATGAAAGTGCTTGGCATACAGCACATTCTCAATAAATGCTAATTCCACTAGTATATTCCTAACTGTCTCTTGTTACATCTCCATGTGATTATTAAAGAGGTTTTTTTTTTAATTTTTTGTCCTGTTTTAATGTTGGGCTTTAGCAAGGGCTTTTAGATTAGGTGATATAGTTAAGAATCTAGTCATCAGAAAGTAACAAAATATGACCTGTAGTGACTTAAAAAAAAAAAAAAAGAGGGTTATTTTTCTCAGATAAAAGGAATCCCAGAGGAGCTGACTGCTGGTATCAATCACAGCTCACCAAAGTCAGGGTCTGTATCTGTGCATCTCTCAACCTGTACTTGGAGCATCTTTAGCTCCACACATTGAAGACAGGAAGAGGTAGAAAAGAGAAGGGTGGCTCCAGAAACATATCTCTTTTTATTAGTAAAACAAAAAATATTCCCAGAAACCCCCAACAGTCCTCCACTCCTATCTCATTGGCCAGAACTCTCACTTGGCCACCTCTAGCTACAACAAAGGCTGAGAAAGCTAGTATTTAGCCAGGCATTATGCCATCTTGTTCAAAATTGGGATTCTGTTGGCAAGGAAGAAGGAAGAATGGATAGCATTTGCCACAGGTGCATGGGGGAATCTTATTGCCTCTGATAAAAAGGATTCATTAGGTAACACTCTCTCGAACACTTTGAGAATAAAATGAGCTGTATAATGTCTAAGTAGTTTCAGCTGCCAATTAAAGTACATTTTTGCCTTCTCCTCCTTTCCGAATTTAGTACCTCTCTACTTGGCACTCTCATTCTTCCTATAATCAATATTTAGAAATTACCATATGTGGGTTAATGTGGACACCTTGTCATGAAAGGCAATCACTGCTAGGTTGCTGTGGTACCTCTGCAGATGTATATAAAGGTATCAGGAAGAAAAATCGAAAATACTCTCTTACAGTCTCCCATTGCTTTGCTCCAGAATCCACACACCTACTCTGTCTCTGCAATGTACATAATCAAAAGAATGCAGGTGCTCAGCCTGATTGAATTGAGCCTGCTTCCCTCTCAACTACAGCAATTCTCATTCAGGGGAATCCTACGGTGGATGTGATGAAAGAGACCTTTCCCTAATTATGGAGATTTGTCATTGGGGTTGGAGGTTATTTTTTGTATTATTTACACTATTCTGTCTGGCGTTAATATTTCTGTCTGAGAGTGACAATTACATTGCTCTTGACTGGCACAGATCAGCAGTTTGTGATAGCTCTGAAAAGCTGGTGTGCAGCACATGTCACTGGCAGACATATTAATGTTGGCGACGAGTAGTGTATGTGATGTAACACGATTAGATGGCGCTAAGATAAAGGACCATCTTGAAGCCTATGAATAACCAAGAAGCAGTGAGGTGACGACTATCAATTATTTATTGCCCTTGTCCAGTATATTATTAACAACTCCAAGAAAGAATACAGGCTTTCTTTCCTGTTCTCTCTCCCTCATGTTAATGCTCAGCTCCTTAGCTTATGGGAGGTTACATCCTAAGGGAGACATTTTGCTTTCAGCTACCATCAGACAATCCAGAGAAAAAAGTGAAATGACCTCAAGGCAGACTACATTCAATTTTTTTGGCTACCAGAAAAGAGGCATGGCTCTCTGCTCTCTGTGGGTGAATCCTCTTATCACCTTCACATGCAGAGCTTCTCTTTATTCTCTGTCCCTCAAGTCAGGGTGGATTGCTGATTTAACAATAGTTCACACTTTTGGAGGAGAAAGTGATGTTCTATGATTAATATTATACATATACCTGTGGTTAGGCTCTCATTTCCAAGCGAGATGGTTACAGGATTTTTACTGGTTTTACTGCTGAGTCAGAAGGAGACTATTTCATACCTTAGTCTATATTAAGCAGAAAGAAGTTATAAATAGCTACTATTTCGGCTGCTTTCAGCTGCAAGTAATAGGCACTCTGTCTCCAAATGATTTTAAACAATTAGCAAAAATTTCTCACCTATACAGACACTCAAACATGTTATCAAGTATGCAGGGTCTTTTCACCTCACCTCTCTGCACTGCTATCTATGATGATAGTTACCTTCAGGGCTGTAAGATCAAATGAGGCTTTATTCTTCATTGTTTCTGTCCAGGAAACAAGAAAATCCCTCTTTTCAACAAAGGAGAAAAAGGAACTGCCTTAAGGCTGGCTAAGTTCACTTGGGTCACGTGTTCATCACTAATAGTAAATGTGATCTTTAAACTGAATACTTAGTAGTAGTAATGAAAGCAGAATCCAATTTGGAAAGACAAAGGCAAAAGGATTCTTGTTCAAGTTTTCAATAACATGTACTTTTAAACATAATAATAATAATGAGACATAAAGGCCACAAATATACTTTCATCTTCATTATAATTAACCTAATTCATTCATGCTATAGTCATTCTACTTTATAAAAATAACAACAGTAGTAATAACATCAACATAGAGCACATACCATGTGCCAGGATATATGCTAAGAGCCTTGTATGTATTTATCTCATGCTGATACTTACATCAACCACATTAAGTAGATAATATTCTTATCCTTTTGTCACAGATAAATATACTCAAGTCAAAGAGGTTCAATAATTTGTTCACCAAGATCATACAGGCATCAGTTGTACAGGTGAAATAAAAACCTTATGACTTCAAAACCCAAGCCTTCAACAATTTCACTGTGTTTCCCAGTTTCTGGCATTTTTTAAGAACCTGTTCTAGGTCCAAACCATACTAAGTTTGCTAGTAGTTATAAAGGATGAAAAATTTCTGACTTATCTTGCCTGCAAGATATGATTAACACATGAAAATAATTTTTTAAGAGCAGAGTATAATACAGTACTGAACAATGTAGTACAGATTGCCATAGCTTCAGGGATTCAAAAAAAAGGGGAGATCAAACTGGTCTGATGTAACCAGGACAAGTTTCGAAGGCTGTGAGCCTTGAATTGACTCTTTGAAGGATGGTTAGGTTTTCTTTAGTTAAGTATAGACAAAAGAGAAAAAGGCATTATACGATGAGAGAAAAGCATTGAAGACAAAGTTTTGAAGTGTAAGGATCATTTCCCTAAAAGCTGGTAGGAAACTTCTAGGAAATAACACTGAAAAACATAGCAATGACTGTGTTTGGCAATGACTTTTTAGATACAATATCAGAAGTACAAGTCCATAAAATAAAAGAAATTAATTAAACTACAATGAAATTAAAAATTTCTGCTCCACAAAAGACACTGTTAACAGAATAAAGGACAAGCACAAATTGGGGAAAAAAAATTTTGCAAAAGACATACATATCTGATAAGGCAGTTGTATCTAAAATTTACAAAGTACTCTTAAGATCCAACAATAAGAAAGCAAACAGCCCAATTTAAAAATAGTCAAAACGGCTGAACAGACACCTCACTAAAGAAGATACATATATGCAAAAAAAGTATATGAAAAGATGTTCAATATCACGCATGGTTGGGAGCTGCAAATTAAATGGCTGAAATCCAAAATATTGACAATCCCAAATGCTGAAGAGGATATGGAACAACATAAACTCACATGTATCACTGTTGGTAATGCAAAATGGTAGAGCCACTTTGAAAGATAGGTTAGTCTCTTTCAAAGCCAAACACTGGCTTACCAAGAGATCCAGAATCCACACTCATAGGTTTTTATCTACAATAATTGAAGCCTTATGTCTACACAAAAGCCTTCAAATCAGCACATCTATTCATAATTAACAAAATCTGAAAGCAACCAATATGTCCTTCAATAGGTGAATAGATAAACTGTGGTACACCCAGACAAGAGAATCTTATTCAGTGACAAAAAGAAATGGACTACCAAGTCATAAAAAGACATGGAAAAACTTTAAATGCATATTGCTTAGTGAAAGAAGATAGTATGAAAGGGCTATACACTGCATGATTCCACCTATATGACTTTCTGGAAAAGACAAAACTATAGAGACTGATAGGTCTTTTAAAAAAATTTTTTTGCAAATACATAGTAGGTGTATATATTTATCCAATACATAAGATGTTTCAATACAGACATGCAATGTGAAATAAGTACATCATGGAGAATGGGATGTCCATCACCTCAAGCATTTATCCTCTGAATAACCCACAATCCAATTACACTCTTTAATTTATTTTAAAACACACACTTAAGTTATTATTGTCTATAGTCCCCCTGTTGTGCTATCAAATAATTGGTCTTATTCATTCTGATGTAATAGGGTTAATTTTTGAGTGATGTAAAAAGATTGGTTGTTCATACCAGAATCTCTGGGACACATTTAAAGCAGTGTGTAGAGGGAAATTTATAGCACTAAATGCCCACAAGAGAAAGCAGGAGAGATCTAAAATTGACACTCTAACATCACAATTAAAAGAACTAGAGAGGCAAGAGCAAACACATTCAAAAGCTAGCAGAAGGCAAGAAATAACTAAGATCAGAGCAGAACTGAAGGAGATAGAGACACAAAAAACCCTCCAAAAAATCAATGAATCCAGGAGTTGGTTTTTTGAAAAGATCAACAAAATTGACAGACCGCTAGCTAGACTAATAAAGAAGAAAAGAGAGAAGAATCAAATAGACGCAATAAAAAATGATAAAGGGGATATCACCACCGACCCCACAGAAATACAAACAACCATCAGAGAATACTATAAATGCCTCTACGCAAATCAACTAGAAAATCTAGAAGAAATGGATAATTTCCTGGACACTTACACTCTCCCAAGACTAAACCAGGAAGAAGTTGAATCCCTGAATAGACCAATAGCAGGCTCTGAAATTGAGGCAACAATTAATAGCCTACCCACCAAAAAAAGTCCAGGACCAGATGGATTCACAGCTGAATTCTACCAGAGGTACAAGGAGGAGCTGGTACCATTCCTTCTGAAACTATTTCAATCAATAGAAAAAGAGGGAATCCTCCCTAACTCTTTTTATGAGGCCAACATCATCCTGATACCAAAGCCTGGCAGAGACACAACAAAAAAAGAGAATTTTAGACCAATATCCCTGATGAACATCGATGCAAAAATCCTCAATAAAATACTGGCAAACCGGATTCAGCAGCACATCAAAAAGCTTATCCACCATGATCAAGTGGGCTTCATCCCTGGGATGCAAGGCTGGTTCAACATTCGCAAATCAATAAACGTAATCCAGCATATAAACAGAAGCAAAGACAAGAACCACATAATTATCTCAATAGATGCAGAAAAGGCTTTTGACAAAATTCAACAGCCCTTTATGCTAAAAACGCTCAATAAATTTGGTATTGATGGAACGTACCTCAAAATAATAAGAGCTATTTATGACAAACCCACAGCCAATATCATACTGAATGGGCAAAAACTGGAAAAATTCCCTTTGAAAACTGGCACAAGACAGGGATGCCCTCTCTCACCACTCCTATTCAACATAGTCTTGGAAGTTCTGGCTAGGGCAATCAGGCAAGAGAAAGAAATCAAGGGTATCCAGTTAGGAAAAGAAGAAGTCAATTGTCCCTGTTTGCAGATGACATGATTGTATATTTAGAAAACCCCATCGTCTCAGCCCAAAATCTCCTTAAGCTGATAAGCAACTTCAGCAAAGTCTCAGGATACAAAATTAATGTGCAAAAATCACAAGCATTCTTATACACCAGTAACAGACAAGCAGAGAGCCAAATCAGGAATGAACTTCCATTCACAATTGCTTCAAAGAGAATAAAATACCTAGGAATCCAGCTTACAAGGGATGTAAAGGACCTCTTCAAGGAGAACTACAAACCACTGCTCAGTGAAATCAAAGAGGACACAAACAAATGGAAGAACATACCATGCTCATGGATAGGAAGAATCAATATCGTGAAAATGGCCATACTGCCCAAGGTGATTTATAGATTCAATGCCATCCCCATCAAGCTACCAATGACTTTCTTCACAGAATTGGAAAAAACGGCTTTAAAGTTCATATGGAACCAAAAAAGAGCCCGCATTGCCAAGACAATCCTAAGTCAAAAGGACAAAGCTGGAGGCGTCACGCTACCTGACTTCAAACTATACTACAAGGCTACAGTAACCAAAACAGCATGGTACTGGTACCACAACAGAGATATAGACCAATGGAACAGAACAGAGTCCTCAGAAATAATACCACACATCTACAGCCATCTGATCTTCAAGAAATGGGGAAAGGATTCCCTATTTAATAAATGGTGCTGGGAAAATTGGCTAGCCATAAGCAGAAAGCTGAAACTGGATCCTTTCCTTACCCCTTATACGAAAATTAATTCAAGATGGATTAGAGACTTAAATGTTAGACCTAATACCATAAAAACCCTAGAAGAAAATCTAGGTAGTACCATTCAGGACATAGGCATGGGCAAGGACTTCATGTCTAAAACACCAAAAGCAACGGCAGCAAAAGCAAAAATTGACACATGGGATCTAATTAAACTAAAGAGCTTTTGCACAGCAAAAGAAACTACCATCAGAGTGAACAGGCAACCTACAGAATGGGAAAAAATTTTTGCAACCTACTCATCTGACAAAGGGCTAATATCCAGAATCTACAAAGAACTCAAACAAATATACAAGAAAAAAACAAACAACCCCATCAAAAAGTGGGGAAAGGATATGAACAGACATTTCTCAAAAGAAGACATCCATACAGCCAACAGACACATGAAAAAATGCTCATCATCACTCGCCATCAGAGAAATGCAAATCAAAACTACAATGAGATACCATCTCACACCAGTTAGAATGGCAATCATTAAGAAGTCAGGAAACAACAGGTGTTGGAGAGGATGTGGAGAAATAGGAACACTTTTACACTGTTGGTGGGATTGTAAACTAGTTCAACCATTATGGAAAACAGTATGGCGATTCCTCAAGGATCTAGAACTAGATGTACCATATGACCCAGCCATCCCACTACTGGGTATATACCCAAAGGATTATAAATTACTCTACTACAAAGACACATGCACACGTATGTTTATTGCGGCACTATTCACAATAGCAAAGACTTGGAATCAACCCAAATGTCCATCTGTGACAGACTGGATTAAGAAAATGTGGCACATATACACCATGGAATACTATGCAGCCATAAAAAAGGATGAGTTTGCATCCTTTGTAGGGACATGGATGCAGCTGGAAACCATCATTCTTAGCAAACTATCACAAGAGAGAAAACCAAACACCGCATGTTCTCACTCATAGGTGGGAACTGAACAATGAGATCACTTGGACTCGGGAAGGGGAACATCACACACTGGGGCCTATCATGGGGAGGGGGGAGGAGGGAGGGATTGCATTGGGGAGTTATACATGATATAAACGTCATGCACATGTACCCTAGAACTTAAAGTATAATAAAAAAAAAAAAAAAGAAAAGAAAAAAAAAAAACAAATTACACAAATATAAGGTAGAAATTTTTACAAAAGAGAAAATACATACACTGAAGTTATATATATCTTATTTTAATGTAATAACTGTACTTTTAAGGAAATTAACCTATGTGTCTTGCTAAATTATTCTTATTTTGGCGGACTTAAATAAATTTTAGAAGCATGAAAAAAAAAAAGATTGGTTGTTGCCAGAGGTTCAGAGTGAAGGGGGAGGGATGAATAGGTAGAGCACAGGGCATTTTTAGGACAGTGAAACTATTCCATATTATACTGTCATGGTGGATACATGACATTATCCATGTGTCAAAACTGTACAACACAAAGAGTGAACCGTAAAGTAAACTATTGACTTCAGTCAATAAAGTATCCATATTGGTTAATCAACTGTACCAAATGCACCCCACTATTACAAGATGTTAATAACAGGAGAAACTGGGTAGAAGACAGTAGGTGAAAAGGGATATATATCTCTATACTTTATGACCAACTTTTCTGTAAACCTAAAACTTCTCTAAAAAAATGAAGTCTATCTTAAAAACTGATAGAAAAATTCTATGTTCAATCTTACCAAATTTGTCTTTAAACCACCATGTCCACTCCCAGACAGCATCTACAATATGGGATGAACTGGGAAATCCACAAATGTTCAGCACCCACAGCATTAATTCCTTGCATATGTTCCATCTTGCTTGTAGTTCTCCCAGCTGACAACTATTTGTTTCTCATTTTTTACTCTCACTTCACCTTTCTCTCAGTCCTATTTCTCTAGGGTTTTAATATTTTTATAGGGTTGAGTATATATATACACATTAACCAAATAAAAATATACTTTTATATATATATATATATATATGTGAACACAGTAGATATCAACATGAATCTGCAAGACTAATATTCATTGCAAGCTAAGTAACAACAATAATAGCAAACAGTATATGCCTCATTTCTTCTAAAAACTTCACATTGGTTAAATAAGTTTAATCCTGACAATACCATCACCATCAAATCAAAAGAAAACTCCATATCAAACTTTAAAGATGTTAACCATTAAATTTTTAAGACTAATAAAATAGTCATAGATTGAAGGCCACATTTAAAGTATGTGTTTTCTCCTGTTCTGACTTGTGTTGATCTTTGACTGTTAAACAGTATCTTGACCTAATGCTGACATTTACCTGGTATAGAATACTAACCTGTATATACATGATGTCAAACAAATTAGTTGCTAGAGACTCAGAACTTGATAGAAATTAGACTGAATCAAAGAGATTTGAAGTGACATTCAACAGAAAACTTCAACAAAATATTTCAACAAAATATAAAGATAATGCATTACAAAATCAGAATTCTTTTTCTCATAGACTACCATCAGATCACATATTTGTGATCCTACATGTCTATTCATTTCTCTATGTGTATATTTATTATACCAAACTGTTCTATATATACCAAATATTATATATTGCATATATTATATTGCATATACTATATTAAATTACCATATTATGCTTGCTGTATGTGCGTGTAATGTTATCTCTTATATGTGAAACATCTCCAATTAGAGCTAATAATACAGAAGACAATGAAAATCTACATATGCAAACACCTGAACCCATATGCATGTGTCACCTTCTGTAGCAGCTCTCCAGTCTTATAATATACAATCTAATAAGATTTTTGGCATTATCCACTGGTTTCCATCACTCACTGTGTATTTGTAAAAATCAGAAATTCTTCAAATTGTCAAGCGAGGAGGTGGGAGGGAAAACTGACTTTCTCATGAATTAACTTGCTGTGCTAGACCATAAGATTAAAAATGTACACACATACACACACATGGAAATGATTAGCTCCCTGTCTTTTTCTCCAAATACAACCTATCTTAGTAGTATCTTCTGACCATGTCTTCCTTCTTAGGGAAAAGATCATTGTCTCAGAGACACTGGGAATACTCCATTTCCCATCCTAACTTTTTATTCCCCAAAAGACACTTCAAATTTAACCCCTGGAACTAGGTTACAGTTAAAAAGTAGTCGGTTAAAATCTTTTTGCTTTACCATTTAGAGACAGATAAAAAGTCAATTATCTAACTCAGTATCAGCATACCTTTTCTGTAAAGGTCTCAAGAGTAAATATTTTAGGCTTCGTGGGCCATACAGTTTATGTAGCAGTTATTCAACTCTGCCACTATGGAGCCAAAGAGCCATAAACAAAGCTGTCTTCGTTCATTTTTGTTGACATAAAAAAATACCTGTGGTTAGGTACTTTGTAAAGAAAAAAGGTTTATTTGATTCATAATTCTGATGGCTGGAAAGGTAAGACTGGGCATCTGCATCTGGTGAGGGCTTCAGGCTGCTTCTACTCATGGCAGAAGGCAGAAGGTGAGCTGGTGTGTGCAGAAATCACACAGTTGGAGGAAGAAAGAGAGAGGGGATAGGTGCCAGGATCTCTGCAACAACTAACTCACTCCCAAGTAAGAATTCACCCCCATGACCCAAATACCTCCCCTTAGGCCAGACCTCCAACACTGGGCATCAAATTTCAACATGAAGTGTGGGGAGTTCAAACAACCAAACTATAGCAAATATATAAACAAACGGGTGTGGCTGTGATTCAATAACATTTTATACACAAAAACAGGTGAGAGGCCAGATTTGTTCCCTAGGTCATAATTTGCCCGCCTGATCTGCCCTAATACTCATCTTCTAAAAGAGAAAGGAGTTTAATGTGCTTTGTGTTAGTAATTGTGATCAATTTTTACTCCTTTCTATAAATTCTGGAGAATAATTCGTTTCTATAGCTATTTCCTGTATAGTCCTGTCCCGTGATGACTCTGCTAAGCCAATGAAATATCAGCAAACATGACGCAAGCAGAAGCTAAATAAACGCTTGTGCGTTAGCACTTACCTTTTCTGCCTACTGGGAACTCTTCTACCACTACGTGGAAAAGATTGGGCTAAACTCCTGGAAATTAAGAACATGAAGAGAGTACCCTGAGTTGCCCCAGTCATGGCTCAAATGCAACATTGAGCCTCGTCCAATATCTGGTGGTACAGAGCCAAACCATCCCAGCAAATTCCAGCCCTAATTGCACATCCACAAAGAATAATGAACAAAGAAATGGTTGTTGTTTTCAACCATTATATGGCAAAGTTTCAAAAAGGATTTTGGGAGAAGACAAATGACATTCAAATTAAAGAAATGTATGTGGTAATAGGAACTTAGAAAGGCTTCATAAGTGCACCTGGAGACAAGAATAAGTATCCTTTCTGGAATAGAGAATGGGGGACATGATATAAGAGAAGGGACTCTCCCCAGCTACTCGGGAGGCTGAGGCAGGAGAATGGCGTGAACCCGGGAGGCAGAGCTTGCAGTGAGGATCATGCCACTGCACTCCAACCTGGGGGACACCGTAAGACTCCGTCTCAAAAAAAATAAAAATAAAAAAGAGAGAAGGGACTCTCCATTCAAGGTGCCAAAATACATCTGAGAGGACTGGGATCAGAATCCCCTGTCCTCTTGCCATACTAACCTGGCAATCCTGTGTTAGAAAGGTAGTTAGGCATAATAAAACAAAGAAGCAAAACATGCTTCTCAACCACTAAAACATCCACTCCAGCTCTTATTTTTGCTAACTGTGCTGCTTCCTTCAACAACATATAGCCTATATGTATAATAAACCCTACCAGTTTGAAAATTAAAGGGTACTTTGACTTGCACCTTAGTTACCAGCCTGGCCACAGTCGGGGAGAGCACCAAGAGAGCTCCTGGGGTCCCCATTTCCAGGCTTTGGCTCTTGGATGGCATTTCTGGACCTGCCCCAAGCCACAGGGGAGCCCACTTCCCTGAATTGTGAGTCCCACAAGAGGAAGTATTCATCACAAGCTGACTGAAGGGGGCTTGCTCTTAAGGGAACATTAGCAAAAGCCTGGCAGTACTCCCCATGATCCTGCAGTGGCAGTGGCTATGGGTGAGGTTCCTCTGCCTTTGGAAAGGGGGCAGA
Source organism: Trachypithecus francoisi (assembly GCF_009764315.1). Classification (NCBI taxonomy): domain Eukaryota; kingdom Metazoa; phylum Chordata; class Mammalia; order Primates; family Cercopithecidae; genus Trachypithecus; species Trachypithecus francoisi. Next base: position 15,407,621 of record NW_022681461.1, read on the forward strand.
GAGTGGGAAAAACTGCATCTGGTGGTTTGAGTGACAGCTCAGCCACAGTACAACAGAATCCAAGGTAGAATTTTTTATTAGGTTGTTCTTGCATTGCTATTAAAAAATATCTGAGATTGGGCAATTTTTTTTTTTTAAAAGGCTTAATTTGTTCACAGTTCTGCAGGCTATACAAGCCTGGCACCATCATTACTTAGCTTCTGGGAGGTCTCAGAGAGCTTTTACTCAGCAGGAAAGTAATGTGGGAGCAGGCACAACACATGGCAAAGGCAGGAGCCAGGGAAGAGGTACCACATACTTTTAAACACTATATCTCACAAGAACTCACTATCATGGGGACAGCACCAAAGGATATTGCAAAATCATTCATGAGAAATCCACTCCCATGATCTAATCTCCTCCCACCAGGTCACACCTCCAACACTGGGATTATAGTTCAACATGAGATTTGGGCAGGGACACATATCCAAACTATATCAACTTCTCAGGTTACAGACTCTAGTCCCCAGCTTCCAGACAGTAACTCTGGACCTGCCTGGGCCTATCTCAAAGATATGTTACATCACAAAACAAGTCAAAACATTCAAAAACAATTTTGAGAAAATATCAAATATCTTCCCTGACCACAATGGAATAAAACTAGAAATCAATAACAAGAGGAATTCTGAAAACTACACAAACACATGAAAATTAAACAACATCCGCCTAAATAACCAGTGGGCCAGTGAAGAAATTGAAAAGAAAATTGAAAAATTTTGTAAAGCAAATGAAAATGAAAACACAACAAACCAAAACCTATGGGATACAGCAAACACATTACTAAGGGAAGTTTACACCTACAATTGCCTACATTAAATAAGAAAAAAAAGAACTTCAAGTGAACAACCTAATGATGCAACTTAAAGAACTAGAAAAGCAAAAGCAAACCAAACCCAAAATTAGAAGAAAAAGAGTAAAGATCATAGCAGAAATAAAATTACAATGAAGGAAACAATACAAAAGATTAATGAAACAAAAAGTTGGATTTTTGAGAAGTAAAACAAAATTGACAAAACATTAGCCAGACTAAGAAAAAAATGAAAAGGAACAAAGAAAGCCTCTAAGCAATATGAGACTATGTGAAAAGACCAAACCTATGTTTAACTGGTGTATCTGAAAGTGACTGAGAGAATGAAACCAAGTTGGAAAACATTCTTCAGGATATTATCCAGGAGAACTTCCCCAACCTAGCAAGACAGCTCAACATTCAAATTCAGGAAATACAGAGAACACCACAAAGATACTCCTCGAGATGAGCAACCCCAAGCCACATAATCATCAGATTTACTAAGGTTGAAATGAAGAAAAATGTTAAGGGCCGCCAGAGAGAAAGGTCCCATTACCCACAAAGGGAAGTCCATCAGACTAACAGTGGATCTCTCAGCAGAAACCCAACAAGTCAGAAGAGAGTGAGGGCCAATATTCAACATTCTTAAAAAATTTTTCAACCCAGAATTTCATATCCAGCCAAACAAAGCTTCATAAGTGAAGGAGAAATAAAATCCTTTACAGACAAGAAAATGCTAAGAGATTCTGTCACTACCAGACCTGCCTTACAAGAGCTCCTGAAGGAAGCACTAAACATGGAAAGGAACAACCGGTACCAGCCACTGAAAAAACACACCAAATTGTAAAGAGCATCAACACTATGAAAAAACGGAATCAACTAATAGGCAAAATAACCAGCTAGCATCATAATGACAGGATCAAATTCATCATAACAATATTATCCTTAAATGGAACTGGGCTAAATGCCCCAATTAAAAGATGCTGACAACTTGGATAAAGAGTCAAGACCCATTGGTGTGCTGTATGCAGGAGAACCATCTCATGTGCAAAGACAAACACAGGTTCAAAATAAAGGGATGGGAGGATATTTACCAGGCAAATAGAAAGCAGAAAAAAAGAAAAAAAAAGCAAGGGTTGTAATCCTAATCTCTGATAAAAGAGACTTTAAACCAACAAAGATCAAAAAAGACCCAAAGGACATTAAATAATGGTAAAGGGATCAATGCAACAAGAAGAGCTAACTATCCTAAATATATACACCCAATACAGGAGCACCCAGATTCACAAAGCTAGTTCTTAGCCATCTACAAAGAGACTTAGACTCCCACACAAAAATAGTGGGAGACTTTAACACCCCACTGTCAATATTAGACTGATCACTGAGACAAGAAATTAACAAGGAGATTCAGGACTTGAACTCAGCTCTGGACCAAGTGGACCTAATAGACATCTACAGAACTCTCCACCCCAAATCAACAGAATATACATTCTTCCCAGCACCACATCACACTTATTCTAAAATTGACCACATAATTGGAAGTAAAACACTCCTTAGCAAATGCAAAAGAACCAAAATCATAACACAGTCTCTCAGACCACAGAGCGATCAAATTATAACTCAAGATTAAGAAACTCACTCAAAACTGCACAACTACACGGAAACTGAACAACCTGCTCCTGAATGACTACTGGGTACATAATGAAATGAAGGCAGAAATAAGAAAGTTATTTGAAACCAATGAGAACAAAGAAACAAAGTACCAGAATCTCTGGGACACAGCTGAAGCAGTGTTTAGAGAGAAATGTATAGCACTAAATGCCCACAGAAGAAAGTGGGAAAGATCTAAAATCGATACCCTAACATCACAATTAAAAGAACTAGAGAAGCAAGAGCAAACAAATTCAAAAGCTAGCAGAAGACAAAAATAACTAAGATCAGAACAGAACTGAAGGAGACAGAGAAACAAAAAAACATGAAAAAAAAAAAAAATCAATGAATCCAGGAGCTGATTTTTCGAAAAGATTAATAGATAGACCACTAGCCAGATTAATAAGGAAGAAAAGAGAGAAGAATCAAATAGACACAATAAAAAACGATAAAGGGCATATCACCACTGATCCCACAGAAATACAAACTACCATCAGAGAATACTATAAACACTTCTATGCAAGCAAACTAGAAAATCTAGAAGAAATGAAAAATTTCTGAACACATACATCCTCCCAAGACTAAACTAGGAAGAAGTTGAATCTCTGAATAGACCAATAGCAAGTTCTGAAATTGAGGCAGTAATTAATAGCCTACAACTCAAAAACAGCCCAGGCCCAGATGGATTCACAGCCAAATTCTACCAGAGGTAAAAAGAGGAGCTGGTACCTTTCCTTCTCAAACTATTCCAAACAAGAGAAAAAGAGGGAATCCTCCCTATTCATTTTATGAGGCCAGAATCATCCTGATGCCAAAACCTGGCAGAGACACAACAAAAAAAGAAAATTTCAGGCCAGTAACCCTGATAAACATCAATGCGAAAAAACTCAAAATACTGGCAAACTGAATCCAGTGGTACATCAAAAAGGTTATCCACCACAATCAAGTCAGTTTCATCCCTGGGATGCAAGGCTGGTTCAACATACGCAAATCAATAAACATAATCCATCACATAAACAGAGCCAATGACAAAAGCCACATGATTATCTCAATAGATGCAGAAAAAAGGCCTTTGATAAAATTCAACACCCCTTCATGCTAAAAACGCTCAATAAACTAGGTATTGATAGCATGTATCTCAAAACAGTAAGAGCTATTTATGACAAACCCACAGCCAATATCATACTGAATGGGCAAAAACTGGAACCATTTCCTATGAAAACTGGCAGAAGGATGCCCTCTCTCACCACTCCTATTCAACATAGTATTGGAAGTTCCGGCTAGGGCAATCAAGCAAGAGAAAGAAATAAAGGTATTCAAATAGGAAGAAAGGAAGCCAAATTGTCTCTGTTTGCAGATGACATGATTGTATATTCAGAAAACCCCATCATCTCAGCCCCAAATCTCCTTAAGCTGATAAGCAACTTCAGCAAAGTCTCAAGATTCAAAATCAACGTGCAAAAATCACAAGCATTCCTATACACCCATAATAAACAAACAGAGAGCCAAATCCATCAATGAGCTCCCATTAACGATTGCTACAAAGAGAAGAAAATACCTAGGAATAAAACTTACAAGGGATGTGAAGGACCTCTTCAATGAGGCTATTTTAAACTTCATTAAATTTAAACTTCTTTAAATTTCATATGGAACCAAAAAGGAGCCTGTATAGCCAAGACAATGCTAAGCAAAAAGGACAAAGCTGGAGGCATCATGCTACCTGACTTTAAACTATATTACAAGGGTACAGTAACCAAAACAGCATGGTACTATGTATAGACTATACATAGATACACAGACCAATGGAATAGAACAGAGGCCTCAGAAATAACGCCACACATCTACAACCATCTGATCTTTGAGAAACCTGACAAAAACAAGCAATGGGAAAAGGGTTTCCAGTTTAATAAATGGTGTTGGGAAAACTAGCTAGCCATATGCAGAAAACTGAAACTGGATCCCTTCTTTACACTTTATACAAACATTAACTCAAGATGGAATAAAGACTTAAGCATAAGACCTAAAGTCATAAAAACACTAGAAGAAAACCTAGGCAATACCATTCAGGACATAGGCATGGGCAAAGATTTCATGACTAAAACACCAAAAGCAATGGCAACAAAAGCCAAAACTGACAAACAGGATCTATTAAACTATAGAGCCTCTGCACAGCAAAACAAACTATCATCAGAGTGAACAGGCAACCTACAGAATGAGAGAAAAATTTTGCAATTTATCCATCTGACAAAGGGCTAATATCCAGAATCTACAAGGAACTTAAGCAAATTTACAAGAAAAAAACCAACCCCATCAAAAAGTGGGCAAAGGATATGAACAGACACTTCTCAAAAGACATTTATGTGGCCAACAAACATATGAAAAAAACTTCATTATCACTGGTCATTACAGAAATGCAAATCAAAACCACAATGAGATACCATCTCATGCCACTTAGAATGGTGATCATTAAAAAGTCAGGCAACAACAGATGCTGGAGACGATGTGGAGAAACAGGAATGCTATTACACTGTTAGTGGGAGTGTAAATTTGTTCAGTCATTGTGGAAGACAGTGTGGCGATTCCTCAAGGATCTAGAACCAGAAATACCATTGGATCCAGCAATCCCATTAATGGTTATATACCCAAAGGATTATAAATCATTCTACTATAAAGACGCATGCACACGTATGTTTATTGCAGTACTATTCACAATAGCAAAGACTTGGAACCAACCCGAATGCCCATCAATGATACACTGGATAAAGAAAATGTAGCACATATACACCATGGAATACTATGCAGCCATAAAAAAAGGATGAGTTCATGTCCTTTGCAGGGACATGGATGAAGCTGGAAACCATCATTCTCAGCAAACTAGCACAGGAACAGAAAACCAAACACGGCATGTTCTCACTCATAAGTGGCAACTGAACAATGAGAACACATGGACACAGGGAGGGAAACATCACACACTGGGGCCTGTCAGGGGGTGGGGAACCAGAGGAGGGATAGCATTAGGAGAAATACCTAATGTAGATGACAGGTTGATGGGTGCAGCAAACCACCATGGCACATGTATACCTATGTAACAAACCTGCACGTTCTGTGCGTGTATCCCAGAACTTAAAGTATAATTTCAAAAAAAAGAAAGTTTGCCCAGTACATGTCTTTCCAAGTAATTGCTGCCCCTAACAGTTTTATGATTTTCTTATTGAAAGCACAGCAAGGCAGGCGAAAAATCACACAAAGTTTAATTTAGGTGCTTGTTAAAGGTTTGTCACACTACAAACTGTTAAAGTGTATTTGCTTCTGGCTTTATTTCGAGAATTAACTTAGAGAATTATGTTTTCCTCAATAGTCAATCACCAGAACCGCCAGGTTATCTAGTAAACAAGGTTCTGGAGAGAGCACATGTAGCATCAAAAATGGCACTCAGAGTCATGATCTGCCAACTCAACTGTGTGTTTTACCCACAGAAATATAAATCATTCTGCTATAAAGACATACACATTTATTGCAGCACTATTTACAATAGCAAAGACATGGAACCAACCCAAATGCCCATCTATTATAGACTGAATAAAGAAAATGTGGTACATGTACAACATGGGATACTACACAGCCATAGAAAGCAATGAGATCATGTCCTTTGCAGGGACACGGATGAAACTGGAAGCCATCATCCTCGGCAAACTAACAGAGGAACAGAAAACCAAACACTGCATGTTCTCACTCATAAGTGGGAGTCGAACAATAAGAACACATGGACACAGGGAGGGGAAACACACTCCAGGGCCTGTTGCCAGGTAGAGGGTGAGGGAAAGGAACTTAGAGGACGGATCAATAGCTTCACCAAACCACCATGGCACACATATACCTATGTAACAAACCTAATTGTTCTTCACATGTATCCCGGAACTTAAATTTTTTTTTAAAAATTATTTTTCTTTTCAGATGGAGTTTCACTCTGTTGCCCAGGCTGGAGTGCAGTGGCCAGATCTCAGCTCACTGCAAGCTCTGCCTCCCAGGTTTACGCCATTCTCCTGCCTCAGCCTCCCGAGTAGCTGGGACTACAGGTGCCCGCCACCTCGCCTGGCTATTTTTTTTTCTTTTGTATTTTTTAGTAGAGACGGGGTTTCACCGTGTTCGCCAGGATGGTCTCGATCTCCTGACCTCGTGATCCACCCGTCTCGGCCTCCCAAAGTGCTGGGATTACAGGCTTGAGCCACCGTATTTTTCAAATTAAAAAAAAACAAGTATCTGTTTTGCCCTCTACCAAAAAGCAAATATATCTATAGTGAGCGCTTGGATATTTACATTTATTCATTGTAGAGGCCTCTTTAAAAGAAAAAAAAAATCTACCAGGAGTTATTACTCAGATTCAGTGTCATGCAAATTACGCATTACCTAACAGTCATAGGATAGATGGTACATTTGATATATAGGATATACTTAGGGGTTTGTCTTTCTGGTATTTATTGGACATTTCCAAATCTTAGTTTTTATGCAATTTGAGTAGTACAGGATCCATTTATTGTCGGTTTTTTCAGTAGTTTTTCAAAAACTAATGTTAGTTGAATTTCATTTTTAAATTTAAAACTAAAGGAAGCATTAGTCTAGGATTTCAGACTGAAAATGAACTTGAAAGCCTAAGCTGAACAAATACACAGGGATAGCATTAATGGGTGATGTTTAGGCAGGAATCCCTGTTGTTTCATAAGAAATTCAAGACAACTAATGCCAGTTTCCCTAAATGTAGGCCATTCGTTGTAGCTCACAAAGCCCTTGACATAATGTCAGCCCTTTTCTCTCGTGAGCATTAAAAAAAACAAAAATCTCCAAAGGAAAGGCAAAAATGGCTGTAAGCGCAATTTAAATATCCATTCAAACTGTTGCATGTAGATTCATTCGGCCTATCATTTTGCTTTATTTTCTTCACCAAATGACAATGTTAGGTAATAGCTTAGATACAGCTCACCTGATTTAACCAGGGCTATGTGAAGTTGCAGGATCACAAAATGAATATAAGGATTTGGGGAGAGGGGAGGTATTCAGTGATGCTTTAAGGATTGACACCTCCCCACAACAAAGAAAAATTTAAGATTTTTCTCTTTGAAAAATTACGTAAAATGGATTCAATTTATGATTCTTTTATGGTTCTTTTCCTCTGATAATTGTTTAAAAGGATTAAACAGTGTTTGATAACCATTCTCATTGAAACTAGGTGGAAATATCCAACAAAATGCGGAATGATTACTGTTCCTAGACTCCTTTACACTGTGGGAAATTAGGTGACAGTAGTTAGTTGTATTATCATGTTAAATATTTATTCCTATTATCCTCACATCCTGAACCACTCTACTACAATGCAGTGAAGGAACTAATAAAGCAGAAAATCAGAAGGTTCAAATAGCCAAAGAAATGAAAATCAGAGAGAGGAAAACCAAATTGTAGCAAACTAATATAAAAATTACAGGGGTAAAAGAAGCCCTTGCCGCAAATCACTTACAGGCTTTTCTGACATATATTTACTATTTTGTCTAAAATCCTATTTCTACTATTTCATTTCTAGGTGTTTTATTATGTAAATACTCACCTTTGCTTAAATTATTGTGCCATTGGAAATATTTTTAAATCTTGAGGGAAAATTTTCTTCAATTTCTACATACATTAAGAGGGGTTATTTTTATGAAGCTGAAGTGCCAGAGATTGGGATATTCAAACAGATGATGGCCTTGATGTATTCTCCTCAGTGAAAACTGATCGCAAAACAGTGAGCTTCCTCTGCTCTCACCTCACTAAACTTTCTGTTTTCAAGATTCCCTTGAGGAGGTTTCCCTTTCATCCGGGAACTTTTGCCATGGAAATTTACAATTTCCTAAGTGCCTTCATTTATTTAAAATCATTTTAGTGTTGCATTCATACCAACACTCTGAAGTAGGTTTTATCTACATTTTGCAGAGGTGGAAACTGAGACGTAAAGGGTAAATTGGATTGCTCAGGGTCAGGTTCTTCAAACTTTATGTAAACTCACCTGGAATGTTGCCTATAATGTAGATCTTAACAATTTTCAAGCAGCAATATAATCTCTTGGTTCCCCTGTTGTTCTTTTCCTGTCTTTCTTGTCCAGTTTCTTGGAATCCTCAGCTTTCACCGATGTTCCAAATATTGTCACATTCCTATTACTGCTGCTTCTGCTTTTCTCATTCAACAAATTCAACTATCACTTCCATTTCTCTACCCTGGCAGTTTGCCTTCAGTAGTTTCTGTACAGCAGTTTAAGAGAGTAAACCTTACAGTTCAAGTTCAGTCAAATACATTGTTTTTCTTTCCATCCTTTCCAAAAAATCCTCATTGCTCAAGTCTACCGAGGTGCCTAGAAATTCAGTGGCTTTTTGCTTTTGTACCATGGGGTAGCTTCCACACCTGGCACAGCATATAGGTGGATCTGCCCCAGACGTACCTTTCAGGATTCTGTTGTGGGCCTATGTAGAGGCTTATGGTAGGTTTCTCCCTATTCTTTACTGCAGGTAATATTTTCCTCTGCCTTGATGCTTTAAAAAGGAGGCACTCTCTCTAGGCAACCTCACCAGGATGTCTATCTTCTAAAATATATTTAATAATTTAAAGTTTTTACTAGAGTAGTTGCATCTTTTTTACAAAAATTTTACTTTAAGTTCTGAAATACATGTGCAGAACCTGCAGGTTTGTTAAAATCGGTATACATGGGCCATGGTAGTTTGCTGCACCTATTGATCCGTCCTCTAAGTTCCCTCCTCTCTCCTCCAACCCCGCAGCAGGCCCTGGGGTGTGATGTACCCCTCTCTGTGTTCGTGTGTTATCACTATTCAGCTCCCACTTAGGAGTGAGAACAGGCGGTGTTTCGTTTTCTGTTCCTGTGTTAGTTTGCTGAGGATGATGACTTCCAGCTTCATCCATGTCCCTGCAAAGGACATGATCTCATTCCTTTTTATGACTGCATAGTGTCCCATGGTATAATGTACCACATTTTCTTTATCAAGTCTATCGTTGGTGGGCATTTGGGTTGGTTCCATGTCTTTGCTATCGTAAATACTGCTGCAATAAACATACGTGTGCATGTGTACAATGATTTATAATCCTTTGGGTATATAACCAGTAATCGGATTGCTGGGTCAAATAGTATTTCTGGTTCTAGATCCTTGAGGAATTGTCATACTGTCTTCCACAATGGTTGAACTATTTTACATTCCCACCAACAGTGTAAAGGCATTCCTATCTCTCCACAGCCTCACCAGCATCTATTGTTCCTTGTCTTTGTCATAATCGCGATTCTGACCGGCATGAGATGGTATCTCATTGTGGTTTTGATTTACGTTTCTCTAATTATCAGTGATGTTGAGCTTTTTTTCATACGTTTGTTGGTCCTGTAAATGTCTTCTTTTGAGAAGTGTCTATTCATATCCTTCACCCACTTTTTGATGGGATTGTTTTTTTCTTGTAAATTTAAGTTCCTCATAGATTCTGGATATTAGACCTTTGTCGATGGGTAGATTGCAAAAATTTCCTCCCATTCCATAGGTTGCCTGTTCACTCTGATGATAGTTTCTTTTACTGTGCAGAAGCTCTTTAGTTTAATGAGATCCCATTTGTCCATTTTTATGTTTGTTAGTTCCATTTGGTTTAATGCGCAGTTTAAATCTATTTTTTTGTTGTTGTTAAATCTCTATTAAGATGATCTGTGTAATGCTCATAATGGGGTGTTAAAAGTTCCCAACTATTATTGTATTAGAGTCTATCTCTCGCTTTAGATCTAATAGTATTTGTTTCATGTATCTGGGTGCTCTGGTTTTGGGTTCATATATGTTTAGAATTGTATCCTCTTACTGAATTCATTTCTTTATCATTATATAATGACCTTCTTTGTTTCTTTTTACTGCTTTTGACTTAAAGTCTGTTCTATCTGATATACATATAGTTACTTCTGCTTGCTTTTGGCTACCATTTGCATGGAATATCTTTTTCCATTCCTTTACTTTCAGTCTTTATGTGTCATTATAGATAAGTTTCTTTTATTTTTTTATTTTTTTATTATTATACTTTAAGTTGTAGGGTACATGTGCATAATGTGCAGGTTTGTTACATATGTATACTTATGCCATGTTGGTGTGCTGCACCCATCAACTCGTCAGCACCCATCAACTCATCATTTACATCAGGTATAACTCCCAGTGCAGTCCCTCCCCCTTCCCCCCCGCATAATAGGCCCCTGTGTGTGACCTTGCCCTTCCTAAGTCCAAGTGATCTCATTGTTCAGTTCCCACCTATGAGTGAGAACATGCGGTGTTTGGTTTTCTGTTCTTGTGATAGTTTGTTGAGAATGATGGTTTCCAGCTGCATCCATGTCCCTACAAAGGACGCAAACTCATCCTTTTTCATGGCTGCATAGTATTCCATGGTGTATCTGTGCCACATTTGCTTAATCCAGTCTGTCACTGATGGACATTTGGGTTGATTCCAAGTCTTTGCTATTGTGAATAGTGCCGCAATAAACATACATATGCATGTGTCTTTATAGCAGCATGATTTATAATCCTTGGGGTATACACCCAGTAATGGGGTGGCTGGGTCATATGGTACTTCCAGTTCTAGATCCTTGAGGAATCGCCATACTGTTTTCCATAATGGTTGAACTAGTTTACAATCCCACCAACAGTGTAAAAGTGTTCCTATTTCTCCACATCCTCTCCAGCACCTGTTGTTTCCTGACTTTTTAATGATTGCCATTCTAAGTGGTGTGAGATGGTATCTCATTGTGGTTTTGATTTGCATTTCTCTGATAGCCAGTGATGATGAGCATTTTTTCATGTGTCTGTTGGCTGTATGCATGTCTTCTTTTGAGAAATATCTGTTCATATCCTTTGCCCACTTTTTAATGGGGCTGTTTTTTCTTGTAAGTTTGTTTGAGTTCTTTGTAGGTTCTGGATATTAACCCTTTGTCAGATAAGTAGATTGCAAAAATGTTCGCCCATTCTGTAGGTTGCCTGTTCACTCTGATGGTAGTTTCTTTTGCTGTGCAGAAGCTCTTTAGTTTAATGAGATCCCATTTGTCAATTTTGGCTTTTGTTGCCATTGCTTTTGGCATTTTAGACATGAAGTCCTTGCCCATGCCTATGTCCTGAATGGTATTACCTAGGTTTTCTTCTAGGGTTTTTATGGTATTAGGTCTAACATTTAAGTCTCTAATCTATCTTGAATTAATTTTCGTATAAGGAGTAAGGAAAGGATCCAGTTTCAGCTTTCTACTTATGGCTAGCCAATTTTCCCAGCACCATTTATTAAATAGGGAATCTTTTCCCAATTTCTTGTTTTTGTCAGGTTTGTCAAAGATCAGATGGCTGTAGATGTGTGGTATTATTTCTGAGGACTCTGTTCTGTTCCATTGGTCTATATCTCTGTTTTTAAACCATCAGAGATCAAAAGAGACAAAGAAGGCCATTATATAAATGGTAAAGGGATCAATTCATCAGGAAGAGCTAACTATCCTAAATATATATGCACCCAATACAGGAGCACCCAGATTCATAAAGCAAGTCCTTAGAGACTTACAAAGAGACTTAGACTCCCACACAATAATAATGGGAGACTTCAACACCCCACTGTCAACATTAGACAGATCAACGAGACAGAAAGTTAACAAGGATATCCAGGAATTGAACTCAACTCTGCACCAAGGGGACCTAATAGACATCTACAGAACTCTCCACCCCACATGAACAGAATATACATTCTTCTCAGCACCACATTGCACTTATTCCAAAATTGACCACATAGTTGGAAGTAAAGCACTCCTCAGCAAAAGTAAGAGAACAGAAATTATAATAAACTGTCTCTCAGACCACGAAGATCAAACTAGAACTCAGGACTAAGAAACTCAATCAAAACCGTTCAACTACATGGAAACTGAACAACCTGCTCCTGAATGACTACTGGGTACATAACGAAATGAAGGCAGAAATAAAAATGTTCTTTGAAACCAATGAGAACAAAGATACAACATACCAGAATCTCTGGGACACATTTAAAGCAGTGTGTAGAGGGAAATTTATAGCACTAAATGCCCACAAGAGAAAGCAGGAAAGATCTAAAATGGACACTCTAACATCACAATTAAAAGAACTAGAGAAGCAAGAGCAAATACATTCAAAAGCTAGCAGAAGGCAAGAAATAACTAAGATCAGAGCAGAACTGAAGGAGATAGAGACACAAAAAATCCTCCAAAAAATCAATGAATCCAGGAGTTGGTTTTTTGAAATGATCAACAAAATTGATAGACCGCTAGCAAGACTAATAAAGAAGAAAAGAGAGAAGAATCAAATAGATGCAATAAAAAATGATAAAGGGGATATCACCACCAACCCCACAGAAATACCAACTACCATCAGGGAATACTATAAACACCTCTACGCAAATCAACTAGAAAATCTAGAAGAAATGGATAATTTCCTGGACACTTACACTCTCCCAAGACTAAACCAGGAAGAAGTTGAATCCCTGAATAGACCAATAGCAGGCTCTGAAATTGAGGCAATAATTAATAGCCTACCAACCAAAAAAGTCCAGGACCAGATGGATTCACAGCTGAATTCTACCAGAGGTACAAGGAGGAGCTGGTACCATTCCTTCTGATAAGTTTCTTTTAGACAGTGTACAGTTGAGTCCTGGATTTTTTAAATCAATTCACGCAGCTTAACTCTTTTAAGTGGAAAATTTAATTTCTTTACATTCAAGGATATTACTGATATGTGATGGCTGATTCTTGTCATTTTATTATTTGATATCTGATTGTTTTATATTTACTTTGTTTCTTTTTCTTTTACTGTTTATCACTGTGGTTTGGTGGTTTTCTGTAGGGGTAACATTTGAGTCTTACTCTTATTAATGTGTTTGCTTTACCAGTAGATTTTTTTTTTTTTTTTTTTTTTTTTTTGCTGGAGTCTCGCTCTGTCGCAGGCTGGAGTGCAGTGGCGCAATCTCGGCTCACCACAAGCTCTGCCTCCTGGGTTCATGCCATTCTCCTGCCTCAGCCTCCCGACCAGTGGGTTTTATGCTTTCATGATGGTAAATGCTAACTTTTAATTTCCAGGTATATCACACTATTGAGTGTTTATTGTAGGGCTTTCCAGGTAGTGAATTCTTTCAACTTTTACTTGTCTGGAATATATTTTACTTCACTTTATTTATGAAAGATAATTTGGGTATAGTATTCTTGACTGGCAGTTTCTTTCTTTTATTACTTTGAATATATTACCTCATTCTCCCCTGGCCTGTAAGGTTTCTGCTGAGAAATCTGCTGCTAGACTGATGGGGATTTCCTTATAAGTGATAGTTGCTTTTCTCTTGCTATTTTTAAAATTTTATCTTTGTCTCTGACTTTTAGTAGTTTAAATATAACATGCCATAGGAGAAGATCTTTTTGAGTTGTATGTATTGGGGATCTTTGAGCTTCTTGTACTTAGATGTCTAAATCTCTTGCTAGACTTGGGGAGTTTTCTTCTATTATTTCACTAAACAGATTTTTTTTTTTTTTTTGGAGAAAATGTTTTCTGTTGTTGCCTAGGCTGGAGTGTAATTGCGTGATATCAGCTCACCGCAACCTCCATTCCCTGGGTTCAAGCGATACTCCTGCCTCAGCCTCCAGAGTAGCTGGGATTACAGGCATGCACCACCATGCCTGGCTAATTTTATATTTTTAGTCAAGACAGGGTTTCTCCATGTTGGTCAGGCTGGTCTCAAACTCCTGACCTCAGGTGATCTGCTCACCTCAGCCTCCCAAAGTGCTGTGATTACAGGCATGAGCCACCGTGCCTGGCACTAAATTGATTTTCTATCTCTTTTGTTTTCCCTTTATCTTCTGGGACATTGAAATTTTGAATATTTTGCTACCCTGTGGTGTCCTGTATGTCACTTAAGCTGTGGTCATTCTTTCAAATCTTTTTACTTTCTTTTTTGTCTAACTGGGTGGTATGGTTTGGTGCTGTGTCTCCACCCAAAAATCTCATGTTGAATTGTAATCTCCAGTGTTGTGGGAGGGATACGGTGGGAGGTGATTGGATCATGAGGGTGCATTCCCCCTTGCCGTTCTCATGATAGTGAGTTCTCACAATATCTCATTGTTTATAAGGTGTAGCACTTCCCCCTTATCTCTGTCTCTTCTGCTCCACTCTTGCTTCCTCTTTCCTTTCTGCTATGATTTTAAGTTTCCTGATGCCTCCCAGCCATGCTTCCTATAAAGCCTGTGGAACCATGTGTCAATTAAATCTCTTTTCTTCATAAATTGCCCACTCTCAGGTAGTTATTTATAACAGCATGAGAATGGACAAATACACTGGGTTATTTTAAAAGATAAGTCTTCAAGGTCTAAAATTCTTTCTTCTGCTTTATCTAGTCTATTGTTAAAGCTTTCAAAGGTATTTTTGTTTTATTTGATAAATTCTTTAATTCTATAATTTCTATTTGGTTCTTTTTTATGTTATTTTTCTGTTTGGTACATTTCTCATCCATACCCTAAATTTTATATATATATATATATTTTCAGAATTGTTTTGTATCACATTGTATGGAAACTTAACTTTTTTAGTATTACTGTTTTGAATTTTTTCTGGGATTTTATAAATTTCATTTGGATTGAAATCTGCTGCTGCGTAATTACTGTGTTCCTTTAGAGGTGTCATATTTTCTTCCTTTTTCATATTTATTTTGTTTTTATGTTGATATCTATGCATCTAGTGTAATAGTCGCTTCTTCCACCATTTTGAACTTACTTTCATAGAGGGACTTTTTCCTGAAGATATATTTATGGTTTTGTTTGGATACAGCACTTTGACTTTAGTTCTGGGTATGTGCAGTAGTATAACCTCTGTGTGATTTCTTGGCTATAAACAGATTAGTGGCGACTGTAATTTCCTTAGTAACTTGTGGTGTGGGCTGTGATGAACTTTTCCTGGAGATGTGTGTGCCATATGGGCCTACTGTTGGGATCCAGTGATTGCAGTGGCAGCTAAATAGTACCTATTCTTGGGCTCCATGGTGGCAGGTACTGGCACTGGAATTACCAGGTCCAGAGTGGCTGAATCTTGGGCCTCCAGGTGGCTTGCTTTGGTGCTGGTAGTGACAGAAATGGAATGGGTGGGTGGGTAGGTTTGGGGTCCTAGGCAGCAGGCATAGCATTGGACAATGGCTGTAACAACGACAGTACAATCCTCTGGTTCCCAACAAATCTGCCCTGGTGTTTGTGGTAGCAAAAATGGGCTGGGTGGTCCTGACCTCAGGCCCTTGGGGGAAGTGCTCAGATGGCTATGTTGGTGGACTGGGCTAAGTGATCCCCAAGCTCATGGATAGTGTCCTCAGACACTGAGGAGTGAGAAGCGAGGCCAGGTGGATCAGTCCTCAACCCTCCTGGTAGTGCATGCAGGTGCTGGGTGAGGTAGGCAGGGGTGGGGTGATCTCTAGATCCCTGGAAGAATGCTCAGGTGTGGTATGGGAGGGGCTGCCCTGCAGCTTTGATACTGGGGAGAGTGGGATTGCTTTCAATGGAAGCCACTATAAACAGACAACCTATAGAATGGGAGAACATTTTTGTAATATATGCATCTGACAAAGGTCTAATATGCAAGATCTTTATGGAACTTAAGCAAATTTACAAGAAAAAGACAAATAACCCCATTAAAAAGTAGGCAAAGGACATGAACAGACACTTCTCAAGGAAGACATACCTGTGGCTAACAACCATGAGAAAAAGCTCAAAATCACTGATCATTAGAGAAATGCAAATCAAAACCACAATAATGTACCATGTCACACCAGTTAGAATGGCTATTATTAAAAAGTCAAAAAGCAACAAGTGCTGGTGAGGCTGTGGAGAAAAAGAAACACTTTTACACTGTTGATGGGAGTGTAAATTATTTCAACCATTGTGGAAGATGGTGTAGTGATTCCTCAAAGATCTAGAGGCAGAAATACCATTTGACCCAGCAATCTCATTACTGAGTATATACTGAGTATATACCTGAAGGAATATAAATCATTCTATTATAAAGATACATGCATACATATGTTCATTACAGCACTATTCACAATAGCAAAGACATGGAACCAACCCAAATGCCTATCAATGATGGACTGGATAAAGAAAATGGGGTACATGTACACCATGGAATGCTATGAAGCCATAAAAAGGAATGAAATCATGTCCTTTGTAGGGACATGGGTGGAGCTGGAGGTCATTTTCCTTAGCAAACTAATGCAGCAACAGAAAACCAAATACCACATGTTCTCTCTTACAAGTGGGAGCTAAATAATGAGAATGCATGGACACCTGGTGGAGAAACAACGCACAGTGGGGCCTGTTGGAGGGCAGGGCAGGGTGAGAGGAGGGAGAGGACCAGGAAGAGTATCTAGTGGATACCGGGCTTAATACCTGAGTGATGGGATAATCTGTGCAGCAAACTGCCAAAGCATACATTATTTACCTAGGTAACAAACCTTCACATCCTGAACATGCACCTTTGAACATGCTGGAACAAATTGGAAATAGGAAGAAAAAAAAAAAGCTTGCTTTCATGTTGGAGTTTTTCTTTAAATGCCTGGTGACCCCTAGCTGTCAGTGAATGGAGGCATCAGAAAAATTAAATTGATGGGTTACTGTATTTGTCAGGATATTTTTCTTTTTTTTTTTTTTTTTTTTTTTTTTTTTTTGAGACGGAGTCTGGCTCTCTCGCCCAGGCTGGAGTGCAGTGGCCGGATCTCAGCTCACTGCAAGCTCCGCCTCCCGGGTTCACGCCATTCTCCTGCCTCCGCCTCCCAAGTAGCTGGGACTACAGGCGCCCGCCTCGTCGCCCGGCTAGTTTTTTGTATTCTTTAGTAGAGACGGGGTTTCACCGTATTAGCCAGGATGGTCTCGATCTCCTGACCTTGTGATCCGCCCGTCTCGGCCTCCCAAAGTGCTGGGATTACAGGCTTGAGCCACCGCGCCCGGCCAGGATATTTTTCATTCATAATTTACAGAAACTTAGTTTAAACTAGATTAAGTGAAAATGGGAAACCTATTGTTGTACATAAATATAATGTACAATGTTGTCTTCGAACACGGCTGGATTCAGAAGCTCATGAAATGTTTTCACAATTACTTATCTTTTTCTCAAGATAGGGTCACCTCGTCTCCTACCACACGAAAATAGTGAAAGAAAAGAGGGGAAGAGCCATTCTCTTATAAGAAGGTTGTAAGGGAAAGGAGCACTTGAAGGAGGAAAACCATAGCTCTTCCATAAAACCTCTTAGAATTATAGCAAGTAAGACTAGGGATCCTAAAGAAAAGAAAAATATGCTCTTTTATAGACGAGTAGCATACACACACACGCACGCACACACACAGTGAGAGGTGAGTGGGGAAGATAATGGAGCAGATGTAGTTGAGGTATGTCTTTCTGAATGATAGTGTAGACTTGAGCAGAAAGTCTTTTAGAAACTGCTTTTCAAACTTTAAGTGCATATAAATCCCTGGGGCTCTCGTTCAAATGCAGGTGCTGATTGAGGAGGTCCTAAGTGGGATTGAGATCATGCATTTCTGAAAGCTATCAGGTAATATTGATACTCATGGTTCTCATATTACACTTTGAACAGTAAAGGTGAAAGACACTTGGTTTACCTTCTTAAACTGCCATTCGTTAGAAACTTTTCCAAAGAATCTGATACCTAACCGTGGCTATAGGATGCTCCTTTCACAAACTTCGAGACAGAACCAAGTCCTTTATGGCTTTAGGCTTTCTGTGAGTGAGCTAATGCTTTGAGGATGAATAACTTCCATTGGCCAGAGTGAAAAACCAAACCATGAAAAAAATATGATTTTCTGGGAGTGATTTACATTTTCTGACTCTTTCTAGTACCTTAGGCTCTCCCTGCTTCTGTGTGGACACAGAGCTTGAAGGAAGTCTGTAATGTGATTGCAACTAGATGTGAGATTAGCCAAAATCAATCCCCTGCCTAACAGATCCTAAACTGGTTATTTTTACACAATCTGAAATCCATGAAGTAATTAGAAAAGTGGGCAAGAATTACTTCATAGCTCAATACCTGGTAAGTGAATGGCCCCATCATGGGGTCATGGGTATTCACAAATAGAAAATGGCTGTCACTCTGTGAGTGTTCCTCAACTTATACACTTCTTTTGTTATTAAATAATATTATTTCTGTTCCACAATATTATCACTCTTAAATTTACCTATGTCCTTTTCTCTGTGATAAGAATAGAAACTTGAATAATGGGAACATGTATTTTTGACCAAAGTCCCCTGACTCTTTTCTTTTTTTTTTTTCTTTTTAAACTTTTTCTGGTAATAGCTTTATTGCAATATAATTCACCTAACATAAAATTCAACCACTTAAAGTGTACAATTTAGTGCTTTTAGCGTATTTACAGAGTTGTGCAAACATTTTCACCATCAGTATCAGAACATTTTCATTACTCCAAAAATAAACCCGATACTCTTTAGCCATCATCATAATTTCCCCAAACTCCTAGTTGTAGCAATCAATAATCTACTTAATGTCTCTAAAGAGTTGTCTATTCTGGATTTTGGAATCATACTACACATGGCCTTTTGTAATGAGCTTCTTTTACGTAGCATCAAATTTTCATGGTTGATCCAAACTGTAGCATTCAATAATACTTCATTTCTTTGTATGGCCAAATAATATTTCATTATACGGATGTACAACATGTATTTATAAATTGATCAGTTTATGAACATTTGTTTCCACTATTATGACCAATGCTGCTATGAACATTTGTGTGCAGGTTTTTGGGTGAACATATGTTTTTCATCTCTCTTGGTTTTATATATAACCAGGAGTAGAATTGCTGGGTCATATGGTAACTCTATATCTTGCCTCTTGAGGAACCGCCAGACTGTTTTCCAAAGTGACTACACCAGTTTTCATTCCCACCAGCAATGTATGAGGATTCAATTTCTCCACATACTCCCCAACACTTGTCGTTATCTTTTTTGGATTATAGCCACTTAGTGATTGTAACGTGGTATCTCATTGTGGTTTTAATTTGCATTTCCTTGATGACTAATGATGTTGAACATCTTCTCATGTGCTTAAGGGCCATTTGTATACCTTCTTTGGATAAAAGTCTATTCATATCTTTTACCCATTCTTTTTTCTCAGAGCTTTTATTCCAAAAAGTAAGAACAAAATTCATAAATATATGTAAAACAACTGCATATATGCTATGAAGGTGAGGTACATGGTGTTCTTCGAGGGTATAATACAGGAAAATTGACCTAAGCCGGAAGCGAAGGAGCTGAGGAAGGTGTCTCCCAGAAGTGATGGTTGAGATGAGACTGCAAGGGAGAAAAGAAATGACTAGATGGTGGATAACAAGATTCTAAGCTTGTGCAGAGGCCATGGGGTATTTCTGGAACTGAAGATGTGGAGCTAAGACAGCTTCCTCTATTTGTCTGGAGTGTTTCTATTTTCCACCTATGGCCTTCCTCATCCTTGAATACTTGCTTTGGGCCAGTGCTGCCATCCACTCCAACTCTCCCAGTCATCATGGGGGCACTTGGCAGTGTTTGGGGCTGTTTTATTTTGCTTTGTTTGTGACAGTAACTAGAGGACATTACTACATTAATGGAGAAGAAACCAGGGATGCTACACATTCTGCAATGTGCAGGGATAGCTCTATGTAAACAAGAGTTGTCCCAGCCAACATGACAGTAGTATACCAGTTGAGAATCTACTTCCAGTTCTTTCTTTTGTGCGTGTAATATAAAATGTACCATCTTAACCCAGATTTAAGTATACAGTACGGTATTGTTAAGTATATTCACACTGTTGAGCAATCAGTCTCCAGAACACTTTTCATCTTGAAAAACTGAAATTCTATACCCTTTAAATAATCCCTTATTGTCCCCACCCCCACCCCCTCGCAATCATCAGTCTACTTTCCGTCTTTCAATGACTTTAACTACACTAAGTACTTCATATAAGTATTTGTCTTTTTGATTGACTTATTTCACTCAGCAGACTGTCCCCAAAGCTCATCCATGTTGCAGCATATGTCACATTTTTTTTCCTTTTTAAGGCTAAATAACATTTCATGTATGTATTTGCCACATTTTGCTTATTCATTCATCTGTTGATGGACACTTGGGTTGTGTCAAAGTTTTAGCTGTTGTGAATAATGCTGCTACAAACATGGGTGTACAAACATCTCTTCAAGATCATGCATTCAATTTAAAAAAATAAATTATAATTTCTAGTGGTACATAGTAGGTGTGTATACTTAGAGGTTATATGAGATATTTTGATACAGGCATGCAATACATAATAATCACATCAGGTTGAATGGGATATTCATCATCTCAAGCATTTATCCATTGTGTTTCAGAGAATCCAATTATACTCTTTCAATTATTTTAAATGTACAATTAAATTAGTTTTTACTATAGTCACCCAGTTCCGCTAGCAAAGACTAGGTCTTTTTTTATTTTATTTTTTTTTCATGTCCAAAAGATGTGAAACTATTACTTTTTTATTATTATATTATACTTTAAGTTCTGGGATACATGTACAGAACATGCAGGTTTATTACATTGGTATACACATGCCATGGAGGTTTGCTGCACCCATCTCCCTGAAATCTACATTAGGTATTTCTCCTAATGCTATCCCACTCCTAGCCACCCACCCGCCATACCCTGGTGTGTGATGTTCACCTCCCTGTGTCCAGGTGTTCTCATTATTCAGCTCCCACTTATGAGTGAGAACATGTGATGTTTGGTTTTCTGTTCCTGTGTTAGTTTGCTGAGAATGATGGTTTCCAGCTTCATCCATGTCCCTGCAAAGGACATGAACTCATCCCTTTTATGACTGCATGGTATTCCATCCATGGTGTATTGTGACATATTTTCTTTATCCAGTCTTAACATTGATGGGCTTTTGGGTTGGTTCCAAGTCTTTGCTATTGTGAATAGTGCTGCAATAAACATACGTGTGCATGCATCTTTATAGTAGAATGATTTATAATCCTTTGGGTATATACCTAGTATTGGGATTACTAGGTCAAATGGTATTTCTGGTTCTAGATCCTTGAGGAATTGCCACAGTGTCTTCCACAATGGTTGAACTAATTTACACTAACACCAACAATGTGAAAGCGTTCTTATTTCTCCACATCTCCAGCATCTGTTGTTTCCTGAGTTTTTAATGACTGCCATTCTAACTGGCATGAGGTGGCATCTCCTTGTGGTTTTGATATGCATTTCTCTAAAGACCAGTGATGATGAGTTATTTTCCTATGTTTGTTGGCCACATAAAAGTCTTCTTCTGAGAAGTGTCTGTTCATATCCTTTGCCCACTTTTTGATGGGGTTGTTTTTTTCTTGTGAATTCGTTTTAGTTCCTTGTAGATTCTAGATATCAGCCCTTAGTCAGAAGGATAGATAGCAAAAATTTTCTCCCATTCTGTAGGCTGCCTGTTCACTCTGATGAAAGTTTCTTTTGCTGTGCAGAAGCTCTTTAGTTTAATTAGGTCCCATTTGTCAATTTTGGCTTTTGTTGCTATTGCTTTTGGTGTTTTAGTCAAGAAGTCTTTACCCATGCCTATGTCCTGACTGGTATTGCCTAGGTTTTCCTCAAGGTTTTTACGGTTTTAGGTCTTACATTTAAGTTTTAATCCATCTTGAGTTAATTTTTGTATAAGTTGTAAGGAAGGGGTCCAGTTTCAGTTTTCTGCATAAGGCTAGCCAGTTTTCCAAACACCATTTATTAAACAGGAAATCCTCTCCCAATTGCTTGTTTTTGTCAGGTTTGTCAAAGATCAGATGGTTGTAGATGTATGGTATTATTTCTGAGGCCTCTGTTCTGTTACATTGGTCTATATGTATATATCTGGTTTGGTCCCAGTATCATGCTGTTTTGGTTACTGTTGCCTTGTAGTATAGTTTGAAGTCAGGTAGTGTGATGCCTACAGCTTTGTTCTTTTTGCTTAGGATTGTCTTGGCTATACGGGCTCTTTTTTGGATCCATATGAAATCTAAAGTCATTTTTTCTAATTCTGTGAAGAAAGTCAATGGTAGCTTGATGGAGATAGCATTGAATCTATAAATTACTTTCAGCAGTAGGGCCATTTTTACGATATTGATTCTTCTTATCCATGAGCATGAAATATTTTTCCATTTGTTTGTATCCTCTCTTATTTCCTTGAGCGGTGGTTTGTAGTTCTCCTTGAAGAGGTCCTTCACATCCCTTGTAAGTTGGATTCCTAGGTATTTTATTCTCTTTGTAGCAATTGTGAATGGGACTTCACTCATGATTTGGCTCTCTGTTTGTCTATTATTGGTGTATAGGAATGATGTGATTTTTGCACATTGATTTTGTATCCTGAGACTTTGCTAAAGTTTCTTATCAGCTTAAGGAGATTTGGGGCTGAGACAATGGGGTTTTCTAAATATACAATCATGTTATCTGCAAACAGAGACAATCTGACTTGCTCTCTTCCTGTCTGAATATACTATTTTTTTCTTTCTCTTGCCTGATTGCCCCTGCCAGAACTTCCAATACCACGTTGAATAGAAGTGGTGAGAGAGGGCATCCTTGTCTTGTGCCAGTTTTCAAAAGGAATGCTTCCAGCTTTTGCCCATTCAGTATGATATTGGCTGTGGGTTTGTCATAAATGGTTCCTATTATTTTGAAATACGTTCCATCAATACCTAGTTTATTGAGAGTTTTTATCATGAAGGGGGGGTGTTGAATTTTATCAAAAGTCTTTTTCTGTGTCTATTAAGATAATCGTGTGGTTTTTGTCATTGGTTCTGTTTATGTGATGTATTACTTTTACTGATTTGCATATGTTGAACCAGCCTTGCATCCCAAGGATAAAGCTGACTTGATCGTGGTGGATAAGCTATTTGATGTGCTGCTGGATTCAGTTTGCCAGTATATTATTGAGGATTTTCGCATGGATGTACATCAGGGATATTGGCCTGAAATTTTCTTCTTTTGTTATGTCTCTGCAAGGTTCTGATATCAGGATGATGCTGGTCTCATAAAATGAGTTAGGGAAGAGTCCTTCTTTTCTATTGTTCAAAATAGTTTCAGAAGGAATGCTCCCAGCTCCTCTTTATACCTCTGATAGAATTTGGCTGTGAATCTGTCTGGTCCTGGGCTTTTTTTGGTTTGTAAGCTATTAATGACTGCCTCAATTTGAGAACTTATTATTGATCTATTCAGGGATTTGACTTCTTCCTGGTATAGTCTTGGGAGAGTGTATGTGTCCATGAATTTATCTACTTCTTCTAAATTTTTTAGATTGTTTGTATTAAGTTGTTTATAGTATTATCTGATGGTAGTTCATATTTATGTGGGATCAGTGGTGATATGTCCTTTATCATTTTTATTGTGTCTATTTGATTCTTCTCTCTCTTTTCTCTCTTGTTGGTCTGTCTAGCAGTCTATTTTGATAACCATTTCAAAAAATCAGCTCCTAGATGCATTAATTTTTTGAAGGGTTATTTTGTGTGTGTGTGTCTCTTTCTCCTTCAGTCCTGTTCTGATCTTAGTTATTTTTTGTCTTCTGCTAGCTTTTGAATTTGTTTGCTCTTGCTTGTCTAGTTCTTTTAATTGTGATGTTAGAATGTCGATTTAAATCTTTCCTGCTTTCTCCTGTGTGCATTTAGTGCTATGAATTTCCCTCTAAACATTGCTTTAGCTGTGTCCCAGAGATCCTGGTTCTTTTTGTCCTTGTTTTCATTGGTTTCTAAGAACTTATTTATTTCTGCCTTAATTTCATTATTTACCCAGTAGTCATTCAAGAGCAGGTTGTTCAGGTTCCATGTATTTCTGCTGTTTTGAGTGAGTTTCTTAATCCTGAGTTATGATTTGATTGCTCTGTGGTCTGGGAGACAGTTTGTTATGATTTCCATTCTTCTACATTTGCTAATGAGTGTTTTACTTCCAATTATGTGGTCAGTTCTAGAATAAATGTGATGTGGTGCTGAGAAGAATGTATATTCTGTTGATTTGGGGTGAAGAATTCTGGAGACATCTATTAGGTCTGCTTGATCCAGAGCTGAGTTCAAGTCCTGAATATCCTTGTTAATTTTTTGTCTCATTGATCAGTCTAATATTGACAGTAGGGTGTTAAAGTCTCCCACTATTTTTGTGTGGGAGTCTAAGTCTCTTTGTAGGTCTGTAAGAATTAGCTTTATGAATCTGGGTGCTCCCATATTGAGTGCATATATATTTAGGACAGTTAGCTCTTCTTGTTGCATTGATCCCTTTACCATTATGTAATGGTATTCTTTGTTGCTTTTTATCTTTGTTGGTTTAAAGTTTGCTTTATCAGAAACTAGGATTGCAACTCTGCTTTTTCATTGTTTATTTATTTATTTGCTTTCCATTTGCTTGGTAAATATTCTTCCATCCCTTTGAGCCTCTGTGTATCTTTGCATGTGAGATTGGTCTCCTGAATACAGCACACTGATAGGTCTTGACTCTTTATCCAATTTGCCAGTCTGTGTCTTTTAATTGGGGCACTTAGCCCATTTACATTTAAGGTTAATATTGTTATGTGTGAATTGGATCCTGTCATGATGCTAGCTGTTATTTTGCCTGTTAGTTGGTGCAGTCTCTTCATAGTGTCAATGATCTTTACAATTTGGTATGTTTTTGCAGTGGTTGGTACCAGTTATTCCTCTCCATATGTAGTGCTTCCTTCAGGAACTCTTGTAAGGCAGGTCTGGTAGTAACAAAATCTCACAGCATTTGCTTGTCTGCAAGGATTTTATTTCTCCTTTGCCTATGATGATTAGTTTGGCTGGATATGAAATTCTGTGTTGAAAATTCTTTTCTTTAAGAATGTTGAATATTGGCCCCCACTCTCTTCTGGCTTGTAGGGTTTCTGCTGAGAGATCCACTGTTAGTCTGATGGGCTTCCCTTTGTGGTAACCAGAACTTTCTCTCTGGCTGCACTTAACATTTTTTTTCTTAATTTCAACCTTGGTGAATCTGACGATTATGTGTCTTGGGAGTTGCTCTTCTCAAGGAGTATCTTTGTGGTGTTCTCTGTATTTCCTGAATTTGAATGTTGGCCTGTCTTGCTAGGTTGGGGAAGTTATCCTGGATAATATCCTGAAGAATGTTTTCCAACTTGATTCCATTCTCCCCATCACTTTCAGGAACACCAATCAAATGTAGGTTTGGTCTTTTCACATAGTCCCATATTTCTTGGAGGCTTTCTTCATTCCTTTTCATTAATTTTTCTCTAATCTTGTCTTTATTTCATTAAGTTGATCTTCAAACTCTGATATCCTTTCTGCCACTTGATCGATTCAGCTATTGATACTTGTGTATGCTTCACGAAGTTCTTGTGCTGTGTTTTTCAGCTCCATTAGGTCATTTATATTCTTCTCTAAACTGATTATTCTAGTTAGCAATTCCTCTAACCTTTTTTCAAAGTTCTTAGCTTCTTTGCATTGGGTTAGAACATGCTCCTTTAGCTCGAAGGAGTTTCTTATTACCCACCTTCTGAAGCCTACTTCTGTCAATTCATCACATTTATTCTCTGTCCAGTTTTGTTCCCTTGCTGGTGAGGAGTTGTGATCCTTTGGAGGAGAAGAGGTATTCTGGTTTTTGGAATTTTCAGCCTTTCTGCACTGGTTTTTTCTCATCTTCATGGATTTATCTACCTTTGGTCTTTGATGTTGGTGACCTTTGGATGTGGTTTTGGTGTGGATGTCCTTTTTGTTGATGTTGATGTTATTTTTGTTGTTGTTGTTAGTTTTCCTTCTAACAGTCAGGCCCCTCTGCGGCAGGTCTGCTGGAGTTTGCTGGAGGTTCACTCCAGATCCTGTTTGCCTGTGTGTCACCAGCAGAGACTGCAGAACACCAAATATCGCTGCCTGTGCCTTCCTCTGGAAGCTTCATCCCAGAGGGGCATTGGCCAGATGCCAGTCAGAGATCTCCTGTATGAGGTGTCTGTTGACCCCTGCTGGGAGGTATCTCCCAGTCAGGAGGCATGGGGAACATGGACCTACTTGAGGAGGCAGTCTGTCCCTTAGCAGAGCTCCAGCTCTGTGCTGGGAGATCTGCTGCTCTCTTCAGAGCCAGAGGCAGGGATGTTTAAGTCTGCAGAAGCTGTGCCCACAGGCACCCCTTCGTCCAGATGCTCTGTCCCAGGGAGATGGGAGTTTTATCTATAAGCCCCTGATGGTGGCTGCTGCCTTTCTTTCAGAGATACCCTGCTCAGAGAGGAGGAATCTAGAGAGGCAGGCTGGCTACAACCCCTTTGCCAAGCTGCAGTGGGCTCTGCCCAGTTTGAGCTTCCTGGTAGCTTTGTTTCCACTGTGAGGGGAAAACTGACTACTCAAGCCTCAGTAATGGCAGATGCCCCTTCCCCTACTAAGTTTGAGCCTCCAAGTTCTACTTCAGACTGCTGTGCTGGCAGTAAGAATTTCAAGCCAGTGGATCTTAGCCTGCTTGGCTTCATAGGGTTGGGATCCACTGAACTAGACCACTTGGCTACCTAGCTTCAGCCCCCTTTCCTGGGGAGGGAACTGTTCTGTCTTGCTGGCATTCCAGGCGCCACTAGTGTATGAAAAAAAGACTCCTGCAGCTAGCTCAGTGTCTGCTCACACGGCTGCCCAGTTTTGTGCTTGAAACCCAGGGCCCTGGTGGTATAGGCACACGAAGGAATCTCCTGGTCTGCGGGTTGCGAAGACTGTGGGAAAAGCGTAGTATCTGGGCTGGAATGCACTGTTCTTCACAGCACAGTCCCTCACAGCTTCTCTCTGCTAAGGGAGGGAGTTCCCCAATCCCTTCTGTTTCCCAGGTGAGGTGATGCCCTACCCTGCTTTGGCTCACCCTCTGTGGGCTGCACCCCCTGTCTAACCAGTCCCAATGAGATGAGCTAGGTACCTCAGTTGGAAATGCAGAAATCACCCACCTTCTGCATTGATCTCACTGGGAGCTGCAGACTGGAGCCTTTCCTGTTGCCATCTTGCCTACCACCCTGAACAAAAATGTAAACTTTCAATCATTCTTTATGCCACACCCCCTGAACAGTGAGATTTCATAAATGCTGTGACTATCATTAAATAGTTTCAATTAAACAAAAAGTCTCAATTACAATATGCAGTGCCCTCATGCTCTCTTCTGACAACTCACTGACATAATACACCTTGACTGTGCTGAACACCAGGGCACTCTGTCACTCCAAAAGAACATAATTAGTTCCTTTTGCTATTACAGTCAGTTATACTGAGAAATATTCACACACAGACTGGAATCCAGAATTTGAAATAGACAGATCTAGGCTGGTGGTTTCAAGCTTTGCCAGCAACAGTTCAGGTCTGTAATGTGTTTTTGTTTTGTTTGTTATTGTTGTTGAATTATAATTTACATACCATAAAATTTACCCTGGTAAAGCATACAATTCAGTGGGTTTTAGTATATTATAAGGCTATGCAAGTATCCTTAATATCTAACTCCAGAATATTTTCATAACTCAAAAGAAAGCCCAGCATTAGCACCCTTTATACACTCTCCCTATTCTTCAGCCCCTAGAAACCACTAATCTACTTTCTGTTTCTATAGATATGTATATCCTGACATTTCATGTAAAAAAAAAAAAAAAAAAAAATCGTGTAGGCCAGGCGCGGTGGCTCACACCTGCAATCCCAGCACTTTAGGAGGCCAAGGCGGACAGATCACCTGAGGTCAGGAATTTGAGACCAGCCTGAATAACATGGTGAAACCCCGTCTCTACTAAAAATACAAAAATTACCTGGGCATGGTGGCACGTGCCTGTAGTCCTAGCTACTCAGGAGGCTGAGGGAGAAGAATCACCTGAACCCAGGAGGCGGAGGTTGCAGTGAGCCAAGATCACACCACTGCACTCCAGCCTGGCAACAGAGCAAGACTCTGTCTCACAAAAAAAATAATAATAATAATACAAAAACTAGCCAGGTATGGTGGTACATGTCTGTAGTCCCAGCTGCTCGGGAGGCTGAGGCAAGAGAATGGTTTGAACCTGGGAGTCGGAGGTTGCAGTGAACTGAGATCGTACCACTGGACTCAAACCTGGATGACAGTGAGACTCCATCTCAAAAAAAAAAAAAGATGTAATATGTAGTATTTTGTGTTTGGCTTTTTTCACTTAGCAGAATGTTTTCAAGGTTCATCTATGTTAAAGCCTGTATCAGAACTTCATTTCTTTTTGTGGCTAATCAATATTCCATTGTATGGATAAATCACATTTTGTTTATCCATTCTTCAATTGATGGCAATTTGAAGTTCTTTGTACTTAATGTCTATTATTAATTTGAAGTTCTTGGTACTTAATGTCTATTATTAATAATGCTGCCATGCACATACATGTACAAGTTTGTATACTGACATAGGTTTTCAATTAACCTGAGTATATACCTAGGAGTGGAATTACTTGGTCAAATGGTAAATCTATGTTCAACTTTTTGAGACACTGCCAAACCATTTTTTAAAGCAGCTGTACTTCACATTCTCATCAGCAACACAGAAGGATATCACTGTCCCCATAACCACACCAGTACCTTTTATTGCCCATCACTTTGATTATAGCCATCCTAGTTGGTATGAAGTAGTATTACATTGCAATTTGATTTGCATTTCCCTAATGACAAATGATGCTGAGTATCTTTTCATATGCTAATCAGTCACTGTGTATTTGCTTTTAAGAAATGTTTATTCGGCCGGGCGCGGTGGCTCAAGCCTGTAATCCCAGCACTTTGGGAGGCCGAGACGGGCGGATCACGAGGTCAGGAGATCGAGACCATCCTGGCTAACACGGTGAAACCCCGTCTCTACTAAAAATACAAAAAAAACTAGCCGGGCGAGGTGGCGGGCGCCTGTAGTCCCAGCTACTCGGGAGGCTGAGGCCGGAGAATGGCGTAAACCTGGGAGGCGGAGCTTGCAGTGAGCTGCGATCCGGCCACTGCACTCCAGTCCGGGCGACAGAGCGAGACTCTGCCTCAAAAAAAAAAAAAAAAAAAAAAAAAAAAAAGAAATGTTTATTCTATTCAAAAGCTTTGCTTATTTTTATAATGCTTTATTGAGATATAATTCTAATACCATAAAATTCATCCATTAAAACTAAAATTTAATGAGTTTAAATATAGTCATAAGATTATCCATATCAATTTTGGAATATTATCATGAACTCCAAAAGACACCCACATGATTATCAGTTATTTTCAATTATCCTGAAATACCAAACTCTAAGCAACCACCAACATACTTTTTTGTCTCTGGAGATTTTCCTATTCTGGACATCTAATGTAAGTGAATTCATACAATATGTGGTTATATAGTAGTCTGTTCTCACATTGCTATAAAGAAATATCCAAGACTGGTTAATTTATAAAGAAAAGAGGTTTTAATTGGCTCGTAGTTCTGAAGACTATACAGTAAGCATGTCAGCATCAGCTGGGCTTCTGGGGAGGCCTCAGGAAACTTATAATCAAGACAGAAGACAAAAAGGGAGCCAGCACTTCACATGGCTGGAGCAGGAGGAAGAGACAGAGGTGGGAGGTGCTACACACTTTTAAGCAATGAAATCTCATGAGAACCCCCTCCCTATTGTGACACAATACCAAGAGAAATATCCACCCCCATAATCCCCCACAATCCAATCAGGGTAATCTGACCAGGCTCTGCCTCCAACATTGGGGACTACAATTAGACAGGAGGCCTGGGTGGGGACACAGATCCAAACTATATCAGTGGTCCTCTGTAATTGGCTTCTTTCATTCAGCATGATGTTCTCAAAATTCCTTCATGTTGTAGAAGTTATTACTACTTCATTTCTTTTCACAGCTAAATAATATTCCTTAGTATGGATATACCACAGTTCATCAGTTGACAGACAATTGGGTTATTTCTACTTTTTGGCAATTATGAATAATGCTGCTATGAACATTTATGTACACATTTTTGTATAAACATGTATTTTCAACTAACTTAGGTATATACCTTAAAGTGGAATTGCTGAATGATATAAGGACTTCATGTTTAATACTTTTATGAATTATTAGACTGTTTTCCAAAGCCAAATACACTATTTTATATTTCCACCAGCAACATATAAGAACTTCAATTTCTCCACATCCTGGTCAACATTACTTTTTTTTCTCACTCTGCCTCAGCCTCCTGAGTACCTGGATTACAGGGGCACACCACCACGTCCAGCTAATTTTTGTATTTTTAGTAGGGATGGGGTTTCGCCATGTTGGTTCAGCTGGTCTTGAACTCCTGACAGTGATCCACCTGCCTTGGCCTCCCAAAGTGCTGGGATTGCAGGCATGAGCCACTGTACCAAGCCAACATTTCTTATTATGTTATTATTTGTTATTATTTATAGCCATCCTAGTGGAGGTAAAATGGTATCACCATGTGGTGATCACTCTCAAACGTGCATTTTCCTGAGGAATTATGATGCTAAGCATCTTTTCATGCGATTATTGGCCCTTTGTACATCTTCACTGAAGAAATAGCCATTTTTCACTGGAGTATGTACCTTTTTATTGTTGCATTTTAAGAGTTTTTCATATATTTTGGATACAAGTCGCTTACCAGATACATACTTCACAAATATTTTTTGCCATTCCGTGGTTATCTTTTGACTTGATGGTGATATTCAAAGCACGATTTTTTTTTTATTTTGAGGGGTTCCAGTTGGCCTATTTTTTTTCTTGTTGCTTGTGCTTTTGGTGTCATATCTAGGAAACCGTTACCTAATCAAAGGTCACCAACATTTATTTCTATGTTTTTCTTTAAATGTTTCGCTTTCGCATTTAGGTTTTTGACCCATTTAGAGTTAACTTTTATATATGGTATAACGTAAGAGCTAAGTTTCATCCTTTTACAGCACCATTTCTGGAAAAGAAATTCTTTTTCCATTGAAATGTCTTAGAATCCTTATAAAAAATCAATGAACCATAAATATAAGCTTACTTTTGGACTCTCAAATCAATACCATCAATCTATATGTCTGTCCTTATGCCAGTACTACTTATTCTATTTTTTTTTTTTTTTTTTGAGACAGAGTCTCGCTCTGTTGCCCAGGCTGGAGTGCAGTGGTGCAATCTTGGCTCACTGCAAGCTCCACCTCCCAGGTTCACGCCACTCTCCTGCCTCAGCCTCCTGAGTAGCTGGGACTACAGGCGTCTGCCACCACGCCTGGCTAATTTTTTGTATTTTTAGTAGAGATGGGGTTTCACCGTGTGAGCCAGGATGGTCTCGATCTCCTGACCTCGTGATCCACCCGCCTGGGCCTCCCAAAGTGCTTGGATTATAGGTGTGAGCCACCACACCCGGCCTACATACTCTTAATTACTGCAGATTTGTAGTGAGTTTGAAAATCTAGAAGTGTGAGGCCTCCTTTGTTCTTTTTCAAGATTGTATTATCAGGTCTCTTATATTGCTATATAAATTGTAAGATCTGCTTGGCAACTTCTAAGGGGGAAAAAAAAAAAGCTAGTAATTTTGACCAGGATTGCACTGAATCTACAGATGATCGTAGGGACTGTTTTTACCTTAAGAGTATTAAGTTTTCTGATCCATAAATGTGGATCTTTTCATTTGTTTAGGTCTTCTTCAATTTCCTTCAATGATGTTTTATAGCTTTTTGATGTACAAGTCTTACACACTTTTTGTTAAATTTACTCCTAAATATTTTATTCATTTTTATGTTATTGTAAATTGAATCGTTTTCTCCATTTTATTTTCAGATTGTTCTTTGCTAGCATATAAAAATACAACTAGAGTGGCATCACCAAAATGACAAAGTAGGAGAAACCAGCCTTCATCCTCCCACAAGAAAACAAATATAAACAGCTATCTACAAACAAAAATAGACCTGAGAGGGCTCAGGGGCCAATTAAAGAATCTGCAGCAACACAGGGGAAAAAAGTTCACAGAATATTCATATAGAAAGTATTGCTGGTGAGATCAGGATACCTGAGAGGTCAGGAGATGGCTAGGAACAAAAAAAAAGTGAAAGGTGTGGTTATCAGCCATGCAACAGGAACCACCATGGTCCCCAATGACCTGCTCCACAGAACAGAAGATATCTGCATATTTTACCACTGAAGTAACCAGTAGTCATTCCTACCAGGAAGCTTGAAAGGAGGGAGAAGTGGCTACAACCCCCTCCACCGCCAAGATGCAGCCACGACCGTGACGCTTCAGGAATAGAGGCATCACTTCTCCCAGCCCGGCATATGCCCCTACATCAATAAGTGGCTGCCCCATGAATACCCACACTCTAGACCTAAGCTTTGTGGCTACACTGAAGTCACCCATGTCACAGATACCACAAGCATCACCATAGCAAACCAGTTCACACTCCAGGTCCTGGAGCCAAAGTCCCTCTGAGTATGTCTATGCTCTGGGCACCAAATCAGCCACCACAAAAAGCTAGGTCCCTGCCCTGTTCCCAGAACCATTATTCTGTGCACACCTATACTCCTGTTCTCAGTTCCCTGGATGCTTCACAAGCACTTGTATATCACACATTGTTACCAACACGGCAGGAGGGTATCCTGCATACCAAGCACAAATGCCATTACTTCCCTGTACCCCCGAGCCACAGTCCCTCCATGTGTGCCTGTGTTTCAAGACTCAACTCTGACTAATCTACAAGCACCACTCATCAGTCATCAATGCTCACAAATTAGACCCAGTGCCAAGAGGAATGTCCTTAGCCACAGCTTCCAAAGTGGAAGGAAAAGAGATCAGGAAGACCTTAGTAGCAGTTGCTACCAAAGACCCCCAAAACCCTGTCACCACTGCAAACATCCACAGTGTTGGCCACCGAGGATTCCTGTAATCTTTCTCAACACTGACCTCAGCTGACAAACCTGCACAGAGACTACACGGCTGTGTCCTCAATGGTGCCACAACTTCTGCACCCTACCCAGCCAGTTCTCTCACATCCCCCTCTAGGGGAAGTTCTTTCTACATTGAAACTAGCCTTTAAGCCCATATAAAAGGTGACTGCTCCAAAAAATATGCAGACATCAATGTAAAACAATAAGAAACATGAAAAATCAAGGAGACATATTACCACCAAAGGAACACAATAATTTCCCACTAGTTAACCCCCGCAAAAAATGGAGATACAAGAACTGCCTAAAAAAAAGTTAAAATACCTGTTTTAAGGAAGTTCAGTGAACATTAAGAAAATACAGGCCGGGCGCGGTGGCTCAAGGGCCGGGCGCGGTGGCTCAAGCCTGTAATCCCAGCACTTTGGGAGGCCGAGGCGGGTGGATCACGAGGTCAGGAGATCGAGACCCTCCTGGCTAACACGGTGAAACCCCATCTCTACTAAAAATACAAAAAACTAGCCGGGTGCGGTGGCGGGTGCCTGTAGTCCCAGCTACTCGGAGGCTGAGGCGGGAGAATGGCGGGAACCCGGGAGGCGGAGCTTGCAGTGAGCCGAGATCGCGCCACTGCACTCCAGCCTGGGTGACACAGCGAGACTCCGCTCTCAGAAAAAAAAAAAGAAAAGAAAATACAGAGAAACAATTCAATACAATCAGGAAAATAATACATGAAGCAAATTGACAAATTTAACAGAGATTGAATTTAAAAAAACAAATTCTGGAACTGAAAGCACAATAAATGAAATGAGAAATGCAATTGACAGTGCCAACCCCAAAACATATCAAGCGGAAAGAAAACTCTGTGAACTGAAGGGTAGGTTATTTGAAAATATATAGTCACAGGAGAAAAAGGCAAAGAGAATAAAAAGAACTGAAGAAAGCTATGGGATTTATGAGATAGCATCAAAAGGGAAATATTTGAGTTATAGCAGTTCAAGAAGGAAAAGAGAGAGACAAAGGGACAGAAAGTTTACTTTAATAAATAATGCCATTACTTCCCTGTACCCCAGAGCCATAGTCCCTCCATGTGTGCCTGTGTTTCAAGACTCAACTCTGACTAACTTACAAGCACCACTCATCAGTCCTCGATGCTCACAAGTTAGACTCAGTGCCAACAGGAATCCTTTCCAAATCTGGAGGGAAACTCTAAACATCCAGGTACAGGAAAGTCAGTGGTCTCCAATCAAATTCATTCTAAATAAGACCGTATTAAGACATATTATAAGAAAACTAGCAAAAATCAAAGACAAAGAGACATCCTAAAATTATCAAGAGAAAAGCAGCTTATTACCCACAAGGGAGTAATAAGACGAGCAGTGGATTTCTCAGCAGAAATGTTGCAAACCAAGAAAGAGTGGGATGACATATTTGAAGCGCTAAAGGAAAAGATGCCAAGAATATTTTACCCAGCAAAGCTGTTCTTCAGAAATAAAGCTGTTCTTTCCCAAACAAAAGCTGAGGGCACTCATCATCACTAAACCTGTATGGAAAGAAACACTGGAGACAGTTCTTCAAGCTGAAAGAAAAGGATGTTACTTAGTAACATGAAAACATATGAAATATAAAACCTCACTGGTAAAAGCAAGTCAAATTCAGTCAATTCAGAGTACTCTGTAATACCACAATGGTGGTATATAAATCATTTATACCTTTAGTATGAAGGTAAGAAAAAATTATTTAAAATAAGAGACAAAATAACTTTTTAAAGATACACAGTATTAAAAGATGTAAACTGTGACATCAAAAATTTTAAATGCAGGAAAGAAAGAGAAGGTGGAGTCAAAGCGTAAAATTTTTGAATATGATTAAAGGTTGCTATCAGTTTAAAATAGGCCATTATGACTATAAGGTGTTTTATGTAGGCCTGATGGTAACCACAAAGCAAAAAGCTGTACTAGAGACACAAAAAACAAATGTAAAAAAATTGAAGTGTATCACCAGAGAGAATCAATTCTTAATCACTAAAAGACAGCGAGAGAGGAAGAGAGAAAGAAAGCATCTATAAAACAACAAGAAACAATTAACAAAATGGCAGGAGTTAAGTTTTTATTTATCAATAATTACCTTGAATGTAAATAGATTAAATTTTCTAATCCAAAGACAGAATGTCCAAATTGATTAAAAACAAGACCCAGCTATATGCTGCCTACAAGACACTCACTTCACCTTTAAGGACCCCGACAGACCGAAAGGGAAGAAATGAAAAAGATATTCCATGCACATAGAAGCCAAAAGAGAGTCAAAATAGCTATACTCAAATCAGATAAAATAGACTTAAAGATATAGGAAAGAAAAGCAAAATAGATAAATAAGATCACATTATATTAATAAGCTTCTGCACAGCAAAGGAAATAATCATCAGCGTAAAGAGACAATCTTCAGAGTGAAAGAATATATTTGCAAACTCTCTATCCAACAAGGATTAATAACCAGAATATATAAGGACTCAAAAATTGCAATGGCAAAATAAAAAAAAAAATCCTGTTAAAAACTGGTCAAAAGACCTGAACAGATATTTCTATGTCAGAATTTCCATCTATACAATTAGCCAAATATTCTATTTAGGATGTTTTCTCAGCATCTATCAGGAAGAAGAAAAAGAGGGTGAGAAAAACTGAGTTTAGACAAGTATAACTCCTATAAAATTTTTTAAAATCAGGAATTCTGCAAAAGTTCATCTTACACTGAAATCTTAAAACAAGAATGTGCAGGGGACATGTGAAGGCTTTAAATGAATTTTAATTTAATCTCTCTAGATTTTAATGGCTTTTGTGGGCAACACTGTTTTCTAAATGTCAGAGAATACGGGTTTCCATAAGCATTAGTACTAGGAAAAAACATATTAAATTTGTCTCTTAAGGTGAGTTTAGATGAGAACAAACAGGAAGCTGAAGGTCACAAATCATGTTTAGATAAACGACACACCACAGTAACTAATCTAGCCTTAATATGTATTAGAAGGTAATGTCACCAGGTGCACACACTCAGTGAATGTAACCTGAACATTCTTAGCACCTCAATTATCTTAGCATTTATTAATTTTAAAAGGTAATGTATGAATGCAGCTTACTTGTGCCACTTTTCCTCATTATTACACATTATTATTGACATGGCAAATATAACACTTAAGCACTGTCATTAGAAATAGCCTCTAAAGACAGATGCAAACAAAGTGAGTGATATATCAAAAATGGAGGTGGTGGAAGGACAGAGGGAATAATGGGGAGTACTAAAAAAGAATGACCTTATAGGTAGCAGAATTGAGATCACTGTTCCATTGTTGGGGGGGAAAAAATTGAGGTAAGTGAATACATGGAGTGGTTCAGTAATTTCCCCCTCAATCACGGCATTCAAGTTTTCTAACAAAGATACAGGAACTAATATGATTATAATCACGTAATTATGTTTTTCCTTTTTATACATATGATAACAAGAAAAATCACCTTCCCTACCTTGGAAAAAAAACCCTGTATGATCACTTAAGTTCTACTGAGTTTGAGGATTTTAGGTATTTTGTTAAAGATTATACTTTAGAGATATTGGAAATTTGTTTCTTTAAACAAACAAAAGAAAACAGTATAAAACATCTGCAGCAGGGGAAAGTCAGAAAGCAGAGAGAGTCAGAGAGTAGCCTTAGGGCATGGAGTATGGGAATGATGCATAAAAGCTAAATGGCCAGAGCAAAAGTGGGGAACACTGACTAAGAGGCCAGGATCACCCCAGATTGGAAAACACAGTAGTTTTCTTTAGCAGGGATGTGCTCAGAGCAACTAGTCTCTAAAAAAAACAGAGAAATGTTACGCAGGTAATTAGCAACTTTAGATAATTAGTATTTAGGTTAAAAACCTGATGTATTGAACCACAAAGTATTGATTCAGATTTCTGCTCTACCATAAGCAGTGTGAACCTTAACCTCTCCATGCCTCAGTTTTCCTCATCTAGAAACAGGGATGATATTAAGTGCCTGTCACAGGATTGTGGTGAGGAGTAAATGTGCATATGCTTAGCATATACTAAGTGCTGTTTACACGTTTGCTATCATTGTAATTATTTGAGTCAAAAGATATGCAGACATTGGGGAAAAGAAAAATGGTTGAGGCAAATGAGGATATGTCAAAAAAAGGAACTAAACAGAAGCAGGTTTTTAGAACAGTTTAACAGTTAAGTAGTGTTAAAAGCACACAACTGAGATTCTGAGTTTTTTGCTGCTTTCTTACTTGGGAATGATATTGCAGAGATTAAATTAAAAGTATATGAGTTGTAGGATCCCTAAACAAAATCTTAGTTCAGGAAGCTTATGTGAGCAGACTCTATGCCACATTTTAGATCACATCAAATGACATATACTAACAATGACGTAATGACATATGAAGCAACTCAGTTGCCAAGTGGCCAAGAATATGGAGCCTAGAATCAACTGTCTAAATTGTATCCTGGTTCTGCCTCATTAACAAGGTAAAACTTCCTTGAGAAACAGGTGGGACTTGACAGGGATGTAGGAAACCGAAAAGAACATGCTCCTGCCCTTACTAAAATAAAACAAAAAAAATTGGATAATGTGAAAATTCATTATTTTTCTTGAACTTATCAGAAGGCTAAAACTTCAGGGCAACCAACAAACTGAAAATGTAAGGAAAGACAGGTGCTTTCAAGGAGATTCAGGACAGCAGCACTTGCTTACCTAAGAGAGACACAGCCAGACACTGGGAAGAATTCAACAAAAATTTTACCAAACTAATAAAGACCAAGCGTGGGCTCATGAAAGCATATAGACTCCCTTGGAAGTTAAAGATATAAGGCTATTTTGCACATACTTATAGGCTCTTTCCCACAGACCTCACATGCACACACACACAAACTGGAGAAAGTCTAGAAAAACAGTTCCTCTTGATGCAGACTTGCAAAAGGGAACAGTAGTCACCCAGATTATTTTCCCGTCTTTACTACAGAACCGAAGTTTTAAATTGTTGAAGAAAGTGCAATAAACACTGTCACCCTTAGGGCCCTGGTGTTAACCTAGTTTAATGAGTGAACACACACACACACATAACCTTCACCTATGCAGAAGGGACAGGAATATATACGCTGGGCCCAGGTCTACAGCTGGGAATGGGGCAGCAGCTCTAAGAAGACCAACCCTTGGACACATGGACACAGCAGCTGTCTAAGACTGAGGCTTAACCACAGCAGATAAGGCCACTTTCACCCACCCCACCCCTCAATCAGGCCAACAAGTATTAAATAGCAATTATCCCTGATACCTGGCTGGAAGAGAGGCAGGAATATGAAGAGAGGACCTCGCTGACACAGAACAAAGGGGACACCTAAAGCTACAATTTGAGCAAATATTGAGAAAAACTTCTAGAAAATAAACTCCCACCCTAAACATAAAATAATCCCAGAGAAATCTGTAGTCTGTAGTACACTGAGAGTAATCACAGCAACAATAAATCCCTACTCTAAAGGGAAGAAAATGTGTACGAGTACTCATTTTCAAGCAAAAACACTATTTACTTCAGTTTCTATTATCCTACACAAGATGTCTGATTTTCAACAAAAAAAAATTATAAGGATTACAGAAAAGCAAGAATTTTTTAAAAAGCACAATGTCAGAGACAAATTAACAGAATCAGATATAGATATGAAGAGAAATTAGAACTATCAGATAAGGAATTTAAAATAACTATAATTAATATGTTAAAGGTTCTAATAGAAAAGGCAGATAACATGCAAAATCAGGTAGGTAATTTCAACAGAGAAGCAGAAACTATCAGAACAAATCTAATAGAAGTGAAGGATAACAGAAATGAGGAATGCCAGTTTCATCAGTAGACTTAACACAAGAGGAAAAAATTAATATATTGGAAGCTGAGTCAATTGAAATTACCCAACTGAAATACAGAAAAATAAAAGGTGGGAAAAAAATCAGATAATTCAATACTGTAGGACAATATATAAAAGTTTAATGTGAGTATAATTGGACTATCAAAAGGAGAAGAGAGAGAGAACAAAACAAAAGAAATATGTGAAGAAATGACAGTGGAGAATTTTCCAAAGTAAAGACAGACACCAAACCACAGATCCACAAATCACAGAGAATACCAAGCAGGACTTTTAAAATTTGCTCTTTTTTATTATTTTATTTAGCTTTTGAAACAGGGTCTCAGTCTGTCACCCAAGCTGAAGTGCAGTGGCATGATCATGGCTCACTGTCACTTCAAACCACTGGGCTCAAGCACATCAGTTAATTGGAGATAATAAAATTGTTTGTTCTCTAGATCAGATTTTTAAATTTTACACAAAACGCAACAGTGCCTGAAACACAGTAAATAATTAATAACTGCTATTATGCAAGAGTACAGCTTCACTACTCAAGGAGTGTCAGCAGAGTTTAATCCTGAAGCTTTGACACAATCAGGAACAGGTATCTACTGGTAAATTAAGACCAGTGTCCGGAAGCTCTTGCTTGCCTGCCATAACAGCAATAAGGCTACTGGCAGGCACAACTAAGATACTTTTCCGGGGGTTCTTAGAAATACTTTGGTAAAAGAACTCTGCAACTTGCTGGGTTTTCTCCATTGGTGGGAGCTTGCAGTTAGTAAGAAAGTGGAATTCATGTTACTACGATTCCAAACACAACATGGGGGTCACTGGGGAACTAAATGCTTCTACTAAGCACTGTGTTATACTCTTTACAGATTTTATTTTATATCTTTCCAGATGCAATGCTTTAGCAAAGTAAGTATTATTTCCACTTTATAAATAAGAATCTGACTGGTTAAGTGACTTCCCCAATGACAAACAGCTAGTAAGTAATAGTGCCAAGTTTTGGACCCAGATTTGCCTAGATCCAAAGCTCAAATTCTCTCCCAGACATAGATCTGTATCCCTGTTATTTACTGTTATGAGTGCTAAAATTCACTTAATTCCTGGAATTACCTTAAGCTACACAGGATCACGACTTCACTTGACTTAAGTGACGTGATCGTCTTCATATTCACGTTCTTAAAAAAAACTTCTAAGTAACAGAGAAGGTCTTATTCACCACTCCCAACATTTACTGAGGTTCTATTATCCCCTCGTCTCTGTATTAGGAACTTTATACAGGCTAATTATCTCATTTAGCCTAGCCAAATACCTTTCAAAGAAGAAAGCAGTAAATACATCCTACAAGTTAAAAAGTTAAGGAGTACGGCAGACACTCTTAGTGCCCTTTGAATATCCCCCGGCTCTTACATTCTTGCAGACTGACTTGGATTGCTTTCAGCTATAAGAATCTGTGACTCTGCCAGAGAGCAGCCTCAGTCATTGAGTAATAAACATGATGCAATGAATACTCATTGAATAATGAACATGATGAACAAATACCTTATCTCCCCTGCCCTTGGAAGTGGGAGAGGTAGGCTAAGTATAACACTAAAGGGTGATCGGCTGGGTGCGGTAGTTCATGCCTGTAATCCCAGCATTTTGGGAGGCCAAGGCAGGCAGATCGCAAAGTCAGGAGTTTGAGACCAGTGTGACCAACACAGTGAAATTCCGTCTCTACTAAAAATACAAAAATTAGCCAGGCGTGGTGGCATGCACCTGTAATCCCAGCTACTCGGGAGGCTGAGGCAGGAAAATCACTTGACCCCGGGAGGCGAGGTTGCAGTGAGCCAAGATCGTGCCAGTGCACTCCAGCCTGGGCGACATAGCGAGACTCGATCTCCAAAAACAAACAAAAAAAAGAGTGATCTACATTGTCTCCATTGTCTCCATACCTCCCCATCACACAGTGGTAACCTGATTGCTAATGCATTCTGGATAGGCTTCCTTGCCTTCTCTGTTTCACTTCCCCATTCCTTTGTGAACAATTTCTAGGATTACCTCAGAATAAATTAC
Organism: Trachypithecus francoisi; assembly: GCF_009764315.1. Taxonomy (NCBI): domain Eukaryota; kingdom Metazoa; phylum Chordata; class Mammalia; order Primates; family Cercopithecidae; genus Trachypithecus; species Trachypithecus francoisi. Next base: position 15,448,942 of record NW_022681461.1, read on the forward strand.
CTCCACTAAAATCTTTGTCACAGGGTCAGCTTCTGGAGGAACTCAAACTAAGTCAAATCACAGTAAATGCTGAGCAAATTTTAAACTGGAAAACAGTTTTCAACTGGCTCCATATTATAATCATCTGAAAAACTTGCAAAAGTATTGATGTCTGGGCTCCATCAACAAAGATTTTTACTAAGTGGTGTTTGGTGGGGTCAGATATCCATGTATTTAGAAAGTGTCCTAGCTATTCTACTGTGTAGCCAGGATTGAGAACCTTTGCTACAAAGTGGTTTTCCACTGTCTTATTCATCCTTTTTATCTGAAGCTTCTAGATTTCTACACATATGTGCTATATATGGTACATAATATATGGTACATAAATGTACTCTTTAAATATCTGCTGAATAAAAGTACTCCATTCAAGTACTGCTACTCTGGGGGATACCACTTATGGTGGTTTTAAAAGTATATCCACGGCTGGGTGCAGTGGCTCACGCTTGTAATCCCAGCACTTCGGGAGGCCAAGGCAGGTGGATCATGAGGTCCAGAGTTCGAGACCAGCCTGGACAACACAGTGAAACCCTGTCTCTACTAAAAATACAAAAATTAGCTGGGCGTGGTGGCAGGCGCCTGTAATTCCAGCTACTGGGGAGGCTGAGGCAGGAGAATCCCTTGAATCTGGCAGGCGGAAGTTGCAGTGAGCCAAGATCATGCCACTGCACTCCAGCCCTAGTGACAGAGCTAGACTCCATCTCAAAAAAGAAAGAAAAAAAAAAAAACAACAGTATATCCACATATTCTCTGATATTCCTCCCTTCAAGAAGTGGAGCTTAACTCTCCTCCCCTTTAATATGAACTGGACTTAGTAACTCATTCTATTTTAATGAATATAACATGGCAGAAGTAATGGTACGTCACTTCTGAGATTAGGTTACAAACGATTGCAGCTTCTATCTTCAGTGCCTCCTGTGCGAGCTCTCTGCCTCTCTCAGGTCACTCACTGGAGAGGGAGTCATGTCATGGGCAGCCCAGTGAGCCATGTGAGTGAGCTTGGAAGTGGATCCCTCAACCTCAGCCAAATCTTGAGAGAATGCTGCTCTTGCTGAAGGACTGACTGCAGCATCATGAAAGACCCTAAGTCAGAACCACCTAGGTAAAGAGCCAGATTCCGGACCATCAGAAATGGTGCAAGATAATAAAAGTCTGTTGTCTTAAGCTGCTAATTTTGGAGTAATTTGCTATGCAGGAATAGATAATGAAGATATGGCTCTTCATTAGAATATCCCCAGCCAACATTCGTTGGGTCATGTAAATTAGATGGCAATCCAGGTTCAATCTGGGAACAAGATGACTGACCCAATCACAATCCACAAATCTCTCCAGGAAAAAAAAAAAAAAAAAGTAAGACTAAAGTGGGTATTTGCTATGTGTAGAAACAACACACCAGAGAAAACTTTACATAAATGAACTTACCTGACATATTGCATTTCTCATCCTCAGGAAAGTCCATACCGCAACCTCAGCATGTTAACCCAATTCCATTTTGGCTGTAGTTCTGATTTTACCACGACAAAGAGAATCTCTGTGGGCCACTGTGTTCTTACCACAGCCCATTTGGTGAAGGAAGTTCTGTTGCTACTCTTTAGGGCCACATGGTAAATAGAGGACTTGCTTATGATTTAAAGCTTTGTGAAAAGTGAAAGACTTCTTTCAAGTGAGAACATGTTTAAAGATTTACATTGCTTGTTTATTTTGGTGGTAAACCTTCTTTCTACAGAGGGGTAAACAGCCTATAAAATCATCTTAGATCAGGTATACTAGAAGCAGATCCTGCACCCGTAGTTGATTCATTAAGGAAGTGCTCCCAGGAGAAGCCAATAAGGGAGTGGGAAAAGTAGAACAGAGAAAAAGCAGCCAAGCAGAAATGGAGTTACAGACCAAGCCCCACACTCAGCCTCATCCTGGGGGCAAAACTTGCCCTTATGGACAATTCCAGCCTCCCGAGTAGCTGGAATTACAGGCGTCTGCCACCACACCCAGCTAATGTTTGTATTTTTAGTAGAGACAGGGTTTCACTGTGTTGTCCAGGCTGGTCTTGAACTCCGGACCTCATGATCCATCCGCCTCGGCCTCCCAAAGTACTGGGATTACCCCAGAGCCAGCCCAAAGGTAATCATCTGGACTAAACTGAAGGTAGAAGAAGTTACTAGAAAAGCCTGGAAAAACTGAAGGATGGATGGACAGAGTGATTCAAAGGGATCAGAAAGGGGTCCCAAGAGAGTTTTCTACAGAAGCTGACTTCAGACACCAGCAACATCACTCTGTTTTTATAAAATTACCAGGAATTAGCAAATAAAAAACACAGATGCCTACTTAAATTTGAATTTCAGATCAACAATGAAGAATTTTTTAGTTTAAGTATGTGCCAGGCATCCTGTATTTTTTTATTTTTTTCCTAAATGAAAGAGACTTCAGTAGTTAGGAAAGTCAGGTTTGTTTCTTAGGTCACCAGGTATCCCATATTAACTATGAATCAGTTTGAAAGTATACTCTTGTTATGTTTGCAAAATCTCAAAAAATCAGGATTAAAACCAAAGAAGGATTCAAATATATTCCACTCATTTATTCATTCTCCTATCCATGCCATAAACATGTACTGAGTGCTGACTACAAGATAGTGCTGTGTGCTGGAAATATAACAGAGAGAAAAGTCAGACTCTACGTCTGTCCTAATGGAGCTAATGCTTTTCAAATATTCATAGATATTTAAATTTCCATAGATATATTGCATCCTGTAAACATATCCTGGATCTAAAACAAACACTCCTTATGTGACCAACATTATTTTTCTTAAAATTCTTATTTGCATTCATTTGGAAGTAATAGGTAGAGGGGAATATCACTATTCACATATTCAACTCATTTGATTCTATGTCTCATTTGATTCTCATTTGACACGTATGACTTAATCTAATTTTACCAATTAAAGAAATAACAGAAGTGAATTCCCAGATGTGTGCTAGGCAGAACTCTCTAGGTGTAATTTGTTTGTTTTTTGGAAAAGGCTCATCAGGAGCAAGCCACAAGTGTATTATATTTTAACAAAACAATAAATAACTTGTTCAGAGTATGAGAGTCTTGTCAAAAACAGTATTCTACTAAAATAGTTAACAAAATATCAGAAGTGTTTTCAAAATGTTGTACACTCTGATTTTTAGATCATGAATAATCTATACCACTACTACTACCATCCCAGTGGCTTTTTAAGCTATTCTCCTGGTGTCCCTGTGTGTGCTATTATTTAGTTAGAATCAATAGCACACATTTCCTCAGAGACAGCAGACTTTTGTTACGTTGCCAATTCAAGTCCTCAATTCCCTAATTTCATTCAAAAGTACAATATTGTTTAATCTGCTGTTGTAGAAAGATGCTGCATCCACTATAGGCCTATTTAGCAATAACTGGGAACAACACTATTTTTAAGAAGCTTTGCAAACAAAGCACAAAATATAGATGAACCTTACCATGTTCTCTGTTTTAATTAATCTGAAAATGGCTTCAATGTGACACTTAACTTCTTTTCCAAAACTTAAAAGAAAAAAAAAAGAACCAAGAAATAAAACAAACTGAATCAAATTTAGCAGAAGAATAGTCACAGATAGCTATATAAGAAAACCTAATGGAGATTTTTAAAGTTAGACCTCTAATTTCTGTATGGTATTTCTAAACCTCATTTTGTCCTTCAGAATATTTAAGGAGAAAAAGTTTGGTAAAGAACAAATGTCACCACAAAGAATTGGCGGTGTTCCAGTGGAATATAGATTACAGATACTGACTGAAACTTAGCGAAGGTTTTCTATACAATATTTGTCAAAGTACAGGCAAAACTAAAAATATCAGTCAGTGAGTCTCCTGATTGCTGACCTAATACCCTTAAGAAGCACCCCAGTTCCTCTGTGTCCCATCCACTTGCTGCTCAGCAGCAAGACAAGACAATTCTATGGTCCCTGGCTGGTGACAGAGATTCTCTCCTTGACCAAATGCTACTCGGGCTCCTCTGAATTGTCTTCTCACTAGGCCCTGACTTTGACGTTGGGGCTTCCATGTTCCTCTCTGAATTGTCTAATTTTAGCAAGAATACTGGACTTTTTGGGTTAGCCAAAGTCCTCTCCCTCTCAGTACGAATAACCGTCCACATCTGATCGGGTTCCTCACACTCTTGTGTGCTCCAGGTGATATCTCATCACCCTAGCTCATCTTCAGCCAGAGTTTTGTTAAGTGAGGTTAGCCAGAATTCTCCCTTACTTCTGATGTTTCCTCTTAGTAGTTTTCCATCCACCGGCTCCTATCTAGCTCCTTGGCTATAAATTCCCACTTTTCCTTGTTTATTCCGAGTTGAACCCAATCTCTCTCCCACACTGCAAAACCCTACTGGCAAAGGTCCTTACACCTATTGTGATGGTCCTGAATAGTTGGCCTTATCATTCTTTAACAAGTATTATGAATGATTTTTTAACATTGGCTACAGTTTAATGGGAGCCATCACTATGAAGCGCCCCAAGAAATTCTCTTCTTGTGAAGATAAAATGAATATCTTTAAGCAATCAGCAAACAATTCTAAGGTACTTATCCAGGAAATTGCATGATATCCCTAAGTATAGTCCAGCGGATACTAGTACCAAGGACTCTAAAAGGTATTATCTGAAAAAAAAAAAAAAAAAAAAATCCTAAGGTCAAATGTTTGAGACACCTGAAAAAAAATTAGAAGGACTATTTCTCCCACTGAATTAGGGTCTTTTCACATCCTGTTAAGTACTGTGAACCTCCAAGGGTAGAGTAGCTATGCAGTTTTCTAATTTTTCCTTAAGTCTCGTGTTCTTTTTCCATATAGCATCTTAAGGTCACCACTGTTGTTCAGAGAACACTTATCTCTGTGTTCTCCCATGAACCCACCAAGGAAATTCAAATTTTAAGCAAAGGGTCAAGGCCCTGAACCAAGGGAGTGAAATGCTGAAGGTAAGATTTCACTAAGTAGACAAACAGACACAGAAGATTTTGAGGAGTTATTTAGACTTCACCTGGCTGCTGGAGACGCAACCACACCAAAAAGTAGGAACAGCAATGCTGGTACATTCAGAGAAAAACAGTATTTCTTAGTCTGAGCCTTCAGATGTAAAAGCTGCTTTTCAGAGTTTCCTTTTATCTTCAAATTATACTTTTTCAAATTGTAAGGAACCACCTTTAATTTATTTTCTCCTAGGACTGAGACTTAATCTTCTAGGAACAAAAGGGAAAAGCTGTTAAACTATCATATGCAAATATACTCTTTAGAAAAGAGACCAGTTATTCTGCTACAACAGCCACATGGTAATATTCAAAATTTGCAAAGTGTTCTTTGCATCCAAAGCGCATGCAAATGAATATTCCCTTGAGGTCAAGCCAATCCATTTCCTTATCCCAAAAATGTCCTATGAAACAGGTCATTTCATTTTAAATGTTGAGTATAATACCTTATTACTCACACACTCTATTGTACAAATTTGCTACATGGAATATTTATTTCCAAAGAGTAAGTTGTTTCTTACACAGTCAACAGTAGCACCATTAAGAATGTAAAAATCTGTTTTTCAAAAAAATAAGATATATTCAGTACTTCAGTGCTGACTGGAAGGAGAAATACCCTCTCAACCAGTATGTGTTCTGTTTTCTCCTTTCTTTGTGTTTATTATTAATCTGTCAGTCTCTGTGGGTTTTTTGTTATTGAAGACCGGAGGAAAGAGTGCTGTCAGTTTCAAAACAGTCTGCTACTGACACACTAGAAGGAGATTTAATTATTCTGGCATAAAAAGCTAGGAAAGCAAAATAAATACATTTAATACAGACAGACTCTCAGCTACCCTAATTGCTTATGTGCTATAAGGGCTTTCAAATAATAAGTCCTTAAATAATAAATTGATATGGGAAAGAATAATGATACCCAGGTGTGAAACCTTAATGTGAAGGCTGGGCTGCATACTCAATGGCATAATTGCCTCTATTACCACATTCTGGCCTAACATAAGGGTTTGAGTCATGGAAACTGGATAAAAATGAAAGACAAACTATGTTCAAATCAGAGGATCATACAATAGAGACCAGGTATCTAAATAACTACTTGAAATGTAAAAGCAAGCTTCAGTTTTATATGAGACATTCCCTTTAGACATGTGCCGCACTCAGTCAAAACCACAAAAGCATGGGTTATGAAACTACTCCATTAAGGACTTGTGTTCTTAGTCAAAAATCCTCATGTAAGAAACTTCTTTTATTTCCAAATAATACCTCAGCCTACTATACCGTAACTAAATTCTGTTATTTAAAAAGACCCTCCTCTGTACTACACCGAGGTCTCTCATTGCAGGCTGGGAGGTTTGCTCAGTACAGGCTTCCTAATACACCCATGTGTGTTTATCTTCTATTTTGTGTATTCATAAAGTAACTTACCTAAATGGCTACAATCTGACCTATAATCAATGATATTTCTGGAGTTCACATTTCTTAACTCCAAAATAAGACACTATTTGAAAAAAAAGAAAGATTGGATTCAGTGCCAACATCTTTTAGATATGTTCTCTTGATTTTTCTTTTTATTATAAGAATCTAAAAATAGGATATTTCACCAGTCCACAATTCTGAAATCCAAACAAATCCAAAAATTGAAAGTTTTTCATAATTTGGTTGGCAGTAAAATCTGATTATTCCTACATTTCACTGAAGAGGTATTAATGTATTTTATTAAGTGATATTACAAACCAAACCTTCTGCTGATATTATAAAATATATGGTGTTTGCTGAGGAAGACTCTTCTTGACAAAACTTTATTTAGCCTCCTCTGAACCCTCTTCTCAAGTAGGCCCTGGCCTTTGGGCTTCAGTGCTCCTTTTAGCATCACCCTTTTAGCAAGAGTCTTGCTAAATCAGTTTAGCAAGAATCCTCCATCCTTGAAACCACGGTACTCTCAGTATTTATCAAATTCCTCATTCCCACCCTTGGTATCTGATCACCCTGGCCTGCCTACAGCAAGAATCCTGTAAAGTCAGTTCAGCCAGAATCTCCCCTTACCCCTGATGTTTCTTCTTAGGAGTTTCCCATTCACTAACCTTCACCTTGCTCCTTGGTTATAAATTCCCACTTGTCTATGCAGTATTTGGAATTAAGCTCAGTTCTAGACTGAGGATTCTCTTCCCATATTGCAATAGTTCCTGAATAAAGTCTGTTTTTACCACTTTACTGCTTGGCTCTGGTTTCCTTTAACAGTGTACCAAATTACCTTTCTAAAACTCTGAAAAGTTCTTTATTCCAGCATAATACTGGCCTAAGGATTTCAGAAAAGAGACTGCAACCCTGCTCATATATATTTACTGAATTGCAATGTGACTTACATATCAACATACACAAATAATTGAAAACTATGGCAACTCATGCATTACAAGCAAGACTGCTAGAGTAAATGGGAGAGTACCCTGATCCTCCTCGCAGGATGTGTAACAGGGGTGTGCCCACCTGTTAAGTCGCCCCATTGCTCAAACCCCTTGCAGGAGGGGAAGCATGCAGACAGGCAGGTGCAGAGGCCAGAGTGAGTGCTTTTGGGCTCCAGCCCTGCTGTAGGGACTAGGAGTGAGTGACTGCAACCCCATTGTTATGAAGCTCTTTCAGCTTTGCCATTCACAGACAGCTTGAGTGTTAACCAGCTCAGCGAACCCTCTGCCTTTTCACAACGGCAGAGGGCCAGTGTGACAGTTTTCTGTATCCCAAGTTCTTGCCCAGTGTCCCAGAAAATTCGGGTCACACATGGGCTTGAAGGATGAATGTGAGATTTTACTGAGTGGTGGAGGTGGCATTCGACAGGATGAATGGGGAGCTGGAGGTGGTGGGGGATGGAGTGGGGAGGTGATCTTCCCCTGGAGCTGGGCCACCCATTGGCCCGACTTCTCTACAATTGCCCCCAATCAGACTCCTTTTGGCATTCAGATGTTCCTCCTTGATGTGGTTTTGCTCTGTGTCCCCACCCAGATCTCATCTTGAATTGTACTCCCATAATTCCTATGTGTTGTGGGACCTTGTGAAAGATAATTGAATCATAGGGGCAATTTCTCCCATACTGTTCTTGTGGTAGTGAATAAGTCTCATGAGATCTGACAGTTTGATAAGGGGAAACCTGTTTCACTTGGCTGTCATTCTCTTTGCCGGCTGCCATCCATGTAAGACACGACCTGCTCCTCCTTGCCTTCCATCATGATTGTGAGGCTTCCCCAGCCACGTGGAGCTGTAAGTCCAATTAAACCCCTTTCTTCTGTAAATTGCCCAGTGTTGGGTATGTCTTTATCAGCAGCATGAAAATGGAATAATACACTCCTCTTTTCTCTTTCTCTGTGATGTTGTTCCACTGTCTGTCTGCTGCTATAGCTTGCAGGTCTGTTTCTGGAGCCTGGGGTTCACGGTGTATATGGGTGCAGGATAGGTGGTGTGGTGGACCAAAAGGCAATGTTTTGGGCATGAACAGGAATGCCTGTCCTCAGTTAGGCCCATGAGGTCGGTCTTCAGGCTTGAGGGTGGGGCCTTTGTCAGGGAATCCCTCTTCTACCCAGTATTTCCCTGTCTCCTGTTCATAATAGCTACAGCCAACTCCTGTGTTGCATATCATTTGATCTGCATCTCATAGCTTGGGCAGCTCGGATTCACTGATGGATCATTTAGATTAAGCTGTTTACTCCATGGCAAGGTAACAGAAACATGAGCTTAACATTCTTTCATCATTCAACTGGTATTGTAACTGTCTAAGGGGTTCTTCCTGTCTGCTGCATAAAAACAGACTACGGTATTGCAGAACAGAAAGAGTTTAATAGATATGAGGCCAGCTGGCCATGCCATGTGGGAGACAGAGTTTGTCCTCAAATCATCTTGCCCAAAGCTTGTAGGTTAGGAGTTTTTCAAAGACAATTTGGGGGTGGTGTGCAGGTCACTAGGTAATGAGTACTTACTACTGATTGGTTGGGATGGAGATGAAATCAAAGAGGATCAGAGCTGTCCTCCTGTGGGCTGAAATGCCTCTGGATGGGGCTACAGGTGTGGGGTTGGTGGGTGCCAGACATGCAAAAAATACCTAAAAAGATGTCAAAGAAGGCCAATCTTAGGTTCTACAATAGTAATGTTATTTGCAGGAGTAATTGGAGAAGTTGCATATCTTATAATTTCTGAATAATGGCCAATAATCGTTTATGTCTGTGACTTAGCAGCACTCAGGCTCCTCCCCTTCTCATAAGCCTGAAGGCCTCCCATTAGCTTTACAAAAGCAGTTGAGTTTGGGGCAAGGCTTATGATAATTTAAACTATAGGCTAAATGTCTTCCAAAGTTAGCTCAGCCAAATAGCCCAGGAATAATTAAGAAAAAGGCAAGATGGGTAACAGGTTAGCTCAGATCTCTTTCACTGACATCCATTTTCCACTGATATAATTTTTGCAAAGATGGTTTCAGTACATTTAAGAAAAACTTTTTAAAGCCTTTTATTAATTCCATTTTGGGTATTTTCAATATTCAGGCTCAGATAAATAATCCTCCACTAGGTATACAGGTATATTTGTATTGAACATAACTAAACACAAGAAATGTAAGACCCTTATTTAGGGGGTGAGCCTAGAAGCAGAATTTTTATTTTGACCTTACATTTATCTAATAGTGTTATTGTAGGTAGCTAGACAGGCATGAGCAGGATAAGGGATAGCCCCCACCCCACCAGGAATATCAGGCAACCAACAGGTGATGGTCGGGCAGTTGTCACACTGTTGCTCTAAAATAATAATCGATCAGAGCTAGTGCCAGAGAAAGGGAAAGGCAGTCTCCCAATAGATAGAAAAAAACCTGAGACTGGTAATCAGCAGCTTCCCAAAATATCTTAGGAGCTGGGCGAGTGGGCTCAAACATGTGCACTAAGAGGCAAAATGGTGGAGTTTAACTAACATAGGACCTTCCAGGAACATTTGACTGGTAAGAGAAGGACACCTCAACTGAGCATTTGTACAACTCCAGTGAACACACTGCACATGTGGACAGCCCATCCCAAGGGAAGAATCACTGAGGACAAGGGATGCAAGACCCTGGAAATATGCCAATGTATAAAACCCCAACTCAAAGGTCAAACGGAGTACTCGATCTCTCAAATTGCCAGCCTGGCGCTCTTCCAAGTATACTTTACTTCCTCTTGTTCTTGCTTTAAGCTTTTTAATAAACTTTCACTCCTGCTCTACAACTTGCCTCCATCTCTCACTCTGCCTTAGGCCCCTCAGTCGAATTCTTTCTTCTGAGGAGGCAAGAACTGGGGTTGCTGCAGACCCATATGAATTCACTGCTGCTAACAGTATTCAGATTTTTTTGTTTTTACTTTAAATATGTATTACTCTTATAATTAAAAAATAATTGCTTGTACAGTTGTGTATGGCATAATGATGCTTGGGTCAATAATCAATCAAATATATGATGGTAGTCCCATAAGATATAATACTGTATTTTTACTATATCTTTTCTATGTTTGGATATGTTACCACAAATACTTACAATTGTGTTACAATTGCCTCCAGTATTCAGTACAATAACATGCTGTACAGGCTTGCAGCCTAGGAGTAACAGGCTACACCATGATATCCTAGGTATATAGTAGGCTATACCATCTAGATTTGTATAAGTGCACTCTAGGATGTTCACACAATGATGAAATCACCTAACACCGCATTTGTCAGATGTAACCCCAATTTTAAGAGACACCTTAGAATATTTTACAGTTTAAATTTTAAATTTTAAATGCTACCATACTGTACTTCATAGTACAGACATAGATATTCTGCTCAGTCATCCGATGGAGGGCTTTTTCAAATATGTCTGATTACTGCTGAACCTTTCTTTTCCATTTCTTTCATTCTTACAATACTTGAAGTTCCTCTTACATGAAACCTGTGTGATATGTTCCCTGAAAAGCATGCAACAGACACTCTCCAGAACCACAAACAGAAAAAAGTGTCCTTCCCCACATCATTCAAATACTGTTTCAATATAACCGACACCAAGATAAAGTGAACAAACGCTCAAATAGAGTAGCGTCAGAGACTATCTATCTTTGATGGCCAAAACAAAGTCACTGTGCATTTTCAGGGCCATTTCAGAATAAGTTAAGGTGAAATGTAACAACTACAGATATCTTACCCTCTCCCATAATCCAGAGTGCATCTTTGGCTGAGAACTATCTACATGAGGTACACCAGTGTTTCATAGAGTGATACATAAGCATATGAGAAGAGTTTCCTTCCTCTCATAGCTTCAGCTCCAAAAGTAAAACCACGAAAATTCTCTACATGAATTTACGTCAGTCTGGCCTGGACAGTATGGGCTAATGTTCTATACCTAGAACAAATTATATCTGTATTTTTGACAGAAATATATAGCAAACACATTGACATTTTGTTACATGTTTCCATTTGTATTAGTCTGTTCTCACGCTGCTAATAAAGACATACCCCAGACTGGGTAATTTATAAAGAAAAGAGGTTTAGAGGACTCACAGTTCCACTTGGCTGTGGAGGCCTTACAATCATGGTGGAAGATGTAGGAAGAGTAAGGGACATCTTACATGGCGACAGGCAAGAGAGCATGTGCAGGGGAACTCCGCTCTATAAAACCATCAGATCTTGTGTGACTTATTCACTATCATGAGAACAGCACAGGAAAGACTCGCCCCATGATTCAATTACCTCTCCCTGGGTCCCTCTCATGACACGTGGGAATTATGAGAGCTACAATTAAAGATGAGATTTGGGTGAGGACACAGCCAAACCATATCATTCTACCTCTGGCTCTTCGCAAATCTCATGTCCCTACATTTCAAAACACAATCATGCCTTCCCAACAGTCCCCCAAAGTCTTAACTTATGTCAGCATTAACTCAAAAGACCACAGTCCAAAGTCTCATCTGAGACAAGGCAAGTCCCTTCTGCCTATGAGCCTGTAAAATGAAAAGCAAGTTAGTTATTTCCTAGATATAGTGGGAGTACAGGCATTGGATAAACACACCTATTCAGCCTTCTATGCCCAACATGAGCTTTGCCCTTTTCACTTCTCTGGCCTCATCTTCTGCCATTCTCTTTTCAGTACTTTCCACTACAGTTCAAATCAGTGTCTTCACTACTCCTCAAACTTATCAAAGCAGGGCCTTCACACTTGCTACTTCTTCTGCCTGGAATTCTTGTCTTCCAGATACTGGCATAGCTCATTCTCTCTCCTTACTCAAGTCTCAGCTTAAATTCCACTTTACTGGAAAGACCTTCCTTATCCACCTTACCCAAAATAAAAGTCAAATTCAGTAACATCATACAACTACTAAATCAAGCTCAGTCAAAGGCCACCTCTGTGATCACCCTCCAGCATCTCCATTATTCTCCATACCCTTATCCTTATCTACTTTTCTTCCTAAAATGTATGAATTCATAATACTATACTACATATTAATTTGTATACCTATTCATTGTATCTCTCCCTACCACCACTGCTCAGAATGCAAACTCCTTGAAGTCAGGAGATCATGATTTGTTTTGTTCATTGCTATAATACCAACACCTAGAAGAGTATCTTCTTGATAAACATTTTAATGAAGGAATTAATGAATGCACAATTAAGATATTTATCTCCAGATTGTTGGAAAGTGTAAAACCCCAAGAGATTAAAGCAGTAGACTATCCTAATACTCAACATAAGTTTAAAAAAAAAGCAGGAGTCATAATGCTTGGGCAATTTGGACAAAAATACACTTTAATTTACTAGAAATTTAAGAAATACAAAAAGCAATACGAGATGAAATTTGGACTGAGATTTAGGAAACTTAGGTGAACTTCCTGACTAGGATTCAAACATGTTTTATGACCCTGTAAAAAGGGAGCCTCAGAGAAATCCCCTTTTCATATAAAACCTGAGGTCTCACTCCTCCCATAAAATGATTTTCTTTTTTAAAGAACACACATGGAATTAATAGATAATGGCTATTGTTCTTAAACAAAGTATGCCAAGATCTCTGTGTCCCTTCCAAGAGAAAACCTACATGTAACGCCTACAAATCCCCCCATCGAATGGCACTTCATTGCCTTACAAATCTTACTTGCTTGCTTTATATGCTTCTATAAAAGATTATGAGGAATTTTTCCATCAGTATCTTAAATAAACTGAAAAAAAAAGGAGTAAGAGGTGGGTAGAAAAGGAGTACAGAAGAGGAGGAGGAAAGGAGAAAGAGGAGGAGGAGGAGTGAGAAAAAGAAAAGGAGAAGAAACAGGAGGAATGGAAGGAGTAGGAGGAGGAGAAGAAAAACAAAGATAACTGATAAGCACAGGTGGAAATACTACTCTCCAAAACCAACCTAAGCCATTATATGGTGACCTTGTAGGGTTGGAAGGTAAGCCAAGAAGAGAACTTCTTGCTATCTGCCCCATTGCCAAGTGAGCTCACTCTACACTCTGGGGTTCTGAGATAGTTCCTCTGGGTGAAGAACCCCACCTTCAGGTAGAGAGCAGGATGATCACGCCTAACAGTACAATGGTAGGTATTAACAGGCTCAATCTCATAATGTCCTACAGCTTAAAGGTCATTGCCATCAAATAAGCACAGGATGATCTTGTTCAGAGAAAAGAAAGAGACCCGTACAGGCAGAACAAAGTTTATAAAAGTTAGCTTTCCCATCTTTCAGAAAGAAGAAAAATACGAAAGGGAGTGTGCCCTAATTGCTTCTAACACTAAAAGTGTATTTTTCTGATTATTTAAATTATATTTTACCATTTATCATCTATAACTAGTATTCTAGAGTATTATTTCTTAAGTTATAATTTGTGGAATGCTGTATACAGCAGGTTTTAGTAGGTTTTCTTCATAAAATAGCATTCCATGGTAAAAATAAGTTCAGGAAACATTGAGATAACTGTGGTTTAACATGTTTATTTCTGGCAGGACTTCTCCTTACTACTATGCTAATGAACATTATGAATCTCCAAATGGAGAACTCTTCACAGTACATAGTGCTTGCAAATTTTATCAAGCACTTGTATTTTAAAATGCTCCCATAACTGATTAAAGATAGTGAATACATAATAAGTGCTTATCTTTTCCTTTCTGAAAGTCATTTAAATTATTGCAAAAGAAAAAAATGAAGTTAAACCCTCAACAGTAAACAAAATTGATAGGCCACTAGTGAATAAGAGTTCTCAACAAAGTTGTGGAATAATCAAAGATGTTCCAGGAATAGGGAAAGAGGCTAGGAGAAGCTACATGCTGGACAATGTATGAAGAGTGATCCAGTGGAGAATACTGTCCATCAATCCAAAAGAACCCGAAAGAGGCTTGGGACTCAGCAGTATACATACTGTGTGGTCAGGGAGGGGTAAGTGAGCACAGAAGTGAGATACAAAGATTAAATAGAAGATTAATTGGAAGTCTGTATATGAAATTGTCAACAGCTCCATCCTGCCCATTCCCACAATACAGAATAAATTTGAGTTAAACATCAAAAAGTTGTAGGCCTTCTCTAAATATATCAGATGACAGCAGAAGAGACCTCCACATTCAGTCACAAGGAGGATTCCCAATGCATCAGTATTCTGCCAGACCATTCACTCCAAAGAGAATATAGCTATTCTCACCAATGTATTCAAATCTGCCCATAATCTTTTACCGTCTCACTCTTAACTATGAACTGATAATCATGGATGCGTAGACATATAAGGAAAGCTCTTACAGAGAAAGAGAAAGAGATGAAGCAGAAACAGACAACTTAGAAATTAAAGATAGTTCAGGGTTTTTTTAAGAAGTTGCACTTGCATCCTTGGAGAGATTTGAAAAACCACATTAGGAAAAGATGATTAGTAGTTTATGAAAAAGAAACAGTCATGGAAGAAGAAAGAAAGAATGCTTTAAAATAAAGAATATAACTGCTAAAGAATAGTAAAAATAAATCACTAAGAATGTAGATCAAAAGGACTACAAAAAATTAGAGAAAATATAAGCAAATTAGAGTTTGTAGAAGAAGAGTCTAAAATTTAAATGGTAGGAGTCACAGAATAAGAGTATAGAGAAAATGAGCAAGAACATCAGTAAGTACTCAGTCAAAATACGTTCCCAGAATTTAAGGACTCAACACTTCAGTCAAGCCCAGCACAACAAAAGATATCAATTTCATCACATCACCATGAAATTTCCAAACATTAAAAATAAGGGAAAAGCTTTAAAGGTTCTAAAGCTTTAAAGGGAGAAAATACAACCTACAAGGGAATGAAAATCAGACTTCTCATCTAAAACACGTGGTGCAATAACTTTCTATTTTTGAGGAAGAATTGTTTTAAGACTAAAATCTACCACCAGCCAAATTATCATGCAATGAGATGATAGTAAAGTAATCATCTCACAGGTTTAAGAAAACTTATCTCTTGGACAATACTTTGCTTTCCTGGAAATTTCAGACCCTTTACTCTCAGATTCCAAAACACAAGGTTTTCAGAATTCTTTTTTTTTTTTTTAATTTGGAGAAAGTACTGGATGTCAATCTAATGTTTCCGTTTGTGTTGCATATTTTATTCCCTCAGTATAATGTTCTATTCACTCTTCCATGTGCCCATCAATCCATTTATCCACCAATACACACTGACTGTGTGCTATATGCTAGGTGTTGCACTAGTTGCTGTGAGGAACAGATAATTAAGGCATAGTGCCTGCCTCAGGAGAACTTGCTGTCTGATGAGAGTGAAAGACATAGAAACACATAATTACAATCTCCTTGAGGTAAGTGCCATGGGAGATCAGATGGAGTGACACACAGTACAGTGGGAGTATCAGTTCTATTACATAAAAATCTTCTCATATTCTCCTTAATCTATCTTAATTTCCTTAATTTACAGTCATTTACTCATTTTAAGTTGTTACACTCCAGGCACTTATAGCACTCTTTCTTCTTTTATTTTCGTGATCAAGTCTAGTGCTTCCCAAAAATAGTATTTGGAATGCAGGGACACACTACAACTATTCTACTTTACAATAGATTCACTATGCTGATCAATAAATGCTGAGTTCAACACCTTTTAAAATCAGAAGCCCAGTGGTATGATCATAATAAAATTGCTTCTAAGAGACTTATGAGAAATATAGCATCTAAATTTTTGACCTTGTGCTATGCTTCCCTTCAAATAATCATGTGTGTTAAAACATGGTTTAAAACTGTATTTTATACTAAAATACAGTTTTAAGAGACAAATGTATATAATAGTTTCAAGATTGGCAACTAGTGCTGGTAATTTTTTTTTGTTAAATTAATTATGCCTATTTTTACTACTATCATGCTGGCTATCAGATATCTTTCTGTTAGATATCAAATTTCCAGAGAGCCATATTCTACCCAGAGGTGTTTCTTTGCTCTGTTTGTGAACCAGAAAGGAAAACAAAGAGCAGTAAAATTATTTTCAAGAGATTAATCATAATGTCAAGAATAAAGCTGAGATTTGATTATTGACTTAGAATTCTGTCCACTAGATCATACCCCTACTAATCATCTATTTTTCTTCACTGTGAATATCTGTCAGGCTGAGGTCACACAGTAATTGGGAAACTTGCTACTCCCTGCTATCTTTTAGCCTTGAATTAGGCCTGTCCAATCCTTGGGGCTTTCATAAGGGAAATAAATATTTTGTGAGGGCAAGAAGGGCAGCTTTTAGAAATAAATTCTATTTTTTTCCTTATTATTTATAGCACTGAATGGTATTTAATTTAAAGCTTAGAAACAATACTTTTGAAATCAGATCCAAAAGCACAATTTCACATGCAATAAAGTGATTTCAAATAAAATGGCAGAGCTTAAACTTGATTTAACCATTCACAGTCATGGAATAGGATCATCCAGTAGCCTGGTGTACCATGGGTTGGGAAAAAAGAAGACACTGGTATTGGAGGTCTGGAAGCAATGTGGTACACTTGAATGGGAATGCTGGAATGCAGTCAATATATTGTACTTTGAGTTTTTACACAACATTAAGGCTGTTGTAATGATTTTATTTGTATTAAGCAAAAAATAAAATAAAATAAAATAAAATAAACCCAC
This sequence comes from Trachypithecus francoisi, assembly GCF_009764315.1. Lineage (NCBI taxonomy): Eukaryota > Metazoa > Chordata > Mammalia > Primates > Cercopithecidae > Trachypithecus > Trachypithecus francoisi. The sequence goes on from NW_022681461.1 coordinate 15,466,074, forward strand.
AAAGGTAAAATATAAGTTTTCTAAAATAATTTAAACATCAAAGAGCAGTATTTCTCAGTCTAGTGCTGGAGTTCTGGTCTATTGTATCAGAATTACTTATGTGATTTGTTAAAAGTACAGATTCTTGGGCCTCCCAGCTAGCAATTAGAATCTCTGAGAAAAAAAGGTCTAAAAACCTGCATTTATTTATTCCTAATGAATTTCTTTGTACACTAAAGTTTAAGAATCATGGGAAAAAACAAAAGCTGAAGCATAGAAATTGACAGGCAAGGAAAGAAATTGGCAGGCAACTGAATAAAAACATCACACACACAAAAAATCTCCTGACAGGCCAACAGCCTATATGCAATTAGGAGATTGTAAACATCCATTAAGAGGGAACCTAATGTCCATAGAAACAAAAGTAAGCAAATAGACCATTAGGGATGATGAGGGAAATGAAGAGTTAAATGGGTGAAGCTGACAGTGGCAAGCAGGGGGTAGAATGAATGACACTGCAGAACCTCCCATGAAAAAAGGTGGATTGAGATGTCTGAGGATATTTCTGTAAGCCACCGTACAGTTGGCTTTCTTGGCAGTAAAAATATTTCTGAGATGTCAACATCGTCTCAAAACCTCAGGTCCCTAACCACGGAAAGCCACCACTACGCAAGGAAGTGGCCTGAATAATTAAAACAAAAATCTCCCTCTCATCTTCAAAACAACAAGTGTGACCCTAGCACTATTTTCTGGCTCAAATGGACATCAAGACAGCAAGGCAAGCATTCTACTGTCCTCTCTGCTATTTTCTGCTGAATCTGGTTACCACCTTTTCTCTGTGGGTACAAAGCTTAAAATTACTCAAGCAAATAAAAGAGCTTATAGTCAAATTAGTACAGCAACTAAAAAAATAGGGCAGCCTGTACAAACGCATATTTTATAAGGCTTTCTACATTCAAGTCTACAGAAGAATAAAAAGAGAAAGTAGATTTTTAAAATTGTGTTGTGGTGGAAAGGGGGGTTATTTAAAATTTTCAATTAGACAGCAGGAAGATAAAAACAAACTTGAGCCCTGAAAAATTTCAAGGGGACAGGTAAAATCTCTAAGCATTTCAGATTTATTAAAATATGCTTTTTGTGGTAGTTGCCCCTTATCCACAGAGGATATGTTCCAAGAAACCTAGTGGTTGCCTGAAATGGCAGATAGTACTGAATCCTTTCTATAATATGTTATTTCCTATACATACATACCTATGATGAAGTTTAAGATAAATAAGGCACTGTCCAAGATTAACAAAAATAACGAATAATAAAGTAGAACAATTATAAAAACATGCCAGCATCACTACTCTTGCACTTTGAGGCCATTATGAAGAAAAATAAAGGTGACTTGAACACAAGCACTGTGATACCATGGTGGCCACTCTGATAACAGAGATGGCTACTAAGTGTGTAACAGGCAGGGAGGGTCTTCAGCACAGATACACCGGACAAAGGGGTGATTCACATCCTGGGCGGGACGGAGCAGGATGGAAGGAGAGTTCATCACACTACTCAGAACAGCACGCAATGTAAAACTTAGAAATTGTTTATTTCTGAGATTTTCCATTTAATATTTTCAGACCACAGTGGACTGCTGGTAACTGAAACCAGAGGAAGCAAAACTGTGAATAAGGGGGGAAGACTGTATTCCTAGTTGGTTTACAAACAATGTCCCAAGTTTGCTTCAAAAATGAAATGCAACCCTCTTGGAGATCTCCAATGGGCCAGGAATCAGTATCTCCATTCTAGGCTCACAGTAAGCATTACGAATCAATAGTAACCGCTTCACACTGAGCACAATGGCACCTCCAAAACTTGCTCAACAGACACATGAAATAACTTTTGCAAGTCTGGCTAGAATGTTGCCACTTCTCCAGCTTTTCTTTCAACGGAGCCCATATTTCTATATAAACCGGACAAAAGTCTTGAAACTTGAGTACTAGGTCCCATGAATCAAAGACTCCAACTTTCTTTTAGCACCTGTCAGGATGCTACAGTTCTGCTGCCCTGACAGGTGCTCCTGACTCTACTGTGAGTACTTACAGAAAAGCTGACTTCTTTCCCTCTCCGCCATGATGCTTCTTTCTGCAGAGAGCACTCACTTCCCTCAAGTTTGGCAAACAGCTCACACCTACTTAATTTGTGTAGCCTCTAATATTTTCCCCTGCTCTGCAGATAATACAACACAGTCCTTGTGTTGCTATAGTCAAGATCATTTTATTTTGTTTCAGGGCACGGAAAGAGACTTCATTTTCCTTCTGAAAGTACTTAAGTAAGATTTCTTTGTAATATTCCACAAGTTAGATTTGAGTATCTAGAAACTATTATGTCATATGAGCATGTGTGCTCCAATAGTCTTTATCCCCAAAACATGAGGCAATGAAGTAATTCCACCATACTTTCCATCACTAGAGGAAAGCTCTGCACAATTGTAAAAATTTCAGCTTTCAGCTGGGTTCCAGGTGAGGTTAGAGTCTAACTTCAAGACAACCTGTATCAATCAACAATATGAACATCTGAGAACTGCAAATACCTAGTATATAACTGGGTGAAACATGACGTAGGAACTTCCAGTATTGAAAAGTGCACGGATCGGGCATAGTTTGTGAAGCCATATAACAAATTGCAGATAACAGTCTATTATGGGTATCCATGCAGGCTTTTGGAAGACATTAAATATCAGGAGACAGTATCCATACTCTAGCAATCATTACTGCAGGAGGCATGTTACAGATCTTTTGATATTTAGAATACATGAGATTTAGAAATATGAATTAATCTGCTAAAAGTTACACAGAGAAGAAAGCTCCAGTTTCCAGGCTATAGGCCAGTTCTTTCTCCACTAGCCAACAGTCCCAACAATCCACCAGTTTGTTGTTGTTGTTTGTTTATTTTAGAGACAAAGTCTCGCTCTGTCGCCCAAGCTGAAGCACAGGGGCACAATCACAGCTCACTTCAGCCTTGAGCTCCTGGGCTCAAGTGATCCTCCTGCTTCAGCCTCTCAAGTAGCTGGGTCTACAGGTGCACACCACCGTGCCAGGCTAATTTTTTTTTTGAGAGACATGGTCTCACTGTTTTGCCTGGGTTAATTCATCAGTACTCAGCTAAGAATGGCTCATATTTGTTCAGTGTTCTACAGGTATTTTTGTTTTTAAAAACAGTTATTTCCAAATGAATCTTCCTTTCTTCCTTCTATTGCCTCCATGTCCTGGGCTCCCTCTTCATTCATATGATGTTTAATTATAGTAACATTTTATTAAAGTGTCCATGTTTGATTCTAAAGAACAAATTAGTCATTTAATGAACAAAAATAAATAGCACTTATTATTTAGATTTTAATGACAATTTAGAGGTAATAAAGCAGAATAGTTTGGAATTCATAAATGATACTGACTCAGCCAGTGATGCCTCCTTTTTGGCATCTCCCTATATGGTTGCAAAACACCAATTTCTAGGAGGTTTTGTAAATAGCTCTCAATGGAAGAATTGGTGCTGCATATATTTTTCTTTGGTATTTCAGAACATTATACTCAACTCTCTGTAATCCTATGTGAATGTGACCATATTTTACTCATTATGTGCTTTCCTCAATCTCTTTTTTAGTTCCTACTGACAGTGGGAAGTTGCCTCTGGAATATGCATAGTTTGTCCTATTTTATTTCTTTCTGAAAATACATATCCACTATTATAATTTTTAAAACAATAACAGACTTCTAATCTCAGTTCAGAGATGTAAAAAGGTAAGAAGAGCATCACTGTCAACATTTCAATGAAAAAAAATAGAGAAACAGCCAATTCATGATTTTTCTTGAATCTATTAGAATACTAATGTCACAGTGGAACCAACTGGCCCAGAATCAAGGAAGAAAGAGGTACATACAGGGAGACGCAAGAAATGAACAGTAACCTACCTGGGTAAGACACAAACACCAGTAACAAGAGTTCAGGTAGAGAGAGAGGCAAATTCCTGGAGGCCAATAGTAAACTGATGGGAGCGTGAAGCCCAAAGTGGCAGAAAATACAGGGGATGTTTTTCCCTTACAAGTCCAGTTGAACATTCGCAGAAGTAATTGGGAGTCCTGAAAAAGTCTTCCTTCTAGTGCAGAACTGAGGAAGGAGAACAGCAATCACTGGAGGAAGGGCAAGAAATTTAGCCAGACCCCTCTCTCCCATCTTACCTATGGGAAGTGGAGGGGAGGCAAGCTTTAATCTGTGGGGAAAAGAGCGAAAATGCCATCACACTTAGGACATTTGTTAAAGCCCACTGCCACTGGGGAGAAGAAAACAAGAAATAAACCTGGACCCCTAAGGGAAGAGCAGGAATATGTGCAGAGTTCAGAATATCACTGGGGGTAGGGTAGGATAACTGATAAGGTCACACTGCCAAGACACAGGGACACATTGACTGCCTAAGACTGAGATGTGAACAAAACAATGGAGAATCCCCTTCCCCCTTAGCCCCCACTACCTGGCTAAACAGCACTGAGTCACAAGCAGCACTCAAGAGACAGACCTCTCTGAAGCACAGAACCAAGGGAAAACTTGAGGCTGAGGATAAAGCAATCTTTGAAAAAAAACTTCCTCTCTCAAACCAACTCCTACCCTATACACAAGGTACCCCTAAACAAATATAAAGCTCATGTTACACTCAGAGTCATCATTGCAACAGCAAACCTCAATCCCAGTCCAACTCCCAATTAGATTATCTCAAACCCTGGTACTAAAGGCTTAGTTAAAGGAAATTGTATGGCCATTTCCAAGTATAAAAATTAATTATCTCAGTCTCTAACATTCTACACTAGATGTTAAGTTTCCAACAACAATAACAACAATAATACAAAGTGTATGAAAAGCAAGAAAAAACACACTCCCAAAAGACAAGTTACCACCACAACTGGAGTCAGATTAAACAAAGATGTTAAATGTCTGACATGCAATTTAAAATAACTATGATTAATATGGTTTGTTTCAGTTTTTGTTTTTTGAGACAGAGTGTCGCTCTGTCACCCAGACTGGAGTGCAGTGGAGCCATCTCAGCTCACTGCAACCTCCACCTACCAGGTTCAAGTGATTCTCCTGCCTCAGCCCCCCAAGTTGCAGGGATTATAAGCACACACCACCATGCCCAGCTAATTTTTGTAATTTTAGTAGAGACAGAGTTTCATCATGTTGGACAGGCTGGTCTTGAATCCCTGACCTCAGATGATCTGCCTGCCTCAGCCTCCCAAAGTGCTGGGATTACAGGCATGAGCCATCACGCCCAGCCAATTAATATGTTAAAGGCTCTAATGGAATATGTAGACAATATGTAATATCACATGGGTAATTTTAGCACCTAGATGGAAAGTACAGAAAGAATCAAATGGAACTCAATAGCATAGTAACAGAGAAGAAGAATGCCTTCAACAGGTTCATAAGTAGAGTAGGCACAGGCAAGAAAAGAACCAGTGAACTAGAAAATGGGTCAAAAATTTCCAAATTAAAACAGAAAGAAAGAAAAAAAAATAGAATATTCAAGAGATATGTGACAATGTCAAATGACTGGAATCCCAGAAGGAGAAGACAGTGAATAGGACAGAGGAAATAATTGAAAAAATAATAACCAAGAATTTTTCAAGATTAATGATAGATGCCAAACCACAGATACAAAAAAATACAGGAAAGAAAATAAAAGACACACCATAGGCAAATCATAATTAAATTCCTAAAAGCAAAACACCAAGAAAAACCTTTCAAGGCAACCAGAGAAAATAGACACATTACTTTGGAAAGAAAAACGATTTTAAAGATAGAGTTTTCTTCAAAAATTATTCAAACTCAAAGATAATAGAGTAATACCTCTAAAATACTGAGAGATGAAAATGTCAAAACAAAATACAATCCCCAGGAAAAATGAATTTCAAAAATAAAGAAATAAAAAATCTAAAAATGTTCATAAGGACACCAAAACTATAGAAATTTATTGCCAGCTGACCTACCCTTTAAAAAAAAAACTAAAGAAAAAACAAATGTGTGTGTCTGTGGTCCCAGCTACTCAGGAGACTGAGATGGAAAGACAGCTTAAGCCCAGGACTTCAAGGCTGCTGTGAGCTATGATGGTGCCACTGCACTGAAGCCTGGGTGACAGAGCAAGACCTTGCCCCTGAAAAAAAAAAAAAAAGAAAGAAAGAAAGAGGAATTACACAATACAGAAACGTGTGAGTGTGTGTGTGTGTGTGTGTGTATATATGTATGTATTTACATATACACATACATGTATACACATATACATGTATGTGTATATACATACATACACATACATACACAAAGAAATAAAGAATACTTGAAATAAATGCAAGTAAAATTCATTTTTACTTGAAAATGTTTTAATTGTTCTGAAACATAAATGTGAAAATCAAAAACTTGGTAGCAATGAATTGTTTGTTTAAAGCATTTGTAGAAGTAAAACGTACCATAACAGTACCACAAAGGATGGGAAGGAGAGGTTGGGTCTATGCTGTTTTAAGGTCTTTACAGCATACATGAAATGGCATTAAAAATATTCCTAGGTAGATTCTAATTCTAATTCTAATAATTAGAAATATATATTGTAAAAATATTCCTAGGTAGATTCTAATAATTAGAAATATATATTGTAAATTCTAATTGCTAAAAAAAATTCAATACAGGACATAAAATAGAATCCTAAAAAGTGTGTACTTAACATAAGAGAAGGAGGAGAAAAGAAAAAAAGAAACAAATAACAGATGGAACAAATAGAAAGCACTTTGAAGATAGTAGATTTTAATCCAACCATATTGATAATCACATTAAATGTGAATAGTCTAAACACAGCAACTAAAAGAGATTGTCATATTAGATTTCAAAGCTACACTCATCTGTATGCTATCTATAAGTAATCCACTTTAAATATAAAGATATAGATAAAGTAAAAGTAAAATGATAAAAAAGATATATAATGAAAAAAAGAAAAAAGAAAGCTGTGGAATAGCTACAATAATATAGTAGACAAAGTAGACATCAGAACAGGAAATATAATCAAGAATAAAGAAAGACATTATATAATAACAAAGAGATCAATTATCCAACAAGACATAATCCTAAATTGTAAACACATAACAACAGATCTTCAAAATACATGAAACAAAACACAATAGAACTAAAAGGTGAAATGAACAAATCCATCATTACAATTGGCGATTTCAACATTCCTGTCAGTAACTGATAGAAAAAGATGGCAGAAAATCAGGAAGGATATAGATGACCAAGTTAACCTAATTGATATTTATAGAACATGACATCAAGCAAAAGCACAACACACTTTTTTTCAAGCACACATGGAAATTGACAGAGATAAATCATATTTTGAACCATAAAGTAGACCTCACCAAAAGAAAAACAAACATAAATTACATAAAGTACGTTATACGATAATTGAATTAATCTAGAAGTCAATAACAAAAAGACACTTGGAAAACTCCAAACATTTGGAAAGTAAATGATATAGATAAAAATATATATTACTAAATTTGGATCAAAAAGGAATTATCAAAACAACTTTAAAAAATATTTTGAAATGAATCAAAATGAGAGTATAATATGTCAAAATTTGCGAGATATAGCTAAAATAGTACTTAGAGGAAAATTTACATTAATTTTTTTTTTTTTTTTTGAGACAGAGTCTTACTCTGTCACCAGATTGGAGTGCAACAGTGAGATCTCAGCTCACGGCAACCTCCGCCTCCTGGGTTCAAGCAATTCTCCTCCCTCAGCCTCCCGAGTAGCTGTGACTATAGGTGTGTGCCACCACGTCCCGCTAATTGTTTGTATTTTTAGTAGAGATGGGGTTTCATCATGTTGGCCAGGATGATCTCAATTCCTGACCTCGTGATCCGTCCACCTCGGCCTCCCAACATTAGATTTTTATATTTAAAATGTTTCAAATTAGTAATCAAAAGTTCCACCTTAACTACAGAAAGAAGAGTAAAATAAATCCAAAACCTGTGGAAGAAAGTTAATTATACTGATAAGAGCAGAAATCAATAAAATCAAAAATAAATAAAGACCATCAATCCAATAAATTCACTCAAAATTATATGGATAACTGAATAGTTCTATATCTATTAAATAAGTTGTATTAACAGCTAAAAACTGTGTTCAAAATACAATTTAAAAAAGAAAACTACAGGCCCACATGATTTCACGAGTGAAATCTCCAAACATTTAAGGAAGAAATAATACTAGAAAGGACAGTACACTTCCCAACTCAATAAAGCAAGCGTTACGTTAATAACAAACCAAAGACATTAAAAGAGAAGAAAGCCACAGACAAATATCCTTCATGAACAAAGGTGCAGACATACTAAAAAAAATTAGCAAATAAAACTCAGTAATCTGGCGGGGCACGGTGGCTCATACCTGCAATCCCAGCACTTTGGGAGGCTGAGGCGGGCAGATCACGAGGTCAGGAGATTGAGACCATCCTGGCTAACATGGTGAAACCCCGTCTCTACTAAAAAAAAAAAAAAAAAAAAACAAAAAAATTTAGCTGGGCCTGATGGCGGGCGCCTGTATTCCCAGCTACTTGGGAGGCTGAGGCAGGAGAATGGCGTAAACCTGGGAGGCGGAGCTTGCAGTGAGCGGAGATTGCGCCACTGCACTCCAGCCTGGGTGACAGAGACTCCCTTTCAAAAAAAAAAAAAAAACTCAGCAATTTATAAATGGGATAATATTAAATGAAATGTAAATGAATGAGAAGGCAAGCCACAGAAGAAAATATTTGCAAAAGACACATCTGATAAAGGGCTATTATCCATAATGTACAAAAAATCTCATAAGACAGTCCACAGTAAGGAAATGGACAATCAGAATAAAAAATGAGCAAAAGACATGAATAGACATCTCACCAAAAAAGATACACAGGTGGCAAATAGGCATATAAGAGGATGCTAAATGTCTTATGTTACTGGAGAATTGCAAATTAAAACACCAATGAGATATCACTACATACCTTGGAATGGTCAAAATTCAAAACACTGACACCAAATGCTAGCAAGAATGCAGAGCAATAAGAACTCTCATTCATCACTAGTAGGAATGCAAAATGGTATAGTCACTTTGGGAAAGAGTTTGACACTTTGTTACAAAACTAAACATACTCTTACCATACAATTCAGCAATTGCACTCCTTGGTATTTACTCAAATCAGTTAATAACTAAGTCCACACAAAAACCTGCACATAGAGGTTTCTAACAGTTTTATTCGTAATTGCCACAAATTGGAAGCAACCTATCTGACCTTCAATTGGTGCATGAACAAATAAACTATGGTATATCCAGACAATGAAATATTATTGTCTAAAAAGAAATTAGATATTATTCTTTTTAGAAATTATTTATAAAAAGAAACAACACCATGAAAAGACATGGTGAAATCTTAAATGCATATTTAAGTGAAAGAAGCCAGTCTGAAAAGGCTAGATACTATATGATTCCAACTATATGACATTCTCAAAAAGGCAAAAGTATGGAGACAATAAAAAGATAAGTGGTTGTCAGGGGTTAGAATAGAGGGAGGGATGAACAGACAGAGCACAGAATATTTTTTAGGGCAGTGACTGTATTATACGGTAGTAGTGGATACATGTCACTGTACATTTTGTCAAAGCCCACAGAATGAACAACACTAATTTGAACTACAGCCTTTGAATGATAATGATGTGTCAGTGTAAGTTCACTGATTGTAACAAATGTAACACTCAGGTGCTGGATATTGATAGTAGAGGAGACTGGTTGGGGGGCTACAGTATATGGGAACTCTCTGTACTTTCCACTTAATTTTGCTGTGAACCTAAAACTGCACTAAAAAATAAAGTCTATTTTATACATCACAACGAACTGGCATTCATCTCATGAATGGAAGGCACCCCAGTGAAAATAAGCACACCTACTTCTCAGACCTTAAGGTTGGTCTCTAACCTTATTCTCCACTAAAAACAATCAGGCTGGGGTAAATACAAGATTATCCTAGAACATCTTGTTACATGAGAAAATAGAAAAGTGCTCAAAAACAAAACAAAAAATGATTGGAACATGACAGAAGGACAGAGGAGTCAGTTGAAAGATCACTCATTAGTCAATTCTGGGAAAATTGGAGGGCCAAACTGAGTTCAATAATGAATTCTAATCAGTTAGGGGGAAAAAAGAGACTATGCAAATTAATTAAGGGAGAAGGGGCAGCTCTTGATTATAGTAGAATGCCAAGTGTAACAGCTAAATGTTGAGTGAGTGTTGAAGACAGAAGGTCATCCTTTTGCAACTATCATACTAAAGATTATTTCAGGCAAGAATGGTCAAAGAAAGCCAAACTGAGGGGGAAATTTTAATGAGCAACAGGATTGTATGGCCTTAAACTATCTCCTGACAGAATGCTTATTAATTACAAAGGAGAAAGTGGAAACTATTAACATAGAGTAGAAAAAATGGATAACCCTTTGATGAATTAAAATTAACATAAGGACATCACGTGTTTGCAGATGCAATATCTTGAAAAGGGCACGTCAGTTACGTAGTGTTAAGTACAAGGAGTACAGATTCCTTTTTTTGTTTGTTTTGTTTTTTTTGAGACAGAGTCTCGCTCTGTTGCCCAGGCTGGAGTGCAGTGGCATCATCTCCACTCACTGCAATCTCCACCTCCCGGTTTCACGCCATTCTCCTGCCTCAGCCTCCCGAGTAGCTGGGACTACAGGTACCCGCCACCACACCTGGCTAATTTTTTTGTATTTTTAGTAGAGATGGGGTTTCACCATGTTAGCCAGGATGGTCTCGATCTCCCGACCTCATGATCCACCCGCCTTGTCCTCCCAAAGCACTGGGATTACAGGCGTGCACCACCGCAACTGGCCCAAGGAGTAGATTCTAAACCTAATCCTAAGGAAACATCAGACAAATTGATAAGAAGGAATTTTCTATTTTAAAATGTGTGGATAGGGATAGAGGAAGAAAAAAGAAAGGCCAAGGTAATATTCCTGTGTAAAGTTAACTAAAAAGGCATGGCAACTCAATGTGATACCTGGTCCTACACTTAATTTCATACTGGAGGAAAACAAACACTAGGAAAAGTCATTGTTAGGTCAATTGCTAAAACTGAAATACAGATAATAGATTAAAGTATTGTACCAATGTCAAATTTACTGAAGTTGATAATATAATGGCAATGTAAGAGAATTTCCCTGTTTTCAGAAAATATACACTGAAATATTTAGGGACAAAGGTCCATAATGTAGGCAATTTACTCTCAAATGATTCAGATAAAAAATATATACCCTTCCATACACACACACACACATACACGCGCGCACACACACACACACACACACACACAGAGAGAGAGAGAGAGAGACAAAGAAACAAAGTGGAACACAGAAAGAAGAAGGAGATGACAGAGCTCAAATCATAAATCAGATAGGGAAGAATGTCATCAAATATGTGAATCTAGACAAGGGTATAATGTACCAGTCTTATTCTTGTAACTTTTCTGTGAGTTTGAAATTATTTCCAAATAAAAAGTTTTTTTAATGACACATATATGTAAATGGTGACACAGAAGTTCTGAAAAACAAATTATGTGAAAAAAGCAAGATACTATAAAATCTGTGTGATATAATTCCATTGTGCAAATTTTAAAAACATTAAAATCAGAAAAAGATTGAGAGAGAAAGATAGATGAGGGTGTGCAAAATTTTAAAACTTCGCTGGAAAGATATTGAAAACAGATTGTTAACTATAATTATTTGTTTAGTATTGGAAGAGGAGCCTGAAGTGGTAGGAAAAAAAAGACTTTTTGGTTTTTTTCATTTTATACCTCTTTTACTCCTTAAATGTTTTACTTTGTGAATTTATTTTTGATAAGTTAAAAATGAAAGACATCTGATGAGGATGCATTTCCTTTTATTATACATGATAAACATCAGAGTGAATACAAATAATAATATATTATAATTTGGTTTGAACATTAAATTTCCTCCAGTATGTAGAATGTGTGTTTTTATAGACTATTAGCCAAAGTATTTTTAGGATGTTAAAGGTCTGGCCCTGGGGAAACAAAAAAAAAACTCCTCCAATTTTCTTTTAAAGGAAAAGCTTAAAATTATGAGGGCTCTGCTAGTCCAAAATATGTGAATGTTCAAACTCAAAATTGAAAAGCAGAGTTCAACTTTAAAGCTGTAATAAAACTGAAGCAAGAATGGGCCCACCCTACTTCCTTTCTTACTGTACTCAGCCTCAGGCATTTTCGGAGGAATACAAAAAAAAAAAAAAAAAGTGGCTTCTCTTGTTCATGTTCAGTACTGGACACCATCCTATACTACTTAATTCGAAATATAGTTTTTTTAATACCTCAAAACCTGATACTAATTTATCTGTTCTAATGTTCCAGGGTTACATCTAGATGCTATGGCTTGGATATGAATGGCTTGTCCCCACCAAATCTCATGTTGAAATCTGATCCCCCGTGTGAAGGTGTTAGGAGGTGAGCTTAGTGGGAGGTGTTTGGATTAAGGGAGGGCATCCCTCAGGAATGGCTTGGTTCTGCTCTTATGGTACAGTGAGTGTGTTCTCACTACTAAAATACTGGATTAGTTCTCATGGGGATGAATGAGTTCCCTCAGGAATGGGTGCTATAAAGCTAGGATGCCCCTCAGGTTTATCCCCCTGTTCACCTCTCTGCTTCCCCTTTGACCTTCTCCACCATGCTGTAAGGCAGCATGAAATCCCTCACCAGAAGCCAAGGCCATGCCCTTGAACTTCTCAGCTAGGAAAACTGTGAGCTAAATAATGTCTTTTCTTTATAAATTACCCAGTCTCAGGTATTCTTTTGGAGCAACACAAAACAGACTAAGACAATATCCAACAAAGAAAATTTTCCTTCTCTTTGGTACTTTTTAAAGGATCAGCCCAACTAGTTATGACCTCCTAAAACCACACCCAAAAGCCCTCTAAAGCAGTGCCTCCTGAACTTAAATTGTGCCTATGAATCACCTAGGGTTTCTGTTAAAATGTAATTTTTGATTCAGTGGGGTCTAGGAAAGGCAGCTGTCTCCATTTCTAACCCATCCTCTGTTGATGTTGCTGCTGGGGTCTACAGACAATCATGTTGAGCAGCAAAGTTCTACAAGATTGAGTATGGCTAGGGATGGGGCACAGGCCTGAGTGTTCCCCTGCTTACCTTTAAAAAAAAAAAAATCTAGTTATTTTATCCCTGTTTTTATCAACCTGGAGGTCCTCAGGGCTACTTGAAGGCAGACACTGTATCATTTTCAACTATTCTTGATGGACTGACACTTACCAGAAATTTTCAGTCCCACTGGGCCTTTTATAAAGGCTGATATAGGGGCCGGGTGAGGTGGCTCACACCTGTAATCCCAGCACTTTGGGAGGCCAAGGCAGGAGGATCACGAGGTCAAGAGATCGAGACCATCCTGGCCAACATGGTGAAACCCCATCTCTACTAAAAAAAAAAATACAAAAATTAGCTGGGTGCGGTGGCACGCACCTATAGTCCAAGCTACTCGGGAGGCTGAGGCAGAAGAATCACTTGAACCCGGGAGGCAGAGGTTGCAGTCAGTCAAGATTGCACCACTGCACTCCAGTCTCGGCAACAAGAGTGAAACTCCATCTCAAAAAAAGAAGAAAAAAGGTTCATATACACTTGTGAAATATGCTCATCTTGAATATTTAAGGCTAGTGATCATAATATTAAAGAAAAAAGGTCAACAGCTAACTAGATGTCTACCTGGTAGAAGAAACAACTTATAATCATGTTGCCAGAATGTTACTCTGGTAAAAAACATGGTGTGGACCTAAACTATGGGGAAGCTCCAGCCCACAAACGTTATCAAACTGTTTTAAGAAGAGTCGTTTAGAAGGCACTTTTCTATATGTGCATATCTGTCAGGTTAAGTTCACAAGTAGCCTCTGTATGAAGCAAGCATCATGTATATTACTTCTGACAGCAACTATTGTCTTCATTCTGTGTCTCTCAGAAGCCCGTCAGCGAAAGCAGCACTGTCTGCCTCAAGACCTACTTACACATCCATTACACCTGCGGGAGACTAATGTTTTAAGACTTATGGTTAATTGTCCCTTGCAAAAAGGACGTGCATAAAAAGGTATGGAAAACCCATAAAATCCATGGAATATCAATCATAATGTAAAAATAATTAATCCCTCAAGATAAGTGACTTAGCAGGAAACAGTCCAGATTTTATTAAATACTAAAGACCCTGTTGCATTCTCTGAGCTGTTTAAAAGGAAAGTCTGTTGACATCAAACATGTAGCCCACATGGATTAAATTAGGTCACTCTTTGTGTTACAGTTTAAGATTTCATAAAGTACAGCTTGTGGTTAAATCATGTGTTTCAGTTCTGAAGGGCTGGTTGATGACTTCCCAATCCTTTCAATATTGTACCACTAGTGATATTTACCCAGGCACCACCACAGCACTTTTCAATCTGGTCTTAATAATCTAGCCCTCAGTTTTGTAGCCCACTTCACATTTTGATGCCTAATAAACAAATATTTGTGGTGTGTTCGTGGGCTTTTTAACTGCTGACATATTTGGCTCAGGACGGCATTCCATTTAGACAGGGGACACACATCTGTGGCCCCTGGGCTAAATGCTGCTGAAAATGAGGTTCCACGGGAAGCACTGGGTCTGTTTTTGTTTGAAAGGTTCAGTGACAGCTGATGGAGACTAAACTGGGACCGCTATTCAAGGGGGACAGTTCTTCAAAAGAGTCTCAGGAGGAATTTTTCTTCTCCCTCCCGCACCCCTTACTCTATTTAAGAGCCCCAAATGCTAAAGCATTAGTGGATTTTCAGATAAGCAGGATACAGAGAAGACAATGGAAAGGAGAGATTTCCTTTATACATATGCAAGGTCTCTAGATGTGACAGTTTCTGAACTCCTTAGCATGACTCTGGGCATAGACTTAACCACTTGGGAGCTCACAAAGACAAAGAATGTTTACTCATCTCAACATCTTCCTGTTTCCAGGATTAGAGGCTGTCAAAAACAAAGACATCAGCAAGTCCATGCTGTCTGTCTTGTTTCACTTAATTCATTTTGTTTGCAGTCATAACAAGCATGTTATTTATTTAGTTGTAAGTACATACCAAAGTAAGGATGCATTCACTTTAATCCTTTAATTTAACAAGATCACATACTTTAGGAAGCCAAAGGCTTTACAGCAAGATTAGGATAAAGAGTTCTGTTTCCTCTTAGATTAAAATAGATATCCTGAATATTTGATTTCTGGTATATCATTATGCTTGATATTTAGGTGCTCTCTTGCTGAGGTCTAAATTAGTATGTTTATTAAATTCCCTCTAAGTGGCATTTTACCCACTGTGTTTACATTTAGAATCATCTTTCATGATAAAGTCTGTCATAAAATGGGAAAACTGATTTACTGCCTACATTTCTTCCAAGTTTGGTAGCTAAGACCCATCTGTCAACAGAAATAAAGTGTGTATACACACAAACACACACACACACATACACACAACACACACGCTTTGTTTCCTTAAAAGATGTGCAGCCTTTTAGCCCGCCTCCCTTCTTACTTGAGTTTAGTTCAGTTTTTAGCAGTAGAAGATAGTCTAAATTGGTTTGTTTTCATTTCTGATTCTTGCCAAAAATTTTTCTTTCAGGGCACCCTCTTTGCACCATCAGGAGGTCAGGCTGGGTTTGCATTCAAAATCTTCTCCAGCCTAAAAAGGTTTAGGCAGAAACAAACTTTTGAATAAGAAATTGCTTATTTGGCAAACCATCATTCAAGCATCTAGTCTTGTGGTATAGATTGAGATAAATTTTAAAATAAATAATTAGTTTAGCTTGAGAAAACAAACACCAAATTATGTGAATCTATGAATGAAAATCTTACATGGTTTCAGTCACGAAAAGACTATCAAAATAGTCAATCAGTTTCTACAAAGATTCTGGAGTGACCAGCTTTGATTCAGATGACTTGTTGCCCCCAGATCTGGCTGGCCTACACACAAGTAAGGAAGGCCTTTAACAAATGGTGAGATATTTGAGAGTTAAGTAAAGGCCTGCTGGCACAAAGATCTGTCATCTAGAATTTGCTGCAATGACTGTACTTCCTACACTGGTCTTCCCTTTACATAGAAAAGTAGAGCCAACTCTTGCCCAGTTCATGGATCCTCTGTCCACTCTCTCGACCAGTTGCTGTTCAACCTCTAAGACAACCTATTCCAAGCCTGCACAACCCAAACCACCAGCATAATAAAAAGCACACCATCAAGCCAGGAGCACTCAGTAACATCCCAGCCTACAGTGAGTCATCAGGTTAAGTAATCCAACGCCTGGTAGTTCCAGAAGAACTGGCATTCAGGGGAGGTAACTTATGGTGGGAGGGAAGGGAGGCAAATGTCTGAAGAATAGTCAGGTGTCATGAGGGAAGCTGGGTTTCTGAAAAGAGATGTAGCTTATGCATAGTGGAAAGAGCACTGGAGGCTTAAAGTCAAACAGGCCTGAGTTCACGCTCCTCCTACTTCATCATCATCATTTGTCAGGCATTGTTCCAAATACCACTACATATAGTGATACATTTACTCCTCCCAACAACCCTAGGACAAAAGAACTATTAGTATTATTATCTCCTTTTACATATAGGAAAACTGAGCTACAGAAAGGTATTTTTTGTTGTTGTTGTTGTTGTTGTTTGTTGTTTGCTTTTTTTGAGACAGAGTCTTGCTCTGTTGCCCAGGCTGGAGTGCAGTGGCGTGATCTCAGCTCACCGCAGCCTCCGCCTCCCAGGTTCAAGCCATTCTCCTGCCTCAGCCTCCTGAGTAGCTGGGACCTCAGGTACCCGCCACCACACCCAGCTAGTTCTTTTTGTATTTTTAGTAGAGACGGGGTTTCACCATGTTGGCCAGGCTGGTCTCGAATTCATGACCTCATTATCCTCCCACCTCGGCCTCCCAAAGTGCGGGGACTGCAGGCGTGAGCCACTGCACCCAGCCAAGCTACAGAAAGTTTTAAGTAACTTGCCCAATTTCCCACAGCTAGTAAGGCATGAGGCTGGAATTTGAATCCAGACCAGACTAGATCAAATAGTCCACATTTTTAACAAACTTTATGCTAAGTTTATGATGCCCCATAAAGTAGATGACATAACCTCTGAATCCCAAGTTTCAATTCAGAAAACCGGACATAAAAATAGTTAAGTACCAGCTACGTTGTGAGAACTCAATGTGAATATACATGGTAGTCATCATTAAAAATAAATTTCCTTCTTAGAAGAGGTATCTGCAGAAAAGGAAACAAAGAGGGTATGAAAGGGGAGCTTTGCCTGCCTCACTCTTTGGCTGGCATGTCCATGGGCTTCTCACCAATGCTCCATATGTGTCCAGCCTGCTAGGCTCCTCCAATTGCTCCTCCAGCCCTGTCTGGAGATTAATGAACAACTGCTTGAGTAGGACCACAGGGCACTTTCATCTCCAGCAGAACAGAAAGGAACAATCAAGCAGAGAATATTAATAACAAGCCATATCCTCGTCTTCTGGAACTGCTATGGAAAACTTGGGTTATTTGTTTCAATGTGTTTTCATTCTCACTACATGAACAAAATTCCTTAGCACTAACTGGGTAAGAATTGCCTGCCGAGAATTACTTCCATTTATCAGAAACTGCCTTTTCCCCTTTGCTTTATATTTTCCAAATCAAGGCACTGTTTTGATGTTCTCACATCAACAGAAATATATTCACTGCCCACGAAGATTCTGGAGGAGGCTGTTGCAGGACCAGCAGAAATTGCATGCAACTGGGATTAGAAAAAGTGACTTCTACTCCTGGGTCTTCATTCTTCTTAGTGATCCCTGATTTAACTCCTCCGTATTTCTTGACTGTTCCCTTGTAAACTGCAATAATCTCCCTTGTTCCTTTCCAGCTCTAACTACCAGAGGTCTTAGTCATATGGCACTGTGCTTGCTATTTGTACAAAGCAATTAATTGAAAAGTAGAAAACAGAAATCCCTCAAATTGCCGTTTTGGTACTGAATTGAAATTTCATACTATTAAAAGAACAGCTACTGAATTCAGTCCTAGATACTTGGGTATGTGGAACTATCAAAAGAGACACACGCTGACCTATCACAGAAACACCAAAAGGTTCAAGTTACTCTCTGGGCGTAACATGGTTACTGTTTGAGTCTGTGTTAACTCTTCCAAAATACTTATCAATAAATGTTTATTCAGTAAAAAAAAAAAAGTCATTTATCCAGTCCACCAGTAAAAAGACTCCCAACTCCCCTCCTCTTGTTCCCTCTGAATGAATACTTATCCCAGGGTCTTCCAAGGCTGGTTTTTTCTCATTGTTCCAGTCTCACCTATGTCAACTTCTCCAAGAGCCCTTCCCTGACCCCTCAATCTAAAGTCACTCTGTATCATGTATTATTACTGCATTAGTTTGCTAGGGCTGCTATAACAAAGTATCACAAACTGGTTGGCTTAAACAATAGAATTATATTGTCTCATATCCTTTCACAGTTCTGGAGACTAGAAGTATGAAATCAGGGTATTAACAAGTTGGTTCTTTCTGATGACTCTGAGCAAGAATATGTTCCATCCTTCTCTCCTAGCTTCTAGAGATTTGCTAGCAATCTTTGGCATTCCTTGGCTTGTGGAAGCATGACCTCAGTCTCTGCCTTCATCTTCACATGGCATTCTCCTTCTCTGTCAGTCTGTCCCCAAATTTCCCTTTTTCACAAGGCCATCAGTCATACTGGATAAGGGGTCCACCCTATCCAGTATAACTTCATCTTCTCTAATTACATCTTCAATGACCCCATTTCCAAATAAGTCATAGTCTGAGGTACCTGGGATAAGGACTTCAACACATGAATGGGGGTGGGGGTAGCACAATTCAACCCATAACAATTACCCTTTTACATTTCCTTCAAAGAAGATTTCCCATGCTTATTGTCTTTCTTTCTAAATTTTATTTATTTAGTTTAATTTTAGATTCGGGGGTACATGTGCAAGTTCGTACAACAGGTGTAATGCACAATGCTGAAAATTCAGTTTCTAATGATCCCATCACCCACGTTGTGAATACAGTACCAGATAGGTAGTTTTTCAACCCTTGTCCTACTTCCCTCCCTCCCCTTTTTTGGAATCCCTCATGTTTATTGTTCCCATCTTTATGTCTCTGTGTACCCAATGTTTAGCCCCCACTTATAAGTGAGGACATGAGTTATTTGATTTTCTGTTTCTGTGTTAATTTGTTTAAGATAATGGCCTCCAGCTATATCCATGTTGCTGCAAAGAACACGATGCTGATCTTTTTTATAGCCACATAGTATTCTGTGATGTATACGCACCACATCTTCTTTATGCGGTGCACCACTGATGGGCACCTGAGTTGATTCCATGTCTTTGCTATTGTGAATAGTGCTGTAATAAACATATGAGTACAGGTGTCTTTTTGGTAGAACGATTTATTTTCCTTTGAGTATATAACCAGTAATGGGATTCCTGGATCAAATGGTAGTTCTATTTTTAGTTTTTTGAGGAATCTCCATTGCTTTTCACAGTGGCTGAACTAATTTGCATTCCTACCAACAGTGTATAAGCATTCCTTTTTCTCTGCAACCTCACCAGCATCTGTTATTTTTGACTTTTTAATAATAACCATTCTGAATGATGTGAGATGGCATCTCATCATGGTTTTAATTTGTATTTCTCTGATGATTAGTAAGGTTGAGCATTTTTTCATATGTTTGCTGGCCACTACTTATATATACTCTTTTGAGAAGTGTCTGTTCATGTCCTTTGCCCACTTTGTAATGGGGTTATTTGGTTTTTGCTTATTGATCTGTTTAAGTTCCTTACAGATTCTGGGTATTAGTCCTTTTACAGACGTATATTTTGCAGATATTTTCATTCATTCTGTAGGTTGTCTGTTTACACTGCTGATAGTTTATTTTGCTGGACAGAAGCTCTTTAGTTTAATTAGTTCCCACTTGTCAATTTCTCTTTTTGTTGCATTTGCTTTTGAGAACTTAGTCATAAATTATTTGCCTAGGCCAATATCTAGAAGAGTACTTCCTACATTTTCTTCTAGGATTTTTATAATTTGAGATTGTGACATCCATCTTGAATCTTTAATCCATCTTGAGTTAATTTTTATATAGATAGAAGTAGGAGTACAGTTTCACTCTTCTGCATATGGCTAGCCAGTTTTCCTAGCACAATTTATTGAATAGAGTATCCTTTCTCCATTGTTTATTTTTGTTGGCTTTGTCGAAGATCACTTGGTTGTAGATGTGTAGTTTTATTTCAGGGGTCTCTAATCTGTTCCATTTGTCTACTGACTACTGATTTCTGTATATTAATTATGTTACTAGCTACTTTGCAAATTTCCTCATTGGTATATAATAATTCTGGAGCTTTAAAAAATATTAGTCATCACATTAATATACAGATTCATAGAAAAGTAATTAGTAGGAAATTTGGATTCATTCATTCAGAAATATTTATTGAGTGTACACTATATGTCAGGAAATCTTCCAGGCTCTAGATATCAGGCAATCATTAGCCTGGGAGATATTTTTTAAGAATTCGCTTCCTTAAGGTATTTTACTTATATCTGTTGGAAAATCATTGTATATCCTGATTTTATTAAAAGAAGGTGTTGTACTGTCTTTGCTGAATAATTTTGGCAGTAAACATGCACATCTATGATGTCTGTGATTTGAATCACATCCTCTTGAATTGTGGTGCCATTATGCAGCACACAATCTGCACAAATGCAGCAGCCATGGAAACTGGTGAGTAAGATGGTAAAGAATTCTGCTCTCTTGGGGCTTACCTTCTGCTAAGGAAAGAGAGTTTTCACCAGCACAATGAGCTTATAGGGCTAATGGCGGGCATTCCTAAAATCATCATTATTTTTGTCTCCTGACACCTCTTTAAACCTAGTTAGTAGAAGTCATCTTTCCCTTGACTTTTGCATGAAAAGTCTAACAGTCCTATGATCTTTCTTGTGATTCTTAAGTAATAATAAACTATTCCTACGAATACAACTTAAAAGGGATGTGAAGGACCTCTTTAAGGAGAACTACAAACCACTGCTCAAGGAAATAAGAGAGGACACAAACAAATAGAAAAACATTCCATCCTTATGGCTAGGAAGAACCAACATGGTGAAAATGGCCATACGGCCCACACTAATTTATAGCTTCAGTGCTATCCCCATCAAGCTACCATCATTGACTTTCTTCACAGAATTGGAAAAAACTACTTTAAATTTCATATGGAACCAAAAAAGAGCCCATATAGCCCAGACAATCCTAAGCAAAAAGAACAAAGCTGGAGGCATCACGCTACCTGACTTTAGACTACAAGTCTACACTAACCAAAATAGCATGGTACTGGTACCAAAACAGATATATAGACCAATGGAGCAGAACAAAGGCCTCAGAAACAATTACACACATCTACAACCACCTGATCTTTGACAAGCCTGACAAAAACAAGCAATGAGGAAAGGATTCCCTATTTAATAATTGGTGTTGGGAAAACTGGCTAGCCATTATGCAGAAAGCTGAAGCTGGACCCCTTCCTTACACCTTATACAAAAATTAACTTGAGATAGAGTAAAGACTTAAATGTAAGACATAAAACCATAAAAACCCTAGAAGAAAACCTAGGCAATACCATTCAGTACATAGGCATGGGCAAAGACTTCATGACTAAAACACCAAAAGCAATAGCAACAAAAGCCAAAATTGACAAATGGGACCTAATTAAACTAAAGAGCTTCTGCACAGCAAAAGAAACTACCATCAGAGTGAACAGGCAACCTACAGAATGGGAGAAAAATTTTGCAAACTATCCATCTGACAAAGGGCTAATCTCCAGAATCTACAAGGAACTTAAACAAATTTACATGAAAAAACAAACAACCCCATCAAAAAGTGAGTGAAGGCTATGAACACGTACTTCTCAAAAGAAGACATTTATGTGGCCAAAAAAAATACGAAAAAAAGCTCATCATCACTGGTCATTAGAGAAATGCAAATCAAAACCACAATGAGATACCGTCTCACACCAGTTAGAATGGCGATCATTAAAAAGTCAGGAAACAACTGATGCTGGAGAGGATGTGGAGAAATAGGAACACTTTTACACTGTTGGAGTGTAAATTAGTTGAACCATTGTGGAAGACAGTGTGGCAATTCCTCAAGGATCTAGAACTAGAAATATCATTTGACCCAGCAATCCTATTACTGAGTATACACCCAAAGAATTATAAACCATTCTACTATAAAGACACATGCACAGGTATGTTTATTGTAGCACTATTCACAATAGCAAAGACTTGGTACCAAACCAAACGCCCATCAATGATAGACTGGATAAAGAAAATGTGGCACATATACAATAGCAAAGACTTGGTACCAACCCAAATGCCTATCAACGATAGACTGGATAAAGAAAAGTAGCACATATACACCATGGAATACTATGCAGCCATAAAAAAAGATGAGTTCATGTCCTTTTTAGGGACATAGATGAAGCTGGAAACCATCATTCTCAGCAAACTAACACAGGAACAGAAAACCAAATACCGCATGTTCTCACTCATAAGTGGGAGTCGAACAATGAGAACATATGGACACAAGGAGGGGAATATCACACACTGGGACCTGTCGGGGGATGGGGAGCAAGGGGAGGGATAGCATTAGGAGAAATACCTAATGTAAGTGATGGGTTGATGGGTGCAGCAAACCACCAAGGCACGTGTATACCTATGTAAAAAAACTGCACATTTTGCACATGTATCCCAAAACTTAAAGTACAAAATAAATAAATTAAATTTAATTTAATTTAATTTAAAAGGGAAAGTGCAGGAGTACTCACTTCCCCTGCCCCTCCCTGCTAGCATACTCATGAATGGGCAAGGGTCATTCATGGCGAGAAAAGACTACCCTAGGCTGGCACTACAAGGGAACTCTAAAACATTGGCTCACTGTTGCCCTAAAAGTCACTTAGCCGGAACGTTATGATTCAAGTCTTAGCTCAAATGTCATCCCCTAAGAAAAGGTACGCCTAACTACCCCCATCTAATGCCCCACACTCCACAATCACTTTCTATTGTTTTGCAATTTTTAAGATGTTCTTCATAGGCCTAATGCCTGTAAATTATATTTGTTTACTTGCTTACAGTCTGTATCTTTCAGGGAGAATGAAAGCAGAACACTATATTCCCAACATCTAGAATAGTTCCTGGACCACTTACGACACTCAATACATTTTTAAATTAATTTGTACCTTCTTACTCCTTTGAAAGTTATCATGACTCCAGGGTTATTTCTTCTAGTTCATCTGTTTCAATGGTATTACCCTCAGCTTACTTAATATTTGTTGGACACCTGATATGTATCTGACACTGTTCTGGGTGCTTGGGATACAGTAGAGAAAAACAAATTTATGCCTTGATGAAGTTTCTATTTTACTGCAAAGAGTTCTTAATAAACAAATGAATAAATATATACCATGTTATACAAGGAACTTAAACAAATTTACATGAAAAAACAATCCCATCAAAAAGTGAGTGAAGGATATGAACACGTACTTCTCAAAAGAAGACATTTATGTGGCCAAAAAATATATGAAAAAAAGCTCATCATCATTGGTCATTAGAGAAATGCAAATCAAAACCACGATGAGATACCATCTCACGCCAGTTAGAATGGCAATCATTAAAAAGTCAGGAAACAACAGGTGCTGGAGAGGATATGGAGAAGTAGGAGCACTGTGTATGGCGGGGGGGGTGGGGTGGAATTAAAGCAGGGTAAGAGAGTAGAAAGTGATGGCCTGGTGGGCATGAAGGTCTGATGGAAGATCATGGAATATCTGAAGGATTGAGGGAAAGAGCAAAACAGGTAACTGAGAGAAGAGCACTGCAGGCAGCCACATGTCAAAGCCCTGAGGAGGAATATGCTTTGGGAGGTCAAGGCAGGTGGATCATGAGGTCAGGAGATGGAGACCATCCTGGTTAACATGGTGAAACCCCATCTCTACTAAAAATACAAAAAATTTAGCCAGGTGTCGTGGTGGGTGCCTGTAGTCTCAGCTACTCAGGAGGCTGAGGCAGGAGAATGGCGTGAACCCGGGAGACAGAGCTTACAGTGAGCTGAGATGGCACCACTGCACTCCAGCCTGGGCAGCAGAGAGAGACTCCATCTCAAAAAAAAAAAAAGAAAGAAAGAAAAAGAAAAAAAAGAAACCAGGAACCAATGTGGCAGGCAGAGAGTGAACAAGGTAGAGACTTGTAGGAAATGAGATAGGTAAGAAGGTAGCTGGGGACTAGATCTCGTGGAGCCCTGTGGACCCTGCTAAGGACTTGGGCTTTTATTCTTAGTGAGATGAGGAATCATCCTGAGTGTTCTGGACTAGAAAGATCTCTCTTTTGGAAAGTAAACTGAGACTGCCAAATGTGGTAACAGACCATGGCTTAGTGGGAGTAGAAGTGGAGGTGAGAATAAAAGGACAGAGGCCATATTGGCTCTATTGCAATAGCCCAGGTAAGAAATAATGTTGGCTTGGACTAGGAAACAGGGGAGAAAGTATTTGGGTACATCTTTTGAAGAAAGAGTCAATGGAATTTACAGAAAGATTCAATGCGGGATATAAAAGCAAATATCAAGGTCCAGATTTCAGTTCTTTCCTCTAACCTTTCTGCTTTAAGTTTCTCTCGTGAATTCCTAATTATATCTCCTCGGCAAACTACTAATCTCACCTGGGTCTTCCTCCACAGGGCAGGGCCTGGTTCCCACTCTGGATCCCCTTCATGACCATGCAACTAGCTGAAAAGCAATTGCTCCATACATAGTTATC
Source organism: Trachypithecus francoisi (assembly GCF_009764315.1). Taxonomy (NCBI): domain Eukaryota; kingdom Metazoa; phylum Chordata; class Mammalia; order Primates; family Cercopithecidae; genus Trachypithecus; species Trachypithecus francoisi. Next base: position 15,491,024 of record NW_022681461.1, read on the forward strand.
AGGAGGAGCCCCTACCTGCTTTATCTTACCAATCTCTATTATCACCCTGCACTCAAATCAAAATATCCTGCCTCTGAAACATTCAAATCCCATCCGTTCCATAAAGCTCACTCAGTCTAATCTCTATGTCCTTTAAAATTTATAGAAATTGTAAAATTCATCAGGCAAGCAATTATGTTTTGCATTGTGACATCTCTTCTTGTTGTCAATTTAAATGTTTTATTATTGCTTAATATTTCATGCAATCTTGTATCATTAGTGAAAATACAAATTCTTCATGGGCAGAAAAATCTACCTTATATTCCTTTATGTTCTCTTATCACATAGCATTTGCTGACACACAGTGCCCTGTAGTTAGTAGATGATGAATAAAAATGAACTCATGTGATTACATAAACTTGATTATATTCTGGCTCTAGTTTCTCCCTCCATTTCCTCACCATCCGTCTCCTTATTGTTCCCACATAACCAATCACACAGCCCCTCAAATGTGTCTGTTTTAGCTGAAGATAGGGTTAATATAGGGAAGAAATGTAATATATAACTAGAAGGATAAGCTGCAGTTTTATCTTGGAGTCTATAATGCAAGACTAGAGACCTAACACTTAATTTGGTAGGCAACTGTAAATCTTTAAATGCTTTTGAACAAGGTGGTGCCATGACAATAGCCATGTTTTAGTAAAGAAGGTTAATCTACCTACATGTATATTATGGATTGTAAGGGAAATAGGCGAGCGAGTGCTGATATTCCTCATCTAACCACTGAACTGGTTCATGTGAGAAGTATTAAAGGCTAGAAATAAAGCACTGGCAAAGAAATGTGAAGTATGCAGTAGAAGGGGGTTAGATATCATGACTGAAAAAGAGAGGAGTTACATGTGAGAGGTTTTAATGTTCAGTTCCTGGGAAAAACAATTACATCATTAATAGAAATAGTGAAGTCAAGGAAAAGTCAATTGCAGAAAGAGCACAGTGAATGATTTTCAACATTCTGAATTTGAGATGGCATCACTTATCCACATAGAGCCACCTTGGAGGCAATAGGAGATAAAGGATTATAAGTTAAAGGAAATGTCTGTAATATAGAGTTTTATGAGAGACAACGGTTTGCAAAAGCACAACCTTCAGCTTTCCCCAATTTAGCCTGTTGTCCCCACTTAGACAAATCTAGCTGCCACAGCTTAAATTATATCCAACAACTAGCTTGTAACAGGGATATTCAAGAGACAGAGGGACAAAGGATTAGAAAGGAAGTCCTGGTGTGGCTTAAGCTGCAATTACAAGCTGGACACTTGCTCTAATGTGAACATCTTTCCTTAACTTACTCAAATTCTTCCCTCATTATGTTACTGGGATATCAAGTCTGGCCAGTGACTTTCTCTCAAATACATTCTATACCAGTAAATTTCATAGTAATAATGTACTAAACATGATAACTAACATGAATTACAGTCATAATGCCTTTTCAGAGCTCATGCTGCTCTTTATGTTTAAGTTGTGATGTTATTGACTTGCCTTAGTCAACCACACACCACACATGATTTCTAGAAACTGCACTCTCCAGAAAGCCTGGTGCCATTCCATATAGATCAAGCACTGCATTTACAGTCAACTCTCTCGGTTGATAAAAGCATGACTCCAAAGATGAACTCAGCAAACCTAAGAGAGTGGTTTTGCTGAATTGCATTAATATCTATTGGAAGCAATGGTGAATGAATCATAAAACAGCAAAGGAGTGTGGATGTATTTAAAGAAGACTGAAAAAGGACACAAGTGTGATTTCTATTGAGTCTCAAAAGATAAACTCTAACTTATAGGCAGGAAAAGAAGAAAAGTACTACCTATAACCCTAGACAAATAGAAAAAGGAATAACAAAAATTATGGCATAAAAGACCAAACCAATCATTATGAGAACCACCAAATTTACAGTTTATGTGAGGAATCTATACAGAAAATTGACAGTGGGAAAGTGCAAAGAGACAGACTCTCTGAATGGGTTTCAAGTTCTGAGAACTGACTGAAATTGACAATAAAGAATTTCACGCATTTTTCTCTAGGTTTGTATCTTTTGTAACTGCACATACAAATAATCACTCAATGTACACACAAAAGTTCCTTTTTAGAGGCAAATGAATTTTGCAATTATAAAATCATTTTAATATTACATCTGTAAAAGAAGCTTTAGAAACCAACAGTTTCAAAAGAGACTCCAGATGAAATGTAATATGCTAATTTGGGAAGCTGCAACTTTAAACACTAGGAATGTAAGCATATCAAAAGAAAAAAAGGTTAAGTGTAGGTTAATATTTCTTAAATTCCATTTTTATGACTTTGTCCATATAACACATATAAAGATTTCAAATCAATATTTAACTATTTAGTTATCATACATTTCTTAGTCACCAGGAGAGAAAAAGAATAGAAGGAAGAAAACAAAACAGTTCTATAGGAATAAAACACTGCTTTAAATGTTAACGTTTGTTACAGAAACACTAACATATTCTTCAGGGTAGGCGTGTGTGCACAAGTGCACTCATGCTCATGTGTGTGTAAGTGCTTTAGCAGGCGAAAGGTATTCTCACTACCTCAGCCGTTGTGTGAAAAACCAAAATCTGATCTAATGAAGCAATGGGGATGCAAATAATTAGTGTGTGATAATGCTAAGTAAAAGGATTGTGACTCTCTGACTAAGGCATAGAAAAATAAACAGAAATGAGGCCGGGCGCGGTGGCTCACGCCTCTAATCCCAGCACTTTGGGAGGCTGAGGCGGCGGATCACCAGGTCAGGAGATGGAGACCACGGTGAAACCGCGTCTCTACTACAAATATAAAAAATTAGCGGGGCGTGGCGGCGGGCGCCTGTAGTCCCAGCTATTTGGGAGGCTGAGGCAGGAGAATGGCGTGAACCCGGGAGGTGGAGCTTGCAGTGAACCGAGATCGCGCCACTGCACTCCAGCCTGGGCGACAAAGCGAGACTCCGTCTCAAAAAAAAAAAAAGAGAAAAATAAACAGAAATGAAACAAAAGCTAAAATGAAAACTTCTAAGAGTTACCGGGTTTATCTTTGTGGAGGCTGAACATTCGACAGCAATGAACAACTCTAAGAAAGGAGTGCCATTCTTAGTCTGTGTGAATGGCTCTCTTTGGATTATTCTGTGAACAACCCGTGTAGCCATAAGTGGCTACCCTACTTGGTGTAGCTATGTTAGCTATATGCCCAAGATTTCTTTTTTTCTATCAACAGTTTTTTTGTTTTGTTTTGTTTTTGTTTCTTTGTTTGGAAATGGAGTCTCTCTCTGTTGCCCAGGCTGGAGTGCAGTGGCGTGATCTCGGCTCACTGCAACCTCCACCTCCCAGGTTCAAGCCATCTGCCTGCCTCAGCCTCCTGCATGGTCCCAGGAAAAGGGCTCATGAAGGGATTACAAGCATGCACCACCACGCCTGGCTAATTTTTTTTGTATTTTTAGTAGAGACAGGTTTCACTATGTTGGCCAGGCTGGTCTCAAACTCCTGATCTCAAGTGATCCACCCACCTGGGCCTCCCAAAGTGCTAAGATTACAGGTGTGAGCCACCGTGCCCGGCCTCTGTCAATAATTATAAAGTCTCAAATTACTCAGGTGCCAACTCTGGTTCAAATAATAGGCAAAGCTCTAAAAGATTTCTTGGCTATACACATGCACTCTTAGATCTCCAAATTTCAAAGAGCCTGGGATGAAATATGTACAGGTCTGTTTTGCATTGCTATGAAATAATACCTCAGACTGGGTAATTTATAAAAAGAAGAGGTTTATTTTGGCTTATGGTTCTGAGGCTATATAGGAACTGTGGTGTCAGCATCTGTTTTGGGTGAGGGCCTCAGGAAACTTACAATCATGGCAGAAGGTAAAGGAGGAGCCAGCATATTACATGGTGGGAGAAAGCAAGAAAGAGAGGTGTCAGGCTCCTTTTAAAACAGCCAGCTGTCTTGTGAACTAATAGAGAACTAACTCATTACCATGAGGACAGGACCAAGCCATTCATGAGAGATCTGCCCCCATGACCCAAAGACCTCCTACTAGTCCCCATCTCCAACATTAGGGATCACATTTCCACATAAGATTTGGAGGGGACACACATCCAAACCATAACAAAATGATAACATTTACTGAAAAAAAATTAGGTGTATTTCCCTCCTCTACAAGCAGATTTTATTAATATGACCTCCCTCTAACTAAAAGCAAAGGACAACAAAATAAAACATCAAACTTTAAAAGTTGGCCTGAATAACTGTGGTATTTACATTTCTTTCTCAGGTAAGAAATAAATCATTTTTATTTCTTCTGTCTTTCCATAAGTTACAGTTGTGATCTTCAGCGAGTAAGAAAAATTAAGTCAGCCTTTAACAATTTTCAAATAGAATATTTTACTTAAAAAATAGGTAAGAAATAATTATAAAAGTTACTTTGAGACCATTCAATCATTCCAAGAGTAGTTCTCAGATGGTATTAAACATTGGTCATTATGAAGGTGACTGTGGTTCAAACTTGTGACCTAAATCTCAAAGCTTACCCTACATTAACTCTCAAAATAATATGTATATGTGACCCCTCTCACTGCTGCCAAATATCACTATGGTTTTGAAGTATTCAGATCTTCAAAAGAATCTCATTTATTTAAATGCCTTTAAATTCACGCCAGCTGTAAAAAGCATTGATAAACTCAAAGCTAATATATTGTTTTCAAGATTTAGTGTGGGCTGACTAATTTTTGATAATCATGTGCAACCATTCTTAAAGCAACCAAAGTATCTTTGAAATAATTAGTTATCACTTAATAATTAAAGCCTGTTTTGTCTAATTTAAATTCTAGATTAAATCTATTTAAAGCAATTTAATGGTTTACTTTTTAAACTATTGAGTCAAAAATATGCAAAAGAAATGTTGTAATAATTTCCGCCAGTGCTATCAAATCTACCAATAGAGCAATAAGTATTGTATTATTTTTAATGATACCATCACCTTTCTCCCCCAAGAATAAGAAGCATGAGTGAATGTTTACTAAATGAAATTCAAGAAGGCCTCAGGAAAAGGCCACTTTAGAACTGGGTATCTCACAAATTCAAGATGGTTTTCTAGCACAAGTTTAACATCAATACCATTCATACCAAACAAATATCAAGTCTGTAATGTGGAGGGAGATCTTATTGCAAAGAACCAAAGAATACCACATTCATTCCGCCTTTCAAAGAACTGTCACTGTAATTGCTGTAACTATAGCCTGGCTTTGTGGTGGCACTTATGCCATAATTTGATTCTAAAGAAAAGGCTCAATGTACCCAGAATTTTCACATACTCTCTCCTGCTTTCTGTAATTAGGAAATGCAGACATTTTCCTGAGTTACTGAAGCAAACTTTAAGGCTGAGTGAAGTAGAATCAGAGCTGTCATATGCCCCAGTGAGTTAAATTCTTGACCACAGGAAGCGCCTCAATTCTGTATTCCTGGCTCTTGCCTCCAAACTACTTGTCTCCATTTCTAACAGTGACTGTAAAAACAAGGGCTGAAATGTTCCATTCTGACATGCAGAATAATGCTTCTGCAGTTTCCATGTCCCCAGGAAAAGGGTCCATGAAGGTAGCAACGTTATCTACCTTGTTCATTGTTCTGAAGCTGACACTATTTCCAGCATAGAAAAGGTCTCAGTAAATATATGCTAACTGATTGATTCCTAAAGCCTCCAGACAATTCACCCTTGAGTTCAATTTCCATTATTGCTATAGAAGAGAATACTATTTTCAGGATTTGGCGTAACATGCTTTAATGCATAAAGACATTTTTTAATGAATGAACAGCTTCAGGAGAGAGACATGAGAAACCGGTGCTTATATATTTCTCAAATATGTAATGCAAAAGAAAATATCTATTATGCTTAAGACCAAATCATCCCCTTTCCTCTCTCCAATCCCTGTTCCTCTAATTCTCATCTCATCTCATGACACCACACCTACCCAGTCATCCAAGATAGAAATGTCAGAAACCTTTGATTCCTTCTCTTTGACCGCTGGAACTATCATTAATTACTATGTTATGGAAATTCTTTTTCTTTATATCCTTCTTGAAACTACTCCCCAACCTCAACTACCATAGCCAGTACAAACTCTTACCTGAAATATATTACAATACATCAGCTCTTCCTTTTTCCTGCATATATTATTCTGTTGAAAAAGGAAATTACATGAGTCTGAGAGAAGTTTATTTTTCAGAAAGCCAGTGGAGTTATTACATAGTTTTTATTTTCAAATTGTATTCTGTGATATTTTTCAAAATATACTTAAATTTAAAGGGTAAACTTACAGGCATAAAAACTGAATCTACTTTTTTGCATCTTTCAAATAATCTATTTTTAAAAATATTTTCCACATTGCTTCCAAATCTAGAGAATTATTCCATAAGGAGAATTCCAGGTTAAAATGAGTTACTTCTATAACCCCTCTTCTGAAAACTTCTGTGTATTACACATGTGTATGTTTTAAGTTCATGGACCCTTGATTTACAGAAATGGTTTCAACAGTTTTATTTAGATATTATTGACATATAATATATGCCATGTATTTAAAGCATACAGCTTGATAAGATTGGGAATATGTACATACATGTGAAACAATCATGACAAGCAGGGTAACTAACATATCCATTATCCTTAAAAGTTTCTCATATTCCCTTATAATTTCTCCTTCATGTGTCCTACATCTTGAGAATCATCATTTCACATATTTTGTCTGAGTGGGTTTTTTTCTTGGTTATTTTTAGGCAGTAGAGTAAATGTAGTCCCTGTCTCTCCATCTTTTGCAGAAGTCCCTCAGTTAATATTTTTACTATATAACTTCAGTTACTTTCTTAGTGACTGATATAAAGATTACAATATGCATTTTAAGTAATCATAATCTATTTGAAACTTATACCAACTTAATTCTGGTAAAATATAGAAACTGTCCTGTATCCTCTCTTTGTGCCATTATTGTAATATATATTACATCTATGTATGTTATAAACTCAACAATAGTTACAATTATATATATACCTTATATATTTATATATAATATATAATTTATATAATACCTTTATATATTATAACACCTTTTTAAAAATTTAAGAGAAAAATATTTATGTAGTCTTTTGTATTTATCCATATAGTTAGCCATTTCCAGTGCTCTTTATTCTTCTAAATAAATACATGGATTTCTTTTTTTTTTTTTGAGACAGAGTCTCACTCTGTGGCCAGTCTGGAGTGCAGTGGCACCATCTCGGCTCACTGCAACCTCCGCCTCCCGGGTTCAAGCAATTCTCCTGCCTCAGCCTCCCAAGTAGCTAGGACTACAGGCAAGCGCCACCACGCCCAGCTAATTTTTTTTTGTACTTTTAGTAGAGACGGGGTTTCACCCTGTTGGCCAGAATGGTCTTGATCTCTTGACCTCGTGATCTGCCAGCCTCGGCCTCGCAAAGTGCTGGGATTACAGGCCTGAGCCACGGTGCTCGGCCAAATACATGGATTTCAGTTACTATCTAATGTTTTTCAGACTAAAAGATTTTCTTTAGTATTTCTTGTAAGACAAGTCTGTTAGTAAAAAATTATTTCAGCCTTTGTTTATGTGAGACTGTCTTTTTTCACTTTCATTTCTGAAAAACAGTTTTCCTAGAATATAGAATTCTTAGTTGAGAGTTATTTTATTTTCTTTTGGTATTTTGAATATGTATTTCGCTGCCTTCCATCATTCATTATTTATGATAAGAAATTGTTAATCTTATTGAGGTTCTCCTGTACTTGGTGAGTCTTTTTGTTCTTGCTGCTTTCAAGACTCCTTCTATCTTTGTGTTTCAGTCTGACTATGATATGACTATGTGTGAATCTTTCTATTTATCCTACTTGGGGTTTGTTGAGATTCTTGAATCTGTAGATTCATGTTTTTCATTAAATTTTGGAAGTTTTCTGTCATTACCTGTAAAAATGTTCTATTTCATTCTTTCCTATTCATCTGGGAATTCCATTATATGTATACTGATAAACTTGCTATTGACCTAGGTCTCCAAGGCTCTGTTCTTCAATCTTTATTCTCTCTGTTCTTCAAACTGGATAATTTCTACTGATTTATTTGAAGTTTTCTGATTTTTTTTTTCAAATCTTCTATGGAGCTCCTTCAATAAATCTTTCTTTATTGTACTTTTCAACTCCAGAATCTTCCATATATTTATTTTTGACACTTCGTATCTCTCTTTTTTAATATACTCTAATGGCTAAGTAGCTGACATCATACTTCTCCTTTAGTTGTTAAAACATGGCTTCCTTTAGTTCTTTGAACACCTTTAAAATAGCTTCTTTGAAATCCTTCTCTGCTAAATCCAAAATCTGGACCCACTCGGTTTCTGCTGACTGCTTTTTTTCCCCCAGGTATGTTTCGCCATGTCCTGTTGCTTTGCATGTTTTATTATTTTTATTGAAAATTCGATATTTTAGATAATATATTATAGTAATTCTAGATTCTTATATTTTCCCCAAGAGTTAGAGTTGCTGTGTTTTTGTTTTAGAAACTTATCACTGTAAATCTGTAGAATTGTTTCCCCTATCACATGTGGCCCCCGGTGTGTCTGCTCAGTAATTTGTCTTGTTTTTTATTTTTAAGCTTGGCTTTCTTGACGTCATCCCTGTGTCTGTTTAGCTTAATAGTCAGCCAATGATTCATCAGTGGTTTTAATCAAACTCTTTGAGCCAATAAACCTTATACTGTTAATCACTGGATCTATGTGTGGGTTCATTCAAAGTTTAAGGACTTTCAGTCTTACTCCAGCATTTATTTTCTGCTGGGTTCTTGTGGATCAACTCGATAGCCTCCCAATGAGCCAAGGATATGTAGACAGATTGAGCTCTTGATGGTCTCTCATCTACATGTACAATGAAGTTAGAAGAATGTACAGAAAAAGCATCCATCTCCTCTAAGGCTGTCTTATAGCTAGGCTCTCCCTGTTTTATTTCTACTTGGCTCATTGGTCTGGTGCTTGCTCAAACTAGGTTGACAGCCCAGATGAGAAGCTGCTAGCCTTCCTGATATGCTTCCTTCCAAGATCAGTACTTTTACTGAGAATGCTTTTCAAAGTGAGTTTTTCATCTTTCATACAAAATCAAGTGAATCTGTTCTGGCAACAAAGCTTCTGGCTTTCATAGCTTGCCACACGCAGTAGAACTACCCTATTAATCAAGCTGGCAAGAAGGGGAAAAGGTCCAGTCAATAATGTGGTAGATTCCCAGTGTTTTTATCTGGAGTTCAGTAGCTTTTCATAAACAAATGCTTTTCAATTTGTTTTTTACTTTGACTGATTTCAAGGGCCATGTTTTGGGGAAAGAGGACTCGCCTCCCTCCTCATTCTACAATAAAGAAGTTGGGCTTCTTGACTGATTTTTCTATTCCTTATGGATCAATTTGCCTGCTTCTTTGCATGTTTAGTAACTTTTAATTGAATGACAAACATTGTGAATTTTACATTCTTAGGTGCTAGATAATTGTATATCCCTATACATATTCTTGAGCTTTGGTCTGAAACACAGTTGATTGGAAATAATTTGATCCTTTTGTGTCTTTCTTTTAAACTTTGGTAGGTGGGAACAGGGCAATGTTTTAGGCTACAGCTAATTTTGTCAGATTACTGAGTTTAAAGTCTTCTGAACACTCCACCTGATGACTTTCTCTTGTCAGCTTTTCTACTCTAGCTGGTAAGAACAGGAACTATTCCCAACCTTGTGTGTGTTCAGTGATTATTCTTTCTAATTCTCTCAGCTGGTTCTTTCCATGGCCTCAGGAAGTTTCCCTAATAGCATGTACTGATCATTATTCAGCTAAAGCTTCAAGGGAGACCTCTACAGATCTCTGAAGTTCTTTCTCTATGCAGATCTCTCCTCTATAGCCCCTTGCCCGACAAACTCTAGCTACTTTCATCTCCCCAGACTTCCAGCTTTGTCTCCTTAACTCAGGAAAACAGCTCCACATGAGTTCCCCCACACATGCTACAATCTGGAAACTCTCTCCAGGCAGTAGGCTAGGGTAATCATATGGCTCTTTTCATCTGCTTCCCATTTCTCAGGAAATTGTCCTTTATTGCTTGATGTTCAGTATCTTGAAACCATTGTTCCATATATTTCATCTGTTATTTTGTTAAGCTGATTCAGGTGGGAGGGAAAGTCTGCTGCCTGTTATCCCTTCTTTCTCAGAAGTCAGGAATGCTTATTTTGATCAAGGGAACACATTTACTTGAGTCTGTTGATTTTTTTTTTTTCCTTAATTTGTTTTTCCATCATCCTCCTGTAAACCATTCATGTTAACTGTCACTTGACCCAATCTTAATCATGCAACATGTATTTTTTTAATACTTATAGCCAGCCACTGCCCTAAGTGCTGAGGATATAGACACAAATTAAAACACAATCACATGCTGACAGAATCTGTGGCCAGGATCACCGTCCTAGTTTCTCAGTGTCGGGTCGTTCTGATGAGCAGTGTGTTCTTCCCTCACCCAGCTCCACACACTTTTATCCTACCTACTAGTTCTGTTGCTTCACACTGTGCATTGCATGTTCCTAACTCATTTAGGTAAAAAGAATATTTTTAAAGCCTCATATACCTTTTCCTTTATGCCATCTCTCTCTAATGAAGAGAAAAGGTTTTCATCTCTCTCTTATGCAGGCCTATGTTTATTATGTTTTTCTCTTACTACATTAATTTTATTTGAGCAAAATAACAACAATCATGTTTAAGCTTACGATGGGAAACAACACAGCAAGGTTCCATAAATGGAGTTTAATTGCAGTAATTACTTACATTAATTATATATCAACTGATTATTTTTAAGACATGTATTAAGCACCATCAGCTTTCAGAGGTACCCATCATTCTCCCACTATATTTTTCAAATTTTCTATCCATGTTCAGAATAATCAACTATCATCTGACACATGATATAATAAGTACCTAATGAAATCCCAATTAAAATTGTATTTGAGACGCTTAATTTTAGAGATAAATTAGAAATAATTACATGATTCAAGAATCCCACATCAGACAGGAAAGACACAACTATATCCTGACTAACTGGAAAGGACAAGCACAGATGAAGCCTTTTAATGTGCTTTCCAAAACCTGTTACAAAACATTATTGTACCTCAGCAGATGGTACCAAGAGATGTCTTTTTATTTTTTTTTTAAATAGACAGTTCCCTTTCATACGCTGACTTGAGTGATTTTAGTCCTCATTATTACTGTCATCTGTTAGAGACAGAAAAAAAAGCAGGAGGGAGCATGTTATTTTCCATAAGGCAAGAACATCAGTATGGAGCCAGCCTTTGAGCATACTAAGTTTAATTTACTGAGCTGCAATAAGCAGGAGAATGCACGGACTGGCTCTTAGCTGTTCATTTCAAACAACTTATCTTCATTTGGAGCTGAGACACTTGGTGCTTGCTGAGTACCATGCTTCCTCTCTTTCTCCTCCCTCTCCCCAACCCCCAGCTAATTTTTTCCCTCTTAAGATTTAATGAATTCTGGAACCAATCAAAAGCAGGCTGTTAGGAGACACTAGACAGGTAAAAGATTTAATACCATCTCTTTCAGAGTTCAAAAGGTCGCTTCCCCACACTAGAATAGCAAAAAATATATTTATTCCCTCTGAGGGAGCTATTTAGTCTCCAAGGAGAGGAGAAAACTGCCCCACTAAGTCCACCAAGGCTATGCTCAGAGCTTCCTCTTCTTGCCCTGCAATATCTTTGTTCAGAGGACAACAGGCTCATTTACAACCTCACTTGGAGGAACTGTTAGCCGTACGTTTCCAATCTATATAATTTGCTGCTAAGAACACAATAGTGTCTAATAGAAAACAGCTGTTACAAAATCCACTCTTTCTGGCAGGAGCGGTTCCTAACGTAGGATTTTAATTTTATCTCCTGATTGATAACACCCCATTAGCCATAACCAGATTCCTAACTGCAAAATGACGCATGGGCACTATTTTAAGCTCCCTCCCAGATGGATATCATTATGCTTGCTTGTCCCTCTGAACAGAAAGTCCACAGTTTGGGCGGTGTAATATGATACAGGCACTTATAACCACCCTGTCACATGAAATGGGAAATACTGGTCACAGCCCATCCAGAGTGTTAAAAATGCATAGATAAGGTGGAGACACGTAAATAGAAGAGATAATAGGTGTTCCATATTATAATAATCCACAGACAGATGTAAAACCAAAAGTAATTTGCATTTCATATTTACCAAAAAATATTTTCCTTTGCTCTTTTGGACTTTTACTATTTATAGGAGAGGCACAGGGAGAGTCTTCTTTCACTAGTCACATAAGATTTTATTCGGGAATGGCTAAATTTGTAGGGAAGATGTCAATTTGGAAGATTAGGATTAATAATTATTAAATCAGGTCTCCACAAGTTCACGGCAGAAGTTAAACAACAATGACTCTACAGGGAGGGAGGGGCACCTTGCCATGGCAACCTGGCTATAAAAGTACCTCAAATGGACAAAGTGTAGAATCTTCATCAAGATTCAGCTGGAAAATATTCAAGAAAAAATAAATATCAGTGGAGTGGCAGCAGGAAGAAGGGAAAGGAAGGTCTATGCCCAAGTTCTTGAAATTCTCATAAAATTGGTGACTGATTCATCACGCTTTCTGGAATAACTTTAATTATACATCTAAAACCATCCTTCACAACCACAGTCATGACAGAAAGGCACAGAGCCATACACCAGCCTTAATGAGATCTATTTAAAGCAACTCAACATTTATTTTGTAATGGCTTCGAAGTCCAAAATCAAGGTACATTTCTCTGTGGAGCTCTTCAACCTCAGGGCTGAAATGCTATATTCATAAGAGGGCACTGTGGCACATTTAAGGGGATAGGAGCTGGAGAGAGTTTCCAGGTTGCATGAGATACTAAAGTTCCAACATAGTTTGTGCAATATTTCTTTGCCAGTAACAAACCTCTTGAACAACTTTGTTTCCTCAGTGTTAAAACTAGAACACTGGTAGACCAATATCTACTCACTGCAGTGTGTTGGTCTTTGTCATACCTCAAAACTGAATTTTTTCCTAAATATAACTGGGCATACTCAGTTTTGGTTTCCACCTTTCACCTGAGTATCACTTTCTCTAGGAGACCTTCTCAGACCCCTGGGGTAGGTTGAGTTCCCCACGGTGTATTTCCCTGGCACCGTATACATCTGCTACACCATCACTCATCACATTTAAAACTCAGTGTACTCATCACATTTAAATTTTAATGTCTGTCTACAGTAATTCACCTTTTAATTAACCTATGAAATCCATATTGTGGATAATGAAATGAATTCTGTTTAAATACACCCTCCAATTCAATATTGAAGATCTCTTGGAATTTGGAGACCTCATGTTAGGATCCATGATCTGATCTTACAAATTCCTTGGTCTATAAATGAAGAAATAAGCACAATCTATGCTAATATATTCAGTTTGAGGCAGGCTTAGACTAAGACTCAGGTTTTATGGTTCAACACAAGGGAATTCTACTAGGTGTGGAGATCATTAACCCATTACAAGAATCTGACCGACCTTTCCTCCTTTTCCTTAGCACCAGCCAATCATCCCATCTTGCACTCAGCCTGGCTCAAATAGGAATTTATCAAACTGAAGGACAGACTTTGATTCTATGCTATAACTGAAATCCACCGTATCCCCTAAATACTCTGCTAAGTCCACATCCCTCAAACACCCTGCCTCTGTTTCCCCTAGCCATTCATGTTCCCTCTTCCCCCAGTTTATCACACACTTGCCCTTTTGCACTTGCAAAGGCACTCCTTTCCCAGTTCAAGCATCTTATATTATCCCCAAACAGTAGCAGCAGGCCTCAGCTAACAATCTTATGACCTGTAGATTCCCAAGAGACTGAGTTTAAAAGCTAGGGTACCCATCAAGCTACCAATGACTTTCTTCACAGAATTGGAAAAAACTGCTTTAAAGTTCATATGGAACCAAAAAAGAGCCCGCATTGCCAAGACAATCCTAAGTCAAAAGAACAAAGCTGGAGGCATCATGCTACCTGACTTCAAACTATACTACAAGGCTACAGTAACCAAAACAGCATGGTACTGGTACCAAAACAGAGATATAGAACAATGGAACAGAACAGAGCCCTCAGAAATAATACCACACATCTATAGCCATCTGATCTTTGACAAACCTGACAAAAACAAGAAATGGGGAAAAGATTCCCCATTTAATAAATGGTGCTGGGAAAATTGGCTAGCCATAAGCAGAAAGCTGAAACTGGAACTTTTCCTTACTCCTTATACGAAAATTAATTCAAGATGGATTAGAGACTTAAATGTTAGACCTAATACCATAAAAACGCTACAAGAAAACCTAGGTAATACCATTCAGGACATAGACATGGGCAAGGACTTCATGTCTAAAACGCCAAAAGCAATGGCAACAAAAGCCAAAATTGACAAATGGGATCTCATTAAACTAAAGAGCTTCTGCACAGCAAAAGAAACTACCATCAGAGTGAACAGGCAACCTACAGAATGGGAGAACATTTTTGCAACCTACTCATCTGACAAAGGGCTAATATCCAGAACCTACAAAGAACTCAAACAAATTACAAGAAAAAAACAAACAACCCATCAAAAAGTGGGCAAAGGATATGAACAGACATTTCTCAAAAGAAGACATCCATACAGCCAACAGACACATGAAAAAATGCTCATCATCACTGGCCATCAGAGAGATGCAAATCAAAACCACAATGAGATACCATCTCACACCACTTAGAATGGCAATCATTAAAAAGTCAGGAAACAACAGGTGCTGGAGAGGATGTGGAGAAATAGGAACACTTTTACACTGTTGGTGGGATTGTAAACTAGCTCAACCATTGTGGAAAACAGTATGGCGATTCCTCAAGGATCTAGAACTAGAAATACCATATGACCCAGCCATTCCATTACTGGGTATATACCCAAAGGATTATAAATCATGCTGCTATAAACACACATGCACACGTACGTTTATTGCGGCACTACTCACAATAGCAAAGACTTGGAATCAACCCAAATGTCCATCAGTGACAGACTGGATTAAGAAAATGTGGCACATATACACCATGGAATACTATGCAGCCATCAAAAAGGATGAGCTCATGTCCTTTGTAGGGACATGGATGCAGCTGGAAACCATCATTCTCAGCAAACTATCGCAAGAACAGAAAACCAAATACCACATGTTCTCACTCATTGGTGGGAATTGAACAATGAGATCACTTGGACACAGGAAGTGGAACATCACACACCGGGACCTATTGTGGGGAGGGAGGAAGGGGGAGGGATGGCACTGGGAGTTATACCTGATGTAAATGATGAGTTGAAGGGTGCTGACGAGTTGATGGGTGCAGTACACCAACATGGCACATGTATACATATGTAACAAACCTGCACGTTATGCACATGTACCCTAGAACTTAAAGTATAATAAATAAATAAATAAATAAAAATAAAAATAAAAGCTAGAGTAGCCACTCTGCCACTCCTACCTATCAATATTTTTTTTTCCAATTTCAATAACATGTTAGATGAAAGGGAGTAGCAATACTAGTACCCTTTCCTACCCAGAGAGCAGCCACTGTTATGCATGTTTTATGCAAAGCAGTGCTTTACAACATTGAAGAGAGAGGCAGACATCCCCTTTACCCTCTCTAAGACAGGCCAGGCATTGGCTTATTATGTAGGCTTCACTATTATTGCTTCACACTTTTGAACCTGGAAGAAGAGAGGTGAATATGAAAGAACATTCAGAAAATATTCATAATCCAGGATTGAAAATCCAGGGACCAAGGGGTGGCGAGCATACAGGGTAAGGTGCCAGCTGCAGATCTGAGCACTAGATCCTCTAATATATCTTCCTTCCTTTTTGTTTCTATTCATGCTGACACATTTTAACTAATTTTCTTTTTCTTCCCTCTCCCAGTCCTAGAACTACTATATATGAACTGCATTGCTTAACTTGACACTTTATTCCTTACATTGTGGAAAATGGAAAGAGGATCAGGACAGACCTGGAAGAGCAATGGACAATGCCTAGAGATTCTGGTTTTAGAGTGAGATGAAGCAACTGATAAGATTCAGGGCCATGCATTAGGTGCATTCCATTAGGTACATACAGTTGTCTTTTTAGGGTATAAGTACAAGAAGAAAAGTGTGGTGGTGGATAACCAACAGAGAGTGGGAGTGGGCACTTTTCATCTTACGGCCACCTAAAAATCTAAGTCCTTTTCCTAGTTTTGGGGAACCCTCCATTGTGTGGGACTTGGCTATAGCATGACCAAATAATTGGTCATCCATATTGGAAAGCTAGTAAGAATTAAAGGGGGCATGGTTAATAATCCTGTTGGAATAATCAGTGTAAGTCAGGTCTGTCTCAGCAAACCAGGACACACAGTCAGCTGAATGTTAGAAAGAGCATTCCCTTCCTTCTACAACAGAAACCAAAGAAAGAAGACAATCCCTCTCCCTGCATCCCTCTCCCTGCTGTCTGACAGCTAGGGCACAGGCATGAGACAAACAGACAGTCCTTGAAGGAATGATGTAAACAATGCAGTGGCTATTAAAAATACTAGTAGCAGCAGTGGATTAAGGTTGAGTCCAGTCATGGCATTCCTGAGTGTCCTGTGGCTACAGAGCAGCAGAAACACTCTAGCCATACTTTTTTAAATATATCCATAACTAGGTGTGGTTACTAGTCTCCAAAGATGGTTCTCAGTGAACTGGACCTCCAAGTATCTACTCTCTTGTATAGTTCTTTTCCACAATGAATCTGTGTTGACCTGTGACTTACTTTAACCAACAGAATGTGGAGGAAGTGCTGCTGTGCCAGTTCTAGAGCCAAACCTTGAGAAGACCTGGAAGTTTCTACTTTTGTGCTTTAGGGAGCCCTGAGCAGCTACATAAGAAGTCTGGTTACCCTACTAGGGAGACCACTTGAAGAGGGAGAGGCCCTGAGATAACAGAGAACAAGAGAGGCCTGGTAGTCCCACTGTCCCTGTCCAAGGGCTAAATATGTGAGGAAGCCTTCAAGCACTTAATTCAGATGAGTGCAGCCCCAGGCAACATCACATAGAGCAGAACAGCCTCTCTAAGCCCAGTCAGCACAGAGAACTACAAAAGATGGTGATACTTAAAGTCACTAAGGATCAAGGTGATTTGTTACACAGTAGTAGATAACCAAAACACTAAGCAGTCAGTTTCCCAACCTGTCTTGCTTTTACCGTCTCATGAGACTGGTTCTCTAATTTTCCTGTTTCAGTTCATTAAGTCTTCATATACAAACCTCTTTTCTATCCTGATTTACCAATGGCTTGTTTTAAAACATATTTATCTTTACTTTTGTCACTTCAGGGCAGGGGTGTCCCGACATTTCAAACATGAGGGCTCCATTTTTACTTAAAAAAAAAAAAATACATGTAACAGATGTACCTTTAGGAACCACTGACTGGGGAAAAAAAAAATAACTAACAGAAAGTTATTAGAATTGAGCAATAACCTTAAATGAATTATCATTTTCTTCAGCATAACCGTGTATACACATTCAAAAACAAAGAACTACAGCTCCATGTGAGAAGCGCATTATATAGTAGACAGGAAGTTTATGAACCTTTGGCCTCTTTCCATAGCTCTTCACCCTCAAAGTCTATGTCCCACCAGGCAGGGGTCACTAATGTGGCATATTTTTCTCCTTTGACATGTCCTTGAGATGAAGTGGTTCCCAAAACACACTGTTTCTTGGGAAAGAAAAACAATCTGGAAAACATTGCAGCACTGGACAGACAATATCACTGATAACAGACAGAATAAAACTTTTAAAAAAATCTGGCCGGGCGCGGTGGCTCACGCCTATAACCTCAGCACTTTGGGAGGCTGAGGCAGGCGGATCACGAGGTCAAGAGATCGAGACCATCCCGGCTAACACAGTGAAAGCCCATCTTTACTAAAAATACAAAAAATTAGCCAGGCGTGGTGGCAGGCACCTGTAGTCCCAGCTACTCAGGAGGCTGAGGCAGGAGAACGGCTTGAACCTGGGAGGCAGATCTTGCAGTGAGCCAAGATCGCACCACTCCACTACAGCCTGGGTGACAGAGCGAGACTCCATATCAAAAAACAAAATCCAACAAACCAACCTTCTTCAGAGGATATAAGAGGAAATATAAATAAATAAACATTTTGAAGAGAACTGGCTCACAGACAAGCATAAACGTTTTGCTAACAAGGCACCTGAATTATAGATGTAAAGCTATTCACAAATTCTAACTATTTATGGTTAACCATGTATACTCCTTCAGTCTGGGTGCTTCTCTTTCTTATATTTCTCTTTTAAATGGGAAGATGCCTACAGATAGAGCTTTTTTTATCTGGCTAAGCAGCCACCAATGGGAAAAAAATGAGTTTTTCTTGCTTTGATAGTATGCTAAAATTTTAATGTTAAAGTTTTTAAAAATTTGGGGAGCTTTGTTTGGCATCTCCAAACATTTTGGATCCAGAGAAGAAAATAATTTGAATAAAGAGGGGAACAGCTTCCTTCCTGATAACACATCCAACCCACTATTCCTTCTATTAAAAGAGAAAAATGTTACCCAGCCAAAGTCAGAAATACTTTCTCCTCACTGTATTTTTAATGTGGACCCAGCAGTTACCTCAAATAGGGTCGTTTTTCAGTTTCACAGGTGTCTCTCTGAAGATAGTCCCAAGAATATCTTTGTATTTAAAAACAAGTATATAACACCTTAGAGAAATCTAAGAAGCATGTCTTGGTGATATAGATGAATAGTCCAGAGGTCACCACAAGGGCTGGGAGATTATAAGATAAACACCCTAAATAGATATGATATCCGTATAGATGATATTTTTAACCTTAATGGTAATACAAAACAACGGCATTAGTGGGAGGTTAAACAAGTTGGAAAAATTCAGATTTTGCTATCTGGCTTACAAATGACCAACACAACTTTTCCTTCTGTAGACTATAATATTCAAATATTGAACCTCCTCCCCTTTCGTGATCATCAGCTCTGGGAGTTCCTATGAAAATAAATCAATAAGGCAACTTCCTTTCCAGGCTGACTGTCTAGATTCACTGTCGCTATCCAATCATCCAATTTCAAATGAATCTCAAACTAATAATTGCAGGTATCCAGCAGGATAATAATCATTTTCTTAAATTAAAAAAAAAAAAAAAACTTCTCATCTTTTGAACAGATATGTTTTTCTCTCTCAACTGAGGCCCCAGGCCTGGCTAGGAATCATTAGCCACTGAATGGATATAAGAAATTCAAACATATTATGAAAATCTTTGAATAATTCAGTTAACAAGCCAGTCAGCCATAAGAGGCAAATGCCCAAGAAATCAGGCTTCATTAGCTAGCTGCTGGCTTCATGTAGAGCTACCCTGAGGATTCAGAGTACTAAAAAATATTTCATATGCCCAGTTCTTTCTGCCATAGCACACCATGAGCTTCTCTAAGTGTTAGAACACAGAGGAAAGCAGGGCCAGGAATATTTACCAAGTGCCTACACTGTTCCAGTCCCCACCCCAGACATACATAATTTTATTTAATCCTCATAATAAGCTATGTTAGCTATTATCTTTCCATTTTCCCACTTTACAAATGAGATTCTTGAAACTTAGAGCTGTCTAAGGTCATGAAGCTAATAAATGGTAAATAAAAAATGTGAACACAGGTCTAGCTAAATCCGCATATACCTCACTCACTAGCTCTGTGTGAGCACAACCACACAAGTCTGTCTAGCCGGCCCACGACACCTAACAGTCAGCAACTTGAAAGTTGAAAGACTGGAAGAGAACATGCACGATGAGGTACTATGAAATATCAATTAACAACTTGGTAGTAAGAAAAAAATAAAATTCAATCAGGCAATGCCAGACTCTTACATTTTATAGAAGTATATTCTAAAACAAGCCTGTGGGTCACTCTTTCTTCTTTGTTTAGCCTACCCACAACGGGCATGTGGAACAACCTTCCATTGGCCAAAAGCCGAAGCATTTTTCACACTCAACTTGCAGAGCACTTTCAGTGTTCTGTACAAAATGCTCAATTTCCAGTATTTGTACAGTCTGCCATCTAACAGAAGCATAAATAACTTCCATGTCACTACAGAATACTCACCATAGATTTCCATTGCTAAGCATATGCTATTGGTTATTAAACGTGATGCTTCCTTTTGTCCAGGCAGGGGCTTTTCCTCTGACTGAGATAATATCACAACCATTTACTCTGGAACAATAAGTCTAAAATACTGTATCAGACATTTTCAATTTACATTTTCATCAAAGTTGCTCATTCTAATGAAGATTATTCCCTCATTACCATCTTTAATGCCCCAAACAAAAGTCCTTAAGTCCAGCTAATAATTGGTCAATATAAACTACATGGGAACAGATTTAGGAACAGATTGTGAGGCATACAATATAATCATTTAAAACCCTGTGTAGTCAGAAATGCACTTTTTGGTGAGTGAATCTGGTGCTTTGGGACCTTTGAATCAGGATGAGAGGAGACGATCTGTCCTCATTCTGAAGAGATACGGCACTTCTTGACTGTAATTGGGGGTTGTTGATGAAGCCTTTCGAAATGCACCGTCAAGTGGAAGGCCACCTCGTACAGGGGCTTTCTTCTCTGCTGTTGTGTGTCAAGAAACTCTTCTGCCTTTAACACATTTTTAGATGGAGAACTGAAGACCTCATTCACAAGATCATCTATGACTCACAGAGCTGCTGCTGCCTCTAGCCGAGTCTCAAATGGTAAAGGGGATGGGAACAGAAGTGGGGAACGCGGGGGCAAGCTGCAGAAACCAGAGCTCCCATTAGGTGTTTTTGAATAGCATTTCTCTCTGCAGCGTGAAATAGCAGTAGAAATACAAAGTGGTGCTGCAACACCTACCAGCAGGGACTGTGGAACAGCAGGAAGGGCTTTAATGCCAGAAATTTTCATTCTACCCTATGAAGCTCATAACCCTCAAACAAACTACGTTTAAAAAGCGGGGTTTGGCCGGGCGCGGTGGCTCACGCCTGTAATCCCAACACTTTGGGAGGCCGAGGCGGGCAGATAACGAGGTCAGGAGATCGAGACCATCCTGGCTAACACGGTGAAACCCTGCCTCTACTAAAAACACAAAAACAAAATTAGGTGGGCATGGTGGCGGGCCCCTGTAGTCCCCGCTGCTCGGGAGCTGAGGCAGGAGAATGCCATGAACCCGGGAGGTGGAGCTTGCAGTGAGCAGAGATCGTGCCACTGCACTCCAGCCTGGGTGACAGAGTGAGACTCTGTCTCAAAAAAAAAAAAAAAGTGTTTAGGGAAGTGCACCAGTTTTCTACTGTCACAATAATAATGCGTTCCAAACATACTGAAGCTGTTTGCTTAAAACATTACCTAATCGTCTGTTTTACATCTACAGGTTGGCTGGGTGGTTCTCCTAATCTGGGCCAGGTTTGGGTGATCTTGGCCAAACTCACTCACATGCATACAGTCAGCCAGAATGTAGGCCAGGATCTGGTTTGTCTAGAGTGGCCTTGGCTGGGATGATTTGGCTCTTTTATAAATCTAGAAGGCTAGCTCAAGGATATGCTTAAGATAATAAGCAGAAAATCTCAAGTCCTTTTCAAGCCTCTGCTTGTGTCACATTTGCCCAAGTGAATCACATGATCAAGCCCACTGTGCTGTAAGGAGGAGTTACAAACTCACAGGACGAAGAGTATGGATACATTAATTAGGGCCCTTAGTGCACTCAATTGAGCAGAGGGGTCCTTTACGGACAAATTCAAAACAGAATCTTTATCACTGGTTAATTCATAGCTCCCTATGACTATCCTCCAAGTAAAAATAAGCTTTCATTAGGCCATACAAATCAGCTAAATAAATGGAAACAGCACAATTATATTATTTAATCTTATATTTATAGATGTACCTTCATTAGACTTTGCCAAGTTCATTGTATATTGGAAAGGGTATAGAGCTGAGAAAAATGTGGCTAATAAGTAATTTAATCTGCCAGTGATCTGGACTGCTAAATGCTAAAAATATGCATTTCTGAAGGTTACAACATTCAAAATCACCAACCAAGTCAGGAAAACTGAAGCCAGAGGTTGGTACAGCAAAAGTTCCCATGGTATTTGTGATTACAAATTAGGCTATTAAATGAATAGCTTACTATAATGATATAAAAGTGGCAAAGTTAACGTCCCCCTAAGGACCTTCAGTTCTACAGTTTCTGACTCTTGTGGGTTTAAATTTGTAACTTACCATTGCACTCAAGTAGCTTTTGCATTTAATTATTTTGGGGGAGAGAGTTAAGAGGGAGAGATGGAAGCGGGGGGAGGAGAATAAACAAGCACATCACTTCTCAGAGCTCACTTTCATACAGCTGATGCTGCCTGCTTCATTCTCAATTCACAAGTTCATTCTCTACTCCCTAAAGGAAGCAGGTGAGACCAGCCTCCTTTCTGCTTCTCCAGCTTTCCCTCTGAAGGACAGGTAGAGAATGTTATGATGTTTCTAGGCTGTGAGTTGATATATCAAGAGGACTTTTCACCACTTAAATAATCAGCTACATCCTGCTGTTTTTCAAGTCCACCTGTGAACTATTTTACATCATGCATCTGGGGATTCGGCACCAAAATGAGCATGCCCAAATTCCCATCTGAAATGACTGTTTGCATGGCAATTCTGAAATATGATACATTCTTGAACAGAGGCTTCATAAGTTGTGTTCTTGATTTTCCCTTCCCGTTCCCTTCTCCTCCCTGGCCAAAGGATCAGGACCAAAGCCTGGAAAACACCACCTGTTTAAGACCTTTCCCCTACTCCAAGAGTTGCTAATTGTCCTATAGGAGCAGCAGGTGGCATCCCACAGTGGAAAATGGGAATGCCACCGCTTCCTGACAGATAATTTCTTTCCAGGATCCCAGCTTCCCTCAACTTTTTGTAATGACAAGGGAGTTAATTTTTAGAACATAGAAGGAAAAAATATGGAAACTGATTTTAACTTAAAGTCTCATCCCACTCAGAACATTTAATATAAACTGGATGATTTTCTAGTTCCTGAGGCCAGAGACATGACTAAACACAGACCCTGCCCTGAGAACATCACTGTCATGACAATTTAGATTATTTAAAAGGCAATTAAAACATCATTACAGTTCTTGTTCATCAGGTGCTTGGCAGAGGCCCAGGTGGAAAGAAAGCAACCAGACCTGCTGGAGATTAAAAATCAAGGAGAATCCACCATCCCTGCTATAGCCTGGCTGAAGATGGAGAGTGGTAGTAGGCAAAGCACCTTCCCCACATGGGATGGCCAGCAAGGTGTGTAACCTTGATGAAACCAAGGTATGCCATTGATTTCCCATATGGAACCAAAAAAGAGCTTCTATAGCCAAAGCAAGCCTAAGCAAAAAGAACAAATCTGGAGGCATCACATTACTGGACTTCAAGTTGTACAACAAAGCTATAGTTACCAAAACAGTATGGTACTGGTATAAAAGTGGTCACACAGACCAATGCAACAGAATAGACAACCCAGAAATAAAGCCAAATACTTACAACCAAGTGATCTTTGGCAAAGAATACAAAAACATAAACTAGGGAAAGGATACCCTATTTAATAAATGGTGCTAGGTAAATTGGCTAGCTTCATGTAAAAGAATGAAACTGATCTCTCACCTTATACAAAAATCAACTCAAAAGACCTAAAACCATAAAAATTCTGGAAGATAACCTTAGGAAAACGCTTCTGGACATTGGCTTAGGCAAAGAATTCATGACTAAAACCCCAAAAGCAAATGCAACACAAACAAACATAAATAAATGGGACCTGACTAAACAGAAAAGCTTCTGCACAGCAAAAAAAAAAAAAAAAAAAAAAAAAAAAAAAATCAACAAAGTAACAGATGATCCACAGAATGGGAGAAAATATTTTCAAACTATGCATCTGACAAAAGACTAGTATCCAGAATCTACAAGAAACTCAGATAAATCAGCAAGAAAGAAATAAGCAATCCCATCAAAAAGTGGGCAAATGACATGAATAGATATTTCTCAAAAGAAGATATGCAAATGGCCAACAAGCATACGAAAAAAATGCTCAACATCACTAAATATCAGGCAAATGCAAATTAAAATCACAATGAGATATAACCCTACTCCTGCAATAATGGCCAGTATTAAAAAATCAAAAAACAATAGATGTTAGTGTGGATGTGGTGAAAGGGGAATGCTTACACATTGCTGGTGGTAATGTAAATTAGTACCTCTATACCTCTATGGAAATAGTATGGAGATTCCTTAAAGAACCAAAAGTAGATCTACCATTTGATCCAGCAATCCCACTACTGGGTGCCTATTCAAAGGGAAAGAAGTCATTATATCAAAAAGACACATGCATATGTATGTTTATTGTACCCCAATTTACAACTGCAAAGATATGGAAGCAACCTAAGTGCCCATCGACCAATGAGTGGATAAAGATAATGTGTCATATATACACCATGGAGTACTACTCAGCCATAAAATTCAATTAAATAATGTCTTTTGCAGCAATTTGGATGGAGCTGGAGGCCTTATTCTAAGAGAATTAACTCAGGAATAAAAAATAAATAAATACCATATGTTCTCACTTATAAGTGGGAGCTAAGCTATGAGGACACAAAGGCATACAGAGTGATAAAATGAACTCTGGAGACTCAGAAGGGGGAGGGTGGTAGAGGGGTATGGGATAAAAAACTATATATTGGGCACAAATCATACCCTACTCAGGTGACAGGTGTACTAAAATCTCATAATTCACCAGTATGTAATTCATCCATGTAACCAAAACCCACTTGTACCCCAAAAGCTATTAAAATTTTAAAAATTAAAAGTAGCAAAGAAAAAGAATAATAATCCTCATTTCCTCATAGGTAAAAGAGACATTCTGGGAGACACATCTGGGAGACACAAAACCTTTGTGGGACCAAATGTGTAGATCTACATAAAGTGCCTAGCAAAGTGTCTGCCACATAATGATCATTTAATAAACCTATGTATTATTATTGATCTTCTTGTTAAAATGTGTTGGTGTTTAGAGCTGAGAGGTATTACTCTAACAAGTTGCAATCAGTATCTGATTTAATTCCCACCATTTATCAGATGAGGCTACTGAGGCATGGAGGAGTTAAGTTTTGAATCCCAGTCTTACTTCATATCCTTCACCCTGCACTTAAGCATAGTATAGGGTGGTTAAATGGTTCTATAACCACTATTACTTTAGACATAGGTCTCTTTTCCCAGCCCATTCCACCTTACAGCCAGAAAGTTGAAAGATAACAGATGGGAGAGGAGGGCATGTACAACGAATGAGTATGACGTATCAGTATCAGTTCACAACTTGGTTGTAAGAAACAAGTATTGGGGGACACCCAAGATGGCTGAATAAGAACAGCTCCAGCCTCCAGCTCCCAATGTAAGCGACACAGAAGATGGGTGATTTCTGCATTTTCAACTGAGGTACCGGGTTCATCTCACTGGGGCGTGTCGGACAGTCAGTGCTGGTCAGCGGGTGCAGCCCGACCAGCGAGAGCTGAAGCAGGGCGAGGCATCGCCTCACCTGGGAAGCGCAAGGGAGAAGGGAATTCTTTTTCCTAGCCAAGGGAAACTGAGACACACAACAGCTGGAAAATCAGGTAACTCCCACCCTAATACTGTGCTTTACCAAGGGTCTTAGCAAACGGCACACCAGGAGATTATATCCCACACCCGGCCCAGAGGGTCCCACGGCCACGGAGCCTCCCTCATTGCTAGCACAGCAGTCTGAGATCTAACTGCAAGGCTGCAGCGAGGTTGGGGGAGGGGCGCCTGCCATTGCTGAGGCTTAAGTAGGTAAACAAAGCCCTGGGAAGCTCGAATTGGGTGGAGCCCACCGCAGCTCAAGGAGGCCTGCCTGCCTCTGTAGACTCCACCTCTGGGGACAGAGCATGGTTAAACAAAAAGCAGCAGAAATCTCTGCAGATGTAAATGTTCCTGTCTGACAGTTTTGAAGACAGCAGTGGTTCTCCCAGCATGGAGGTGGAGCTCTGAGAATGGACAGACTGCCCGCTCAAGTGGGTCCCTGACCCCTGAGTACCCTAAATGGGAGAAATCCCCCACTAGGTGCAGACCGACACCCCACACCTCACATGGCTGGGTACACTTCTGAGACGAAGCTTCCAGACAAGAATCAGACAGCAACACTCGAATTTCAGCATTATTCTATCTTCTGCAGCCTCTGCTGCTGATACCCAGGCAAACAGAGTCTGGAGTGGACCTCAAACTCCAACAGACCTGCAGCTGAAGGTCCTGACTGTTAGAAGGCAAACTAACAAACAGAAAGGACACCCACACCAAAACCTCATCAGTACATCACCATCATCAAAGACCAAAGGCAGATAAAACCACAAAGATGGGGAAAAAGCAGTGGAGAAAAGCTGGAAATCCAAAAAATCAGAGCGCATCTCCCCGTCCAAAGGAATGAAGTTCATCGCCAGCAACGGAATAAAGCTGGATGGAGAATGACTTTGACGAGTTGAGAGAAGAAGCCTTCAGTCAAACTTCTCAGAACTAACGGAGGAACTATGTAACCAGCGCAAAGAAACTGAAAACCTTGAAAAAAGAATGGATGAATGGATAACTAGAATAATCAATGCAGAGAAGACCATAAATGAACTGATAGAGATGAAAACCATGACACGAGAACTACGTGACAAATGCACAAGCTTCAGTAACTGACTCGATCAACTGGAAGAAAGAGTATCAGTGATTGAAGATCAAATGAATGAAATGAAGTGAGAAGAGAAGTTTACAGAAAAAAGAGTAGAAAGAAATGAACGAAGCCTCCAAGAAATATGGGATTATGTGAAAAGACCAAATCTACATCTGATTGGTGTGCCTGAAAGTGACGGGGAAAATGGAACCAAGTTGGAAAACACTCTGCAGGATATCATCCAGGAGAACTTCACCAACCTAGTAAGGCAGGCCAACATTCAACTTCAGGAAATACAGAGAATTCCACAAAGATACTCCTTGAGAAGAGCAACTCCAAGACACATAATTGTCAGATTCACCAAAGTTGAAATGAAGGCAAAAATGTTAAGGGCAGCCAGAGAGAAAGGTCGGGTTACCCACAAAGGGAAGCCTATCAGACTAACAGCAGATCTCTCGGCAGAAACTCTACAAGCCAGAAGAGAGTGGGGGCCAATATTCAACGTTCTTAAAGAATTTTCAACCCAGAATTTCATATACAGTAAAACTAAGTTTCATAAGTGAAGGAGAAATAAAATCCTTTACAGACAAGCAGCTGAGAGATTTTGTCACCACCAGGCCTGCCCTACAAGAGATCCTGAAGGAAGCACTAAACATGGAAAGGAACAACCGGTATCAGCCATTGCAAAAACATGCCAAAATATAAAGACCACTGATGCTAGGAAGAAACTGCATGAACTAACAAGCAAAATAACCAGCTAATATCATAATGACAGGATCAAGTTCACACATAACAATATTAACCTTAAATGTAAATGGACTACATGGTCCAATTAAAAGACATAGACTGGCAAATTGGATAAAGAGTCAAGACCGATCAGTTTGCTGTATTCAGGAGACCCATCTCACATGCAGAGACACACATAGGCTTAAAATAAAAGGATGGAGGAAGATCTACCAAGCAAATGTAAAACACAAAAAAGCAAGGGTTGCAATCCTAGTCTCTCATAAAACAGACTTTAAACCATCAAAGATCAAAAGAGACAAAGAAGGCTATTACATAATGGTAAAGGGATCAATTCATCAGGAAGAGCTAACTATCCTAAATATTTATGCACCCAATACAGGAGCACCCAGATTCACAAAGTAAGTCCTTAGAGACTTAGACTCCCACACAATAATAATGGGAGACTTCAACACCCCACTGTCAACATTACACAGATCAATGAGACAGAAAGTTAACAAGGATATCCAGGAATTGAACTCAACTCTATACCAAGCAGACCCAATAGACATCTACAGAACTCTCCACCCCAAATGAACAGAATATACATTCTTCTCAGCACCACATCGTACTTATTCCAAAATTGACCACATAGTTGGAAGTAAAGCACTCCTCAGCAAATGTAAGAGAACAGAAATTATAATAAACTGTCTCTCAGACCACGAAGATCAAACTAGAACTCAGGACTAAGAAACACAATCAAGGCCGGGTGCCGTGGCTCAAGCCTGTAATCCCAGCACTTTGGGAGGCCAAGACGGGCGGATCACGAGGTCAGGAGTTCGAGACCATGCTGGCTAACACGGTGAAACCCCGTCTCTACCAAAAAATACAAAAAAAGCTAGCCGGGCGAGGTGGCTGGCACCTGTAGTCCCAGCTACTCGGGAGGCTGAGGCAGGAGAATGGCGTAAACCCGGGAGGCGGAGCTTGCTGTGAGCTGAGATCCGGCCACTGCACTCCATCCTGGGTGACAGAGCGAGACTCCGTCTCAAAAAAAAAAAAAAAAAAAAAAAGAAACTCAATCAAAACCGCTCAACAACATGGAAACTGAACAACTTGCTCCTGAATGACTGCTGGGTACATAACGAAATGAAGGCAGAAATAAAGATATTCTTTGAAACCAATGAGAACAAAGATACAACATACCAGAATCTCTGGGACACATTTAAAGCTGTGTGTAGAAGGAAATTTATAGCACTAAATGCCCACAAGAGAAAGCAGGAAAGATCTAAAATTGACACCCTAAAATCACAATTAAAACAACTAGAGAAGCAAGAGCAAACACATTCAAAAGCTAGCAGAAGGCAAGAAATAACTAAGATCAGAGCAGAACTGAAGGAGATAGAGACACAAAAAACCCTCCAAAAAATCAATGAATCCAGGAGTTGGTTTTTTGAAAAGATCAACAAAATTGATAGACTGCTAGCAAGACTAATAAAGAAGAAAAGGGAGAAGCATCAAATAGAAGCAATAAAAAATGATAAAGGGGATATCACCACCAACCCCACAGAAATACAAACTACCCTCAGAGAATACTATAAACACATCTACGCAAATAAACTAGAAAATCTAGAAGAACTGGATAATTTCCTGGACACTTACACTCTCCCAAGACTAAACCAGGAAGAAGTTGAATCCCTGAATAGACCAATAGTAGGCTCTGAAACTGAGGCAATATTTAATAGCCTACCAGCAAAAAAAAAAGTCCAGGACCAGATGGATTCACAGCCGAATTCTACCAGAGGTACAAGGAGGAGTTGGTACCATTCCTTCTGAAACTATACCAATCAATAGAAAAAGAGGGAATCCTCCCTAACTCATTTTATGAGGCCAACATCATCCTGATACCAAAGCCTGGCAGAGACACAACAAAAAAAGAAAATTTTAGACCAATATCCCTGATGAACATCGATGCAAAAATCCTCAATAAAATACTGGCAAACCGAATTCAGGAGCACATCAAAAAGCTTATCCACCATGATCAAGTGGGCTTCATCCCTGGGATGCAAGGCTGGTTCAACATTTGCAAATCAATAAACGTAATCCATCATATAAACAGAACCAAAGACAAGAACCACATGATTATCTCAGTAGATGCAGAAAAGGTTTTTGACAAAATTTAACAGCGCTTCATGCTAAAAACGCTCAATAAATTCGGTATTGGTGGAACGTACCTCAAAATAATAAGAGCTATTTATGACAAACCCACAGCCATATCATACTGAATGGGCAAAAACTGGAAGCATTCCCTTTGAAAACTGGCACAAGACAGGGATGCCCTCTCTCACCACTCCTATTCAACATAGTGTTGGAAGTTCTGGCCAGGGCAATCAGGCAAGAGAAAGAAATAAAGGGTATTCAGCTAGAAAAAGAAGAAGTCAAATTGTTCCGGTTTGCAGATGACATGATTGTATATTTAGAAAACCCCATCATCTCAGCCCAAAATCTCCTTAAGCTGATAAGCAACTTCAGCAAAGTCTCAGGATACAAAATCAATGTGCAAAAATCACAAGCATTCTTATACACCAGTAACAGACAAACAGAGAGCCAAATCATGAATGAACTCCCATTCACAACAGCTTCAAAAACAATAAAATACCTAGGAATCCAACTTACAAGGGATGTAAAGGACCTCTTCAAGGAGAACTACAAACCACTGCTCAGTGAAATCAAAGAGGACACAAACAAATGGAAGAACATACCATGCTCATGGATAGGAAGAATCAATATTTTGAAAATGGCCATACTGCCCAAGGTAAATTATAGATTCAATGCCATCCCCATTAAGCTACCAATGACTTTCTTCACAGAATTGGGAAAAACTGTTTTAAAGTACATATGGGACCAAAAAAGAGCCTGCATTGCCGAGACAATCCTAAGCCAAAAGAACAAAGCTGGAGGCATCACGCTACCTGACTTCAAACTATACTACAAGGCTACAGTAACCAAAACAGCATGGTACTGGTACCAAAACAGAGATATAGAACAATGGAACAGAACAGAGTCCTCAGAAATAATACCACACATCTACAGCCATCTGATCTTTGACAAACCTGACAAAAACAAGAAATGGAGAAAGGATTCCCCCTTTAATAAATGGTGCTGGGAAAATTGGCTAGCCATAAGCAGAAAGCTGAAACTGGAACTTTTCCTTACTCCTTATACGAAAATTAATTCAAGATGGATTAGAGACTTAAATGTTAGACCTAATACCATAAAAAGGTCTAGATCCTCAAGGATCTAGAACTAGAAATACCATTTGACCCTGCCATCCCATTACTGAGGTTATATTCAAAAGATTATAAATCATGCTGCTATAAAGACACACGCACACGTATGTTTATTGCGGCACTATTCACAATAGCAAAGACTTGGAATCAACCCAAATGTCCATCAGTGACAGACTGGATTAAGAAAATGTGGCACAAATACACCATGGAATACTATGTAGCCATAAAAAAGGATGAGTTCATATCCTTCGTAGGGATACGGGTGCAGCTGGAAACCATCATTCTCAGCAAACTATCGCAAGAACAGAAAACCAAACACTGCATGTTCTTATTCATAGGTGGGAATTGAACAATGAGATCACTTGGACACAGGAAGGGGAACATCACACACCAGGGCCTCTTATGGGAGTGGAGGGGGGAGGGATAGCATTAGGAGATATACCTAATGTAAATGACGAGTTAATGGGTGCAGCACACCAACATGGCACATGTATACATATGTAACAAACCTGCACATTGCGCACATGTACCTTAGAACTTAAAGTATAATAATAATAATAATAAAGATGTTTATACTCTTCCCTAAAGTGAAATTCAAAAAAAAAGAAACAAGTATAAAGTCAAGCATTAGAATTGGAAAGAATAGCAGTCTGCAACGATTTAGCATTAGGGCAAATAAGCTGCATAATTCAATGGCAATTAGAGGTAACATTATATAAGAGGACAGTGCATTATAGTGAATTGTAGTGTATTAATGATCTTACGTTATCAAGAGAAAGGTCAAATTATGTTCCATTTTCTGTTTAAGAAGAATAGGAGTGTGAGATATTTTAAAGAAATTCTATCACAAATAGAGAAATTTCTAAAAATTTTGACAATTGAAGAAATAAACTCCACTTATATATAAAAATCTTATTCCCAAATGGTGATACATAAAATTACAACTGAATTACAGATGGTCCCCAACTTAGGATAGTTTGACTTATAATTTTTCCACTTTTTTAATGGGACCCAAATCCACTAGAATTTAAGAAGCATCCGGACTTTTAATTTTTTGACTTTACAATGGGTTTATCTGGCTATTAAGTGTATTTTCAACTTATTATATTCTCTACTTAAACAATGGGTTTATCAAGACATAGCCCCCATCATAAGTCAAGGAAAACTTGTGCAGTTGATACGGTTTGGCTCCGTGTCCCCACCTAAATCTCACCTTGAATTGTAATAATCCCCACGTGTCATGGGAGAGACCTGGTGGAAGGTAACTGAATCAAGGGAAAACAGTTTTTCCCTTGCTGTTCTCATAATAATGATAAGTCTCAGGAGATCTGATGATTTCATAAAGGCGAGTTGCCCTGCACATGTTCTCTTGCCTGCTGCCATGTAAAAGGTGACTTTGCTCCACCTTCGCCTTCCACCATGATTTTGAGGCCTCCCCAGCCATGTGGAACTGTGAGTCACTTTCCTTTATAAATTATCCACCCTCAGGTAAGTCTTTATTAGCCATCTCAGGTATGCCTTTATTAGCAATCCTATTACAATAAGATTGGCAAATCCTTCAAAAATCCTCTAGTCCTACTCCTAAACATTTTCCAGGTAAGGAATCAGAAGCCCAGAGGAGTTAAGTGACTTGCCCAAAGTCACATAGATAATTAGTTGGGAGAGTCTAGTGAAATGAGGGAATGGACAGATAATAACTAAGGCTAAAGCTAGAAGCTGAGGTGTGATGGTTTGGCATTCCACAATGAAGTGCTTGAAACTTACCATGTGAGTTAACTTTTCATGGTGCATCTCATCAGCTAAAAAGAACTACATAAGCAAACATAATGTATGCTCATTACATATATCTACTACTATCATTAGCTAATATCTCAAGGCATAGATTATACTGCTTGAGAGGTTCTTTGTTAATGATTAAAATAATCTTCTTGATAATTTCCATTTCTTTTTTGGCTGACTCTTTCTCAGATCTAATTAGGTCATTCATTATTGTTTCTGCCCCATAATGTGGCTGAGAAAGAGGTTGTGCCAAAAGAAGGCAAAGTTCCAGCTCTGCCATTGTCTTATTATTGCTTTGTAAGTCACTTACCCATTTTTCTGGGAGTTCTTTTGGTTAAAATTGGATGAGGTAATCTGTAAGCCCAGCTAAGCAGGTTCACAAGGGCACTGCTGTCTACTGCTCTGTGTTATGGAATTCCCTCTCTTTCCATTGGTTACCTCAACTACAGACGTGACACATGGACGGAATACAGGTACCAATATCACTCCTTGTATTAAGTGATAATTTCTGAATTCTTTAGAATCATTTGTGTGTGCATATGTGTGTTTCCTAATGTCTCTCCTATAACCTATCTGGTCCTCTTGTGCATTCTCATTGGAGGGCATTGTCATGGGTGATGGATGAAGCACCGTGGAAGACTTTATGATTTAAAGGATAAAAATGTCACCGATGTCCACCTCAAAGAAGGACTTCCAATACTGGAGGTAGGGAAACCAGTTAGGTAGCTTTGGCAAAGATCAAATCGAGAAATGATTAGGCTGGGGATGAATAAGACAGTGACCGCAGAAATGAAAAGAAAAGATACATTCTGGAAACACTGAGGAAGGGAAGATGGCAGGTCTCATGAATTTGGGTGTGAGAGAAAAAGGGAAAAAAAATAAACTGTGGCTCCAAGTTCTCGTCCATAAAGGATCAAGTTATCAAATAAACAGTGACAGCAACACTAGCAAAGGTATCTGTAACCGGCTGTGTGGTTAACACAGCAACTTTCAAAGCTTTCAAGGCTTTTACATTCCCTCTCCTTTTTTAGAATTCATCCATTTATTATCTCTGATAATAAAGTCAATGCAAACTCAGAGAAGTTTATTCCTTACATTTACATGAGAAGCAGACCAAAACCCCCTCTTTGCACCATCAATCAGAGCAAACTAGCTTCTTCCACCCCCACCCCAACCCTTTAGAGAGATTTAAACCATGAGACACAATCAAATGAACAGATGAGCCTCTCAATCAGTATCAGTATCTTAACTGCCACAGACACAACCAGCCATGGTGATGCATTATACATTTTTCGTGTTGTGTGTGTCTGCCTGGTTTGTCAGAACTCAAATTTCTTTTGCACTTAAACTGCTGTCATCCCAATAATGTTATTCATTGTTAGCAATGACTCCCTGTGCTATATCACAAACACAGGACATGATGCATACAGTTCCAGGAAGAAACTGGCAGGATAATATCTTCTTCTATCCTGTGAGCAATTACCTACTTTCCCTTTATTTTCTTTCATTTCTTTCCCTGTGAAACACAATGCACACAGTTAACATACAGTTGTGCTGAGTTATAATACTTTGGATATTTTCATCTTAGGAATGTTAAATGCTGATACTCAACCTTATAAATCCAGTTCTGCTATATCAAAGTGAGAAAAGAATGGGGAAGCAGTATATTTGTTTAGGAGTTACATTAAATTGTATCATATTATATAGTATGGTTTAATATTATATTTTCAATAAAGAATTATATTAATTGCTAAATGGAAACAAGATGTAACCTCTCTCTCCTTAGGTGAAGCATAAAACTACTAGGATTGACACAGTCCTAGACAAGAGTTCCCCTGACAAGGGGGAACAAAGCTGTTCTCCCTCTCCGATAATTTTGCAACCACATAAAATATGACTTTCACTCTCTTAGAAGTATGAAGAAACAGTCTTTTATTTGCTTCACCTCTAGCTGTGAAGTCGAGTGATTCATCTAAATTATTGAGATAATACAAATGTGACATTTATTTGTGTCACATCTGTATCAATTGCACATGTGTATCTATTGGGCAGAGTTTAAAAATTAAGATTTGCATATACCTGTGACCTCCTATTCCTATGTTTTCCATACTTGATATGAAGACTCAGGGCACCAGCTGGGGCAGTGCTCTGTTCTGCAGTTTTCCACACATGGTCTCCTAGAATTCCACTCTTGAAGTGGGACAGAAGTATCCAGAAGCTGATTTTGGCCTGTGGATTATTATCATCCTGACACCCCCAATAGAAAGGTCAGGTAATGAAAGATGGTAGTTCAAAATAACAGAAGACAACAGAAGGTAACATAAGAATGATGCTATCAGAAACACTGTGGCAAAGATTCGATCCATACCAGTGTTTTTCAAACTTTACTGAGCATTAGACTCACCCAGAAAACTTTTCAAAATGCAGATTCCTGGACCCCATCCCCAGAGTTTCTGATTCAATAGGTCCGATACGGGGCCCAAGAATTTGTTCCAACAATCTCAAGGTATTGCTGATTCTGCCAGCCTTGAACAGCACTTTGAGTAGCACTGATCTGTGCAATCCCGGATACCTGATTAGCAAGAAAAATGAGTCCCAACGAAGGTAGACCCAGATCTTCCATTCTTTAAGGACACGTATCAGGTGAAGAAAATCTTTTCCTGAGACCAACCAGGGCAAATGTGTGTGGGAGGTGAAATATGCAGCTTCACGTTGCCAAAAGAATGGTATCTAGTAGATTGCATCAATGGCCCAACTCTTCAGCCCTCTCTGTATCCACCTGTTTTGCCATGTGATTTAGCAACTCCTCCTCCTAAAAGGATGAAGCACATTTCCCTACCCTTTGGCTTTGGGTTTGACCATGTGGCTTACCTTTATCAAATAAATGTTAGCAAGTGCATTGTGACCAAAGACTTGAAAAGACCTGCATGACTGGCCTTCTCTCTTGTGCCTCTGCTATGACATGACCCTCTGACCCACTGGATCCAGTAAGAGGATGACTTAGGCAACAGGATCTAACTGCCCATGCTGAGCCCAGCTTGTATGAGCCAGTCCCCACCAGACTCCCAGAACTCCCAGACATCTGAATGAGTTTGGCCAAGAGCAACAGAGCCACCCAGCCAAGCTCGGCTTCATTATCAACCCTGAACTGGACCTGCATATCTGTAAGAATAAATACTTGTGGTTTGAGCTACTGAGTTTGACATGGTTCTCATGCAGCACATTTCATGACAACAGCAAACCTGTATGTAGTGTCCATCTGGTTGCCCTTGGTGGCTAGAATTTGGAGAACAGCTGGAGGCATCTACAGCCATGCACAAGTGAATCTGAAAAGACTTGTGAGGTTGATAGGCTCCATTCTTGTAGTTACACAACAGGAGGCTTTAGGAATTGAAAATCAGTTTTGGGGCAGTCCTAGGCCCGCTTCTGTGACTTTTAGATTGTAAAACTGAGGTTCAAAGAAAATAAGTGGTCTTATCTATGGTAATACAGTATCAACAACAGGCTGGAATCAGGTTTCCAACTTCGAAATGTGAGCTTCACTTGCAGACTTTGTGGCTTTTCCTTTGCAGTTTGAAATAAAATTTAAGCCTTCAAAAAAAAAAAAAAACTGCCAAAGTAGCTACTCAGTGTGTTCCCACTCCCCTTACTTTCCTCAAAACCATGAAACAATCACTGTGAGGATTATCAACAGCTGAGGCCCATATTTTTAGACTATTAAATTACACATACAGTTGGTAGTAATTGTGATCAACAAGAACAAAAATAATTCCTTTCAAAGAAAACAAATAAATTATATCATCAGGTGAGTTGTATTTGTTTATAAGCGATGAAACCACATGCAATATGTTTTGTTAATTTCTTTCTTTTCTTTTCTTTGTTTTTAACCAGCCTAATTCACTTTGTTTTTCTTGTATAAAAACCCTGTGTTGTAGCCACAGTTGGAGCCTGGATCTTTTCTGCACATAAACTCTGGGGTGGGTCTTGATAAGGTAGTCACTGAATTCCTGATAGGGAGACCTGGTGAACACAGTCTCCTTCCAGAAGGCGGGCGCAAGGTAGCTGTCGGTCTTTGAGATGGTATCAAAGGCGGCCTTGGCAAAGTTGCCCAGGGCGGAGGTGCAGCCCCTGGCTGAGGGGTAGCAGTCATCGATACCAGCCAGCAGCAGCAGCTTCTTGGGCACAGGGGCCAAGACGATGCCAGTGCCCCTGGGCACATTAGCACAGAGCCACAGCAGCCTGTCACCTTGCAAGGGACGGCGTGGGGCTTGCCAATCTTGTTCCTCCAGTAGCTTCTGTGCACGGGAACAATGGAGAGCTTGGCTAGGTTGGTGGCCCCACAGATGGCAGAGGCCACCACCTTGGAGCACTTAGCACCAAGACCACTGTGGCCACTGTAGTCCCCAGATGGCAACAAATGCCTTGAACCTGGTGCGCTGGCCTGTACAGATCTGCTTCTGCACCAGCATAATCTTCAAAACCTCATCCTTGAGAGAGGCTCCCAGGAAAAAGTCAGTGATCTCAGGCTCTCTGATGGGCAGGGAGAAGAGACAGATCTCCTCCAGGGACTTAATCTTCATGTCCTTGTGACCAGGTGGCCCAGCTTGGTGACGGCCATTCACTCCTTGTCTCGGGCCTTGCCTCTGCGAGCTTCGCAGCCTCGGCCCCAGCCCCGACCATGGCCACAACCCTGGCCCCAGATGCCACAAAGTCTCCCCGGAAGCCACTGAAGTTATCCCCCCATCCCAGGGCTCCTGGGTCCCCTGCTCCGCCCACCCACTGCAGCTGCATCATCTGCCATTTTGTGTTTTCTCAGAGAAAAAACGTTAATTTATTTCTTATTTGCACTCTCTATTTTTCAAAACAATTTAAAATAAACTACTGTGTATTATTTTTATAAGAATCATTTTTTTTTAAACTGGGGGTTGGTTGGTTTTTGTTTCTGTTTTCCTTGAGAAGTGTGGAATAAAAGGCTCCAGTTCTTTTAGGCTGATTTATGACCCATTTTTCACACCATTCAATAGCTGACTAATATGGCCCTCTCAGAAGGTCCTTAAACACACAGGACTTAGTTGGCCATTAATTGACAATTTTTAGACACATTAATCTCCAAACATTAATGTAACTGAGATCATAAAAATGTCTGTTACCAACAGATGCAAGATGTAGTAGAAAGATCATGAATATAGAATTAGAAGGCCTAAAGTCTTCACTTAATAAGTAATTATAGCTATCATTTTTAAGAATATACTACAGAGGTGATACTGTGCAAAGCACTTTTTTTTTTTTTTTGAGACAGGGTCTCACTCTGTGATCCAGGCTGGAGTGCAGTGGCACAATCATAGCTTACTTCAGCCTCGAACACCTCAGTCTCCTGAGTAGCTGGCACTAGAGGCATGTACCACCATGCCTTGCTAATTTTATTTTTTTATGGATGGGGGAGGGGTCTCACTATGTTGCCCAGGCTGGCCTTGAACTCCTGACCTCAAGCAATCTTCCCAGCTTGGCCTCCCAAAGCACTGAGACTATAGGCATGATCCACCACTCACAGCCAGCATTTTTCATATATTATATAAAAACACTTCTTTGCCCTCGCATTCACATTATATTTACACATTCCTTTGAGTATTATGATCTTCTTTGTTCAAAGGCAAAAACAGATTAAGCGATGCCCAAGATCACAAAAAGAATAAATGGCAGTTGATTCAAATCCAGGTCATTTCCACTCCTAAGCCTATACTACCTGGCTATGACTTCCTTGGATGACTCTGTATGGTGTGGTTAAGCACACTTTGTGTCTCTATAGATGCTTCCTCACCTGTAAGCTCTGGACAATAACAGTCCCCATCTCAGGGAATTTTCGAGATGATCATATATGCAGAAGTGCTTTTTAAACTACAAAGTGTTAGACCACGTAAGGTTGGAGAATCAGTACTCTCGAGACTATGATCTGTTCATCCTGTAGTGCAGGGCAGACAGTGTCAGTGTCACTGTGGACCCCTCGCTAGGCTGACCAAAAAGTCTGGGGAAGACTGTTCAAAGGAGGACATCCAAAGCTGATCCCTGGAATCCCAGTTATTTTCACAAAACTCTAAAAAGGCACAACAAGGAGGAGCCTTGGTGACCACAGGCTAAGTCAACCTTCCTCTCTTCTCAGATTTTACACAGGAGGCATCAGAGGCCCTATAATTTAAGTGCTCAGCATCAGTTTATAGCCCCAATTAGTAGCAAAACTAAAGGCAGCACCCCAGTGTCCAGCTACTACTACACTTTCCATGACACAAGACCATCTCTTAACTCACTTCCACACAATTCTTGTTCAATAACCAGTTAGCATTAATTCATGAGGTACCATCTCCTGCTCTAATTCCATGGAAGAAAAAAACACTAATGTAGAAAGTAGAGCATCAGTGTGGAGTACAATCGTCCAGAACTTCCTAGCATTTTCGAACCAAATAAAATAGGATTAGAATTAGAATTTGTTTTCTCTTTACATTTATCTCTGTAGAGAAGAGTCTGCTTTTTATGTAGCCTGACTATAATACTTTTTTTCTCAATCATTAATACTTCTGGCTATTTCAAATCAACCCTCACAGTTATACTAGAGAACCAGGAAGACAGTGATGCTTCAGGAGAAAACATAAGAAGTCTCAGGCAATTACCATTTTCTAATGCTCTGAGGCAATCTCAGCCAAGTACCCAGCCCACCTGCCCCCAGGGGGCTGTGAACAGCCCTAACATCCAGCTCAATTTATACTGTGCCAAACAGCTTTGGCACATCTGCGCTGAGAATGAGATCCAAGAGTTTCAGACAATATGCTCTCTTGAGCTCCATCATATCCCACATTTTATTTTATTTATAAATGGACAAACGATTTATGGCTGCAGTGTGAAATTCAAAGGAGCTGTGTGCACTTGGCATTTATAATAGGTCAGGCAGCGGCACACCACCACAAACAACAACGCAAGCAGGAAACAAAGGGTCAGGGTTGGGTAGAGGTTTTCAGGGTTTTTTCTATTATATACGGGATTAATAATGAACTCAGTGGGGCCTTCTCATAATGGATGCCCTGTTCAAAGTCAGCATGGACTGGTAATAATCTGCCCACCCTCATCTGTGGGAGGAAAAGAGCCATTAACAATAGATTTCAAATGAGGAAGTTTAACATGGTGAAGTTTCTAAAGTTAAAAAAAAAAAAATTAAGGTGTATAACCTTCTTCTTGCTTAAGGGTATTTTTTCCCTAGTATCTTCTTCTGACATCTGCCCAAAGTTGTATAAGACTTCAAAATAAATGAAGTGATTAGTAGATTCAAGGCTACCTAGAACTCTACTAAATAAAAGGTTAACCTTACCCCAATGTGGGTTAAAAAAAAAAAAAAAATGCTGAACCTGGGGGCCAGTTGATTGCTACACTAACTTTCTTGATAAATCTTAGCAAAAGAGCTAACAGTATTTTTTTTTTTTTTGAGGCGGAGTCTCGCTCTGTGGCCCGGACTGGAGTGCAGTGGCCAGATCTCAGCTCACTGCAAGCTCCGCCTCCCGGGTTCACGCCATTCTCCTGCCTCAGCCTCCCAAGTAGCTGGGACTACAGGCGCCCGCCACCTCGCCCCGCTAGTTTTTTTGTATTTTTAGTAGAGACGGGGTTTCACCGTGTTAGCCAGGATGGTCTCGATCTCCTGACCTTGTGATCCGCCCGTCTCGGCCTCCCAAAGTGCTGGGATTACAGGCTTGAGCCACCGCGCCCGGCCGAGCTAACAGTATTTTTAAGCAGACCTAATTTTTAGAGAAGTTTGGGTCACAGAAAAAATGAGTGGAAAGTACAGAAATTTCCCATATATCGCTTTCCCCCACACAAACACAACTTTCCTCTCTATCAACATCCCACACGAGAATGGTACATTTATTACAACTGATGAACCTACGTTGACCCATCGTTATCATCAAAGCCCGCAGTTCACATTAGGGCTCATTCTTGATATTGCACATTCTGTAAGTTTTGACGAATATATAATGACATTCTCTACCATTACAGTATCATACTGAATAGTTTCACTGCCCTAAAAATCCTCTGTGCTTCTCCTATTCATCTTTCTGTCCTGCCAATGCCCTGGAAACTACTGATCTTTTAAATAGTTTTGGCTTTTGGAACCATACAGTA
Organism: Trachypithecus francoisi; assembly: GCF_009764315.1. Classification (NCBI taxonomy): domain Eukaryota; kingdom Metazoa; phylum Chordata; class Mammalia; order Primates; family Cercopithecidae; genus Trachypithecus; species Trachypithecus francoisi. The sequence continues at coordinate 15,531,812 of NW_022681461.1, forward strand.
TGGAGCCTTTTCAGATTGGTCTCTTTAACTTGGTAATATGCATTTAAGGTTCTTCCATGTCTTTTCATAGTTTGACGGCTCATATATTTTTAGCCCTGAATAATATTCCATTGTCTAGATGTATCACAGTATATTTATCCATTCACCTATTGAAGGATGTCTACTTTTCTTCTAAGTTTTGGCAATTATGAATAAAGTTGATAGAAACAATTATATGTAAGTTTTTCTGAGGACCTAACTTTTCAGCTCATTTGGGTAAATATCAGAAAGCAAGATTGCTGGTTTATATAGTAAGAAAATATTTAGTTTTGTCAGAAGTTGCCAAACTATTTTCCAAAATGGCTATATCATTTTGCATTTTTACCAGCAACAAATGAGAGTTCCTTTTGTTCCACATCCTCACCAGCATTTGGCATTGACATTGTTTGGGATTTGGGCCATTTTAACAGGCATAGTATTATTTAATTGTTTTAATTTGCAGTTCCCTAATGACATATGATGTGAGGCATCTTTTTATATACTTATTCGCCATCTATGTAACTATTTTAGTAAGATGTCTGTTCAGGTCTTTTGCTCATTTTTAATTTGGGTTGTTCATTTTCCTATTGTTGAGTTTTAAGAGAACTTGGTGTATGTATTCTGGATAACCATACTTTATCAGATATGCCTTTTGTAAGTATTTTCTCCTAGTCTGTGGCTTGTCTTCTCATTCTCTTGACAGCATTTTCTCGTATTTGAAGCAGTCACATCCTTTCACATTAGCAGATTAAACAAAAGAACGGTTTCAGACAAGCTACTTACTTTCCTTAGCCTCGGTTTACTTAGTCATAAAATGGGGCCAATAATAGTAGCTATAGTAAAGGGATTTGTGAAGAATAAAACAATCAAGCATATAAATGTTGGCTGATGATTACAGAAGCAGCTGCAGCAGCAGGACCTTAGAAGCTTTAAAGGAAGTGATGAAATCACTTCAGGAAAGTCTATCCCACTCTTAGTAGTCAGTACTGAAATCTCTCTTCAAGCGCCTGCTCTCACACAATACAATCAGTTCCATGGGGACAGGGACCATGTCTATTTTGCTGTCTTTCCAGAGTCAAGGATAATATTTGGCTAAATAGTAAGCACTTGATAAGTAAGAGATGAGCTGGCACTCACTTGGCCTATGGCCTTAGAGAATGTCTTGCACCTCAGTGGGACTCATACAGCAGATAAAGATTGTTGATTACAGGTCCTCCAGGGTTCCTACCGTCATTCATTTAATGAATGAATCTATCTCACATCCTAGATTGCATATAGGAGATATCTGTAAAATATATTAACTCCTATGGGCACTCAAACTCCACTTTAAAAGTTATTCCTTGAGATTTTGATATAGGACTTCATAGTCTCGACTAATGCTTGGGCTGTTCCTAAACTTACAAGTGCTCGTTGCCATACATGAAGTCAGTGTTTGATCTGTGTTTGGCATACTTCAAACTGCAATGTCTGCATGCATCTGACACCTGCTCTCTCTGCTTGCATGGACCTGTTCCTTCTTTATTAAAAGAGATAAGGGCCACAGATTAGAACTCAAATGAGGGACCACAGAAGCTTAGAATTTCAACTGAAGAGAAAGCCAGAGGAGAGGAATGTTCACTTCTGGGATTCCTTTCCAGAGTTACCAAAAGTGGATTCAGGCTGGGTAAAAAAAAAAAAAAAAGAAAAAAGAAAAAGTAGGTGCTTCTAGCAAGAGCTGACCAGGTAAGGATCTTTATACAGGATTTGTATTCATATTCAATACAATCAGCCTAGATCATTTTTGAACCACTAACCCCAGTAATGTATACCAACTTTTTACAACACACACATGCACACACACAAACACACACACACTTTGCTCCAATGTCTACAAGATCTGAAACCAGGAAAAGTGATCCCCTCTAACACTGTCAAGTCAGAGCAAGCAGGTGTGAGTGAGCCACCTTTTTACCCTGGCCACAAAAGAAAGAACATAAACCAACAGCTTTAGGAGCAAAATCATGAAAGCTTGGGGCAATGTTTTTGACAGATGCCACACAGACTTAAGTATTTGTAACCATCAAAGCCTATGAGGCTTGATAGAAGGACTAAAAGGTATTTCAAACTGTTCAGCAGTGTTTTGTGGGTCATTTGGTTCAAATAGATTTTCAAGCATATTTTAACATTTTAAACTGTGTTTAGAAAAAAAGCTATTGATTTTAATAAGTAATTATCAGATTGTGTGACAATGAAAATCACCAAAATTTAATCTATGCTGCCAGTTTAATCCTTTTTTCTTATTTTTTATACATATCAGAAGAAAGTCTCCTTTATTTGCTTTACACATTTGATGAACTTCTTATAAATGTATAATTAATTGGAAAAGTTACAGGTCTAAACTCATCTTTTGAAAATTTGCTCAGGTAAATATCTAGTGCTTAGTGGGATACTCTGCTCAGTCCTGTACCAGGAAAGACTCATACATATTCACTTGGCTCAAACACTTGGCATAGCTCAGTATTCACATATTCAAATTTAACTGAACCAGTGACACACAGAGTACTACAGAGAACTTTGATGTTTACTATAAGTTGGGGGCTGACCTTCCTATTTAAGAAATGCAAGCACTTGGCCTGGCGCGGTGGCTCATGCCTATAATCCCAGCACTTTGGGAGGCCAAGATGGGCGGATCACCTGAGGTCAGGAGTTGGAGACCAGCCTGGTCAACATGATGAAACCCCATCTCTACTAAAAGTACAAAAATTAGCCATGCATGGTGGCAGGCACCTGTAATCCCAGCTACTTGGGAGGCTGAGGCAAGAGAATCGCTTGAACTCGGGAGGTGGGGGTTGCAGTGAGCCGAGATCGTGCGAGATCGCACTCCAGCCTGGGGTACAAGAATGAGATTTTGTCTCAAAAAAAAAAAAAAAAAAGAAATGCAAGCACTTATTAGATGTGCTAATAAAACTAATAAGTACAAGCACTTATTAGATGATTCAACTTTAAAACAAAGCTTTCTCTATTACTCCCCTTAAAGTTTCTGAATCAGTTTAATTGAGGAATGTCCTGAGCTGAATGCATGCTATTAAAAAGAGAGATCATTACAACTATTTATCTGCATGAGTCATTAATTCCATGATATGGCAAACCAAACCAGACAGAAGTTCGATGCTGAGTAATGTTAAGGCTGTAATTGTTGGTCATAACCTCTGATTTCAAATTACAGTGTTAACTAAAATTGTTTTATTATTCTCATGGGTTGCCTTTTTTTTTTTCTTTTCAGATGGACTCTCGCTCTGTCGTCCAGGCTGGAATGCAGTGGCGTGATCTTGGCTCACTGCAGCCTCCGCCTCCACAGTTCAAGCAGTTCTCCCGCCTCAGCCTCCCAAGTAGCTGGGTTTACAGGCCCGCACCACCATGCCTAGCTATTTTTTTTATATTTTTATTAGAGGCGGGGTTTCACCACGTTGGCCAGGCTGGTCTAGAACTCCTGACCTCAGGTGATCTATCTGCCTCGGCCTCCCAAAGTGCTGAGATTACAGGTGTGAGCCACCTCACCTGGCCATGGGTTGGCTTTTTAATAATTAATGTTTAAAATCTGACATTTAAAATATATTTATTGGCCAGGCGCAGTGGCTCACGCCTGTAATCCCAACACTTTGGGAGGCTGAGACAGTGGGTTTCTTGAGCCCAGGAAGTTCAAGACAAGCTTGGGCAACATGGCAAGGTCCTGTCTCTACAAAAAATAAGAAAATTAGCCAAGCAGCATGGTGGCACACACCTATAGTCCCAGCTACTTGGGAGGCTGAGGTGGGAGGATTGCTTGAGCCAGAGAGGCGGAGGTTGCAGTGAGCTAAGATCATGCTACTACTCTCCAGCCTGGGAGAAAAAGCAAGCCTCTGTCTTGAAAAAATAAAATAAAATAAATTTATAGAATTTAAAACAATTGTAAATAGTTTTTAAAATTTTATTTTACAATTCTACACAAGAATTTATTTTTAGGGAAAGATTTTCTGATGCTAAAAAAATTAAATTTATAGGGTGGTAGAAGTAACAGACTAGTTGGATCAAATCTTATTTATGCCATTTACCATCTGCATAATATTAGACAAATTATTTAACCTCTCTTAAGTTTCTCTTTTGTGAAACTGAAATGTCAACTATCTTGCAGATATAATAACCTTCCCATGTTGACACACCCATGTGGACATGCAGCCCTGTTATTAGTACTCTTTGGTAAATGTGTAAAATAGTTCAAAATATCACGGATCCTGCCTGTTTTAACAGATGTAGGCAGCCTCCTCTCCCTGCCCACCCAGCTTCAGAAGCTCTCAAAATGTAAAAAAAAACAAAAACAAAAAAAGTCAAATAAGGAAGAAAAACTCAGAATAGCCTCCCAACTTTTCATGGCAACACTCAATGCCTACAAAATTCTAATGAAAGCAACGACCCAATATTCTATATCTTTGATATAAACATATAAAAGCTTTGAAGATATGCCAAAGCATTAAAGACAGACAGAACTGTTGGTCACCATACTACCAGTGTTGGTATGGTAGTGGTAGCCACTAGCTACCTGTGGTCATTTAAATTTTAATTAACTAATTATTTAAAACTAAATTAAATTTACAATTCAGTTCCTTAGTCACACTAGCCACATTTAAAGTGTTCGAAAGTCACATATGGCTAGTAGTTACTGGATTGAACAGCACAGACACAGAACATTTCTGTCATCACAAAAGTTCTATTAAACAGTGCTACACTACAGCATGAAAGAGCTCAAGTATAAAAAAACCTGAGAGCCCTTTATCCAGTTAGCCTGGAGATGAACCAAAAGAAAGAACTCAGGACTACAAAATTAGGGTTACAGAAGATAATGTAAATACAACTTGATGATATTAGAAGAATAATAATATAATAATACAAAGATTAAAATGGGTGGGAAAAATAGGAAGAAGTCTAATTTTCTCTCTCTCTCTCTTTTTTTTTTTTTGAGACGGAGTCTCACTCTGTTGCCCAGGTTGGAGTGCAGTGGCATGATCTGGGCTCACTGCAAGTTCCGCCTCCCTGGTTCACGCCATTGTCCTGCCTCAGCCTCCTGAGTAGCTGGGACTACAGGGGCCCACCACCATGCCTGGCTACTTTTTTTGTATTTTTAGTAGAGATGGGGTTTCACCATGTTAGCCAGGATGATCTTGATCTCCTGACCTCGGTGATCTGCCTACTTCATCCTCCCAAAGTGCTGGGACTACAGGCGTGAGCCACTGTGCCCACCTAAACACATAGCTAAAAAACCAAACCAAAGAAACTACTACCATCTCTTATAGTCCATCTATACTACTTTGATGAGTAACTTTAAAGGGATACTTTAGGAATCCCTATATTTTGTTAAAGAGAGATTTATCTAAAGTTCAGCAACTATCTCAATTTCATTTTATCTGCCTTTCTCACTGAAACACAATGCCAGTATGTCTAGAATTATATATAATAAATGTTAATGAGAGTTATTTTGGGATATGGAGTTTTGAGGGTATTTTTCTTTACTTTCTTTTTGTAGTTTTGAGTTTTGATTGACATTTTTATAATGATTTTTTACAAAACAATCAAATTAGTCTTTTAAAATAGATCCTTCAATAAACATTTAAAAGAATATGGAGAAACAAAAGGTAAGATACATCAATAAATAAAATTACAAAATTGTAATCATTCATGGTAAGAAAAAAATATGTATGCATCTGGATAAGGATTAGAAGGCAACATTTAAAAAATGAAAAGAAGTCATTAATTTTTTTCTTCAAGCTCTTGGTATATTTTCAACAATATAATTTCATATGATTTGAATTGTTTTACCAGGAGCAGAACTTTAGTGAAACCAATCATTCATACTTTCACTGACATGAGAACTGAACTAATCACCTTGGTCTTATATTACGGGTAGTCACCTAAGCATTTAGAAGAGCTTGCATAGGTTAAAGGAGTACAGTGTTTTTAAGTTTGGGGGTTAAATGGACAGAGTCTGGAGTGTAGTTGCTCCTGGAATAGGTAGTCTTCTATGGAGGGGAGTTTTCAATGCCCTCCTTTTGCTAGTTGATACCACAACTGTAACAGCTCCAGATGTGGTGAAAGTGATGAGAAATCTCAGGGGAGCTGTCCACAGACTACCAGGCAGTTCCATAACATTTTGAACTATTTTCTAGATTCACCAACCGAGAGCATAAGGGTGTATGTGAACACGGAAAGGTAATTATTAGGATTCTGAAGATGCATTTATGTGTATATGTATATTACATATATATGTTTATACATATTATATATATATATATAGTTTATTACTGAGAGAAGTTTTAGACAATATTTTGTTTCTTATCTGGCCAACCTTTTGTAGACTTTATGACCATCTATATATACTAGCGTTTCAACACTATTCCCCCATTAAATCCCCTCCTATATTTTCTAAGCCTAAAGTGACACTTCCTCCCTCTTAACATTCTCCAAGCCTACCCTAAATTCAAGGTCCAGGTCAATACCACTTTATCCAGGAAGCCTTCCTTGTATCCCACCTACAGATAATCTTTAATCCCCATATCACTGTAATTTCTTATATGTACATTATGATTGTTTCACACATTCCTCATCTTCCCTACTGGATCATAAGCAACCTAAAGGCAAGATTTAAGTCAGATTTACCTCTACATCTCTCTAATCCCATCTGGGGCCTAGGAGTGTGTTTTGAACAGAAAGACACTGTGTCAATGCAGGAAATGAGATATTTGCAAACTATTTTCTAGGCACCATTAGCCTTGTGAAATATTCCTTCAAAAATGTGTTCCTTGGTCGAGTAAGTTTCATAAAAGCTGTATAATCTGTTCGTGATGAATATTAAAATTACTGAGAAGTCTAATAATAAAGAAACTTATTTTATTCCATTCAACTATGCATTGGCCACAGAATCCTACTCTTTGTTTATCTTTTTATATACACCATGCCAAACTCTATTGGTGCTTCACTCATATTCCCTAAGCCCTCCTGGAGATCACCTGTGGATGTTTCCTTACAAGCCAGTGGCTTCCTGCATCTCTCTGCCCGAAAGCATTATCTGGTCATTGGAGCGTATTTCACCAGGAAGTCCCAGGAAGCTGATATCCTCGGGAGTAACCCATGAAAGGGAGTAACAACTCCCTCTTCCCTCAGGACAATTCATTATTTAGAATGATGCTGCTGATAAAATTTAAGTAGCTAAAGATTGAACAGGAGTGTGGCTGGAAATGACCTAATTATATTTTCCTGAGGGTAAACAGACAATTCAGATTATATCACAAAAACAGTTCTTATGCCAATACCTATCCAAATATTACCTTTATCCCTTATCATTGCAAGCCTCTTATTTTTTTTAACCTACCTCTCTCCTAAAGGTAACAAGAATAGCTAGCATGAAACATGAGCAAATCAAATGGAATTATAATCAAACTTAATTGTATTAAGATCTTTGAAAATTTTTCAACCCATCTAAATTTTTACAATTCTTGGGACTTTTAAAACCATGGAACATAGTTCTAATCCCAGTTACTAGCTGTGTCATCTATTGAGATCCATCTTTTTTTTTTTTTTTTTTTTTTGAGACAGAGTCTCACTCTGTTGCCCAGACTGGAGTGCAGTGGCGCCATTTCGGCTCACCACAAGTTCCACCTCCTGGGTTCACGCCATTCTCCTGCCTCAGTCTCCTGAGTAGCTGGGACTACAGGTGCTCGCCACCACGCCCCACTAATTTTTTGTATTTTTTAGTAGGGATGGGGTTTCACCGTGTTAGCCAGGATGGTCTCCATCTCCTGACCTAAATACAGCATCTTCATCAGAAAACTTTCCTTGATCCACGCCCCCCACCTCAACCATATGTGATCTCCACCTTCTTTAAATCCTTATAACTCTTTATGCTGATGTGAATGTGCTTAGCTTACTTTATGTCTCTTACTCAAATGTCTGCCAGTTGAGATTAGGAACTTTGACATGTGCCATTGCATATGTTCTACCATGTCTGTTAGATAAGAGCTACCCAACAAGTATCTGTTGAAATGCTAAATCTTGGAAACACCAATTAGGCTTTGTAGAAGTTGAATAAGAAAAAAAAAAAAAAAAAATGTTTTAACATATTCCTGTCGGCCTTTTCCTACTAATCTGAAGACAGAAATAATTGGAAATTTTAAATGAATATTTGTTTCTGTAATTAAGATAGCCCTATGAAAAATTCTAAAATATGTGAAGCTTTTCCTGCTCTTTTCTGTATCTTCTCAACCCAGGTCCTCAATACCCCCAGATTTTCTTTGCTGCTTAAGATACCATATTATGCATCTTCCTCGGCTAAACAGCCCCTTAAGATTCTAATATTTTCCTATTTCACTATTAAAACTGATCTGTCCTATATTCATTTCTTTTAGCATCCTGATTTATAATAGCGACAATGTTTCTTTTGCCAAGAAAAGGACGGGGAGGTTAATGTGTTAGCTAACTACAGTATCATTCTTCACTGATAATGTCTCTTATAAAAAATATTTAAATATCATCCCTTATAAAGGTACTTGGACAAGATAATCAGGTACTGTGATTGTCCATATGGGAATATCTAGACAGATAAATCTGTCCATGTACCTTAAAATCACACCAATTCAGGTATAAGGTGGTCATGCACATTATACACTGTCTAACTACAAACTGAATAGCATTCCCTGAGTTGTGCAGTGTACAACTTGCACAACCACACTCAGTAGCCCTTCACCAATTGAGTAGCTGCTCCATTGTCCTGAGTGTTAAGAGGCCCTCCCCACACTTTTTGTCCTCCAATCCCTAATTTCCAGTTCACTTAACTTCAACTCGAGAGAAATAAGTGCTTATACATACTAAATACTTGGTCAATTTGCATTTTTTCTGAAAGTAAATGAATTCAAGAAGCCCATATTTGATATTCTGTAGAAAAAATAAAAGTGCATAATTTTCCCCAGATGCAATGGTATAATATGGATGAAAGACAGGTTTTCTGAAACTTGCTTTGAATAAAATTCTTCTATTTATCTTAACTTAGCTAAAATCCTTTCATTTTTCTTCATGTGTATACAGTCTACAAAGAAATTTTGATCTCTGAAATTTCTTCAAGGCCTTCTTTAGACCTTAATGTCATTTATTAGTATTTTCTAGAATAGTTATAACTATACCATTTGAAATCCTATTAGTGAGGGTGTCAGCGGTGCACTTGGCCTTTAAGAAGAACTTAATATTCAGCCTGATGAATGTGAATTTAGGAACTGAACTCATTTCTTGCGCACATGGGGTCTAAAACCTCTCACCACTATAGCTGTGCCCAGCTCGTGTTTAAGTAGGCAAAAAACTCCAACTAAAAATCTGCCTTCTCCTATTTCTCTCCCACCTAGATTTAATTCTCTACAGCCTATCTGAGTTACAAATGAAAGTTTTAAATTCTAAGCACTGAAAGATATTTGGACTCCAGCATGCTCTTTTCCAATGCATTGCAACCAAGGAATCCCATTTAATTCCAAGCCAGTGAAATAAAAAGCTACATTGATTAAAACTCCTGAGGTTCAGATCAACTTTTAAGGAGGCACTGAATCTTTTTAACATCTGCTTCCTTACCAGCAAAGGTAATACATCTTTAAATAATTTGTAAGTGTGTTAGAACTGCCACACAGTTATTGAGAGCTCTCCTTTGGTAAATAGGGGCTGCAGGCTTCATATTTCAGACAGCTGTCACCCATTAAATATTTTAATATTGAGGGGAATTAACTTTCATATCAATAGCAATGATGAAAAAAATTATCTTTGTAGCCAGGACAGACGACGTCAGTGCATAACTTGTCATTTTCTAATTCAGCTGCTTCCATTTGATTTGGAATTAGAACTAGACCTCAGAAACCGGAGCCACGGCATCCTCACACAAAAGCTGTTTCAAATTATGTGCAGCAAGTTTTTAAGCACATTAGCAACTAGAACAAGCTGTCCTCATGCTAACTGGCCTTGCTTTGTTCTTGATGGTGGAAAATCTCGCTTTAACTGCCCTCTAATTTGTTGCAGAACGCTACTGCACCAGCAGCTGCCTTGGCACAGGATTAAACACACACAAAAAATTATTTTTCCACACAAATTATTAACAGTGCCAAAAGCCACAAAATCCTTTTTTGAAAAAAAAAAAAAATCTTTTTTTTCTCCTCAACCCCTTTATTTTCTCTCCCCTATAACACAACCTGCAATGAATTACACGTCAGTGGGGTCTTTTGAGATACCCCCTCCCCAACTTTCAGTATAAACATACAGAGAGGGTACTTCATTCTGTTTTTGATAAAACACAAAAGATTCAAAAATAGGGCAGAAGGAAACTTTCAACCGCACAGATAAGTATGTCAATGAATGAGGACTCCTGAGGGGCTATACACAGAACTGCTGGGAAACCTACTTGCCTAGTACCTCGTACGCTTGCTCACAAACTACAGGAGGAAATACGTAAAGTAAGCCTCCCTCTGTTCTAATCTTGGTCTGATTACAGCTGTTTCTGTGAAGCTGTTAAACATCTTGCCAAGGGGAAGAATCTGCTTGATTGCTGCTTCAGAGGACAATTTATTAATGACGTCTGCAAATAATTGTTGAGAAGACAACTGTGCCTTTCTTCATCGTCTTTCTCATTCAGCAGGCTTGCCACAGCGTTTTATTTACATTTGTTAGAGAATATACCATGAGGACCTTTGAGGTCAATGCATACCTGTGTTCTGACTCTGAGGAAGGCTTAAAAGCAATACTTATAATTTTCAAACAAAAAAAAAAATGGAAGAAAGTGGCTGTTTCTCCTTCTTTCAAACAAGATCACTGCCTTTTTTACTGAGAGGTAAGAGTACTTTGGGGATCTATGTATCACAGGATATCTCTTCATTGAGACCCCTGCCATCTTCTCATAACCCTTTTGAGAAGGACTCTGACATCTGACTAGCAGAAATGAAATCCATCAGGTGCCTTCAGTGCCATCTGGAAAAGAGGCTCTCCATGGAGTGAAGAGTAAAAACAGCCTGGGAGAGAAGTGAAGTTGATGACTTAGCTCTCAAGAAGCACCTTCCTCATTGATTCTCAGTTCCCATCACTCTCCCGGCAAAGACTGGCCCTGTAGCATTCTTGCACAAAGTTTGCTTCCTCTCACTAAGGAAACGCTGGGAACAGAATGGGGTGGTGGTAGAGGTGGTCCGTACAAAGTGCTGCGCAGTTTTACTCTTTAAATTTAAGAAACTGAAAGACAGGAATCCAAAAGAGTCTCCAAAAGAACTGGCCACCATGAAAATTTCCTGATTCAGGTTCAAAGCTACTTTCTGGCCTTCTCCTGCTCCCAGATGTGCCTCTCTCTTTAATTGTGCTGTCTTTTTGCATTCTTAATACTCACTCTCTTGATCAGTTATGTCGACTCTCGAAAATGGTTGGATGCAACGCTTTGAAAAAAGCATGCATTCAAAGCTTCTTTTATTAAAAATTTCATTAAGGGATTTGCAACCTTCTCCTTTGCTTTCTGCTCCAGCTTCTCTCTGAGCTGAAAGTCAGAACATTCCCCCCAGAGGCATTCACTGAAAATTCATCACACATCATCAGTTATTAAGCACATGACTCTCTGGGATTCAGGAAATAAACAGCCAAGAATTCTGAGCCACCCGTTTGTACCTTAAATTCATGAGGTCAAGCAAAGTGTCTGAAATTTTGAATCAAATCAAAGTCTTCTAAATGTAAAGGATATAAACAGAAAATTCACCATTTTACACAAATGCATTATAATAAGGGTCTGTTGTCTGATTTTCTAGTCAACCACATATGCCAGGAAAAGGAAGAAACTAGGATTTTTCCTATCAATAAATGACCGTTTCAGTTCTATCCAGGTGTATGTATGTTGCTTCTGAGTTACTTCTAATACACGTATTAAGTAGCAATTCTATATTTTTGTATTGTCTAAATTTACATTCATGGAAGACAGTGTTTAATGTTTATTAACTGTGTTTTCCTTACAAATTTTTTAGCTATGCTGTTTACCCACTAAAAAATGAGAACATAAAATATCTGGTACTCATGTAAGAAAGTCTTAAATTCAGGCCGGGCGCAGTGGCTCAAGCCTGTAATCCCAGCACTTTGGGAAGCCGAGACGGGTGGATCACGAGGTCAGGAGATCGAGACCATCCTGGCTAACACAGTGAAACCCCGTCTCTACTAAAAAATACAAAAAACTAGCCGGGCGAGGTGGCGGGCACCTGTAGTCCCAGCTACTTGGGAGGCTGAGGCAGGAGAATGGCATAAACCCGGGAGGCAGAGCTTGCAGTGAGCTGAGATCCAGCCACTGCACTCCAGCCTGGGCAACAGAGAGAGACTCCGTCTCAAAAAAAAGAAAGTCTTAAATTCCTACTGGCTTCTTGTTCCCCATCTGTGTCTCCCCCTCATCACGTTTTGTACATAATAGACATCATTTTACCTAGTAGAAGATGACCAGACACCATAGTGCTGGGCATTTCTCCCCTTCCAGATACCATTTCACCTCATGATTCTCAGTCAGACTATAGAACCATGGTTCTCAGAGTATAGCCCCTAAGCCAGCAACCTTAGCATCCCAGGAAACTTGCTAGAACTGCAGATTCTCAGACTCCAAGCTAGACCTTCTGAATCAGAAACTCTGGGAGTGGGGTCCAGCGATCTGTGTTTTAAGAGGCTCTCCAGATGATCTTTGTGTTTGAGAATCTCTAATCAAACCAACATGCCCTCAGCATGACCCACTGGAAGAGTAAGGCACTTTCATACTTTCCATTGTCATGTCTTCTGCTGGTCACTGGTTTCCTCAGCTCCCCACTGGGGAAACCCCACTTGGGTAAGTCCTCCAAAAGTTAGACCTCATATTCCAAAAAATACCTTCCTCTGTGCTCTCCATCAAAGTCTCTATCTCCATAGTAAGCTTTTCCAACCAGAGGGAGAAATAATGTATCCCAAAGAAATAAATGTCCAATGGTAGCATTATGATTCCTACAATAGGCATATGGGAAAGGGGAACATGTTATAAGGGATACCTCAGTGACCAATAAATCATATAAATAATCACAATATGGCTATATGGGAGGCCTCAGCAATTGTGACAGGCCCAGGTGTACTAACTTTTGATGACAGACCACTTATACTTACTTAAACTCTCTGAAGATCAGTTTCCTCATCAACAAAATGGGGCTGAGAACATTTTCTTTTGTGGAATATTTGTGAGAATTAATGATTACTTCCCCCCTAAAAGCATCTAGAATTGTGCCTCGCACAGCGGAGTTGCTCAATAAGCAGAAAACCTATCAGTATAATGGAAAAAAGGCAACTTTGGAGTCAAGGTAACATGAGCTCTAGTTCCTGGGATGACTCTAGGGAAATTAAAAGGCCTCTCTGAGCCACAGTTTCCTACTCTGTTAAGTGGGGATAATAGCAATTTCTACCATACTATTAATTGTACAAGGTTATCAAAAGGCTTGGATTAAACAACCCTAGACTATATAAATTATGTGACACAAAAATAGAAGCTCATCTTTTTCATTCTTATGCATGTAGGATGGGGAGGGAAAGTGATGACGAGTAAAGACTATATACTTGGAACAAAACTGACCTGCATTATGACCTGGTTATATTTTACTAGCTGTGAAGCCTCGGACAAGTTCTTTAATTACATTGAGCTCCAGCTTCAGTATTTAATGACATTGAAAAGTTACTCCTGAGTAGTAGCCGGGGCGGAGCAAGATGGCCAAATAGGAACAGCTCCAGTCTCCAACTCCCAGCGCGAGCGACACAGAAGACCGGTGATTTCTGCATTTTCAACTGAGGTACTGGGGTCATCTCTCTAGGGAGTGCCGGACAATTGGTGCTGGTCAGCTGCTGCAGCCTGACCAGTGAGAGCTGAAGCAGGGAGAGGCATCGCCTCACCTGGAAGCGCAAGGGGGAAAGAAATCCGTTTTCCTAGCCAGGGGAACTGAGACACACAACACCTGGAAAATCGGGTAACTCCCACCCCAATACTGCGCTTTAAGGAAACAGGCACACCAGGAGAATATATCCCACACCTGGCCGGGAGGGTCCCACGCCCACGGAGCCTCCCTCACTGCTAACACAGCAGTCTGCAGCGATCGATCCGCAAGGCAGCAGCAAGGCTGGGGGAGGGGCGCCCGCCATTGCTGAGGCTTAAGTAGGTAAACAAAGCCGCTGGGAAGCTCGAACTGGGTGGAGCTCACAGCAGCTCAAGGAAACCTGCCTGTCTCTGTAGACTCTACCTCTGCGGACAGCCCACAGCTGAGGTCCAATAGGGAAAGCAGCGGGGGCCGGTGCAGACGCGAACGACTCTGTCTGACAGCTTTGGGGAGAGCCGTGGATCTCCTAACGCGGAGGTTGAAATCTGAGAACGGACAGACTGCCTGCTCAGGTGGGTCCCTGACCCCTGAGTAGCCTAGCTGGGAGACATCCCCCACTAGGGGCAGTCTGACACCCCACACCTCACAGGGTGGAGTCACCCCTGAGAGGAAACTTCCAAAGAAAGAATCAGACAGGTACACTCGCTGTTCAGCAATATTCTATCTTCGGCAACCTCTGCTGCTGATACCCAGGCAAACAGGGTCTGGAGTGGACCTCAAGCAATCTCCAACAGACCACAGACAGTCCTTCTGACTGTCAGACGGAAAACTATCAAACAGGAAGGACACCTATACCAAAACCCCATCAGTACGTCACCATCATCAAAGACCAGAGACAGATAAAACCACAAAGATGGGGAAGAAGCAGGGCAGAAAAGCTGGAAATTCAAAAAATAAGAGCGCATCTCCCCCTGCAAAGGAGCACAGCCCATTGCCAGCAACGGATCAAAGCTGGTCAGAGAATGACTTTGACGAAATGAGAGAAGAAGGCTTCAGTCCATCAAACCTCTCAGAGGTAAAGGAGGAATTACGTACCCAGCGCAAAGAAACTAAAAATCTTGAAAAAAAAAGTGGAAGAATTGACAGCTAGACTAATTAATGCAGAGAAGATCATAAACGAAATGACAGAGATGAAAACCATGACACGAGAAATACGTGACAAATGCACAAGCTTCAGTAACCGACTCGATCAACTGGAAGAAAGAGTATCAGCGATTGAGGATCAAATGAACGAAATGAAGCGAGAAGAGAAACCAAAAGAAAAAAGAAGAAAAAGAAATGAACAAAGCCTGCAAGAAGTATGGGATTATGTAAAAAGACCAAATCTACGTCTGATTGGAGTGCCTGAAAGTGAGGGGGAAAATGGAACCAAGTTGGAAAACACTCTTCAGGGTATCATCCAGGAGAACTTCCCCACCTAGTAGGGCAGGCCAACATTCAAATTCAGGAAATACAGAGAACGCCACAAAGATAGTCCTCCAGAAGAGCAACTCCAAGACACATAATTGCCAGATTCACCAAAGTTGAAATGAAGGAAAAAATCTTAAGGGCAGCCAGAGAGAAAGGTCGGGTTACCCACAAAGGGAAGCCCATCAGAATAACAGCAGACCTCTCAGCAGAAACTCTACAAGCCAGAAGAGAGTGGGGGCCAATATTCAACGTTCTTAAAGAAAAGAATTTTCAACCCAGAATTCATATCCAGCCAAACTAAGCTTCATCAGTGAAGGAGAAATAAAATCCTTTACAGATAAGCAAATGCTTAGAGATTTTGTCACCACCAGGCCTGCCTTACAAGAGACCCTGAAGGAAGCCCTAAACATGGAAAGGAACAACCGGTACCAGCCATTGCAAAAACATGCCAAAATGTAAAGACCATCGAGGATAGGAAGAAACTGCATCAACTAACGAGCAAAATAACCAGTTAATATCATAATGACAGGATCAAGTTCACACATAACAATATTAACCTTAAATGTCAATGGACTAAATGCTCCAATTAAAAGACACAGACTGGCAAACTGGATCAAGAGTCAAGACCCATCAGTCTGCTGTATTCAGGAGACCCATCTCACATGCAGAGACATACATAGGCTCAAAATAAAGGGATGGAGGAAGATCTACCAAGCAAATGGAGAACAAAAAAAAGCAGGGGTTGCAATCCTAGTCTCTGATAAAACAGACTTTAAACCATCAAAGATCAAAAGAGACAAAGAAGGCCATTACATCATGGTAAAGGGATCAATTCAACAGGAAGAGCTAACTCTCCTAATATATATGCACCCAATACAGGAGCACCCAGATTCATAAAGCAAGTCCTTAGAGACCTACAAAGAGACTTAGACTCCCATACAATAATAATGGGAGACTTCAACACTCCACTGTCAACATTAGACAGATCAACGAGACAGAAAGTTAACAAGGATATCCAGGAATTGAACTCATCTCTGCACCAAGCGGACCTAATAGACATCTATAGAACTCTCCACCCCAAATCAACAGAATATACATTCTTCTCAGCACCACATCGCACTTATTCCAAAATTGACCACATAATTGGAAGTAAAGCACTCAGCAAATGTACAAGAACAGAAATTATAACAAACTGTCTCTCAGACCACAGTGCAATCAAACTAGAACTCAGGACTAAGAAACTCAATCAAAACCGCTCAACTACATGGAAACTGAACAACCTGCTCCTGAATGACTACTGGGTACATAACGAAATGAAAGCAGAAATAAAGATGTTCTTTGAAACCAATGAGAACAAAGATACAACATACCAGAATCTCTGGGACACATTTAAAGCAGTGTGTAGAGGGAAATTGATAACACTAAATGCCCACAAGAGAAAGCAGGAAAGATCTAAAATTGACACTCTAACATCACAATTAAAAGAACTAGAGAGGCAAGAGCAAACACATTCAAAAGCTAGCAGAAGGCAAGAAATAACTAAGATCAGAGCAGAACTGAAGGAGATAGAGACACAAAAAACCCTCCAAAAAATCAATGAATCCAGGAGTTGGTTTTTTGAAAAGATCAACAAAATTGACAGACCGCTAGCTAGACTAATAAAGAAGAAAGAGAGAGGAATCAAATAGACGCAATAAAAAATGATAAAGGGGATATCACCACCGACCCCACAGAAATACAAACAACCATCAGAGAATACTATAAATTCCTCTATGCAAATCAACTAGAAAATCTACAAGAAATGGATAATTTCCTG
This sequence comes from Trachypithecus francoisi, assembly GCF_009764315.1. NCBI lineage: Eukaryota > Metazoa > Chordata > Mammalia > Primates > Cercopithecidae > Trachypithecus > Trachypithecus francoisi. Next base: position 15,548,981 of record NW_022681461.1, read on the forward strand.
GACACTTACACTCTCCCAAGACTAAACCAGGAAGAAGTTGAATCCCTGAATAGACCAATAGCAGGCTCTGAAATTGAGGCAACAATAATAGCCTACCCACCAAAAAAAGTCCAGGACCAGATGGATTCACAGCTGAATTCTACCAGAGGTACAAGGAGGAGCTGGTACCATTCCTTCTGAAACTATTCCAATCAATAGAAAAAGAGGGAATCCTCCCTAACTCATTTTATGAGGCCAACATCATCCTGATACCAAAGCCTGGCAGAGACACAACAAAAAAAGAAAATTTTAGACCAATATCCCTGATGAACATCGATGCAAAAATCCTCAATAAAATACTGGCAAACCGGATTCAGCAGCACATCAAAAAGCTTATCCACCATGATCAAGTGGGCTTCATCCCTGGGATGCAAGGCTGGTTCAACATTCGCAAATCAATAAACGTAATCCAGCATATACACAGAACCAAAGACAAGAACCACATGATTATCTCAATAGATGCAGAAAAGGCTTTTGACAAAATTCAACAGCCCTTTATGCTAAAAACGCTCAATAAATTCGGTATTGATGGAACGTACCTCAAAATAATAAGAGCTATTTATGACAAACCCACAGCTAATATCATACTGAATGGGCAAAAACTGGAAAAATTCCCTTTGAAAACTGGCACAAGACAGGGATGCCCTCTCTCACCACTCCTATTCAACATAGTGTTGGAAGTTCTGGCTAGGGCAATCAGGCAAGAGAAAGAAATCAAGGGTATCCAGTTAGGAAAAGAAGAAGTCAAATTGTCCCTGTTTGCAGATGACATGATGGTATATTTAGAAAACCCCATCGTCTCAGCCCAAAATCTCCTTAAGCTGATAAGCAACTTCAGCAAAGTCTCAGGATACAAAGTTAATGTGCAAAAATCACAAGCATTCTTATACACCAGTAACAGACAAGCAGAGAGCCAAATCAGGACTTCCATTCACAATTGCTTCAAAGAGAATCAAATACCTAGGAATCCAGCTTACAAGGGATGTAAAGGACCTCTTCAAGGAGAACTACAAACCACTGCTCAGTGAAATCAAAGAGGACACAAACAAATGGAAGAACATACCATGCTCATGGATAGGAAGAATCAATATCGTGAAAATGGCCATACTGCCCAAGGTGATTTATAGATTCAATGCCATCCCCATCAAGCTACCAATGACTTTCTTCACAGAATTGGAAAAAACGGCTTTAAAGTTCATACGGAACCAAAAAAGAGCCCGCATTGCCAAGACAATCCTAAGTCAAAAGGACAAAGCTGGAGGCGTCACGCTACCTGACTTCAAACTATACTACAAGGCTACAGTAACCAAAACAGCATGGTACTGGTACCACAACAGAGATATAGACCAATGGAACAGAACAGAGTCCTCAGAAATAATACCACACATCTACAGCCATCTGATCTTTGACAAACCTGAGAGAAACAAGAAATGGGGAAAGGATTCCCTATTTAATAAATGGTGCTGGGAAAATTGGCTAGCCATAAGTAGAAAGCTGAAACTGGATCCTTTCCTTACCCCTTATACGAAAATTAATTCAAGATGGATTAGAGACTTAAATGTTAGACCTAATACCATAAAAACCCTAGAAGAAAATCTAGGTAGTACCATTCAGGACATAGGCATGGGCAAGGACTTCATGTCTAAAACACCAAAAGCAACGGCAGCAAAAGCAAAAATTGACACATGGGATCTAATTAAACTAAAGAGCTTTTGCACAGCAAAAGAAACTACCATCAGAGTGAACAGGCAACCTACAGAATGGGAGAAAATTTTTGCAACCTACTCATCTGACAAAGGGCTAATATCCAGAATCTACAAAGAACTCAAACAAATATACAAGAAAAAAACAAACAACCCCATCGAAAAGTGGGGAAAGGATATGAACAGACATTTCTCAAAGGAAGACATCCATACAGCCAACAGACACATGAAAAAATGCTCATCATCACTTGCCATCAGAGAAATGCAAATCAAAACCACAATGAGATACCATCTCACACCAGTTAGAATGGCAATCATTAAGAAGGCAGGAAACAACAGGTGTTGGAGAGGATGTGGAGAAATAGGAACACTTTTACACTGTTGGTGGGATTGTAAACTAGTTCAACCATTATGGAAAACAGTATGGCGATTCCTCAAGGATCTAGAACTAGATGTACCATATGACCCAGCCATCCCACTACTGGGTATATACCCAAAGGATTATAAATTACTCTACTACAAAGACACATGCACACGTATGTTTATTGCGGCACTATTCACAATAGCAAAGACTTGGAATCAACCCAAATGTCCATCAGTGACAGACTGGATTAAGAAAATGTGGCACATATACACCATGGAATACTATGCAGCCATCAAAAAGGATGAGTTTGTGTCCTTTGTAGGGACATGGATGCAGCTGGAAACCATCATTCTTAGCAAACTATCACAAGAAGAGAAACCAAACACCGCATGTTCTCACTCATAGGTGGGAACTGAACAATGAGATCACTTGGACTCGGGAAGGGGAACATCACACACTGGGGCCTGTCATGGGGAGGGGGGAGGAGGGAGGGATTGCATTGGGGAGTTATACATGATATAAACGTCATGCACATGTACCCTAGAACTTAAAGTATAATTAAAAAAAAAAAAAAGTTACTCCTACGTTTCAAGGTTGTTGCGAGGTTTAAATGCAGTAATGAATATGAGGAAAGACATTAACATGGTGATTGGCTTAGAGTAGGCCTCCATATCAGTGGTTTTTGTTACTACTACCACTAATTATTATTATTGTCATTGTTGTTATTAGATGGTGGCTATTTGTTGATGGGGCTGATCTATCAAAGCCTAGAGGTAGTAGCTAGGTAGATGGCTATAAAAGACAGTTATAAAACCTTCTTTGTTCTCTATTCAGTTTCCATTTGAGAGAGCAAATTTTGTTGTCTGTATAAAGTACACACATAACGTTTAATAACTTTTATTTAAAACTCATAATTTTGCAGTGGCCTTCTCAAGGAACTTTCTCGTATCCTTTATGATACATAAGGGAACTAAAAGGTCAGAGAAGTTAAGCCACTTGCTTCTCTTTTACCCACAAGCCCTGGCACAACAGACTAAGTTACCCTCTTTGGCCCTCTGCCTTTTAGAAATAAACCTTGTAGAAAAGGAGGAAAAAAACTATACATGCTCCACTCGTAGGCCTACCTCTGCCTTCCTCCAACTCACCTACCCCAAGTACACTAAAGGATCCAATTTAATAAATATTTTTTAAGTACCTGCTATGTGACCAATACTATTCTAGGCACTGATTAGAACAAGTATATGTGTTGGTTCAAACCTGAATTCTTATACCTGCCAGTCATCCTTCCACACTCAGAATATCCTGAAGTTTGTCAGCTGACACTGCCAAGTCTTTGCCAGTTGCCTCAAGTCAGGAATAACACTTAGGAACTTGATCTTAATTGTTCTTGTAGTGGCCAGGTGACCAGGTCAGTGTCATCCATCTGGGAGTTACGTTAATTTTCTTACCTATGGAGTTCTCATAGTCCTCGAAGATTAAGTTTGACTCTCAATTCTCCCACAAAGAATAATGTTTTTCTCTTAGGACCAAGAATCAGACTTTTCAGCATTATGAGTTTTTGTTACCAACTGAATGTCCAACCAAGACATTCAATTCTGCCACTGCATCCTCATTCAGTGGGTGTACACGCATTTTACATCAACTCTCTCATTCTCGTCTTGGTTCCCAGACTCTATGTCTCCAGTTGCTATGGGAGGTTGGGAATAATTCAAGAATTAAAGTTTGGAATGAGGACTGCCCCAGAGACTGTTCTTCTCAAATAAAATTTAAGTCTGAGGTCTAAAACTCCATGGATTACAGAGATCAGGCAGATAATGTAAATATATAAATCCATTTATGTGTAACACAGAAGGGAGAGATGAGATCTGTGGTTAAATGGAGAAATCATGCAAATTCCAATTTAAAAAGAGAAACCTGGGCAGGCTACCAAGTCAGAGCCCCTGCATCCCTTTAAGGACAGGACAGAGGTTTCTCAGGCTTTGTAGCCCCAGCACTTAGCATAGTACCTGTACTTAGTAGGTGCCTGAATCAACGAACGGATGAAATAGCAAAGAAGTGAGTGGGTAAATGAACCAAAGTGGAAGAGCTGAAAAAGTCACCTTAGATTGTACCTTCACAATATGAGAGGCAGTAAACCTCACTCATTTGAACTTTCTCTGTTCCCCAAACTATCTCTGACACATTTCAAACTTATAATAATCCTAAAATTCATTTGCCTAGGGGATTTTATTGTTATTAGTACTTTATTATAGATAAACACACAGGTCATCAACAGATAGATGATAGATATTAATATTAGGTTTTTCTTTAAAACAATTCAGAGTACTGTATAATACATTTTGAAAGTTCAATATCAACTCCTCTAACGTAACCATAAGCCCCATAAAGTGAAAACAAAGGAGAAAATGAGTGATATTTGGAAGCCCACATAGCAGAAAAGTAGGAGCGGAAAACATATAAGTAACTTAAGAGTCATGGGCTCACATTATGGATCAAGTTGTTTCAGTCCAAGTCATCTTCAGACATCTGCAAACCTTCATTCTTCTCAGGCAGTGGGGATGGAAGAAGATAGTGAGAACAAGGTTTGGCCATTAAGGATAAAGAGATGCAAATACTTCAGGACTATTAAACTCCCTCTTATACTGCTGCTATACTAATCCTTCGGATGGCAATCCAAGAAAAAGGATATTATTTTGCATTCCACAAGGCCCTATTGAGGATTCAGTATCTGGAGATGGTGGCATGTGACTTTAGGGCCTTCTCCCAATCCTACAGGGACAGGTCAAGCTATAAGAAAGCTACCAGAATCCAGGTTCTCATGAGCCAATCCTATTCCTTAGCTTCATTTTGCTCTTTCTTTTTTTTTTTTTTTGGAGACGGAGTCTGGTTCTGTTGCCCAGGCTGGAGTGCAGTAGCACAGTCTCTCCGCCTCCCAGATTCACACTATTCTCCTGCCTCAGCCTCCTGAGTAGCTGGCACCACAGGCACACACCACCACGCCTGACTAATTTTTGGTATTTTTAGTAGAGACAGGGTTTCACCGTGTTAGCCAGGATGGTCTGCATCTCCTGACGTCGTGATCCACCTGCCTCGGCCTCCCAAAGTGCTGGGATTACAGGCATGAGCCACCGCGCCCAACCTGCATTTTCTCTTCTTTCTCTGTTCTTCCAGTCTCATCTGCTGCCTGCTGCCTCCTGACCTGGGCTGCAGCAGACCAGCGTCACCAGCTCCTGAACTGTTGCCTTTCCCCTAGTTTACCACCCATTTCCATGTTGGTGGCACTGAGTTCTCAGTGACTTGTTAATGATCTGATTTCAGGATTTGAAAACACATTTGGACTTGGACTGAAACAACTCCATCCAGAATAATCCTTGCATCTCAGCCAGGCGTGATGGCTCATGCCTGTAATCCCAGCACTTTGGGAGGCTGAGGTGGGTGGATCACAAGGTCAGCAGATCGAGACCATCCTGGATAAATTTATTAGTTCCTATGGTAGCTGTTAAAAACAACAACAACAAACTTGGTGACCTAAAACACTAGAAAGGTATTCTCTCACAGTTCTGGATGCCAGAAGTCCAAAATCAGTATCACTGTGCCAAAATCAAGATGGTAGCAGGGCCACTCTCCATCCAGAGGCTCTATGTAGGGGAGAAAACATTCCTTGCCTCTTCCAGCTTCTGATGGCTGCTGGCACTCATTAACTTGTGACTAAATTACCGAAATCTGCTTCCGTGGTCACATTGCCTCATTATCTTCCTCCTTTGTTGGTATAGTGTTCCTCTGCCTCTCTCTTATGAAGACACTTGTGATGGCATTTAGGGCCCACCAGCTGGTCCAAAATAATCCTTGCATCTCAGCCGGGCGCGATAGCTCATGCCTGTAATCCCAGCACTTTGGGAGGCCGAGGTGGGCAGATCACGAGGTCAGGAGATCGAGACCATCCTGGCTAAAATGATGAAACCCCGTCTCTACTGAAAATACAAAAAAAACTAGCTAGGCGTGGTGGCGGGCGCCTGTAGTCCCAGCTACTCGGGAGGCTGAGGCAGGAGAATGGCGTGAACCCAGGAGGCAGAGCTTGCAGTGAGCCAAGATCGCACCTCTGCACTCCAGCCTGGGCGACAGAGCAAGACTCCATCCCAAAAAAAAAAAAAAAAAAAATTCCTTGCATCTCAAATTCCTTAACTTAATCACACCTGCAAAGACCCTTTTCCAACTAAGCTATCATTTTTATAGCTTCCACAGTCTAGGAAGCAGATATCCTTTGGAGGGCCATTTTGTAGCCTACTACATGGACCTTCTCACACAATCTGGTCCCATGAGCAGCCTTAACACCAAATCAAGAGTACTGTTCTCGGAAGAATTAGGGTGCTATTCCATTTGAAAGCCTATAGCTAAATGCCACAGTTATCCTGGATGGTAAAGTATATTAACGTAAGATGTTTCCAATTATAAAGGTCTATCTTGTTTAATACCTATTTCTTCTTTGTCTATATTTTCACAGATGCTTGAAGCAATAGCAATCTATATTATTTTCCTTAGTTCAAAAGTCCATACTTTTCCCATTCACCTTTTCTGATCTGGCATCCAAAATAGGGCTGGGTAAGAAACTAATAGAGTCTAATGGCGCATTCCCAAATCTGGCATTGTTACCACTCCTGAAGTCAGCCTCTATAACTCATAGAAGATATGATGTACCTGGCTGCCACCATTTTCCCTCTAAAGATTTAGACATGATGCCAGATAGGCCCAGATGGTCTCATATCACTCTTAAGAAAGCAAACTCCACTCAGCTTTTCTAGAGATGAAGACAGAGTGACTACTCTGCCTTCCATCCTGAGAAAGCCCTCTTAGGGAGACCCATGCTGTGTTCATGTTTGTTCAGGTGGCTTGATATTTGCCACAAGACATTCTTTCCCAAGCAGCCTCAAAAGACAACCTCCTACTTCTGTAAAATATGTGGATTGAGTTTCTTTGAATGAAAAGGCATAGCATATTCAACCCACTTAGAGGAACTCCTAAGCCTTCCAATGTGGGGAAATTGTGTGTTACCCAAACCAGCCAAAGGATGCCACTCAAGCATAACCAGGAAAGTGGTTTCCCACTTGAATCCAACTACGATTTGGGCTCTTTAGGGGATTGATTTATGCTTCCCTCAACCACAAAACTTAGGATAGAAGTTTCTTTTGCCAAGAAACAAAGAACATGTTCTGTATTCTTTATCAGCTCTCATAAGAGTTTTCCAATTCTCCTCATGCTGTGCTGAGAAAGAAAATAAAAATTATCCATGGCTTTGTAAAAATCTATTGCTTTTGGGAAATGTTCTTTTCTGACCAATATGAAAATCTCAGTCTCAGACTAGAAAGAGGAAAATTCAAGTGATATGTTTTTCTAATCCTACGATTTTAAGAAACAATGAGACATTCATGCTGTAGAAATTGTTAAATTTGTTCAAAATCCAAAAATAGTCTTACAAAAGCCTACAACCCTTTACAGATGTGCTGGGACCCACACTTCAAAGAGTTTGTTAATGAAGGACTAAAATGCCCAAATCCTTTAAGTAAAAGGATGGAATTTTATTTACATAGAGAATACCTCCCTTTTTTTCTTTTTGGCAGTATTTCAGGCCAATATTATGTTGGAGATTGAGCCCAGCAAGCTATAAATGAAGCTGAGCATGCATGTGGTTAGCTGTCTGCTAAAGAGCTCATCATCAAAACAACAAAGCTTATCCCCTTTGAAATGAGGGGACAACTGTTCTTTCTGCTGCTTCCACACTTGTTTCTGTATCAGGATAATAAAAAAGTATAGTCATGTGTCATTTAGCAGTGAGGGTACATTCTGGGCAATGTGTTATGATGCAATATTGTCCTCTTATGAACACCATAGAGTATACTTACATAAACATAGAGGCTATAGCCTACAACACACCTGGGTTGTATGGTACAGCCTATTATTCCTAGGCTACAAACCTGTACAGCATGTTACTACACTGGATACTACAGGCAACTGTAACCCAGTGATAAATATTTGTGTATCTAAACTGACCTAAACATAGAAAAGGTACAGTAAAGATACAGTAAAAAAAATTAAAAGAATGCTACACTTATACAGAGCACTTGCCATGAACCAAGCTTGCAGGACTAGAAGTTGCTCTGGGTGTATCAACAAGTGAATAAATGTGAAGGTCTGGGTGAGTAAATACGAAATCTAGTAAATGTTACTGTACATTACTTGGGACTGTATAAACACACACTATAAAGTTATAAAGAAATATTTTTCTTTCTTCAATAATAAATTAATCTTAGTTGACTGTAACTCTTTTGCTTTGTAACTTTTTAATTATTTTAACTTTTTGACTCTTTTGTAATAACACTTAGCTTAAAACACAAACATTGTACAGCTGTATAAAAATATTTTCTTTATATCCTCATTCTATAAGCTTTTTTCTCCTTTTAAAATGTTTAATTTTTTTTTTTAACTTTTTAAACTTTTTTGTTAAAAACAAAGACACAAACACAAACACTAGCCTAGGCCCAAACTGGGTCAGGATCATCAATGTCACTGTGTTCCACTTCCACACCTTGTCCCACTGGAAGGTTTTCAGGGGAAATAATATGCATAGAGCTGTCATATCCTATAATAACAATGCCATCTTATGGAATACTTCCTGAAGGACCTGCCTGAGGCTATTTTACAAGTTAACTTTTTTTAATAAGTAGAAGTACACTCTAAACAAAAGCATGGTCTAGTAAATACATAAACCAGTAACATAGTCGTTTATTATCATGGTCAAGTATTATGTACTGTACATAACTGTAGGTGCTAATCTTTTATGTAACTGGCAGTGTGGCAGATTTGTTTACACCACCATCACCACAAACATATAAGTAATGTGTTTTGCTATGATATTTCAATGGCTTACAACATCACTGCAATAAAATTTTTCCAACTCCATTATAATCTTATGGGACCACCATTGTACATGCAGTACGCTATTGACCAAAATATCATCATGCAGCACATGATTGTAATCAAAAAGTCCAGAAATACTTGCCATTAGGCCATTTGAGGAGCTATTGGGGAAAATTTTCCAGGTTTTCAAGAATTGGTCAGATCTTAGACTTTTTCTTTGTTCTTTGACTCTGACAAGATTGGAGTTCTGGTTTATTGGCTGATGGCTTTAATTTTGACCTCAAGTAAGCCTCATTCAAACACTGCCTTTATTGTTTTCAGAGCACCCACTTTCCTTATATTTGAAAAAATGCGTGCACGTGTGCATATGTATGTATTTCACTGCAGTTCTTTTCCTTTAGGATATTGTGCTAAAAGGAAAGAGATGATCACGTGACGTCTGGGGAACATTTGCTTCTTTGCTTCTAATTCTCCTGATACTCAACAGTGTGCTATTTATGCTCTACTAGAAATGAAGGCTTTTTAGCATTCTGCATGCATCGTACTGTATCCTCCTTATGACTTCAGCTTCCCCGAAATGCAACTCCTTACCTTAAAAAAATAATAATAATTCAAGATTCAGCTTAGATGTTCAGCTAATCCTCGCTCCCCCATTCACTGTCACAGACTGAGTTAGATTTCTCTCCTCTGTGCTACCATGGAAATCTCCATCACTCTAACCCCAAACTTCCTGCACTATATACACCTGCATGTTGACTTGTTTGGCTTCCTCATTAAAGAGAATCATATCTCCAGTGCCTGGCAAAAAGTAGATAATAAATGCCCATTCGTAAGAATTTGTGAACGTTAAAAACTTAAGAATGATTTACCTTTGTCAGTTGAATGTCTTTGTAGACCACTTAGTTTAAAAAAAAAAAAAAAAAAAACACTTCTTTTTCCTAGGCTAAGCCAGAGTCATGGGAAGAAAAATATTTCATCTCGAGTTATAGACTGAGCTTTTCCTATAGCTAAAATGCCCTGAATGTTGATTTCTACACACAGTGCCTCTGGCACTTCTGAAAGAAACATTGTTCTTAAAGAGACTGAAGGGATTTAGACTTTCAGTGAACCACGATGCAGGCTGCCTCGGCTGGACTGTTGAGTCTATTTGCCTGACACCAGAGTCCAGTCCCCAGAATAAAGCAGATTAAAAGAAAATTAACCCTCATAATTGCTTCCCAAACAGATTTTATTGTCCACATGGGATTATACACAGGATGGCCAAGTTTCCCATAACCATAACCAATGGTCCTGAACTCTCCATCCTGGGCTTATGAGCACAAGTCAAGAATCCAAATCCCTTTTCTCTCAAGGGCTAATCCTTTTCAATGAGATGTTCACAGCCCTATGTTATTAATGTAGATTTAAAGAAAATAAAAAATGAAAAAATCACATTCTCAAGGAATTCAAGGTTGCATGACTAAGAAGGGAACTCAAGATTTTCATGCATAACTGAAGGTCCTGCCAGGTGTAGAATGTGTGCACATCGCTTATACCAATGGACATCTTAGATAAAGGAGATCATCTGGATTTACATTTAATAAAATGATCTTTCAGGGCACTAAAGCTACGACATGAGAAGCTATCATTGAGCTTTCAAAAGCCTACAATGGCCTGATTTAAAATCAAATGAAAAATTTCATTTCAGATCAGATTGGTAAAAATCTGGATACAGGCCAGAAAAAAAGTAGCAAAACTTAAACGTATGAGCAGAAGTACTTAATCATGAAGTGGAGGACCAGAAGGAATGTTAAAAGTCATTTACCTCTTCCTGTAGCCTCCAGTCCAACTCACTTTAACTCCCTCCGAGAGGTGAACGTGTAGACCAGCAGCTCCCAGACAAGAACCACCCTCCTCTAGGTGGTGGGGCTCAGTTTCTAAAACAGGTTCAGGAATCCACAAGAGCAGCAAATATTGGCTAGGGCTAAAAAACAGTCTGTCTTATACAAACACAAAATACTTTGTAACTATACTTAGATACTGACTTTAAAAGATGACTGATTTCCTAGCAGTTTTTCTTCCTCAGTGGTTTCTCAAGAAACAGACACTAAAAAGCAACACCACACTCAAGGCGACAAATGATATGTGAATTTCTTTAAAGTTAATTTTTTATAGAAGAGTAAGATCCATCCATGTAAACGTCTAGGGCATTAAAATATTAGAAATCATTGTTCTATACATTTTTATCAACAATCCAGGAAACATTTGCACATTCTCCATATTTAGTTTATTCCAAAGGTTTAACTTTTCTTGTGAGAAGGACTTCAAAAAGTCTGTCTAGAAGCTGAAGGCCATTATCCTAAGTGAATTAATGCAGGAACAGAAAATCAAATGCTGCATGTTGTCAGTGACAAGTGAGAGCGAAACACGGAGAACACGTGGCACAAAGAAGGAAACACCACACACCAGGGCCTACTTGAGGCTGTCGGGTGGGTGGAGGGTGAGAGCTGAAAAACTACCTATCGAGTTATGCTGATTATCTGGGTCACACAATTATCTGTACACCAACCCTGCCCCCAACACATAGTTTACCCATGTAACAAACCTGCACATATACTCTTTGAACCTAAAATAAAAGTTGGAAAGTAATAAACAAAAGTCTATCGAGGCAGGGTGCAGTGGCTCATGCCTGTAATCCCAGCACTTTGGGAGGCCGAGGTGGGCGGATCACAACATCTGGAGATCAAGACCATCCTGGCTAACACGGTGAAACCCCATCTCTACTAAAAATACAAAGAATTAGCCAGGCGAGGTGGGAGCACTTGTAGTCCCAGCTACTCGGGAGACTGAGGCAGGAGAATGGCATGAACTCGCGAGGCGGAGCTTGCAGTGAGCCAAGATGGCACCACTGCACTCCAGCCTGGGTGACAGAGCGAGACTCTGTCTCAAAAAAAAATAAAAATAAAAATAAAATTTAAAAAGTCTATCTGAATCCTTCCTGCCACAATTTTACCTGGTCCTAATTTATTATTCTTCCTTTCTTAAACTGCAGGATGATTACCAAAGCTTCTCATGTAGTCAATGACTATTAACTTAGCCTCTATTCCAAGCTCCTCTTCTTGAGGCTAAAAAACTCAAATCTGACAGTTATATCTCAACATTTACATTGCTGTTCTCCAAAAAGCACGGTCCAATGGAACCTTCTGAAGTGATGAAAATATTCTGTTTCTGTGTTGTCCAATAGGATAGCAGCTAGCCACATGTGAATACTAAGCACTTAAATTATGGCCAGTGAGACTGAGGAATTGAATTTTGAATTTAAATTTAATTTAATAAATTAAATTTAAAATAAATTTAACTTTAATTAATTTACATTCAAATTTAAATATAAACACATGGCTAGTGGCTACCGTATTGGACAATGTAGCTCTGGACATTATCCTTTTCCTAACCATCTTATTTAATTATAGTATCCCCAAATGCAGAAAATAGCTCAATAAGAACCTAATTGATTTCATACACTGTATTATTTAATTTTACACATAGCACCATGGTGCCAATGAGGCCAATGACATAAATTTAATGGCTATGGGGACATAATAGCTTTACAAAGAAAGATAACTAAAATACAAACATAACCTAGTCTAATATAACAAGGCCTACACAAAAGAATGCAGCTCATAAAAAAATTGTGTATGTTCTTGGAAAACAGTATATCCAAAGACCTCAGAAGTTCACCTTTCTAGGCAAAGACCTGCTTATTCCATCAATTGTATCTTAAATTATCTTAATTTGGTAACCCTCAGTATGTGATGTTTGATTCTTAGCTCCTTTTTTCTTATATACTTAAACAAAAACACAAAGAATTTATTTGATTGATACTGAGATTCTTTTTCCTGCTTTAAGATAATTTGTCTTAATGGGTCCCCACTGAGTTGCCCAAAGACTGACTGCTGTGGAGTTTCATTCAAATAATAAATATTCTTATATTGACACTGAAGCATTACAAATAGTGTTGTCAACTAGGTATGAACCCACTTAACAGTAATCTAATTTAAATCATGTTTTTCCAGAAATGCAGATACAGGAACAAATCTCTCTGTGAATTTGTATTAATACAACTTACATCCAGCACTGTTCCAGGTGCTGATCCCCAATCTAAAATAACTTATACATTTCACACAAATAATCGGGAAGATGAGGAGGTCTCTCTTGTTTATCTCTTTTTCATATAATTACTCTATATTCCCTAAATTTATATTGATGAATCTTGTGGAATCTCTAAGTTCGTGAGCCAAATTTCATCATGTGATAATTAATACCTGATCTTCTTAGTACTTCTAGTTTACTGAAATTCTATTGGTATAGCCGGCTCTGATATACCTGTAAATTATTTCCAGCCTCACCTGAGGGTATTATTATCACTCAATGTTAAATAAGCTTGTGATTGATTTTGTATTGTTTTCCTTAACATAAAAATTATTGTATTGAATAATAATCACAAAATATATTTTAGATATAAATTTTGTAGACTAATAATAACTAACATTTTCCCAGCACCTTGAACTGTTCCAGTACTTTAAACAGTTCGCAAGATCTCACTTGACTTCAAATTATCCCAAGTGCTCTCATGGTCAATTTGCACATTACAAAACTACAGCTTATAAAGATGACTGACTAGACACAGCCAGGAAACACCTCTCCCACTGAGAGAAACCAAAATGTTGAGTAAACCATCATACTTCAAACAGATCTTTTGAGACAAAATGCTGAAAGTCAATAGGAAGGTGATGTAGACCTTGAGATCAAAGAGGGAGGAAGCTAGGAAGCCTGCATGACATCACTAAGCACCAGGACCAGCTCTTGATCCCTAACAGGTACTAAGGAAGGGAAGAGTAAAATAGCTCCAGGACGCAACACTCCTGCCACAGATCTCTGGGGTCCTAGCTGCAAGAGATCCTACAACCTGAAAAGACATTTGAATTGGCACAGGGAACTGCTGGAGAATAGGCAGAGGCAAAGCTTGAACCTCCATGGAGTCCAGAAGGTTTAACACGCAGCTGGGGCAAAATGCAACTATATGTGCCTATCCCCAAGGCTCTCCATCTTGCTTTGAGTAACTGTAGCCCCTGCTGATTGCTGGATCAGGAGAAACCAGGGCTGCCTTTACACAGGTCTGGAGAGCATCCGACCTGTGTGCCCCCTTGTCAGCTGGCCCCTCCCAAAGCCCTGCCTGGGCACTCCTACAAGAGGGTGCACACAGCACAGCTTCCACTACCCTGAGTGTTTTGCCGGTGGCTTGGGAGCAATTCAGTGCCTCCAGCACAGGTGGTACTCAACCCTCGGGGGCCAGAGGACAAAGTCAAAGGTCGGTTCGAATGCCCCAGGTTTCAAGCACACTGCCCATGGGTATCCAGCTGAAATGTGTGACCTCAGCCTAAGCAGGGAAGGAACCCCCACTCTCAGAACACTGAGAAGAGTGAGGTGTGGGTTTATGTGCCAGCACAAAAGCTTGGTGTCCCTCCCTCCACAAGATGGATATAGCCTGTTGGGCAGTGTAGCTGCTACCTGAGGGAGCCCTCTGGCCTTGACCAGCCCAGAGATCTGGGCCCAGAAGGTTTGGGACAAAACTAGCTGATCAGGCCTACTCCTGGGACAGACAGCAGAAGGAGTCCCAGCTGGGCGAGCTGAGCTAAGTGGTTCCTGTAACTGTATTCTGGGCAAAAACCCCAGGCTGTAAGCGCCACACCAGCTGCACACCATTGGCCCCACCACCCTGCCCACCCTATGGGCATCACCAGACCACCCACAGACATACCCCACAACATCCTCTGACTCTGCCAAGCTCAGATGACCAGAATCCTGGGGAGCTGCAAGTCTTCTGGTGGCCTAACCTTCAGCTCAGGCCTCCCTTAAGGCAGGGGAGAGTGCAGTCAACCAGGAGCCCTTTGGGGTTCAGGAAATGCAGGCATAGCACAAGCGATTGGAGGCAGCTTCTCCAAGACCTGGGAATAAACTTGGTAAAGGGGTAATCCCCACTCCCCCCATTTCCCACTTCCCAGAGCATTACTGTGAATGCACAGAAATACAAAGGGCACACGGTTAAAAACCTATCTGCCAGCTCTTACTCTTTTTTTTTTTTTTTTGAGACGGAGTCTTGCTCTTTAGCCCGGGCTGGAGTGCAGTGGCCGGATCCCAGCTCACTGCAAGCTCCGCCTCCCGGGTTTTACGCCATTCTCCTGCCTCAGCCTCCGGAGTAGCTGGGACCACAGGCGCCCGCCACCTCGCCCGGCTAGTTTTTTGTATTTTTAGTAGAGACGGGGTTTCACCCTGTTAGCCAGGATAGTCTCGATCTCCTGACCTCGTGATCCGCCCGTCTCGGCCTCCCAAAGTGCTGGGATTACAGGCTTGAGCCACCGCGCCCGGCCCCAGCTCTTACTCTTAAGGGACATCTACCAGATCACAGCCTGAATTACACCACCAAACAAAAATAAATTCCTACAGCATGCATCGACTGTGAAACCCAATGCAGGAAACTAGCCACAACTAAGGAACCTATACAGAGCCTTAACCCTCTGAAAGCACTCAGAAATGAAGCCAGTTAACTATACACAATATGCACCACAGTCAAACCCTCAAGGGAAAAAATAATAGAAAAACAAAAAGCCCCATCCAAATGACAGCAACTTCAAAAAGATAAAGAAATGTCAGCCCCCTAAGATGAAAAGAAACCAGTACAAGAACTCTAGCAATTCAAAAAGTCAAAATGTTTCCTTACCTCCAAAAGATCACATTAGCTCCCAGCACTGGATCCTAACCAGACTGAAATGTCCAAAAGGGCAGATATTGACTTTAGAATCTGGATGACAAAGAAGCTCAATAAGATTCAAGAGAAAGTTAAAACCAAATTCAAAAAAGTAAGTAAAATGATTCAAGGGTTAAAACATAACATGGCCATTTTAAGGAAGAACAAAACTGAATTTCTGGAATTAAAAATTCACCACAGAAATTTCAAAATACAGTTGTAAGCCTTAACAACTGACTAGACCAAGCTGAGGAAAAAATTACAGAGCTCAAAGACTGATGCTTCAGATCAACTGGGTCAGCCAAAATAAAGAAAAAATAATTTTTTTTTTTTTTTTGAGACGGAGTCTCTCTCTGTCGCCCAGGCTGGAGTGCAGTGGCATGATCTGGGCTCACTGCAAGCTCCGCCTCCCAGGTTCACGCCATTCTCCTGCCTCAGCCTCCCGACTAGCTGGGACTACAGGCGCCCGCCACCGCACCTGGCTAATTTTTTGTATTTTTAGTAGAGACGGGGTTTCACCGTGGTCTCGATCTCCTGACCTTGTGATCCGCCCACCTCGGCCTCCCAAAGTGCTGGGATTACAGGCATGAGCCACCACGCCTGGCAGAAAAAATAATTTTTTACATGAACAAAACCTCTGAGAAATATGTCATTATGTAAAGAAACTAAAGCTACAACTCGTTGGTATTGCTGAGAGAGGAGACAGAATAAACAACCTGGAAAACATATTTGAGGATGTAGTCCATAAAACTTTCCCAAATCTTGCTAGAGAGGTAAGCATGCAAATTCAAGAAATTCAGAGAACCCCTGTGAGGTTAATTACTATACAAAATGACCATCCTCAAGACATATAGTCATCAACACTCCAAAGTCGACACAAAAGAAAAAATCTTAGTAGCTAGAGGAAAGCGTCAAATCAATTACAAAGAGAACTCCGTCAGGCTAACAGCAGACTTCTCAGCAGAAACCTCATAAACAGGAAGAGATCAGGGCCTATTTTTAGCATCCTTAAAGAAAAGAAATTCCAACCAAGAATTTCATATCCTGCCAAGTTAAGCTTCTTAAGCAAAGGAGAAATCAGATCTTTTCCAGACAAGCAAACAGTGAAAGAATCCATTACTACTAGACTAGTCATACAAGAAATTCTTCGAGGGAGTTCTAAACATTAAAACAGAATTATACCTGCTACCATGAAAGCACACATAAGTACATAGCCCAAAGTCTGTAAAAGCAGCTACACAAGACTATAAAGCAACCCGCTAACAACATCACAACAGGATCAAAACCTCATATATCAATATTCACCTTTAATGTAAACACTCTAAACACTCCATTTAAAAAGCACAGAGTGGGCTGGGTGCAGTGGCTCACTCCTGTAATCCCAGCACTTTGGGAGGCCGAGGTGGGTGGATCATTAGTTCAGGAGTTCAAGACCAGTCTGGCCAAGATAGTGAAACCCCATCTCTACTAAAAATACAAAAAATTAGCCAGGTGTAGTGGCAGGCACCTGTAATCCCAGCTACTTGGGAGGCTGAGGCAGGAGAATCACTTGAACTCAGAGGGCAGAGGTTGCAGTGAGCCGAGATTGCGCCACTGCACTCCAGCCTGGGCGACAGAGTGAGACACCATCTCAAAAAAAAAAAAAAAAAAAGCACAGAGTGGCAAGGTGGATAACAAAATAATACCCAGCCATCTGCTAACTTCAAGAGAACCACCTCACATGTAACAACACTATAGGCTCAAAGTAAAGGAATGGAGAAAGAGCTATCACACAAATGGAATACAAAAAGAAGCAGGAGTTGCTATTCTTATATTACATAAAACAGACTTTAAACCAGCAATGGTAAAAAAGGTCAAAGAAAGGCATTACATAACAATAAAAGTTCAATTAAATGAGAAGACTTAACTATTTTAAATATACATGACCCCATCACTGAAGCACCAGATTCATGAAACAAGTATTTCTAGACCTATAAAAAGAAACAGCCACACAATAACAGTGGGGGACTTCAACAACTCATTGATACCATCAGACAGATCATCGAGGCAGAAAATTAACAAAGATTTCTAGACTCAAATTCAAAACTTGACCAACTGGACCCACAGATATCTACAGAATTACTCCAACAAACAACCACAGAATATACATTCTTCTTATCTGTACATGTAACGTATTCTAAGATTGCCCAGATGCTCAGCCATAAAGCAAGTATCAGTAAATTCAAAAAAACTGAAATCATACAAAGAATACTCTTGGACCACAGTGGAATAAAAATAGAAATCAATATCAAGATCTCAAAACTACTCAATTATATGAAATAAAACAATTTGTTACTGAATGATGTTTGGGTAAACAACAAAATTAAGGCAGAAATCAAAAAATTCTTTTAAATAAAAATGGAAACAGAGACACAACATACCAAATCTCTGGGATAGAGCAAAAACAGTGTTAACGTGTCCAGAGCTGGTTCCTTCCAGTGGGTTCTTGGTCTTGCTAACTTCAAGAATGAAGCCGCAGACCTTTGCAGTGAGTGTTACAGCTCTTAAAGATGGCACAGACCCA
Organism: Trachypithecus francoisi; assembly: GCF_009764315.1. NCBI lineage: Eukaryota > Metazoa > Chordata > Mammalia > Primates > Cercopithecidae > Trachypithecus > Trachypithecus francoisi. The sequence continues at coordinate 15,567,346 of NW_022681461.1, forward strand.
AAGAGTGAGCAGCAGCAAGATTTATTGTGAAGAGCAAAAGAATAAAGCTTCCACAGTGGAAGGAGACCAGAGCAGGTTGCTGCTGCAGCTGGGATGGCCAGCTTTTATTCCCTTATTTGTCCCTGCCCACATCCTGCTGATTGGTCCATTTTACAGAGTGCTGATTGGTCCATTTTACAGAGTGCTTATTGGTGCATTTACAATCCTTTAGCTGGACACAGAGCGCTGACTGGTGCGTTTTTACAGAGTGCTGATGGGTGCATTTACATTCCTTTAGCTAGACACAGAGCGCTGATTGGTGCATTTTTACAGAGTGCTGATTGGTGCATTTACAATCCTTTAGCTAGACAGAAAAGTTCTCCAAGTCCCCACTCGACCCAGGAAGTCCAGCTGGCTTCACCTCTCATTAAGAGGAGTTAATAGTGCTAAATGCCTACATCAAGAAAGAAAGACTCAAATTAACTATCTAACATCACACTTAGAAGAACTAGAAAAACAAGAATAAAGTAACCCCAAAGCTAACAGAAGAAAAGAAAGAACTAAAATCAGAGCAGAACTGCATAAAATTGAGACCCAAATATCCACAAAAAGGACCAACAAAGCTAAAAGTTAGTTCTGTGAAAGGATAAGCAATAGCAACAGCCTGCTAGCTAGATTAACAAAGGAAAAAAAGAGAACCAAGTAAGCACAATCAGAAACAGCAAGGGTGACATCACAACCAATCCCACAGAAATACAGAAGATCCTCAGAGACTATTATGAACACTTCTATGCATACAAACTAGAAAATGTAGAAGAAATGCATAAATTCCTAGAAACACGCAATCTCCCCAGATTGAGTCAGGAAAAAATTGAAACCCTGAAGAGACCAATATCAAGTTCCTAAATTGAATCAGTAATAAAAATCCAACCAACCAAAAAATCTTGGACGAGATGGATTCACAGTCGAATTCTACCAGACATACAAAGAAGAGCTGGTACCAATGCTAGTAAAACTATTCAAAAACATCGAGGAAGAGGGACTCCTCCCTAACTCATCCTAGGAAGCCAGCATCATCCTGATGCAAAATATGGCAAACACATGATGAAAAAAGAAAACTACAGGCCAGTATCCCTGATGAACATAAATGCAAAAATCCTCAACAAAATACTAGCAAACCAAATCCAGCAGCAAATCAAAAAGTTAATTCATCATGATCAAGCAGGTTTTATTCTTGCAATGTAAGAATGGTTCAACATATGCAAATCAATAAACGTGATTCACTACATAAACACAATTAGAAGCAAAAACCATATGATCATCTCAATAAATGCAGAAAATGCTTTTCATAAAATCTAACATCTCTTTATGATAAAAACCCTCAAAAAACCTGGCATCAAAAGAACATACCTTAAAAGACGAAAAGCTATGACAAATTCACAGGCAACATCATACTGAGAGGTGACAATGTGCTAGCAGCCCTCACTCTCAGTGCCTCCTCTCCCTCGACGTCCACTTTGGCGGTGCTTGAGGAGCCCTTCAGCCCACCACAGCACTGTGGGAGCTTCTCTCTGGGCTGGTTGAGGCCAGAGCCGCCTCCCTCTGCTTGCGGGGGAGGTGTGGAGGGAGAGGCACGGGCAGGAACTGGGGCCGAGCTGCAGTGCTGACCGGCCAGTGCGAGTTCCGGTAGGCGCGGGCGTGGGCTCGGGCTCGGCGGGCCGGCACACAGAGCACACAGAGCGCCCCGGCGGGGGCCCCCGGCCCAGGGCAGTGAGGTGCTTAGCACCTGGGCCAGCAGCTCCGGACCTGCAGCCGGCCAAGTCTGAGCTCCCCTGCTGCATGGGCTCCCCCCGCAGCCGGAGCCTCCCTGATGGGTGCTGTCCCCTCCTCCATGGCGCCTGGTCCCATCTACAGCCCAAGGGCTGAGGAGTGCAAGTGCAGCTCGGGACTGGTGGGCAGCTCCGCCTGCACAGGGATGCAGGATGCACTGGGTGAAGCCAGCTGGTCTCCTGAGCCAGATGGGGACTTGGAGAACTTTTATGTCTAGCTAGAGGATCGTAAATACACCAATCAGCACTCTGTGTCTAGCTCAGGGTTTCTAAATACACCAATCAGTATTCTGTGTCTAGCTCAAGGTTTGTAAACACACCAATCAGCACTCTGTGTCTAGCTCAACACACTGTCAAAAAAGACCAATCAGCTCTCTGTAAAATAGACCAAGCAGCTCTCTGTAAAATATCTAATCAGCAGGATGTGGGTGGGGTCAGATAAGGGAATAAAAGCCAGAGCCAGCAGTGGCAACCTGCTGGGGTCACCTTCCACGCTGTGAAAGCTTTGTTCTTTTGCTCTTTGCAATATATCTTGCTGCTGCCCACTCTTTGGGTCCACGCTGCCTTTATGAGCTGTAACCCTCACCACGAAGGTCTGCAGCTTGACTCTTGAAGCCAACGAGACCATGAACACATTGGGAAGAACGAACAACTCCAGACGTGCTGCCTTTAAGAGCTGTAACACTCACCACGAAGGTCTGCAGCTTCACTCCCAACAGCAAGACCACGAACCCACCAGAAGGAAGAAGCTCCAGACACATCTCAATGTCTGAAGGAACAAACTCTGGACACACCATCTTTAAGAACTGTAACACTCACAGCGAGGGTCTGTGGCTTCATTCTTGAAGTCAGTGAGACCAAGAACCCACCAAGTTCGGACACAACACTGCATTGGAAAAAGCCAGAAACATTTCCCTTAAGAACAGAACAAGATGGGGATGCCCACTCTCATCACAGACACAGAGACCAATGGAACAGACTAGAGAACCCAGGAATAAAGCTGCACTCCTACAGCCATCTGATCTTTGACAAAGTCAACAGTAACAAGCAATGAGGAAATGGCCCCCTATTTGATAAGTGGTGTGAGGATAGTTGGCTATCCATATGCAGAAGAATAAAACTGGACCCTTCCACCATATTAAAAAACTGATTCAAGATGGATTAAAAATGTATAAGACCTCAAACTATAAGAATCCCAGAAGAAAACCTAGGAAACACTATTCTGGACATTGGTCTTGAGAAAGAATTGATGACTAAGTCCTCAAAAGCAATTGTAACAAAACCAAAAAATGACAAGTAGGACCTAATTAAACTGAAGAGCTTCTGTACAGCAAAAGAAACTATCAACAGAGTAAACAGACTATCTACAGAATAGGAGAAAATATTTGCAAACTATGCATTCAATGAAGGTCTAATATCTGGAATCTATAAGGAACTTAAACAAATCAACAAGCAAAAAAAAACAAATAACCCCATTAAAAAGTGGGCAAAAGACACAGACACTTCTCAAAAGAAGACATAAAAGCAGCCAAAACAAAAATATGAAAAAATACTTAACATCATTAATCATCAGAGAAATGCAAATCAAAACCACAATGAGATGCCATCTCACACCAGTCAGAATGGCTATTATTAAAAAGTCAAAAAATAATAGATGTTGGTGAGGCTGCAGATAAAAGGGAAAACGTATGCACTGTTGGTGGGAATGTAAATTAGTTCAGCCACTGTGGAAAGCAGTTTGGAGATTTCTCAAAGAACTTAAAACAGAACTACCATTCGACCCAGAAATCTCATTCCAAAAGAAAAGAAATCATTCTACCAAAAAAACACCTGCACTTGTATGTTCCTCACAGCACTATTCACAATAGCAAACACATGGAATCAATGTAGGCACCCATCAACAGTGGACTGGATGATGAAAATGGGTACGTATACACCATGTAATACTACACAGCCATAAAAAAGAATGAAATCATGTCCTTTGCAGCAACATGGATGCAGCTGGAGGCCATTATCCTAAGTAAAATAAGGCAGAAACAGAAAACCAAATACTGCATGTTCTCATTTATAAGTGAGAGCTAAACACTGGATACTCACGGACATAAAGATGGGAACAATAGATACTGGGGACTACTGGAGAGGGGGAGGGAGGCAGAGGGGATAAGTGTTGAAAGATTAACTACTGGGTTCTATACTAACTACCTGGATGACTGCATCATCTGTATCCCAAACCAGCATCATGCAATATACCCATGTAACAAACCCATGAATCTAAAATACATAAATAAAATAAAATAGCCCCTGAATCTAAAATAAAAGTTGAAAAAAACTGTATATAAATAAAAAAGATGTAAAGTGACTTTCTCAAGAGATTACATGTAAATTATGAACTAGAACAATGCTTCCCATGTTGTCTCTAGTGGGTCTCAGTTTACCATAAAATAGGTGACCATGTATACTCTTCTTATAATTGCTAAAAGCATATTACCATATTTAAAGCTCTGAAAAGTCCTGGACTTAAAAAAAATTGTTTAAGTTTCTTAAGTCAACATTCTCCAAACTTATTTGGCTGCAGAATTTTTTATTTTTTAAAATACCATTTATTGTTCTGCCAAATACCCTTTTAAAAATAAAAATATTAAGCTAGGAATATGTCCTTAAAATATCAAAGATGATAGAAATATTAGATGACTGAATAAAAGTTCTCAACGCCAACAAACTTGGAGTGGAAACCTACATGTAATCCCACTTTCTAAATGCCCTCCTTTCTAAATATCCTCAGCTATTGTATTTGTGTTGTGCCTGTGGTAGAGGAATAATGCTAAAATGTTGTTCTACTAATGCTTAACAAGAACTATTAAAAGTATGAATTTGTTTCTAAATATGAAGGCCAAGAATCTAAAATGAAATTGCAATTATGTAAGTGGTATCTACCATCTTGAATACTGATCTGACAGATCCTCTCTACAAGACCACATTCTCAAAGCTCCAGGCCTTCTTTGAGACTAGAAGCTGAGCCTCCCAGGTATTCCTAGAGGGTCTATCGGATGGAGAGCCTTTGCTTCAAGCAGAACCAGTCGACACCTACATCTACTCACTTCCTCCAGGCACTCAGGCATCTTCCTTGCCATTATAAACTTCCCAGGTCAGTTCTGTTAATGTCAGTCCTATTTGTGTTCATAAAAACAGCAAACTCAGACTACCGAAAGTCCTTGGATGATCTCAAGACATGCCACTTCCTAAGTCAGCCCTCTGCCAGGCACAGTTGCTCATGTCTGTAATTCCAACACTTTGGGAGGCAAAGGTGGGATGATCGCTTCAGGCTAGGAGTTTGAGACCAGCCTGGGCAACACGGTGAGTTTTTTGTCTCTACAAAAAACTAAAAAATGGCCGGGCGCGGTGGCTCAAGCCTGTAATCCCAGCACTTTGGGAGGCCGAGACGGGCGGATCACGAGGTCAGGAGATCGAGACCATCCTGGCTAACACGGTGAAACCCCGTCTCTACTAAAAAATACAAAAAACTAGCCGGGCGAGGTGGCGGGCGCCTGTAGTCCCAGCTACTCGGGAGGCTGAGACAGGAGAATGGCATGAACCCTGGAGGCGGAGCTTGCAGTGAGCTGAGAGCCAGCCACTGCACTCCAGCCTGGGCGGCAGAGCAAGACTCCGTCTCAAAAAGAAAAAAAAAAAAAAACTAAAAAATTAGCCAGGTATGGTGGTGCATGCCTGTAGTCCCAGCTACTCGGGAGGCTGAGGCAGGAGGATCTGATGACCTATGAGCTATGTGCTATGATTGCACCACTGCACCCCAGCTGGGCAACAGAGCAAGACCCTGTCTTTAAAACAAATAAACAAAAAAATCCTAAGTCAGCAATTGAGAAAAAAGTGGCAAAGGAGCCACTAAATGGCACATCCTTTCAAGAAAGGTTGTTGAAGCAAAGCAAGGCACAGAACAGTGAGGGTAATGTAGAAGCTGGCACAGAATGCTTGTGCTTAAGGACAGGGATAACTTAAAGCAAGTGACTGTAGCCTCCAATAAGAGAAGCGCTCCAGCCTGGCTCTCCCCTACTTCATTCCAGTTTCAGCTTTTATCACTTCATGAGAACTGTCCCATGGTAGAAGTAAGACCTTTGAATCTGCCAGTAATACTTCATCAGATCTGTCCTCTGCAGTTAGCTAGTGACTTCCTATATCTCACTTTCAGTTTGTGGCCCTTGTACCTTAGCTTAGTTGGCCCTGCATTTGCCTCTACTGCCCTCTCTTCCTGACAGACCTATCTTGTCCTGGGCCTCAGTTTCTCAGCTTTTAGAAACTTTAATCATTCTTTGAGGCCTGGCTCAGTAGCAGTCAGAATTAGTCTTTCCCTCCTCCGTTTCCCTCCCCTGTCTCCATGAGCTCCATTCTTCTATAGAGAGCAAAGTTAAGGGCTGGGCCAGTTGAGGGGTAGCCCAGAGTAACAATCTATAGGAGGGGTTTTCATTGAAATAAAATGGTACCATGGTACCCACATGCAATTCTATAAATAGCTGAAAATATATACATATAAATTGACCTTAAAAATACGAAAATCAGCTGGGCATGGTGGCACACATCTATAATCCCAGTTACTTGGGAGGTTGAGGCACAAGAATCACTTGAACCTGGGAGGCAGAGGTTGCAGTGAGCCAAGATCATGCCACTGCACTCCAGCCTGGGTGACAGAGCAAGACCCTGCCTCAAAAAAAAAAAAAAAAAAAAGATCTTTCTCATCAAAGCTGAGGGTACACTTTAATAGAAAATTAAAATTCAGGCTGGTAATAACCTCTCTCCTGCTAAATAAATGCAGAACAAATATTTTTTAAATATTGTTTTTTAAGGATATCAAATTATCTTTCCCAGCATCTCTGCCTGGTATGATCTGGGCCTGGTTTTGTTACAATCTAACTACAATACAGTAAGTTGCATATCTGCCTTTGTCACTTTGATATTTGTATTCCCCAGAAGTTAGCACAGTGCTTTGCATATGGTAGGTGTTCAATTAAACTATGTTAGGTAAACTAATTGGTAGTCCTCCTTACAACCAACCATAGGCTGTAGTTTAACAGAAATTGGGAAAGAAAGCTGAAAAGCATCGCAATTACACCAAGCTGTTTAATTACCTTAACTCTTCCAGGAAATCTGAAAAAGTAAACAAGCAAATGGAGAGAGAGAAACTAGTTCCCTTTGTAAGGATAACTTGTGCCTGCCTAAGAGACACTGCTATGTGAAAGAAGGAAGGAGAGAGATGTTATTTAGCAGAGTTGATGAAAAGCACAGCGTTTCTCTTCCTCCTAAGTTGAACATTGACTAAATGGTTTCATTATTTGTTTTATAATTTTCTAAACCATTACACACACTCACACCCAATGCCAAATACAAATAATTTCATTAATCCAGTTTTGAGATTTTCCACCAGACTCTTTTATCTCCATTAATGCAGAGTAACTGAAAGTGAATAGCCAACATGGTAAATTAGACTAGAAGTAAATTCACTCATTTGGTTCTTTCCTCTGCCTTTCCTACGCTGTTTTCTGTTGACACCTCATCATCACCATAAGCATATACATACAAACACATACATGCACACGTAGGCATAGGTACCCCAAGTAAAATTATTATATGAAATAAATCACCTTCACTACACAGAAAATTATGTCCCATTTCTTAGATTTCTTATGACACGTTCTTTGGATTCGGTCAGACTACCAGACCTAACTCTATCATTTAATACCCATCTAACCTTTGGCAAGTCACATAACCTCTTCTTTGAGTCTCAGCTTTTCTTCTGGAAAATGGAGTTGATGATGTTCATCTTTTCAGGCTTTCTGGCAGTGTTAACTTGAATAACATAAAAATACCTAGTGCAGTTGCAAAGACACAGTGAGCACTCAGTAAAAGTATCCCCTTTCTTACTGTCTCAATTTTCTCCTAAGAAGTTGGGTCACATGGTCAATGAATTTCTTTTTTTTTTTTTTTTTTTTTTTTTTTGAGATGTAGTCTTGCTCTGTTGCCCAGGCTGGAGTGCAGTGGCGCCATCTGGGCTCACTGCAAGCTCCGCCTCCTGGGTTCACGCCATTTTCCTGCCTCAGCCTCCTGAGTATGGGACTACAGGCACCTGCCACCACGTCTGACTAATTTTTTGTGTGTTTTTAGTAGAGACGGGGTTTCACCGTGTTAGCCAGGATGGTCTCAATCTCCTGACCTTGTGATCCGCCTGCCTTAGCCTCCCAAAGTGCTGGGATTACAGGCCTGAGTCACTGCACCCAGCCAGTCAATGAATTTCTAAAATAACCCACTATAAGTGTGAAATTGTTTGTATGTACTTAACCCCATGCCCATAGTGAGAGGTGACAATGTGCTAACAGCCCTCGCTCTCCGTGCCTCCTTGGCCTCGGCATCCACTCTGGCAGTGCTTGAGGAGACCTTCAGCCTGCCACGGCACTGTGGGAGTCCCTCTCTGGGCTGGCCGAGACTGGAGCCGCCTCCCTCTGCTTGCCAGGAGGTGTGGAGTGAGAGGCAAGGGCAGGAACCAGGGCTGCTCACTGTGCTCCCAGGCCAGCGCGAGTTCCGGCAAGTGTGGGTGGGGGCGCGGGTGGGGGCGCAGGCGGGGGCGCCGGCTCGGCGGGGACCCTGGCTCGGCAGGCCGGCACACTGAGCTGCCGCCAGCACTGCAGGCCCAAGGCAGTGAGGGGCTTAGCACCTGGGCCAGCAGCTGCGATGGGTGCACAGGGTTCCCCAGCAGTGCCAGTCCCCCGTCGCTGTGCTCCAGTTCTCACCGGGCCTCAGCTGCCTCCCCATGGGGCAGGGCTGTCCAAGCACCCGCCTCCACAGTGGGCTCCAGCGTGGAGCACTGCCCCCTGCTCCTTGGCGCCGGGTCCCATTGACCGCCCAAGGGCTGAGGAGTGGAGGTACAGCTTAGGACTGGTAGGCAGCTCTGCCTGCAGCGGTGGTACAGGATCCACTAGGTGAAGCCAGCTGGGCTCCTGAGTCTAGTGGGGACTTGTAGAACCTTTATGTCTAGCTAGGGGATTGTAAATACACCAATCAGCACTCTGTGTCTAGCTCAGGGTTTGTAAATACACCAGTCAGTACTCTGTGTCTAGCTCAAGGTTTATAAATACACCAATTGGTACTCTGTATCTAGCTAACCTAGTGGGGACTTGGAGAACTTTTCTGTCTAGCTCAAGGATTGTAAACGTACCAATCAGTACTCTGTAAAATAGACCAATCAGCGCTCTGTAAAATGGACCAATCAGCAGGATGTGGGTGGGGTCAGATAAGGGAATAAAAGCAGGCTGCTGGAGCCAGCAGTGGCAACCTGCTGCAGTCCCCTTCAACACTGTGGAAGCTTTGCTGTTATGCTCTTTACAATAAATCTTGCTGCTGCTCACTCTTTGGGTCCACCCCGCCTTTATGAGATGTAACACTCACTGCGAGGGTTTGCGGCTTCATTCTTGAAGTCAGCGAGACCAAGAACCCACCAATTCCAGACACAATAGCATTCCCAAGGTTCCTGCTAGCCTACCCTGGGACTCCGTGAAAATTAGGCCTCCTATCCCCCAACCTTCTACCCTCACCAGTGTCCCACTGAACACAGCCCTGGAGGCCTACAACTTGTGGAATGGGGCCAGGCTGAAAGACTGAGTGTTTCTGCACTCTGAATCAGAGTCTTGCCAAACCTTTATCTTCACCTTATCTCCAATGAACATAAGGGTAGTTCTTCAAATCCAATTTCCTAGGAAAGTTGAGGCAAAACTTCCTGAGGATTTCAGAACTTGGAATTGGTTTACAGCACAGGATGGATGATTTGTGTTGCCACGCTAAGTCAGGACCCAAAATATAAATAGCACCAGCTACAAATGAGAAACTTCCCTTCCACCCAGTTCTACTGCTGCATCTATAATGAGGTGACACTGGGCCTTGCATTTCGTTTTCCCGAGTCACAATTTCCTCATCTACGAATACCTGCCCTATTCCTTACCCTCACCAAACATTATGAGGTCCAAGTAAGTTGGTATATGTGAACTTTAAATTAAGTCAATACGAGACAATTTATTATCAATTCCTGCCCCCCTAAATTCATCAGAATCACAGTAACAACCCAGCTGCTTAACAAATGTAAAAGAAGCAAGCAAACAAAACACCGTGACTATTATCAAAATATTTAAGTGTCAATACCCAACCAAGACATTACCTTTTCTGTAAGCCCATCCCTGATTCTTCACACCATGTCACCCTCTTCACAGATGAAATGAACTTGTTCCTCCTGATGTTGCCTCTGCATTTATAGCTACTTCTTTGTTGCACATACCTCAAAGAATTATAGTTAGTTGTTTGCTTGTCTGTCACCCCTGCCAGACTGTGAGATCACTGAGGGCTGGAGCCATATCTGTAACCTAACCCTGACCTGGCTCACTGCCTGGCACATAAATCCTACTGTAGGTATCTTCAGAGATGAAAAGAATGAGGAGCATTCTGACCTGCATTCTTTTCTCAACTGTGCACCTCACTAATGTCAAGCGTGAGCTTGGACAAATTCCTTTTCTTCCGTGAAATGAGGACATCAGACTAAATCAAGTTTACAAACTCCTGCTCCACAGGCCCAATCTAGTCCTTCAGATGTGGTTTTTGGGCTACATAGTTGATGGAGTTAAAAAGAAACCTCAATTATGAACATTTAGAGAGCAGAACATTTCATGTAAAACTTGAATTTTTAGCTTCTGTTTAAAAATGAGATTTCATAGCACTGGTTGTCACTCTCTATAGCAACAATGGATGGAGCTGGCTGGTATGTCCCTTCTAAGACAGGCTAGGAGCCACCCAGTCCACCACAGTTCTCTTGATCCATTTCTATTCTATTGATCCAATAGAAATCACTCATTTCTATTACCTGTCTCTGTCCTTACATGCATTTCATTAGAGTTTCTAAATACATGCTAGCTGTAATAATATCACTCTGGGTCTTTAGAAATCTTCTCCTAAACAGCTAAACACACACATATTTTTTTTTAACTTGCAGACCGGAGGCTCTGAAGCCACCACTCCTATTGCACTACTCACTATCCTCACCCTGGGCTAAAGCCCCTTGCAATTAATGAAAGAAAGGAAAATACATCAAATAGAGGAAAAAACAGGAAGGAGGAGGAGGAGAGGGAGGCTTTAGCTACAAATAGTGCTACTAGAGGTATTATGATATCATGTGTGGAAAATTAGATAGTTATACAGTGCAGATTTTCCATGCAGCAAAGCAATCATTTTTTCTACGATCCTGGAAACACACATAATAGGGGATGTGAAAAACTGGAGGTTAATCAACAGAAATTATTATGGCTTTGGGTGTCACTCCCACTGGTGTTCTCTCCCTCCTGCTCCCCATGGCCCTCTTGCAAGGAGCTGCAACTAGCAATTTGAAATGTACACACCCTCACAGGAGAGATGCCTCATCTGCAGCACATCCACAACCTCCCAAGGCAAAGCTGCCATTACTTCATCTGCAGCATATCCATAACCTCCCAAGGCAAAGCTGCCATTACTTACAGTATAATCAGTGGCACAGCAGGTGCAGAGAGGAGGAGAGAGCTAGGTACATATTACTAAGAAGCCTGATGAGTCCAACATACTGCTCTTCTCTAACAAGTATTGCCCCAGGAAATTTAAAATAGCACATCTGAATGTGCATGGCATACATCTGCTAAACCCATGTGGTGTTTGATTGGACAGATCAACACCAACCTAGCCTGCATTTTCTCTCCAGCTTCCTTCATACTCTGGCTAGATCACTTTGAGCACAGAGTCCAGCATAAGCTCTGTCTTTAGAATGTTTGGTTGGCTTCTTACCAAACTAACTGCATCCCTAAATTCCCAGGTTTTCCCCTTTCCCAAAAGCCTCAAGTTGATAACTGAAAGAAAAAATTATATTCTTTTCCCATACCATCATCTTTTAGACTAGTATTCTTGTCTCATACCATGGTCTTTTAGTCTTGAGACTGGTCCATCAGCTAATGAAGAGCAGAAAAGTCTCACTTTATAAATATTTTTTATTAGTATTTATGCTTTGGAAGTAGATAATTTTAGTAAGAGAAGTCAGTAACAGGCCAGGCACAGTGGCTCACACCTGTAATCCCAGTTACTTAGGAGGCTGAGGCAGGACAGTTGTCTGAACCCGGGAGGCAGAGGTTGCAGTGAGCTGAGATCGTGCCACTGCACTCCAGCCTGGGCAAGAGACTGAGACCCTGCTATACACACACACACCCATACACACACACACACACCAAAAAAAAAAAAAAAAAAAAAAAACCTCAATAACAAGCACAATTAAATTGCAAACTCTTCCACTGTATCCCGAAATATCCAAAGCAATCTATCTAGGTGCAGCTTCCAGTAAGTTTCTCCATCTCATGAACATTGTTCTCAAAGGTGATAGGTCTGGAGAGAGATGAGAATTACAGCAAATCCATTAGCCACATCTGAAAAAGACAGAGTACACTCAAAGTGTACACATTATTGATAATTTATCCACACCTTTTTCTTCTATGTGAAGCATAACACAGGCCCACACTCACAGTGTTGGAGAGAAGCACAGGTCTGGAATTCAAGAATTTTGAATTCTAGTCCTGGCTTCATTAGCTAGAACTGTGACCATCAGTTAACTCCGTAACTTCTCCGGATTTTTCTTCAACTTCAAAATAAAACAGATGAAATAACTTCTAAAGCAGTGCTTCTAAAATTTTAAGATGCAAATGAATCACCTGAAGATCTTGTTAAAATACAAAGATTTAGAATGGACTTGACAACCTGCATTCCTAATGAACTCTCAGGTGATCCTGTTAATGGTCAGCCTCATGCACCATACTCTGAGAGCAAGGTGCTGGAGCACTGTTCACAAACTTGGCTGTGCACTAGCATCACATGAGTAGTTTAAAAATACCAACACCTACGCATGTGCCTCTGTGTGTTTCCCCATGCTTGTTCTATGAGCCTGGCCTTAGGTGCTTCGTGTCTGGGGGTGACCCGAGCTGTCGCCGCCTCCGCATTGGGCAAAACTGCGGACTCTCCGGGTTCGGGAGCCCAACCTGACCCAGTGCAGAGCTTCAATCTGGAAGAAAAAATATAGCCACAGGCAGAAAAAAAAGAAGCAGTTGAGGAAGCAACTGAAGAAACCCAAATGGCAGGTTGGGCACGAGGGTATCAGCCGCCTCATGCAGAACTATGAGAAGATAAATGTAGATGAAATTACAAGATTTTCAGCTTTTTCCTTGTCCAGAAAAAACACTGGAAGGTTTGCAAGAAGTTCAGTACCGTTTGGTAACTGAGATACAAAAGCAGACTACTGGATTGGCTTTGCAAGGTAAAGATGTACTTGGAGCAGCCAAAACTGGATCTGGCAAGACTTTGGCTTTCCTTGTTCAAGTGCTGGAAGCCTTATATCGTCTGCAACGGACCTCAACAGATGGGCTGGGGGTTCTCATAATATCACCTATGAGAAAACTGGCCTATCAGACCTTTGAGGTTCTCCAAAAAGTGGGAAAGAATCATGGCTTCTCAGCTGGTCTCATCATTGGTGCAAAGAATCTGAAACATGAAGCTGAGAGAATCAACAACATAAATATACTTGTGTGCACACCAGGTCAGCTTCTTCAACACATGGATGAAACAGTATCTTTTCACGCTACTGATCTCCAAATGTTAGTTCTTGATGAAGTAGATAGAATCTTGGATATGGGCTTTGCTGATACTGAAAATCTCACCAAGAAACATCAGACTTTACTTTTCTCAGCAACACAAACTAAATCTGTAAAAGACCTTGCACGCTTGAGTTTGAAAAACGCTGAGTATGTCTGGGTTCATGGAAAAGCAAAATATAGCACCCCTGCCACTTTGGAACAGAACTACATAGTCGGCTGGGCGCAGTGGCTCAAGCCTGTAATCCCAGCACTTTGGGAAGCCGAGACAGGCGGATCATGAGGTCAGGAGATCGAGACCATCCTGGCTAACATGGTGAAACCCCGTCTTTACTAAAAAATACAAAAAACTAGCCGGGCGAGGTGGCGGGCGCTTGTAGTCCCAGCTACTCGGGAGGCTGAGGCAGAAGAATGGCGTAAACCCGGGAGGCGGAGCTTGCAGTGAGCTGAGATCCGGCCACTGCACTCCAGTCTGGGCAACAGAGCGAGACTCCATCTCAAAAAAAAAAAAAAAAAAAAAAAAAGAACTACATAGTCTGTGAGCAGCAGCAAAAAATAAGTTGCTGTGTTCCTTTTTGAGAAGCCATCTGAAGAAGAAGAGCATTGTATTTTTTTCCAGTTGCAAAGAGGTCCAATATCTGTACTGAGTGTTTTGCCAGGTACGTCCTGGTATTTCTATCCTTGCCCTCCACGGTTGACAGCAGCAAATGAGAAGAATGGAAGTCTATAATAAGTTTGTCCATAACAGAGCTGCGGTACTCTTTGCTAGTGATATTGTAGCCAGGGGGCCGGATTTCCTGGGTGTGAATTGGACTCCTCAGTTTGATTGTCCTGAGGATGCCAACACATATATTCACAGAGCAGGTAGAACTGCCGGGTACAAAGAAGATGGTGAAATTTTATTAATTTTGCTTGCCTCAGAAAAAAGCTATCGTGCAGCAGCTTCTTCAGAAGAAAGTACCTGTGAAGGAAATCAAAATCAATCCAGAAAAACTTATAGATGTCCAGAAAAAATTGGAATCTGTTTTAGCTCAAGATCACGATTTAAAAGAAACAGCTCAAAGGTGCTTCATCTCCTACACACGATTGATATACCTGATGAAGGATAAAGAAGTATTTGATGTAAGTTATCTATACCTGAACATGCCCTGTCTCTTGGTCTTGCTGTGGCACCATGCATAAGATTTCTTCAGAAAGTGCAGAAACAACCCATCAAAGAATTGGTAATGAACCAAGCTGATGAAGTAATTGAGCCAATGGCTCCCTCCCTCACTGATGACAAAGTGGAAGAATTTAGAGGCTTCTTCAATGAGAAAATGTCCATCCTTCTGAAAGGTGGAAAAAGACTCAAAGGGGCAGAGCACAGACTGGCTAACAATACTAGTGATGAAGAACAGGAAGAAGAGGAAGACGATGAAGAAGAAATGGAAGAGAAACTGGCAGAGGCAAAAGGATCTCAAGCTCCATCTCTTCCTAACACCAGTGAGGCACAGAAGATCAAGGAAGTTCCTATGCAGTTCCTAGACAGAGATGAGGAGGAAGAAGATGCTGATTTCTTGAAGGTGAAGTGGCACAATATGTTTGGATTTGACCTTAAAGAGGAGAAAACATTACAGAAGAAAGAACCTTCTAAATCCAGCATCAAGAAAAAAAGTGACCAAAGTTGCAGAAGCAAAAAAAGTAATGAAGAGAATTTTAAAGTATATAAGAAGATAACAGGTACTGATGAAGGAGAGTTGGTTCAGCAGTGGCCACAAATGCAGAAATCTGCCATCAAGGATGCTGCGGAAGATGATGACACGGGTGGTATCAACTTAGATAAAGCAAAGGGAAGACTTCAGGAAGAGGACAGATTTGACAAAGAAGAATATAGGAAGAAAATTAAGGCAAAGCATCAGGAGGAAAGACTGAAAGAAAGGAAAGCCAGAAGAGAAGCCAATAAGAGACAAGTGAAGGCCAAAGATAAAGAGGAAGCCTTTCTGGATTGGAGTGATGATGATGATGATGATGGATTTGATCCAAGCACACTCCCAGATCCAGATAAGTATAGAAGCTCTGAAGATTCAGATAGTGAAAATATGGAAAATGAAATTACTGATACCAAGAAGAAGCAGGGGATGAAGAAGAGGAAAAATAGTGAAGTGGTAGACATGGGACCAACAAGTCGTAACAGAAAGAAGGCCAAGTGGGACACTTTAGAGCCTTTGGATACTGGCCTGTCTTTAGTGGAGGATGAAGAGCTGGTGTTACATCTGCTAAGAAGTCAAAGCTAAATACTTCCTGCGCCTGCCTTCTCCTTGAAACCTTGGTTATGATTGTGTAGACAAGAAGTTAAAAAACAATTGATTTGGGGGCACTTAAGTACCATATGTCCCATTCCCAAAGGGCACATTTCTGGATAGAAGCGATCATATCTCCAAGTCCCTCTCACAGGATATGCTTTGTGCCATCACTGAGCATACTCAGATCAAGGGTGGATGATACCATTTCCTGACCCTGGTTTCCAGCATGTGTCCTGTTAGATTTTTATCCATGGGTTCCTATGCCTTGTCATTGGAAATGCTTCCTTTGTTTTACTGGCAAGTTCTGGAGCTCTTGTGTCATTGTTAGAAATTCCTGTGTTGCTTACTGTACAGAAGTTTCTGTGTTACTGCCAAAATTGATCATGATTTTGATGTATTTAATATTTGCAAAGAGACTGAGTATGATGGACCAGCCCTGAGAAAGAATATTTTTGAATTGAGATAATCAATAATAAACATATTTCCTATTAAAAAAAAATACCAACACCTAGGTTCCACATCAGAGTCCGATTTAATGACTATAAACTGTGTTTGAGCATGGGGTGCTTTTAAAGCTCCCCAGGTGGTTCTAGTGTAGAGCAAAGTTTGAGGAACCCTATCCCATTCCTTAAAACTCTAAAATGATGACCTTTATTTTTCAGTCACATTACATTTGTAGAGTGAAATTCCTTGTTATCTATTATCTCATGACAACCCAGAGAGCTAGCAGGGCAAACACTATTAACTTCAATTTACAAAAGAGATAACCAAGCACCCAAGGGTCAGGAGAATTGCCTAGTGGCATACAGCTAATGGCAGACCTTCTGCTACTAGAACAACTAGAACACAGCATTCCTGATAAACAAGCCGTGTTTTCCCCAGATTGCTTTGCACTGGCTGTACAAACTAATAATGACAAAGAGAAAAAATGATAGTAGCTTTTCTGCCCCAAATTCCACTAAAAACAATATGAATGACAATGTAAGAGAGAAATACATGCAACTAGTTAAACAATTAAATGAGTACTTGGTGGAGGAGCTACTTGGCTGCTGTGGGTGATACTAACAAGGAGAATAAGGTTGCTAAGGTTATGTCAGCAGGACCAACCATTAGACATCAAGTGAGCACAGCTAGATGGATTAATGCAGTACTAGGAATACAACAAAATGTACTGGGGAAGTGCCATAACAAATCCTGGGCAAGAGACCAGAGAGTCTTTCATTTGATAAAACTAGGAATTTATTGCAACTTGTTGAGATAGCCATCCCACTTCTAAACACTGCAAAACCTACACACAGAAACAAAACAAACTTAAAAGTTCTGGCTTTGGAACTAAGGCAAGTGGTGGAAATTAATAAACAACCAAGTAAACAGGAGGTAGAAAAGAAGAAACTGGTATTTTTTAATGCTTACTATGGACCAGCCAGTTGTATGAATTATCTGGCCTTACTCTTATTTGCAAGGTAAGCTTTATTATTCCCATTTTACAGATCAGAAGGTGAGTCATAGAGTTTGTCTTTTACACCAACTTACATTTGAATGTCAGAGATGGGTTTAAGCCTAGGTCTGTCTGATTCCAAACCTCTCATGTCCTTTCTTCTATCCAGACTAATTCCTGTAACTAAATCAAACATTTTCAGGTGAACTACTGTTCTTCCCCAAATCTTCATCTTGTCTCTGTAGCAGAGACAAAATACTATTATAATGTCATAACTTGTTGATGCTGTTATTCCACAAAACAATAAAAACACTATGTATAGATTTGGCCAAAACAAAATCAAAACCAAAAAAAATTCCATTGATCTTCTGGCCTTTTGGCTTTGCAAAAGTGAAGCCCAAATCCTTTTCAACACAGGCTGAGAAACTGCACCCTAGAGGTCAGATGTGGCCTACCAACATGCTTCATTTGAAACATACAGTATCAACCCTCATAGTGTTTTTAAATTTTGGAAGCAAAACCCAGTCACCTCATAGAAATGGGAATTCCTGTTGTCTCTCCAAATAGTAGGAAGAGTTGGGAATGCCCCACTCATGCTCTCATGTGGTGTCAACAGCTAAAGTTGAGTCCCAGGTTCTCTGTAGGTGAAGCATCTGTTATCCACTAACCACAGTTCCCATCTTTCCCTATTTATTATATATATATCAGATGATAAATGTCATCACACTTAAGCTAAATATTTCCTAAACTTTTTCCTATCAAAGGTTGTGTTAAAAAATACACCCAGAAGTCCGACCATTGATTTCAAAAAGATTGAAGACAGCATACATTTTCTTATAACAAGCCCACATCACCCATATATATATATATATGTTTTTTTTTTTTTTTTTTTTTTTGAGACAGAGTCTCGCTCTGTCACCTAGGCCGGAATGCAGTGGCACAATCTCGGCTCACTGCAAGCTCCACCTCCTGGGTTCATGCCATTCTCCCACCTCAGCCACCTGAGTAGCTAGGACTACAGGCGCCCGCCACCATGCTGGGCTAATTTTTTGTATTTTTAGTAAAGACGGGTTTCACCGTGTTAGCCAGGATGGTCTCGATCTCCTGACCTCATGATGTGCCCACCTTGGCCTCCCAAAGTGCTGGGATTACAGGTATGAGCCACTGTGCTCGGCCCATCACCCATTTATATTTACCAGATTACAAAGATATCTGAATTTATAAATCCTGCTTTTCAGGAATGGGTGAGCTGAGAAAACCAGATGCTAAACTATTCTATCTAATAACGTAAAAGGCCTTCTTAAATAGAGGTAGAGTTTCATCTGAAAAGGAGGTTATAGGTTTACTGCAACATGGACCACAGCCTGGAGGTAAAGAGGAAGGGTTTTATTATTCTTTTTTCTTTGCAGTTAGCCCAAGAGAAAGTTGGGGTGTCAGGTCTCTGAATAAAGGAAACCTGGTCAAATATTCTCACTCCTGTTGTGGAGGTAAACACTGCCGCTGGGTTGGAACAGAGAAGGAAAACCAGTAGACATCATCCTGTAAAAGAATATAGCCTCTGATATTATGGAGTTATAATAGGCAAATTCATACTTAAGATTTTTTTCTGTGTTGTAATTTCCTGAATTACCTGCAGCTCTTCAGCAGAGTTTGCAAAATGTTTGCATTTAATCATAAGTATACTACAGAGAGTCAGATGAGAGGCTTGTTTTCACATTTGCAACAAAGTTGCAAGGGAGTGTGGAAGCAGCCTGGAAAAGCTGCCACAAGACTCCCAAATCCATCCCCCAGAATTAAATTTGGAAAACAATGTGTTCCTTGGGGATTTCCAGATACAAAAGGGATGAGAACCTAAGGACAAGTCTTCCTGTGGTTATGCTCAATGTGGCAGTAGGGAGATCTACTATTACTATTCAGATACAAAAGAGGCCTGTGGGCCCTGATAGCCAGAGGACCTGGGGATACTTGGTTTATAACAAACACAGTGGCAGTGAAACCTGATCTGTGCCATGGTTTCTCTCTCTGTTTATATATAAAAATAATAATAAATAAAAGAATTATTAAAACAATGAATGATATTATATGTGTGGCATGAATGGTATATGTCTTCTTGATAGGTTTTAAGGTTTTTCCAGGCACGTAGCCAAGAAAAATCCAAAAACTGGAAGGAAAATCAGTGTTTAATGGAATAAAAGTGTGACTAGTGTTTCAAATTAATGTTTGAACCTGTATAGATTGTGATATATTTATCTTTACTTCCTATATATCTAGTACACAAATTTTTCACACATAGTAAGAGCTAAATAATTGTTCATTTAAATTGAAAAAACAAAATAAAAATTATCATGAGTATCTGAGAACTGTCTTAGTTCTCAGACAATAAGAAAATTAGTATCTGCTTCAGTTCTTCTCTGATCTTAGTTATTTCTTACCTTCTGCTAGCTTTTGAATGTGTTTGCTCTTGCTTCTCCAGTTCTTTCAATTGTGATGTTAGAGTATCAATTTTAGATCTTTCCAGCTTTCTCTTGTGGGCATTTAGTGCTATACATTTCCCTCTACACACTGCTTTAAATGTGTCCCAGAGATTCTGATATGTTGTATCTTTGTTCTAATTGGTTTCAAAGAACATCTTTTAAAAAAAACCCTCCAAAAAATCAATGAATCCAGGAGTTGGTTTTTTGAAAAAATCAACAAAATTGACAGACCGCTAGCAAGACTAATAAAGAAGAAAAGAGAGAAGAATCAAATAGATGCAATAAAAAATGATAAAGGGGATATCACCACCGACCCCACAGAAATACAAACTACCATCAGAGAATATTATAAACACCTCTACACAAATCAACTAGAAAATCTAGAAGAAATGGATAATTTCCTAGACACTTACACTCTCCCAAGACTAAACCAGGAAGAAGTTGAATCCCTGAATAAACCAATAGCAGGCTCTGAAATTGAGGCAATAATTAATAGCCTACCAACTAAAAAAGTCCAGGACCAGATGGATTCACAGCTGAATTCTACCAGAGGTACAAGGAGGAGCTGGTACCATTCCTTCTGAAACTATTCCAATCAATAGAAAAAGAGGGAATCCTCCCTAACTCATTTTATGAGGCCAACATCATCCTGATACCAAAGCCTGGCAGAGACACAACAAAAAAAGAAAATTTTAGACCAATATCCCTGATGAACATCGATGCAAAAATCCTCAATAAAATACTGGCAAATCGGATCCAGCAGCACATCAAAAAGCTTATCCACCATGATCAAGTGGGCTTCATCCCTGGGATGCAAGGCTGGTTCAACATTCGCAAATCAATAAACGTAATCCAGCATATAAACAGAACCAAAGACAAAAACCACATGATTATCTCAATAGATGCAGAAAAGGCTTTTGACAAAATTCAACAGCCCTTCATGCTAAAAAACGCTCAATAAGTTCAGTATTGATGGAACATACCTCAAAATAATAAGAGCTATTTATGACAAACCCACAGCCAATATCATACTGAATGGGCAAAAACTGGAAAAATTCCCTTTAAAAACTGGCACAAGACAGGGATGCCCTCTCTCACCACTCCTATTCAACATAGTGTTGGAAGTTCTGGCTAGGGCAATCAGGCAAGAGAAAGAAATCAAGGGTATCCAGTTAGGAAAAGAAGAAGTCAAATTGTCCCTGTTTGCAGATGACATGATTGTATATTTAGAAAACCCCATTGTCTCAGCCCAAAATCTCCTTAAGCTGATAAGCATCTTCAGCAAAGTCTCGGGATACAAAATTAATGTGCAAAAATCACAAGCATTCTTATACACCAGTAACAGACAAACAGAGAGCCAAATCATGAATGAAGTTCCATTCACAATTGCTTCAAAGAGAATCAAATACCTAGGAATCCAACTTACAAGGGATGTAAAGGACCTCTTCAAGGAGAACTACAAACCACTGCTCAGTGAAATCAAAGAGGACACAAACAAATGGAAGAACATACCATGCTCATGGATAGGAAGAATCAACATCGTGAAAATGGCCATACTGCCCAAGATTATTTATAGATTCAATGCCATCCCCATCAAGCTACCAATGACTTTCTTCACAGAATTGGAAAAAACGGCTTTAAAGTTCATATGGAACCAAAAAAGAGCCTGCATTGCCAAAACAATCCTAAGTCAAAAGAACAAAGCTGGAGGCATCACGCTACCTGACTTCAAACTATACTACAAGGCTACAGTAACCAAAACAGCATGGTACTGGTACCAAAACAGAGATATAGACCAATGGAACAGAACAGAGTCCTCAGAAATAATACCACACATCTACAGCCATCTGATCTTTGACAAACCTGAGAAACAAGAAATGGGGAAAGGATTCCCTATTTAATAAATGGTGCTGGGAAAATTGGCTAGCCATAAGCAGAAAGCTGAAACTGGATCCTTTCCTTACTCCTTATATGAAAATTAATTCAAGATGGATTAGAGACTTAAATGTTAGACCTAATACCATAAAAACCCTAGAAGAAAACCTAGGTAGTACCATTCAGGACATAGGCATAGGCAAGGACTTCATGTCTAAAACACCTAAAGCAACGGCAGCAAAAGCCAAAATTGACAAATGGGATCTAATTAAACTAAAGAGCTTTTGCACAGCAAAAGAAACTACCATCAGAGTGAACAGGCAACTTACAGAATGGGAGAACATTTTTGCAACCTACTCATCTGACAAAGGGCTAATATCCAGAACCTACAAAGAACTCAAACAAATTTACAAGAAAAAAACAAACAACCCCATCAAAAAGTGGGCAAAAGATATGAACAGATATTTCTCAAAAGAAGACATGCATACAGCCAACAGACACATGAAAAAATGCTCATCATCACTGGCCATCAGAGAAATGCAAATCAAAACCACAATGAGATACCATCTCACACCAGTTAGAATGGCAATCATTAAAAAGTCAGGAAACAACAGGTGCTGGAGAGGATGTGGAGAAATAGGAACACTTTTACACTGCTGGTGGGATTGTAAACTAGTTCAACCATTATGGAAAACAGTATGGCAATACCTCAAGGATCTAGAACTAGATGTGCCCTATGACCCAGCCATCCCACTACTGGGTATATACCCAAAGGATTATAAATCATGCTGCTATAAAGACACATGCACACGTATGTTTATTGCGGCACTATTCACAATAGCAAAGACTTGGAATCAACCCAAATGTCCATCTGTGACAGACTGGATTAAGAAAATGTGGCACATATACACCATGGAATATTATGCAGCCATAAAAAAGGATGAGTTTGCGTCCTTTGTAGGGACATGGATGCAGCTGGAAACCATCATTCTTAGCAAACTATCACAAGAACAGAAAACCAAACACCGCATGTTCTCACTCATAGGTGGGAACTGAACAATGAGATCACTTGGACTCGGGAAGGGGAACATCACACATCGGGGCCTATCATGGGGGACGGGGAGGGATTGCACTGGGAGTTATACCTGATATAAATGACGAATTGATGGGTGCTGATGAGTTGATGGGTGCAACACACCAACATGGCACAAGTATACATATGTAACAAACCTGCACGTTATGCACATGTACCCTAGAACTTAAAGTATAATAAAATAAAATTTAAAAAAAGAGAATTTGTATCTGAGAACTAAGATAGCTGTTCCTAAAACTATATTCAGAAAAATTTTGGCTTTCTAGAAAGACATGTCATGGGAATTCTGAGAGATGTCTGCAGTAATTCACAATTATTACTAATAGGATGTAGGTGCTGACAGGTAAGTAAGTCAAGTTAGCTTCATCAGCTTAGAAATCAGCATTGGTGCTAGATGCTTCTTTATCTCATGCAATCCTCAATAACCCTACAATGTGAATATTATTCAATTTACAAATTATTACATGGTAAAGACCTTTGTGGCCCTCCTGTATTTTTGAAAATATAAACGTATTTGCAATGCCAAGAGCAAATCATAGCAAAAGGTACTAAAGGCAAAAAATAGCTATTCATGACCTAGTACTAAAGAAATCAAAAGATCTGTTCCTCACATTTGCTTGCTCTTTTGGAACATTCATACTGGCCAGAGCAATAATTATTGATAAATGAGCTTCAAAATTATTCTTTGGCACAACAGATCAGTAATAACATCCGTGTAAATGTAATATCACAACATAAACACTCAAAGCCACAGAGAAGAGAATAATGCTGTTTGGTTTGGTTTCATTTAGGGGAGCTTATTACCTATTTTTTGAACAAGCCATTCTCTCTACAAAACCCAGCTAGCAAATCTGCCTTGCCTATTATCATTGTGAGAATAATGTAGCAAACAGATGGAGGGTTTCATACAATTTGTTGAACTAAATTTAACAGGTTTGGCTGTGAGTGTTAACTTATTTTATATTCTATTTGTGCTGTGTTTGTAATAGATGCACACACATGAATCAAAATAGAAAATCTGTACCTAGTACAGCTGGTTTGATAATGTTTTTATTATAGCACCACATACTTCTAATTAGAAGGCTTTATATTTGGGCCACCAAGAAATTCTGGCTGCAGAGCTGCTTGTGTGGCATTCACATAACAAAAAATATAAATACTATGGAAACATTTGAACCCTTCCTCCACCTATGGCACCATATGTGAAAGGGACTAGGACCATAGTCATTAAATTAATAATAACCTACTAAATAAATGAACAATCGAAGAGTACACGACAGTATTTCATAGGTGGCGTTCATTTGGCTTACAGATCCAAGTAGGACTGTATTGGTGACAGATGAAACATGGAACACTATGTCAAAAATATGAGTCAAGAAAACTGAATGTCATTAAATGTTAAATGGTAGCAAGAATCCTCAAACTTCAACTCAACTTCACGATGTGAATTCTACTGTTAAGGAAGCTCTCATTTTATCAACACAAGGAACCAAATGGAACATAATTGAGAAACCATTTTTAAGCAATATCCTCCTAAAATTACTTATTAACTCATGTTACCCTGTGATCGTATTTCCCATTCATTGAAATGGCAGAATGGAAGCTATAAAAGTAATGTATGTGATGGTAGTGAGAAGTAAAGAGTGCGAGTCATCAGGAACCTCTCCTCTACGCCCAAAAATAAGCTGGACACGTAGGAGACACATGTAAACACAGCCACATACACACCAAAGAAGATCCAAGTGGGGGAAAAAAATAGCAAGGTGCAGGTCCACATTCAGAATTTTACATTCTGCAGGGATACGATAATATAATATACACAAAGCTGGCATAAGAAAAAGCCTTCCAAATTTCTGTGAATTAAATAGTCCTTTATTTAAGTAGACTGTACTCACCAGTAAATTGCAAGGTATTTTGAGTTTGCACCTCTGATGTTTGAAAAAACATCTATAATTAGGAATCAAGGCCTAAGCCCTTCTTGCCCTCAATTAAAGTCACTGCTCTCCTTGTCAAGGCTTCATAGTCCCTCTTTCTCTTATGCTTGACAAAGCAAAGGGAGGTGAAAGAGTCACTGATTTTAATCTCACTAGCCTTTCCCCAGGTGCCAGCCTTAGCAAGATTTTTATTATTGAAGATGAATATGACCCAATCTCATTCATCTGGCAAGTTCTCTTAAGCTATTTTTGTTTGAATATTAATAGTATCGAAAAAAAGTTAAAGTAATGGTATGGATCAGACATGGACCACCCAGAGACTATGTTCTTTAAAGCTGATCAGAGGTTAGATTTTTAACACTTTCTAAAGCAAACCGTATCTGTTACAAAGTAAGAAAAGTGATTTTTACATAATAATCATAGATATGTAATGATATATGAAAATGAGATAGAAGACAACATATAGACTGAAAATAAAACAGTGAAAAATTTGCTTGACAAAGTCACCATTGTTCCTGTAGCAAAAAACCTAGTCCATTCTACTGAGTTTATCTCTGTTTCTGGACAGTAGGAATTTACCCTTCAGTCAATCAATACTCAGTATCCTCTCTCAATGGGGTGCAAAACACCCAAAATATTATTTTTAAAGTGTTTAAGTCCCTTTTATCAATCATAAATGGCACTTTTTGTTTATTCAGTGTCTTTATATTCAGAGATCCAGGATTTTTTACTGAAACTATCAAATAAACCACCTTATAATAACTCTCAATGACTTTTTTGTTTAAATTCTCTAAAAGTATGTACCATTACAAATATTTTATATTTTTTAAATTCCCTTCTAAAAAAATCCCTTCTGGCAATAATCTTTCAATTACTGTTAGCATTAAATAATTTTAAAACCATAATTACTCATATTCTTCATCTTTCTTTGTATCTCTGGATTACATTTTTCTCCCCACTTCTTACTAAGAATCTATATGAGGGATTTTTTTCTTTTTTAAGTCCTCTGAATTACTTTAATTGCTCTATTTTCTAAACTATTCTTCTTCTTTTTTTTTTTTTTGAGACAGGGTCTTGCTCTGTTGCCAGGCTGGAGTACAGCGGTGTGATCTCGGCTGATGCAACCTCTGCCTCCTGGGCTTAAAGGATCCTCCAAGCTCAGCTTCCCAAACAGCTGGAACTATAAGCATGCACCACCACTCCTGGCTAATTTTTGCTTTTTTTGTTGTTTGTTTTAGAGAGAGGATTTCGCCACGTTGCCCAGGCTGGTCTAGGACTCCTGGACTCAAGGGATCTATCTGCCCCTCAGCCTCTAAAGTGCTGGGATTACAAGCATGAGCCACCCCACCTGGCCTAAACTATTCTTCATTGCCTTCATTCTCTGACTCTATCTTCTTACTTTAAAGAATACCTTTAAGTGTTTATCTCCCAATTTATGCCTACCCCTGTATTAGGCTCTGTGAGAAAACAAAAGAAGTTGAACCCAGTGTTCTTGCCTTTTAAAAGCTTACGACTAGGGACAAATATTTGGAACCGTTTGAAAATTTTATTTCTTGCTGAAGACATAAGACATCCATACAAACAACAGCAAAGGGTTTGTTATCGAGTTCATATGTAATATACACTAAGGTGGTTACAGATGTTTCTAGAAAGAAAACACATAACTTCTTCTCAACCTCTCTTGAGATTCGTATTTCTAAGTATCACCTAGATAAACCATAGATGAGTCAAATTCAGAATGTTTAAAATCAGTATCAGCATTTCTACGAACTCCTGTCATTGCTCCAGTTTTCTACACCTGAATGAGTAACTACTTTAATTCACCAGTTCAGTCTCCTATAAGTTGTCCTTAAGGATGAACTCTCATTCTCCACATCTAGAATGAGGTCTGGTTGATGCAAGCTTCTACATACCTCTCAACTCTGTCCCCACTGCCTCCCTTCTCTTCCCATTGTCATTGCCTTAGTGAAAGTAAACCATCTTAACTCACACGAAGCACTGCTTCCATCCCCCAACTCATTCCTCTTCCTGCCTATCCACAAGCAGAAAGATCTTTCCAAAACATACATTGCAACAGAAAACAGCCCACTGATGGTTCCCTGTGGCCTACAGAATAAAGTACAAATACCCCTTTTCAATCCCTAGGGCCTGTCCCCAGTTTAACTACAGCCTTCCTTTCCAACCTTGTTCTAGCCTCCATTCATGTGCACCCTACATTCCAGCTTCTCATCATTCCCTGCACATCTCAGGCTTCTTCACAACTACAAACTTCTACTCGCTCTGTTCCCTTCAAGAATGCCCTTCTCTCATCAAGAATCCCCTGAATCACAATGCCTCCTACAGGACGCAGGTCCAGTGAGAAACAATTTACAAATCATTCAACTACAATTAGTCTTCCCCTAAGTGTCTTCCAAAGCAATGTATCCATGTCTCTAGTACAGTGTTTTTCACATATAGTTCACATATATTTAAATAATTTATACCTTCTTCTGAACTCTTCAAATATATAAATTTGGATATTCATCTTTAGTCAGCAGTATCTAACACCATGTCTGGCATAATAGCTAACCAACAAATTTTGAATGAATACATGGATAAATCACAGATGGCATTAAGAGACAATGTGGAACCTCAAGATTTGCCTGAAGAAATAAAAGATTTAGTCTGTTGAGGAGTCCACAAATACTGAGACCTCATCAGAATGAACCCCATTACAAAAATGGTTTATCTAAAGTTTTCTTAGATAAGAAAATAATTTTCGTTCTCTAAATACAGTCCGTCTAATAGCAGGTCTTCAGAACTATAAAGATCTGATGGATAAGAAGAGAACTGAAATCTTCACAGGTCATTGGGTCTATTATCAGGTAGATGTTATCTTTCAAATGCCTCATCTATGCCCACCAACTGCAAGAAGAGGACATTAGAATTCCCCAACTCCCACCACAAAGACAACTAATGTAATACTCACGAATTCCAAGGAGCTTAGAGGGACAAGAAGAAGGTGAGTACGTGGAATTTTTCTCATTTTCCTGTGAATTCAGCATACACTCTTTTACTCATTAATTTAATTCTGAGCAATTGTGCACCATCTCTATTTCACTTCAGCTCTTTCAGACACATGAATCTGGAGAAAGGGTTTGGAGGGGTAATATTTCATATTTAGTCAAAGTAATGAATATTTTGGGGTGGCTGTAGACATCTGTTGTGATGATTTTAACTGGAGTCATCTTGTGCAAAGGCATCAAATGTTTTCTCCCTGGAAAGGTTTGCTCTTGGCCACTGGGTTTCCACTTCCAAAGTAAATTTGGAGACTTGGGCAAGGTTTGTATCTCTCCTATCTCAAATCTTTGATTTTATCTAGATCAATGATTCTCAAAGTATGGTCTGGGAACCTCTGGGGATCTGTGAGACTATCAGAAGGTAAGTCAAGTCAAAACTACTTTCCTATGAGTAAGGAGATGCATGTTCATTTGAGTGTTCCAGAGTGATATCGCAATAGATTGAATGCAGTGGTAGATATGAGACTCCAACTGTCTTTCTGACAGACATTAGAGATTTGCAGAAATATAAATAATGCCACTTTTCTCACTAAATATTTTTGTCTTAGTCTTAGAAAATAATTTTCATTAAAAATATGCTATTTATGAAAGCATTTAATAGGTTTTTAATGTATTCATAAGTAATTTTTAAGTTTGTTAGCTTTAATTTCCAATATTATTAATATCAATAGATACAAACTACATAAACACAACCTCTTTTGGTCCTTAACAATTTTTAAGACTGGCAAAAAGTCTTGATATATTTTTTAGAACGACTGATATAAAACTTGAGCTAAACAAAGATTAAATTGGCAATTTTTGGTTCCCAAGCCAAATTATTCAAATTACTCTTAAAACGATTATCTCCAGCAGAGCTTTCTAACAGACCTAATTTCAGCATCTGACTCTTTCATTAACTTGTTCGGTAACCTCAGCCATGTCAATTAGTTGTTTGAGAATCATGTTTTTTGAATAATCTGTACAATGAGAATAATAACAGTAATAGCTTAATGGTTGTTACTAAGTGACTGACATTGTTCCCAGTGCTTCGTATGTATTAATCACTTAATCCTCATAACCACCATATGAAAAAAGTACTTACTATATTATCCCAACTTTGCAGAGAATAAAATAATTGAAGCATAGAAAGACAAAGTAATGGGTCCCCTAATCAGATACCTAATAAGCATTAGAACTAGGATTTGAACCTATGCAATATGAGTTCAGTGGGTTCATTATATATACTGCCTCTTAGATCCCTTTAGCTGTAAATGGCTGTAAATAGACAGTGTCTCAAAGAATGCATGTCATATACAATGAGTGCTGATCTCCAGCCTTTCATCTTTAACTTTGTAAAACCTGCCTCCCCAGCCTCTTTACCTTTTCGCTTTGCCTTATGTCTCTTCTTGTAAAGTCTTTCTCTAACATTATTTTCCAAATATGATCCTTTAGAAACATACAAAAAAAAGATCATCATGTTACTCTCAATGTTTATGATAAATTTCTCTATTTGTAAAATTCTGAATGGACCAAATACAATATGTCTATGGTCTGTGACCCATAGGCTGTCAGTATGCAAACTCCGATACAACGGAACCAAATCAATTTCATTTCATATGATTTTATGGTATCATATTTCATGTGATATTAAACCAATAATGTGTGGATGATTATGCAATTATTAAAAAGGAATAGCAATACAACTACTATCACTTAATAGAATGAGGCTACTTGAACAGACAGGAACTATCCAGAGAACATATTATCTGAAACATTGACTCAGAAAACCAGTGGAGAAGTTGAGTGAGAAAGCACCGGAGAAAAAGCCAGGGGAACAATTGCAGGAGGAAGAAAAAGCAAATCATGTCATTCCCTGACTCAAAACACAGCAGTGACTTCCAAATTCAGTGAGAATAAAATCCAACTCTCAATCACTGTTTACAGGACCTTACACAGTCTTCCCGCATACCACTCTTAACCTGTGATCTCTACCTTCTGACCAGGCAGGCTTTCTTTCTCATTCTTCAGCATACTAAACCCCACTTGAGGGTCTTTAAATTGTGGTTGCCTAAGCCTCAGATATTTCTTTTCCCAAATCTTCAGCTCAAAGTCACTTCCTTTAAGAGGTCTTCCCTAGCTGTGTAATGTAATTAGCACTGTCAACCCCACTCCCTGCATTATAATACTATTTTTTTTTATTTTTAGGCCTATCTAGACTAGCTGTAAAGTATCTTTATATATTGATTTACTTGTTTATTTTTCTGTCTTCTGCTAAATGCTATACAGGTAGCAGGGAACTTGTCCGCTCTATTCCCAGTAGTGCCTGGCATCTAGAAAGTACTTACTAAGTAAGTGTTTTTGAATGAATGTTGAATAAATGAAGGACTCTGAAATATGTGCTGATTATGCATTACCATGGAGTCACAGGTTCTTATATGTATGGAGCCACTGCAGAAAACTATTTTTCATCCTTCTGGGGGTAATTTCTTTCCCCTCATTGTCCAAAGGAAAGAGGCTTAATGCAGTCAAGATTCCCCGAAATGTATGAATAATTAGCCAGAGAGATGAGATATTGAGAGACAAGGTCTAATAGATACTCTGACTAAATTCTGTTGAGAGCTTCTAGATGCATTATTGATTATGCATGCATTCAGCCTCTTGCTGTTTGCACATCAGCATTTGCACCAATGAATAAACTCTGGGAGGATCTTTCTGAAACTATCTGAAGAGAAGTCATTTATTACAGCAATTAAAAATAATATGGTCATGAGATTACTGCAAAAGAATGATATTTATTTAGTACAGTCCTTAAGGAGTTATATTAAACTTTGTATTCTTGAGATGACCCTTAGATTTAACACATTAGATATTATCAGGCCATATTTCATTAGAAATGGATGTTTCTCTTGCATGTCAGTGCACAGTAGATAATTTGAATAAATATATATTGGCTAAAGAAACAGTGAGCTAGTAACAGTTTTTAATCTGGGAAATTTGCCAATCTTGATGGCATCAAATGTGCATTGTATATTAAGAAAAGTTATTATCCCTCTCTATTTAACTTCCTTATTAAGAACTTTCCCACATAATCTGAGGAGATATCTGAACAAAGAAGTACAATATTAAAATATCTTCTCCACTCTTAAACTCACAAATAGACTCCTACCCTACAGGATTAACTTATTGTTCTGGTCATTTGATGATTCATGACATCCTTTGAAAGTAAATGTCTTTTCAATAACTCTACAGGGTGTTAGTCCTAGAGCTTATTCTTCCAGAATGTACTTTTTGAAAATATAATCTTCAAGAAACCATTGTGGGATCTTGGGTCTACCCATACGAATGGAGTTTCCCTACCACCAGTCTATGGAACCTGGTTCACAAAAGGTGATCTGTCACTACTTAGTAGCCAAGTCCAGTCATCTTCATTTCATCCCATCCTTTTGTTCATAACCAACTTTCCGTTTCTATTATTTTTTCACTTTTATTTTAGGTTCAGAAGTATATATGCAGGTTTGTTACATAGGTAAACTGTGTGTCTCAGGAGTTTGGTATACAAATTATTTTGTCGCCCAGGTAATAAGTATAGTAACCAATAGGTAGTTATTTTCATCCTCTCCCTTCTCCTACCCTCCACCATTGGTGTCTGTTGTTCCCCTCTTTGTGTCCATATGTTCTTGTTGTGTAGCTCCCACTTATAAGTGAGAACATGCAGTACTAATTTTTCTGTTCCTATGTTAGTTTGCTTAGAAGAATGGCCTCCAGTTCTATATATGTTGCTGCAAAGGACATGATTTTTTGCTTTGTTTTTGTTTTGCTTTTGTTTTTGAGATGGAGTCTCACTCTGTTGCCCAGGCTGGAGTGCACTGGTACCATCTCAGCTCACTGCAACCTCTGCCTCCCGGGTTTAAGCCATTCTTCTGCCTCAGTCTTGTGAGTAGCTGGGATTATAGGCACTCACCACCACGCCTGGCTAATTTTTTGTATTTTTTAGCAGAGACGGGGTTTCACCATGTTGGTCAGGCTGGTCACAAACTCCTGACCTCAGGTGATCCACCTGCCTCAGCCTCCCAGAGTGCTGGGATTACAGGCGTGAGCCACCACACCTGGCCAATCTCATTCTTTTTTGTGGCTGCATAGTATTCCATGGTGTATATGTATCACAGTCTCTACGTTAACTTTAAGATTCTGAAATCCAGCACATTCAAAAACTTCACTGAGCCTCCAAAGCTCATTTTTGTCTGCTTGATCTGCTCTTTAACCTTTATAACAATTTGTAGACGTGAAATACGGCCAACAAATGTCAATAAAGAACAAGGAAATGATCACTCCATTATATAGAAAAGCCTATATATAAAGAGAGTGTGTATATACATAATATACATATATGTGTACATATATGTATACATGGTATATATAACATACATGTAGATGTATATGCAGTGTATATATAATACTGTTATATATCTATAGGTATATGTATATATATTACAGTATACATATGTGTATATATACATATACATATTATATAATATACACTGTATATTACACACTATTATACATAGTATATCTATATATAGATATATACTCACATATACAGATATAGCATACATAGTACATATAGTATACTATATATAGATAGTATGCTATATAAATATATAGTATACTATATATACTATGTATACTATATAATATATAGCACATATATAGTATATAAATATATGCTGCATACATAGTATACACATAGTATAGTATATATAGACAGTATGCTATATACATACAGTATATATATACTTTATGTGTGTATATATCTATGTATAGATATACTGTGTATAATACAGTCTGTCTATATATATTCAGTGTTATTACATATGCTGTGTGTATATATATACTATGTATACCACATATTTACATATATACTGTGTATATATAGTATACTATCTATAGACACATTGTATACTCTATATATATACTGTATACACACACACAACACACATACATACATATATAAATACATATGTAGTGGCTAAACAGTTGTATTAGTCAGGTTTCTCCAGAGAAACAGAACAAATAGGATGTGTGTGTGTGTTTGTGTGTGTGTGCAGAGAGATCTTAAGGAATTTTCTCATATGATTACAGGAGCTGGCAAGTCCAAAATCTGAAGGGTAGGATGGAGACCCAAGGAAGAGGTAATGTTGTAGTCTCAAGTCGAAAGGTAATCTGGAGGCAGAATTATTTCTTGTTTGGACCTAAAGCCTTTCTCTTAAGGCCTTCAACTTACTGGATGAGTCCCACCCACACTGCAGAAGGTAATACGCTTTACTTATTTAAATGTCACTTACATCTAAAAAATATTTTCACAGCAACATGTAGACTGGCGTTTGACCAAAAACTGGGGACCATGGCCTAGCCAAGCTGACATAAAATTAACCACCACAACAGTTAATATT
The DNA here is from genome assembly GCF_009764315.1 of Trachypithecus francoisi. Taxonomy (NCBI): domain Eukaryota; kingdom Metazoa; phylum Chordata; class Mammalia; order Primates; family Cercopithecidae; genus Trachypithecus; species Trachypithecus francoisi. The sequence continues at coordinate 15,600,434 of NW_022681461.1, forward strand.
ATTCCAGTTTTATAGAAAGAAACAGGTTTTGTAAGGCTTATTTAACCAAAGTCACCATCCACCACATGTTGGAGTACACACTAGAAGGTAGATCCTTTTGTTCCTCATTATATGCACATTCCACTAGCCACACTGCATGTTTGCTATTGTATTGCAGAAGATTTTAATTTTTATGAGAGTTTTACATTCCCTCAAATAAGAGACCCAAAATTTAGGCTGTATTTAGCTCTGACTTGACAGCCAAAGACCTACACCTGCCCAATGTCAAGAGCACAGAACTTGTGCTTAAGAGGTGACTACTGACACATATAATGTGAGCCTTTCAGGGTAAACTAAGACATCAAGTTTGGCATGTCACTCAAGGGAGTACTTCAGAATTCACAAAGCTACTTCCTTTCAACATGAATTTCCAAAATTCAAAAGTATTTTTGAGTGCACAGAGCCAGACATCACAGAACATAGAGTTTTGTATCAAAAATTAAGTTTGATGTGAAAGACAATGTCAAGAGAATGAGAAGATAAACCACAGACTGGGAGAAAATATTTGCAAAGGACATATCTGACAAGGGAATATTATCCAAAATATACAAATAACTCTTAAAACTCATCAACAATAAAACAGAATGAACCAATTAAAAATGGTCAAAAGACCTGAACAGATACTTCACTAAAGAATATGAAAGCAAATAAAGCATATGAAAAATCGCTCAACATTTTGGTGTACATTATATGGGTTTTGGCAAGTGTGTGTGTGTCTGTGTGTGTGTGTGTGTGTGTAGACTGATAAATAACAAAATAGCATTCAGCCTTCAAAAAGAAGGAAATTCTGCCATTTGCAACAACACGGATGAATCTGGAGGACATTAAGCTACGTGAAGTAAGGCAGACAGAGAAAAGCAAATACTGTAGGATCTCACTTATATGTGAAATCTAACAAAGTGAAATTCACAGAAGCAGAGAGTCGAGCGGTAGTTACCATAGACTGGGGGTGAAGAAAATGCAGACAAGTTAGTCAAACGGTACAAAGCATCAGTTATGCAGGATGAATAAGTTTTGTAAATCTAATGTGAAGCATGGTGAGTATACTGTACTGAATACTTGAAACTTGCTAAGAGAGTAGATCTCACCAAAAAAAAAAAAAAAAGATAACTACATGATGTGATAAGTGTTCATTAGCTTGACAGTAGTAATCACTTCACAACATATATATACATCAAAACATCATGTTACACACCTTATATACAGTTTTTATTTGTAAATTGTGTATTTCACAAATTTCTATTTGTAAATTATATCTCCCAATAAAGCTAAAAAAAATGTAAAAAACAAAAAAGTTAAAATAAAATGTAAAAAAGAAAGAAAAGACATGGAGGAAACTTACATGCATATTACTAGGTGAAAGAAGCCAGTCTGAAAATGCTATGTACTGTGTGATTACAACTCTGTGACATTCTATAAGGACAGATCAGAGTATCCATATGATACTATAATTGTGGATACATGTCATTATATACTTGCTAAAACCCACAGAATGGACAACATCAAGAATGAACCCTAGTATAAATGATAGACTTTAAGTGATAATGATGTATCAATGTAGAATTCATCGATTGTAATGATGAATTACATCATGTGTCCCAGTGGTGTTGATCGTGGAGGAGGTTGTGAGGATACAATGGAACTCTCTATACTTTCTGCTCAATTTTGCTGTGAACCTAAAACCGCTGTAAAAATAGACTATGATTAAATGACAAAAAAAGAACTTCAGTTTTGAGAATAAAAAGTAAGAATAAAAGTGTAGGCTAAGAGACTACAAAGTAGAGAAATATGTAAAAGAATACCTTCAAGTAGTGATCTGTGGTGAGTTGTACCAGAAAGCTTGTTCTTATGAATCAGGATATCTGGCTTCTAATCTCAGCTCTGTTGTCCACCAGGTGGTTTGATCTGGGAAAATTCCCTGTCCGTGACTTGTCTAAATAGCTCATTAGTGGCCTGACCTGAACCCATAGTTTTGTCTATTTACAGTCCTCCCCATTATCTAAGGTTTGACTTTTTGAAGTTTCAGTTACCCACAGTCAAGCCTGTTCTAAAATACTAAATGAAAAATTCCAGAAATAAACGATTCATAAATTTAAATTGCACATCATTCAGATTCGCATAATGAAATCTCAAGCATCATGCTGTGACCCACTCAGAATGTGAGTCATCTCTCTGTCCAGCATATTCATGCTATGTGTATACAGTAACCGCTGGTTAGTCACTTAGTAGCCATCTTGGTTATCGGAGTGACTTTTGAGATACTGAAGTACTTGTGTTCAGGTGACTCTTATTTCACTTACAAATGGCCCCAAAACTCAAGAATAGTGAAGCTGGTATATTTGTTATAATTGTTCTATTTTATTATTAGTCACTGTTGTTAATCTCTTACTGTGCCTACAAGTTAAACTTTATCATATGTATATATGTATGTATAAGAAAAACAGAATATATACGGTTCAGTACTTTCTACAGTTTCAGGCATCCTACTGGGGGTCTTGGAACATATTCCACATAGATAAGTGGGGAACCACTGTATAATTAAATGTCTATATGACATCTATACTCAGATGTTGAAACAGTTCTTCAAATTTGGCATGTCCAGAATTCAACACATAGTCTTCTTTCTTCCTGTCAAACTTAGCCCCCATCCAGTGTTACCCACCCAAGTCCATCTATCTACTCATGCCTTGATCCTTGAAATTACTTTGGACATTGTTCTTTCTCTCCCACCTTGATACCTTTCTTTCTCTCCCACTTTGACATTACTTAACCAATCATTAAGTCTTGTCAATTTTACCCTTCCTCACTGTCCAAGACCATAATTAATTATCATGGCACCTTCCCTCCTCTTCATAGTTTTTGTGTGATTTTACATTTATTTGCGTGATTATTTTATTAACACCTAAATTGAATACACATCTGTTCTCTGAACACCAAATACCCCAGCAAATGTGTGTCACATAGAATGATTCAATGTATATTCTTAAATGAATGAATGTTCTCACAGGTGAAATTCATTGAATAAGATACTTTAGACTTGTTAAAAAATTATTAAATCCTGAATATTGATCCTCCTCCCAAAAAATAAAGACCTAAAGTTGGTAAAAGTGAAAGTCCAAATGATTTCTCAGGTCTCATCTTATTTATCTAATCTGTGTGTTTCTAAAAGGCTACCATAAACAGCAAAGAAAACACTCGCTCATCACGGACAGGGCAAAAGTAACACAGGAAAAAGTGTGGGTGGAAACTCTCAAGGGGGGTCTAGGGGACACTTCTGCTGATGGTGAAGATACGGAGCTGGATGTATCCACAGGGGAAAAACAAAAGATGACAACATGAAACCACGGCCCTTAGAGAATTCAAAAAGGGCTTATTAAAATATGAACTGAGTGGCCGGGCGTGGTGGCTCAAGCCTGTAATCCCAGCACTTTGGGAGGCCGAGACGGGCGGATCACGAGGTCAGGAGATCGAGACCATCCTGGCTAACACGGTGAAATCCCGTCTCTACTAAAAAATACAAAAAACTAGCCGGGCGAGGTGGCAGCGCCTGTGGTCCCAGCTACTCGGGAGGCTGAGGCAGGAGAATGGCGTGAACCCGAAAGGCGGAGCTTGCAGTGAGCTGAGATCCGGCCACTGCACTCCAGTTTGGGTGACAGAGTGAGACTCTGTCTCAAAAAAAAAAAAAAAAATATGAACTGAGTTTGAGAGTAAACCAAGCACATCTATCCACTGAGGAAGAGGGCAACTTTCTAGAATTTTGAACAGGGATGAGCAAAAAACAGAACAACCCAAAAGACTTACTATAAGAGCAGCAAGAAGGCAGGCACCTGTTTCAAGAAAGCCCAAATCAAGGGTACCCCACATTTAGAGCCATTAAAAACTAGATTGGCAGACTTTCAAAAGATCAAAATTTTGGCAGGATGAGAGAAGGAGGAATTGCCAGATTAATATACCAACCACTGACAAGAAATCTGTCTATGTTAATTAAGCATATTTATATACATGTATGGTAAGAGTTCCTGTCCCATATATCACACAATCTCAGGACAGCTGGGAGAGAAGACTATAACAGTCTTACCATATTCTGTAATACAGTGACATCTGGATAATGTAGTAATATCCAACATGAGTATTTCATTGCTACCCCACTAAATGTTAAACCATAAAAGCATCTTCTTTCCTTTTCAAGAGCTATTAGCTGAAAAGACTTGAAGATATAGCAAATATAGATGTTAACACATGAAAGAAGATCAATTAAAGAAGATTGAATATTCCTCATGAGCAAAGAATATAAAGTTAAGATTCCTTTTCCTTTTTTGAAAAGTAATGTATGGAGAGAAATCTAAAAATTAAAAAACAAAAATTAAAAGCATAATTTAAAAAATCTAAAATTCAACCATGCAGCCATAAAAAAGAATGAAATCATGTCTTTTGCAGCAACATGAATGGAGCTGAAGGCCATTATTCTAACTCAATTAACTCAGAAACACAAAATCAAATACTGCATATGTTCTCACTTATAAGTGAGAGATAAACAATGGGTGCACATGGACATAAAGATGGAAATCATAGACACTGGGAGCTCCAAAAGGGGAAGCAGAAAGGGGGAAAAGGGTTGAAAACTTACCTATTGGGAACAACATTCACTACTTGGGTGATGTGTATACCAGCAGCCCAAACCTGACCATTACACAACATATCCATGTAAAAATTTGCACATATACTCCCTTGAATCCGTAACAAAACTTTTTAAATTCAATCAGTAGTTTAAAAAGTAAAGCCAAGGAAATCTTCCAGGATGTGGAATGAGAGAGAATGAAAGAAAAGAGGAGGAGGGAGAGTGAGAGAGAAAGAAAGAAAAATGGAGAGAGAATCACCCTAAGAAGTAAAATATCTAATTAACAGAAATTCTAGTAAGAACAGAGAAAAGAAAGGGAAGATTACTATTAAAGCAATAAAATAAAATTTCCCAGAGCTTGAGAGACAGAAACTTTAAAAAAAATCCAAGAAATATCATCAGAAAATCTGTGCTTAAAGACATTTTTGTGAAATTTCAAAACAAAATGATAGAGAAATCATACATCTTAGAAAGAGAAAGAGAATAAACAAAATACAGAATCTACAAAGCAACAAGAAAGTCATGCTCTTTCAAATTTTTCATTAGAAGTGGTAAAAACTAGAATATGGTTATGCAAGATTTTTTAAGTACTGAAGGAAGATATTCTGATCCTGGAATTCTATATCCAGACAAATTTTTGGTAAACATAGAAGGAAAATAAATCCATTTTCTGACGCTCGAAACCTCAGAAAATTTACTTATATTTTGCAGAAGATGGTAAAGCTATCCTCCAGCAAAACAAGGGTAAAAATTAAGAAAAGATGTAAGATACGAAGAACTGTGCAACAAACCAAAATATGCATGAAAAGAAATCCCAGGATGACAGCCTGCAAAGCAATCTGTGCAAATTATAACCAAAGTCATTTAGATCCAGGATAACTTCATGAAAAAAATATGGAATATATTTATTAAAGAAACTAAAGAGCCATAAAACATTATAGGTATTGTAAAGTAAGCACGTATTTCTGCTCAAAAAAGCAAGAGGGCAATAATAATGCCCAGGAAAAAAAACTTTCAAAACTCAATGGCCTAATATAAAAGTAAAACAAAATCTAACTTTGGAACAATTGATGAAGTCTGAAAGAGATCTCTTTTTTATTAATTTTTTCATACTGAGTGATGATATTGGAACTGTATAGAATGAACACACATTGGTTCTCCAGTGTAATATTTACACAATAAAGGGGCAATATGTGCAATGGTCAAGGGAATTGTGATAGAATGCCAAGATGACAATTCTCCACCTTCCTCTAAAAGCACACCACAACAATGTAACTTTATAACCATTCGTAACAAGAATGGAGTCTACTTCCTTTCTTTTTGAATCTGGGCTAATTTTGTGAGTCCTTTTGACCCAAGAAATGCCGCAGAAGTAGCAGTGTGCCATTCATTACCAAGCCCAGGCCTCAAGAGACCTGGCCTGCTTCTGCTGTCTTTCTTTGAACCCTGACAGTAGCCTTGTGAACAGACCAAAGTAGCATGCCAGGTGATAAGACACGCATGGCCCATTCTCCCCCTTAACCCCAACCAACATCCACCCACCTTCCAGAAGAGAACTGCCCAGCTACACCCAGATGCTGGAATGAACACAGCCAAAACCTGAATAACTGCTCAGTTAAGGCCAGCCAAATTTTTGGCCCATGGAATTAATTGTGAAGTAAAGAAATGGTTGCTGTCGGCCAGGTGCTGTGGCTTACGCCTATAATCGTAGAACTTTGGGAAGCCAAGGTGGGTGGATCATGAGGTCGGGAGTTCGAGACCAGCCTGACCAACATGGTGAAACCCTGTCTCTACTAAAAATTTTTTTAAAAATTAGCCGGGCATAGTGGCGCATGCCTGTAATCCCAGCTACTCAGGAAGCTGAGGCAGGAAAATCGCTTGAACCCTGGAGGTGGAGATGGCAGTGAGCTGAGATCGCACCATTGCATTCCAGCCTGGGTAATAGCGGGAGACGCCATCTCAAAAAAAAAAAAAAAAGGAAAGAAAATTTACCAGACTTAGTTTTTGAAAAACACTATATTTTTGACCTAAAGTACAGTTGGTTTGGGGAATCTTTTTGTCCCTTACTTTTATCAAAAAGAAAAGTTATTAAAGTCATGTGTATATAGGTAACAGAACTAATAAAAGAAATTTCATTGTTTCACTTTCTCCCATCCTAGCCTCTCTGCAGAGGCTACCTATATGTTTCTTGTTATATCTCTAAGTAAACACATATAGACCAAAAATTATTGAGTTTTTACCTTTAAAATTCATTTGTACATGTATTCTTCTTAGTGTGACAGATAATAGATGATATGAGGATTGAGCTGCCTTACTGTATTTCCCGCCTTTATTTCTCCCCATCTTCCTAATTTTTTGATAATACTATTATGATTTCTCATTTGTTTCCTTTATAAATATATACATTTTCATATAACCTCTATTTCTTATTTTTTAATTTTAGACCATATCTCTTGACTCTCTGTTAAACTCCCACTCTTTTTTCCACCTGTCCTTTCCTCTTTTGCCTCCCAGCTTCTGATAGAAGCATTTTCATAAGACTGTTAACATTTTAATTTTATTCTAAACTACAATTAAGTCATCTATACCTTGTGGGTAATTTTAGATGCTGAAAATTAATAAGTACCATTCAAATTTTCTAATTTTAAATAATAGTTAATATTTATTGAGTACTTATAGTATGTCAGGCACCATTCATTTCTGTACATGCAATAACTCAAATTTCTTTACATATGTATCTACATATATTAATCTTCAAACAACACAATGAGGTAGATAGTATATTTTATTTATGCCACCGTGCCCGGCCTAAGTCTGGTAAATTTTCATAATCTTCGTAACCTAAAGAAATATAAGTATTAGTAAACTATTTAAATATTTGCTTACAGAGAATTTAGAAAACTAAAATTTTGGGGCCTAAATGGGGTACATTTTATCCCAAAAAGAAAAGAAAAGGAAAGATCCTTTCTCCTCTGCCTCATGTTTCCCTTACCTTGCCCTTGTTTCCTAAAACCCGTGCAGTCTTTCTCCTCCTATTGGTCTCCCCTACATCCCACAGATGTTACTGTCTCCCACATTCATGCTCTGCAGTACAATGAAAAAAGCACCAACTTGGAATAAGACATCGAGTTTAAATAGCTTTGCTACTGGTGCTCTGTGTGGCTATGCTCAAGCTAACTTCCCTTCATGCAAAAGCAACACCTCCCTCTCTGGCTATCTTTCAGGATTAAATAAATAAAATAGTATACTAGGATGCACATATATATGGATGCACTATCTTGAACACAGAAATTATTCAACAAATAGACATTCCCAGGTTGGAGAAAGACAATAAAGAGAGTATACTAACACAAACAGAACAAAAATTGCTAGAATTCCATCTACTACCTTTTCTATTACCTTATGAAATCCTAAACCCCTCCCAATCCAAGAACCTAGGGAAACTCCAGAACACTCCTTCTGTAGTCACTGGCCAAACTAACCACAGGTGTCTGCAAATCCTCCCCAAAGTTCATGGACAGATTTATCTCTTTAAAAAAGCTCACATTTAAAGATAAAATGGGTTCATCTTTTTATAAAATATTTTGAAAGCATTCATAAGAAGGGTAAAAAGTACTAAGAGATATAATATTTGTTCTAAAATAGGATCATTGGCAGATGTCTAATTCTAGTGCAGTAAAATAAGTGGACAACAATCTCAAATGTAAGGCCAGAGAAAACATTACTTGCTCAGCCTTTTGGAATGCTGATTGACTGCTTAAGAACAGACACTCAGATCCATAAAAACAGGGGTCCTTAAGGAATTGTAGTTTTGAAACGCCTTAAAGAAATGCTAAAAGGAGTCCTTCAAGCTGAAATGAAAGAATACTAACAACATGAAAACACATGAAAGTACAAAATTATCTGTAAAGGTAAAAATATAGACCAGGTACAGTGACTAACGTGTATAATCCCAGCACTTTGAGAGGCTGAGGTGGGAGAATTGCTTCAAGCTAGGACTTCAAGATTAGCCTGAGCAACAAAGCAAGATCCTGTCTCTACAAAAAAAAATTTTTTAATTATCTGGGCCAGATAATGTGTACCAGTAGTCCTAACTACTCAGGAGGGTGAGGCAGAAGGATCGCTTGAGCCCAGGAGCTAGAGGCTGGAGTGAGTTGTGATCACACCATTATACTCCAACCTGGACAACAGAGCAGACCTTGTCTCAAAAGAAAAAAAAAAAGGTAAGAATATAGTCAAATTCAGAATACTCTAATATTTTAAGGGTGGTGCCTAAATCACTTTTAACTTTAGGATAAAGGTTAAAAGACAAAAAATATTAAAATAACTACAGCTACAAAAATTTGTTAAGCAATACACAGTATAAAAAGATGCAAATTGGGCTGGGCGCGGTGGCTCATGCCTGTAATCCCAGCACTTTGGGGATCCAAGGCGGGTGGATCATGAGGTAGGGAGTTCAAGACCAGCCTGACCAACATGGTGAAATCCCATCTCTACTAAAAAATTTTTTAAAAATTAGCCGGGCGTGGTGGTGCATGCCTGTAATCCCAGCTACTCAAGAAGCTGAGGCAGGAAAATCACTTGAACCCGGGAGGTGGAGATGGCAGTGAGCTGAGATCAAGAGGTTAGGAGATCGAGACCATCCTGGCTAACATGGTAAAACCCCATCTCTACTAAAAATACAACAAATTAGCTGGGCGTGGTGGCGGGTGCCTGTAGTCCCAGCTACTCGGGAGGTTGAGGCAGGAGAATGGCATGAACCTGGCAGGCAGAGCTTGCCATGAGCCGAGATTGTGCCACTGCACTCCAGCCTGGGCAACAGAGCGAGACCTCGTCTCAAAAAAAAAAAACCAAAAAGATGTAAATTGTGATATCAATAACATAAAATGCAGGGAGAAAAAAGGTTAGTGTAGACATTTCATATGCAGTTGAAGTTGTTATCAGCTTAAAATAGACTGTTATAACTACGAGTTGTTTTACGTACACTTCATGGTAACCACAAAGAAAATATCTACAGTAGGTATGCTAAAAGCAAAGAGAGGCCGGGCGCGGTGGCTCAAGCGGCCGGGCGCGGTGGCTCAAGCCTGTAATCCCAGCACTTTGGGAGGCCGAGACGGGCGGATCACGAGGTCAGGAGATCGAGACCATCCTGGCTAACATAGCGAAACCCCGTCTCTACTAAAAAAAATACAAAACACTAGCCGGGCGAGGTGGCGGGCTCCTGTAGTCCCAGCTACTCGGGACGCTGAGGCAGGAGAATGGCCTAAACCCGGGAGGCAGAGCTTGCAGTGAGCTGAGATCTGGCCACTGCACTCCAGTCCGGGCGACAGAGCGAGACTCCGCCTCAAAAAAAAAAAAAAAAAAAAAGCAAAGAGAAAGATATCAAATCATCAAATCATAACACTGTAAAAAACTGTCAAATCACAAAAGAAAACAGCAAGAGAGGAAGAAAGGCACAAAAAATCTACAAAATAGTCAGAAAACAATGAACAAAATGGCAACGGCAGGTCTTTACCTATCGATAATTACTTTAAATGTAAATCAATTAAATTCTCCAGTTAAAAGACATAAAGTAATTGAATGGTTAAAAAAATAAAAAGATCCAACTAATGAGAGTCTACAAGAGACTCACATTAGTATTAATGGTATGCATAGGATAAAAGTGAAGAAATGGGAAAAATGCAAATGGTAACCAAAAGAGAGCCAGAGTAACAATACTTAATATCATACAAAATAAACTTTAAGTCAAAAACTGTCACAAGAGACAAAGAAGGTCATTATAAAATGATAAAGGGGTTAATTCATCAAGAAGATGTAACAATAATAAATATACATGCACCCAACATCAAACCACCTAGGTAAATAAAGCAAATATTAATAAAACTGAAGAGATACATAAACAGGAGCACAATAATAGTAGGAAACTTCAATATCCCACTTTCAGCAACGAATAGATTGCCCAAGCAAAAAAATCAATAAGGAAACGGCGAATTTGAACACTACAGACTAAATGATCCTGAACGATATATAATAAATATTCCATCCAACAACAACAGAATACACATTCTTTTCAAGCATACATGAATCATTCTCCAGGATAGGTTATACGTTAGCCCACAAAACAATTCTTAACAAAATTAAGAAAACTGAAATCATATCAAGTATCTTTTCCAACCACAATGATATGCAATTTAGACATCAATAACAGTAGTAAAATTGGAAAATTTCACAAAATGTGAAAATTAAACAAACTTCTACACAACCAATAGATCAAATGAAAAATCAAAAAGAGAAACAAGGAAAAATATCTTGAAACAAATAAAAATGGAAACACAAGATACCAAACTTAGGAGATCCAGCAAAAACAGTTCTAAGAGGGAAATTCATAGTAATAAATGGCTACACTGAGAAAAAAGAGAGATCTCAAATAAACAGCCTACCTATACTATCTAAGTAACAAGAAGAAGAGGAAAAAACCGAGCCCAAAGTTAACAGAAGGAAGGAAATAATAAAGAGCTGAAATAGAGACTAGAAAAATAGAAAAGAGTAACGAAACTAAGACTTGAATTTTTTTTTTTTTTTGAAAATACAAAATTGACACAACCTCTAGCTAAACTAAGGAGGTTTGGCACTGTGGCTCATGCCTGTAATCCCAGCACTTAGGGAGGCCAAGAGGAGCAGATCACTTGAGGTCAGCAGTTCGAGACCACCCTGGCCAACATGGCAAAACCCTGTCTCTACTGAAAATACAAAAAAAAAGAAAAAAAGTAGCTAGGCATGGTAGTGCATGCCTGTAATCTCAGCTACTCCAGTGGCTGAGGCAGGAGAATCTCTTGAACCTGGGAGGTAGAGGTTGCAGTGAGCCAAGATCATGCCAAGGCACTCCAGCCTGGGTGACAAGAGTGAGACTCCATCTTAAATAAATAAATAAATGAAATGGGAGGCATTGTAACTGACATACGGAAATACAAAAGAGCATAACAGACTACTAAAACAATTATATCCCAATAAAGTGGATAATTTAGAAGAAAGGAATAAATTCATAGAAACATACAACTTACCACCGGGCACAGTGGCTCACGCCTGTAATCCCTGCACTTTGGGAGGCCGAGGCGGGCTGATCACGACATCAGGAGATCAAGACCATCCTGCCTAACACAGTGAAACCCTGTCTCTACTAAAAATACAAAAAGTTAGCCGGGCATGGTGGCACGCACCTGTAGTCCCAGCTACTCGGAAGGCTGAGGCAGGAGAATGGCATGAACCCGGGAGGTGGAGCTTGCAGTGAGCCGAGATCGTGCCACTGCACTCCAGCCTGGGCGAAAGAATAAGACTCCATTTCAAAAAAAAAGAAAGAAAAAAAAGGAAACATACAACTTACCAAGGCTGAATAACAAAGAAATAGAAAATCTGAATCTGAACAGACCAATTAACATGTAAGAAGACTGAATCAATAAAAAATACCTCCCAACAATGAAAAGCCTAGGGCCTGATGGCTTCACAACTGAATTTTAGCAAACATTTAAAGAATAATTGACACCAATACTTCTCAAACTCTTCCAAAAACTGAATAGTAGGGAAAACTTCCAAACTCATTTTATGAGGCCTGCATTACCCTGACACCAGAGCCAAAGACACTACAAGAATAGACAAAAATACAGGCCAATATCCTTAATGAACTCAGATGCAAAATCTTTAACAAACTACTAGCAAGTTAAATTCAACAGCACAATTAAAGGATCACATATCATGACCAAGTAGAGTTTATCCTTGGGATACAAAGATGGTTCAACATACACAAATAAATAAATGTGATACACCACAATAATGACATGACCATCTCAATGGTAGATGCAGAAAAGATATTTAACAAAATCCAAAATCCCTTTATGAAAAAAACTCACAACAAATTAGGTATAGAAAGAAGGTACTTCAACATAATAAAAGTCATATGTGACAAATCCACAACTAATATCATGCTCCACAGTGAAAAGCTTAAAGCTTTTCCTCGAAGATCAGGAACAAGACAAGGATGTCCATGTGCTCTCAACACTCTTATTCAACATAGTACTAAAAGTACTAATGAGAGAATCAGACAAGGAAAATAAGTAAAAGGAATTCTAACTTGGAAAAGAAGAATTAAAATGGTCTCTATTTGCAGATGACATGACCTTACATACAGAAAACCTTAAAGACTCACACAAAAACTGTTAGAACTAATAAATTCAGTAAAGTTGTAAGATACAAAGTTAGCATACAAAAATCACTTTCCTTTCTATGCACTAAAAATAAACTATCCCAAAAAGAAATTAAGAAAATATCCCATTTATATATTGTGATATATCCCAATATGTCACATTTATTAATAGCATCAAAAAATAAAATACTTAGGAGTAAATATAACCAAGGAGGTGAAAGATCTATACATTGAAAACTGTAAGACATTGATTAAAGACATTGAAGAAGACAAATAAATGGAAAGTTATCCATGTTCATGGATTGAAAGAATCAATAATGTTAAAATGTCCATATTATCTAAAGTGAGCTAAAGATTCAATGCAATCCCTATCAAAATCTCAATGGCATTTTTCACAGAAATAGAAAAAAAAATCCTAAAATTGATATGAAATCACAAAAAACCCAGAATCAACAAAGCCATCTTAAGCAAGAAAAGGAAAACTAGAGGTATCACACTATTTGATTTCAAAATATATTAAAAATCTGTACTGATCAAAATAATATGGTGTTGTCGTAAATACAGACATACAGACTCATAAAACAAAATAGTGAGCCCAGAAATAAAACCACACATTTACAGTCAATTGATTGTCAACAAAGGTGCTGTGAAGACAAAACGGAGAAAGAACAGTATCTTCCATAAACGGTGCTGGGAAAACTGAATATCCATATGCAGAAGAATGAAATTGGACCCTTATCTCACATCACATGCAAAACTCAATTCAAAATGGATTACAGACTCAAACATAAGACCTGAAACTGTACAACCACTAGAAGAAAATATATAAAAAATATTTTGACACTGGTCTGGGCATTGATTCTTTTGATATGACCCCAAAAGCACAGGCAACTAAAGCAAAAATAGGCAAATGAGATTGCATCAAACTAAAAGTCTTCTGCACAGCAAAGGCAACAATCAACAGAGTGAAAAGATGACCTATAAAATGGGAAAAAATATTTGGAAACCACACATTTGATAAGTGGTTAATATCCCAAATACATAAAAAATTCAAATAATTCAATAGCAAGAAAACAGATAACTAGATTTTAAAATGAGCAAAGGGCCTGAATAGACATTTCTCAAAAGAAGACATACAAATGGTCAATAGGTATACAAAAAATGCTCAACGTCACTAATCAACAGAGAAATGCAAACGAATACCACAATGAGGTGTCACCTCACATCTGAGGTGATAATACCCATTAGAATGGGTATTATCAAAAATATAAAAGATGACAAGTGTTGGCAAGGATGTAAAGGAAAAGAAGCCCTTGTACACTATTGAAGGAATGTAAATTGGTGTAGCCCTTATGGAAAACAGTAGAGAGACTCCTAAAAATACTATAAATAGAACTACCACAAGATCCAGCAATCTTGCTTCTGGGTATATATCCAAAGGAAATAAAATCAGTATGTCAAAGAGGTATCTACACTCCATGTTTATTGCAGCATTATTCACAATGGCCAAGATATGGAAACTACCCACGTGTTTGTAGATGGGTGAATTAAAAAAATGTATATACAAACAACAAAATATTATTTCCACCTTTAAAAACTGTGCCATTTGCAACACCATGGATGAATCTGGAGAGCATTATGCTAAGTGAAATAAGCCAAGCACAGAAAGGGTAGAATATTGGTTGCCAGACTTGGGGACTGGGGAAATAGAGAGAAATTGGTCTAAGGGTACAAAGTATCAAGTATGCAGAATGTGTTAAGTTCTAGAAATCTGATGTACAGCATGGTGACTACTGTCAATAACACTGTATTAAACAGTTTAAATTTTCTAAGAGAGTAGATCTTAATGTTCTACCACAGATACACAAAATGATAACTATGTGAGGTGATAGATATGTTAATTAGCTTGATAGGGTTAATCATTTCACAATGTAGATATAATCAAAACATCACACTGCATTCCTTAAGTACATACAATTTTTCCTTGTCAGTTATTCCTCAAAACAGCTAGAAAAAAGTTTAAGATAAATAAATAAATAAATTTTTTAAAATAACAAACCCTTGGGCTGCATGCATCAAAAAATGAGAAAAAAAATAAAAACAAAGAATCTTTTAAAATCCAAAAAACAATGATGAAGGTAATGTAAAAGTTTCGTTTTATCAGTATTACTCAAATATTTGAACTTAAATGTGAATGGAGGAGGCAGAGAATCCACATGGTGAATTAGCTCAGGAGACCCACTCCTCAACAACAACAAAAAAAAACAATTTAATTAGTGAAAATTCTAAAAAGTAATTCCTTCAAGTTTCTGCAAATTGTCCCAGGGGCATAAAGCAAACAGAGAAATATTCACTGAAGAAAATATGCTAAATCTCATTAAGAACTGCAAGAGTCTGTTGGGTTTGAGCCAGGACTCTCCATTATATGCCCTCTCCCCCAGCTTCCAGTCTAGGGCACAGTTCCATCCCATGCAGGCTGCTAGTGTTTCTCATATCCCTTAGCCCCATGTTTCAGAAATTATTCTCTGACTGGTACAGTCAAGAGGAGCAGGTCCTTTTCCCAACTGGTCCCCACTCTTAGGGTGGAAGCTCTACCCCAGGAGCAGGAGGCCAAGAAAACTGGGGCCTCAACCTCCACACCACAGCTCACTCATAAAATGGAGATTCTGTGTAAAACTAACAGTGGTTGCCACCTCTCCTCAAACACAGGGTAGTGGGGAAAGGGTCACTGTGGACAAGCAAGTCCCTGTCCTTATACCTAGTGCAGCAGCTTAAGGGTTCTGACCATGTAGAAAGGCGGACAACAGGGGCAAAATGCTCTACAACTTTGCTTGAAGGGACTGATTTATTTAGAACAAAGAGTGGAGAACTACATGCCTAAGGGTGTGGCTGTGTTACAGTAAGATTTTATTTACAAACACAGGTGATGTTAGAATTAAAACCAGATGTTCAAACGAAAATTTGTACATGAAAGTGTACAGCAACCCTATTCACAACAGCCAAAAGAAGGAAACAACCCAATGTCCAACAACTGATAAATGAGCAAACAAGATATGGTATATCAGACAACGGAATATTATTTGGCCAAAAAAATGAAGTACTAATACGTGCTACAACAGGGATTAAACTGGAAAATTGTACTAAATCAAAGAAGCCAATCATCACAAAAGGCTATAAATTATATGATTCCATTTATATATATGAAATGCCCAGAATAAGCAAATCTATAGAGACAGAAAGTAGATTAATGGTAGCTAAAGGATGGTGGGGAGGAGATGAGAGAATGGAGCGTGACTGCTAGTAAGTACAGAATTTCTTTAGGGAAAATATTCTAAAATTATACTTTGGTGATTGTTATACAGCCCTGTGAATATGCTTAAAAAGACACTGAATTGTATACTTTAAATGGGTTAATGTTAAGGTATATGAATTATATCTCAATAAAGATGTTTCTATAAAAATAATTTATAGTGACCTAAGTCACATTCCAATAGTCACTTTTTAAACTATCTGCAATGTCATTTTCTTATAACATGTTTCTTCTAGAAGTTGAATATATACCATCTTTATTTAATGTATGAGTCTGTTTACCAGAGCTTTGAAAAGGCTAAACAGATTAAGGCAAAAAGATGTGAATGGGGCAGGGTAAGAAAAGGTTAAAGCAGAAAGTAGATTTTCTTCCTAGTAAGAGCCTGCAAAATCTCACCCATCCTCACTCCCACTGCTCCTACGATGGCCTTGGCTAATCTCGGGCCCCACTCTCTGCGCCATAAGCAGAAATTCATTCCAGCCGGTTAAAAAGTATGAAACTGTACAAAGGTAATCAGACCCTCAGATGTGAGTACACTTATGTCTCTATGCACCTGATTATCCTGACAGACTGACTTCTCCCAACATTCCAGGAGCCCTTTGCCTGCCCCCAGGTCATCTGTCTTCCGTAAAATGCTTAGGTATACTATTTTCCAAAGGTCAGTTGGATGTGGTTTCCCTGTGATCACTCCAGCCTATGAATATAAAAATTCTTCAGGAAAACCAAACTTGTCAATTTATGGATATTGACAATCACATACTTTTTGAAGCATTTATTTTCAATTTTCTACATTAAACATAGGATTTCTATATAGAATGTTAAATACATATGCCCTATTTTATTTGTTTTGAGTATGTCATAGAAGCAGACTTTTTGTTTAAGTATATTTCATCAAGAAAATATTTCTTTTTTTTTTCTTTTTTTTTTAAGATGGGGTCTCACTCTGTCACCCAGGCTGGAGTACAGTGGCAAGATCTCAGCACACTGCAACCTCCACCTCCCAGGTTCAAGCGATTCTCATGCCTCAGCCTCCAGAGTAGCTGGGACTACTGGCATGCACCACCATGCCTAGCTAATTTTTGTATTTTTACTAGAGATAGGGTTTCACCATGTTGGACAGGCTGGTCTCGAACTCCTGACCTCAGGTGACCAGCCCACCTCGGCCTCCCAAAGTGGGCTTACAGGCATGAGGCACCATGCCCAGCCTCATCAAAAAATATCTCAACATTCCAGTTCTATATTTAAATAAAACTTCCTGTGACCATATTTTTTAACTACTTGAACTTACATTACCTAAAAAATAGTTTGGCAAGAGCCCTCAATAACCAAGAAAATTTTCAAGAACTTGGATTAGGTTTGTAAACAGGAAGCCACATTTTATCATGGGCAAAAATCTCTTAATATAGGAAGACTGGTTTTGGTTTCTTGTGTCAAGCTCTCCATCTCTGAATAGATTCCAAACTTCACTAAGTATATATTTTTTTCACTAAGTATATATTTTTTCTCATTCTTCCTATTTGTTTTTACATCTCTTAAAAGATATATATGATCTGAAGGCTTAAGGCTTTAAGAGACAAGAGAAGGGTTGGAAATAACCTTTAATGAAAACTTGTAAAGTAGGTATGCCAAGGAAGGGAAAAAATGAAGTCCTGTCTAGACCCAGTCAGCTTTGCTTGACCTAGTTATGGTTAAATGAAATATCAATGGGAAATTCAAGGTAAGCAAAGGAGCCAAAGTTCTGCAGGAGGTGGCTCTGATGACTTGAGAAGAATGACATCTGATTCCTCTAAAGAAAACACATTTCTCATGGCTGTCAGCATACTACGAAGGAAGAGAGGAGAATAAGCTAAAGCATAAATATTACTATTCCTAAAGGATGCCCTTCAAGAAAGGAAGGCTTTGTCTTGGCTGTGTTTATATAAATCTTTAAAATATTTGACCAAAAAAAATTACACAAATGTAAGTCACAGCCAATGAAGTAGAAACAAGTTAACTGTGTCCAAACACAAACTCCAGGCCACCACAGAAAAAGTATCATGTTCTTATGGACCTTCCACAGTAAATAAATAATGAAGATGACATGCTAGATTGTACAACATCAGTCAGTCTTCAAATGTAACTTAGTTAATAGGCTGACTAAATGGGAACCCAAGAATGTGTTACAAAGAGCTGCTACAAGATGGGTTAGTATAGATTTGTTTAGAAAAATGAATCAAGCACTTCTAGTGAGTAGAATTAAATATTCTCAACTCGATACAGCAAATGAAGCTATGGAGTATACTGATGCCATCAGTTTTTTATTAATGGTTTTCCCCTAAAAAAGAAAAGGATTCAGGTAGGTGTTGGAAACAATCACCTTACCTCAGCTCAGTGGGCAAATAGCAAAAATAAGCTCCTTTTACCCAAAACCCAGTCATGTGAAGATCTTACATATTGGTTCACCTCACCAAGCATTCCTACTCATTAGAGAAATAGGGAATATTTCTTGGGGCACCCATAGCTTATTTCCTTTATGGAAAATAAAAAGTTGACTACAATGCAAGTCTCAGTCAATAGCAGTATTTCCAAACATTTGTGACGTGTCTCTAAGAAATAGCAAATAAAGCGATTAAAGTACACTAAAATAGTCTGCATTTGGCATCATTCTATGGTCAACCATTCTTTAAAATGAACTGTCTCTCTGTCATTCTTCTTCTCCCTCCTTCTCTCTCTCTATATATACACATATGTATATTTACTTATATATACACACGTACACATACATATGCATGTATATGTATATATACATATATACATACATATGTGTGTACACATATATATTTATGTATTTGAGATATATATGCCTTTGGTGTATCACAAAATTTATCTAAGAAATAAGGTGACAACAGTAATTCCACATTTACTTAAAGTCCTTCCCCTCAAGATATTTATATCAATTCTTAAAATAGCTCTTTAAGAGAACCATGAAGTCAAACTCTTTGCAAGAGTAAACTGGCCAGGCCTCATCAAATATAACTGCAGCTCAAATAAAAATAATACCTTATTTCACTGACTATTAGCTCAGACTGTTCACATAGGATCGCAAGTCTCACACAGCAATTCCTAGGAGTCCCTCAGGTGTGTTTTACAGGAGTTCATGAACAGTCCTCCCTATTACCAAGTTGGTTCCACCACGCTCTTTCCATTCTAACCCCTTTCAATGATGTCTGCAGCCTGAGAAATAACATGAGGCACTTATTAAATTCAGTACAGCAGCAGCTCAGTATAACTATGTCTATAGTTGTGGAAAGGTATAGCCTCCTATTGCTTGCAAAGCTCCCTGCAAAACCTTAAGACAAAAATGATACTAATCCTCCCCAGAAACCTCAATGCTCTGACACAGCCATGCCATGCAGAAGTGGGAAGGCTGTGCTTCTTCCCCAGTTTGACACCATTTACCACAAGAGGATTAAAGTAGTGAAGTATGTGCCCATGCATCTCACAGAACCTCTAAGAAAAGGGTTTCCTCAGCTTTCACATATATTCTCTTCTCTTTGACATGCTCAGACAAATAAATATTGATGTGGCCAGACCCAGAGGTTAATTTGAAAAAAACAGACTTGTGCTATAATCCTCATTCCCTCATTCCCTACTCCCATCTCAAGTATATACTTCTCCAGGCTCCTCTAGCCAAGACAACAAACAAACAAAATGGGAACTCTCATGCAAATTGGTTCATCTAAATAATCTCTTGGCAGTCTGCCCCACCAGCTCAGTAGACATCTCCCAGATAAATCTGATTCCCTATTGCAATTAATTTAAAGACCCTGTTACACAAGGAAACTGGAAATTAAGCAAATCCCACCTGAGACCATCTGGTGTCTGATATAGAGAAGTCCAAACCTGAAGCAACGGTAGGCTAAAGGGTGAACAGAAAATAATTCTATGAAGAGTCATCAATACTAGAAGGATTCCTAAGTTGGGGATACAGATGGTGATCCCTGACCAAAAAGACAATGGGAGGGCAGTTGTTGGGGATATCTTAACACTGGTAGCTATAGGAAGGAGGCAAAGGCCTTTTCTTTGCTGGCAAAGGACGCTGAGCCCAAAGAAGATAAGCATGTGGCATGTCTTCCATCTGTCAATCTGTCATCATAAACCAGATAATATTGTGACAGAATCTGAAAATGATATGGGAAGAAAAAGAGGGTAATGGGGAGTATAAATATATATCAGTCACCAAAATTACTGTTTTCATCAAATGATATGTATCAGGGGGTTTTAGAATTGTCCTGGAAACAAAGTAAGCAGGAAACACAATTCTGAGAGGTGTAAAATCAAGTGTAACAACATAGTCTTATAGAACCAGCACATCCTTTAGAATTCTGATTATGTCATTTTTTTTAAAGGCAGGGGCGGGAGAGAAGTACCACATTTTAGTCCCTTGCAGACCATGCCTAATAAGCTTAACTGATTTAAGCCCAACAAGGCCTTTGATATAACATGGAAGGATGGTTCGTTTCCTCCCACAGAAGGAAGCAAGGAAAATCTTTCTCCCACTGCCATCTGTTTTTTCTGGCTGAAAGCTCTCATATGAAGGGCTTAGACACCCTGGGTATTCTGGGATAAAAGCTCTGGAGAACCCATCAGAAGACCTGGCAGAGTCTAGAAAAGGGAAATTTCAAGAAGAATACGTAAAATTCTCCTTTGTAACAAGAAAGAAAGGTCACATGTCTGCTCTTCAAAACCCTGTCCTTGGTTAAAGCACCATAAGGTCAGGAAGCATGTAAGTCAATCAGTTATCTTTTTGCTTAAACCAATTCAAATTGTATTTCTGTCCCCTTGCAACCAAAAGAGTTCTGGCAAATAACACTGCACAAGAAAGAAGAACTAAGAATAATGAAAAACGCAATGGATGCCCAGAAAGTAAACCAACAAACTAATCAGCTGAGAATCATTTTATGACATGATTTTAAATTCATTTCAGAAAATTATTAACAGGAACACAGGGATGACAAATCAGAAATACAGGGTCACATAGGTTTTCTTCTGTGGCATCCGAGGTGAAATTAAAACTTAGAAATCCTGTAGCCAACCATTCTCCCTAGCCATTATGTATTAACAATGAGTCCTCATTCAAGAAGGAAAAAAAGGAAGCAGCTGATTATGGGCATTTACTCTCTTGACACGAAATATTTGAAACAGCCCACTGGTCCCTATTTTTAGATTAAAAACCAATCACTGGAAAAGCCCATAACCAGTTCAGTAATGAGCCCACGGCCGTTTATTTATAGTTAACTCTAGCTGATTCATGAGCTGCAACTCAATGTCTGGTAAGTACTATGTGACTCCTGGACTTCATCAACTTGTTTATGTGTGGCCAAGACTTGTTCCCAGACCATGTATATATGCAGCCACACTGCCTAGTGTGTGGGTTTAGAGAAAGAAGAAAGAAATATATATTCAGTAGTGTATGATCTGACTACATTTTATGAATCTGTCCAATCACATTTGGCTTTCCCATAACTTACTTAGACCATCCACCCCGAATTTACTGCAGTATGCATGCAAAACTAGCAGAGCAGGCAAGATGGTAATGAGAGCCTAAGAGAGACACATGCATTTTCATGTATATTAATAGTTCATATGGAGAAAAAAACTGAAGGATAAAAGAGGCATCAAATATTGCCAGAATGACAGATGAAATGCTGAAATGATGAAATACTGAAATTACAGTCCTTTGAAGTAGGCTCCGGGTAAACTAACTACATAGCACATGGCAAGAAATGTGTGACAACAGTTGTGATGGAATTTGTCTTGATTAATGCTCCCATGTGAAAAGATAAATCTTACTAAGGAGGTTCTGGAAGTTCAATGAATGGAAGCCAAATAGTCAGGTTGCCACTGTAGTTCAGAAAGAGAGTTCATCCTAATACTAACCTTGCATTTGCATCATCAACAAGCCTTACCTGTAGTGCCTTAAGAAAGGTGTATTGTGTATTCACCTTCTTCTCATGTTTGCTATGACTGTTCTGAGTGTTGCTCATTCCATTCCTGAAGTTAAAGCTTACAAATGCATGTGTTTGATAATGTGTTTGATGTCTATTAGCTTTTATAATGTGTCTATTAGTATGATCAACTATAAAAAGTCATTTTTAGAAAATATGGTGAGGAGAGAAAAAGTGGTTCTAGAATGATATCAATAGATTGACAGTATATCTAACAGCAAAAAAAAGGTGGCATTAGCTGCAAACTGAAGAAAATTATATTTAACATTTCTATTGAATAATGTATGAAACAACTAGTATTCCATCATAATTAGACTGCTGTGGTCAAGAGATAAAAGATAATACTCTACTATGAGGCCAGGTCTCCTACAATTAGGTTAGTTTGGACAAACTTTAAGTCACTGGGCAAGTTTCTTCTACTGGATAAAGAAAGAAAATTAAAAACACAATCTCCTTTCTTAGTGCCTTATCATGGTCAATGAAACCATGGATGGCAATAAATAGCTTTCATTTGTATACAAATTTATAGTTCACAAAATTGATTCTCATTATGTTTGATCCTTTCTATTCATCTCATTTTGCAGAAATCTGAATTTGGAGAGGTTGAGTCATTTGTCCAGAATTATACATCTTATAAATGTGGGAGCTAAGGTTAAAACTGGCCTTTCCCATAGAATATTATTTAAAGACAGACAGAAGGAAGAGGAACTGCCTGCTATACGTTATATAGCATTATAGAGAGTTCTTAGCTCAGATAATTCTGATAACCTTATGAGATAAAAATCATTTATTCTCATTCAGAGATGATAATGCTGAGGCATCAAGCATTATAAAACTTACCAAAAGTCTCACGTGCTGGGCAAGGATGAAAACCTAATAGTGTCTGATACCAAAACCAGATTTTTTCCATGACAAGCAAAGTCATACTTGCATACTTGTATGACATGTACAACTTTTACTATGCAGTGTCAGACAAGAGCAAAATTAAGGAGAATAATGACTTTCTTTTCAGAAAATTACTCCATCAGCAAGTACTTATTAAGTGTCAATTAAATACTTAGCAACGCACTCAGCATCATGGGAGAAATGGAAAAAGTATGAAAGAGCCTGCCTTTTCCCAAGAAGATTTCAATGCTGTTAGAACAACTTTTAAAATGCCAAAAACATACATATTATTATACAATAATATTAAGGAATACTCAGTACAAACAAGCAGGGGAAAGGCATTAGTAAAAGCTATCACTCTGTTTCACTGGGAAAGAGGATGAGGGCAAGAGGAAAACAACAAAAATATTATGGGCTGGGTAGGTGTGCTATACTAGCGGTATTTAATGTAGGATGGATGATGTTGATCCATGATCTGACTTAATATGGAGTAGTGCTTAATCCAAAATTTTACGCAGTTATTAGTTGAACTCTGAATTAATTTCCCATACCCCTCCTTGTGTTATCTTTCTCATTGTAATTGAGAAGGAGAGGGTCAAGTAGTCAACACTGGTGTAGGTGAAAAGGCACTATATCTAGGAGTGGAGTTTACTAGGGTAAATGTCTAATACATCATTATAAAATTCACATCATCACTAAACATCATCGATTTTTATTAATCCATTTTTTGTTTACTCTTCCCTTAAATATATTTACTGAGTGCGTACTGCATGCCAGGGGCATCAGACTAGACACTGTGGACACAGTGGTGACCAAGAGAGCCATGGACCTCACCAAGATCATCTAGAGCAATGCACACACTTCACGGGAATCAAGCCATATAATCTAGGAAGAAAAAGTCAGAACTGGGGATCAGAAGATCTGAGATTAGTCACTGATTCAGTATTTGCATGACTTTGGGCAATTATATGAGACTTTGAGGCTCAATGTCCTCATCTGTGAAATAAGAATAAAATAATACCTGTTCACATGTTTTGTACAAGGAAAAACAAAAAAAGCATTTGAAAGCAATTTCAAACACTAAAAGTCTACACAAATGAGATGAATTATTACTTTTACATTATGTGTCTGGTCTCATAATTCTGGCTCCTCCTCCATATGGGAAGTCATATGTATGTACCACTTCTTCTCAGAAATACATGCCCCCGCCTGAGTCAGAACTCAGTTTACTCTGCATATGAATAGTGGCTGACTTTTGGTTGTTTACTCCTGTTCCATTTGCCCCACCCATACTTCATGTCAATTAACCTATTACTACTTGCTCCTGTGTGTGTGTGTGTGTGTGTGTGTGTGTGTGCACGCGCGCGTGCGTGTGTGTGTATAAACTTTCTTTGCACACAGCTTTTATATTTTCAAAAACTCTTACCTTCCTTGAAGATCACAACTCAGAGGATCTCATAAATTGGAGTCATGGAAGCCTCCCTCACTCCAAAATATTCCAAGATTCTTATTTGAGCTACAGTCAGTTCCCATAATACCCCAGCCCTATCTCAGCTGTTTGGCATGAATATCCCTGCCACAACCCTACTCTAGAACCAATGAGAAACCTGGCAGCAGTAGCCTAACAGTATGCCCCACAGCAAGACTAAAATGAATTCACTGCCTCTGGCTGGCAGAGGGATAGCCAGGAATTCCCAAGGTACCCTCCAATGAAAGCCTATCCTAAATGCTATTCCCTAAGAGAAGCTCTACCTTGTTTCTCAAGGAGTGTGGAGCCTGTTTGCCTGACCCATTCTCCCTTATTGGTCTCCCTTATCAGCCTTTATAATGTAACCCACTCAGAAATCCTGTATCTCAGCATCTTGTTATCTCTCTTTCCCCTTTGCACGAACTGAAGCTGGTGGATCTTATAAAATGCTCCAGATTAGCCTCATTCCGTTTTAGATTCTATATCCAATGCTCAGACCCCTTCTCTGGGGGCTCCATTTTTACACTCATTTTGTCCCATATTCATCCTGACTTTGCTCTAGTGCTGCCTTCTCCTGGCTCATGGCCTCTTCTCTCCCAGCAAGCCAAGCCACGTGACTGCAGTGTTTCCAACCTTTTGCCAGAAGCCAGCACTGACAGTTGCAGAGTAGGAGGAGGTGTGACTCACTCTTCTGAGGATTGGTTGCCACACATGTCAAAGCCCCAACACATTTTCATGCAACATTTTCATGCAAGAGACAAGGATAAGCTTTAGGACTCAGCCAACTCAAGTTATTTTTTCCTGAAATGTGATGCCAACTAACATGTGCCTCATTTGATTATCTTGATTTGCTTAAGTAACTCTCTCCAAGGTTAAGATCTTTATCTGGGGTGATGTAATTTCACCTTGGTGTCTGAAGCCTTGAGTGTAAAACACAGAATCACTGCCTTCAGGTAATCCTCACATAATGTCACAGTGTAGAAAGATGATCTAAGATCTGATACTCTTAAAGCCCAGATTAAAGTCCCAGATCTGTTGCATGACAATTGTGGGAACTTGGTTGATACCTTTAATTTTTCTAGCCTCACTGAAAATGGAGGGAGGAATTTTATCAGTTGATTATTGATAATCAGCTGATAGTCTAATATTAATTTCTGTTTTTTACTGAAGATAACTGTGGAGTTTAACAGATGAGTATAAATAGAATTATTTTCATTTTAGGCCCAAAGTGCCCTTCTTCCTAATAAGTTACAAAATAACTTTTTTTTTAGTTCCTTAGCATATCTCCATGAAATCTCTAATCATTCAATCAACAAATTATTAAGTGATGGTATCAGGTGCAGGACATAGGAGAAGGAACAAAACAAATATGGTCTCTGATTTTGTAATATTTATAGTCTAGCAGGGAGACAGAGCCTTAGAGGAAAACAACTAAACAAAACAGATTTTCTCTCTCATTTATCAGTGTATATTAAGAGGTATGCAGAACACCTAACACGGCACACAACAATGACTATTTTTGATTTGAGAATCATTGAATGAATGAATGAAATTTGCATCATAGAAACTCCCTCACTGTTCCAGGGTACAAGAATAATTGTAAGGCAGAAGTGAACAATCTAGTTCTCACTGCACTTAACGCTCCTGTGAGAAATGGAATTAGGTACATAAACATTTATCTTGAAAACTGACCTAATCTGATCATTACAAAATGACCTTTTGGACAAAAAAAGAACAGACAAAATGTCACAAGATATGATGTCCCGGTGTATCAGAACATTTAGTGAGAAAGAATAAAGACCTAAATTGGCAGATGTGTACATGAGTGGAAGTGAGTACCAGGGGAGGAAATGAATGCATCTCAAAGGTGGAAAAGATACTTACATTGCTTATAGCACTCACAAGATTAAAGCTCCCAGTGATATAATACTCTAGAAATATATAGTCTCAACCGGTTTGCCTGAATATAATCCATCTTCTACAATCCACAGGACTCTAGCCAACCATAGAGGTATATTAGTATCCTGGTTTAAAAAAATAGTGGACAAATGTTTACCTAAATTTATTTATTGGATTTATGAACACACAGGAGATAATATTTTGAATTTGGTTCCAATGTCATCGTTATTTTAGATCATTTCTATAGTAAGTTTTCCACAACATTTGTAGCACATAATAATAAGACCCATTTTGGCACATTCTTAGGGTTTTCTGTCCAAAGAAGAGACAAAGTCATTTTCGATAGCTCTTCATATAAATCATACATGGTCAGTGTAAATCAAGTACATTTTATAAATGAGCATAATCAGTTATAATTTTTGCAGCAACTTGCTCATTTGAACAGGGACATAGAACATCTTCTGAGGTCTTAGGTTTATTGAAAAATGAAATGATTATTAAAATCATGAAAGAAATTTGATTTCCTTTATGAAAAGGTATATTTTCCAGGTCCCTATATACTCTCTAATCATATGCTCTTGAGAATATTCTAAGAATTTTATATTTAGAGCTCTTTATTTAAATCATCATCACACATTTTAATCTCATTGTGTCATGGTACTACTAGGTGCTAAAGTATTCATAGAAAGTGAATAATACTCAGGACTAGACCTTAAAGCATTTATGGTCTGCAGATTTTACTGACTTGTAATAGCCATTTGAATTCTCAGTACAGTTAACAATTTTTTTAAATCAAGAAATTGTAGCATAAAAGTGTATTTAATAAAAGGGCAGTCATTTCCAATAAGGCAGCTCTCAGAGGACAGACGGAAAAGCTTGACATTTGGCTTATGATCAAGTAATTGGATCTTACCCTGATCCTTTCATTAGAAAAGAAAGGCATTTGATGTTTCCTTTCAGGACTGAGTTCCAGCTGAAACAGCTGCCCCGCTAACTGTCACCACCACCATCACTATAGTTTTCCCAGTAACAAATGTTTATCAAGCACAGCTTATATGAGTGGTATAGATGGGTGAAAATAGCATGGATTTTAAAACTGGATAGATAAAAATAATATTACTATGGGTCTAGAACTCTTCTAAGTGCTTTACTCATATTAACAAATATAATCTAAAAAAGCTCATGAAATAAGAAATTTGATGCAAAAAGTTACACATCTTGCCTTCATTGTATGATAATAAAATTGAAATTGAGAGAAGTCAACTAACTTGCTCAAAATCAAAAGTCATGTCAAAGGTAGTGGGTAGAATGGGGATTTAGACCCAAAACTGTCCAATTAAAACATCCAGGCTCTTAGTCACTGAGTTAGGCTACCTTAATGAGAAATTTGATAAAGGAAACTGTTATCAACTCCTAATTCCTCTTTTATTTATTTGTTTGTTTGTCTGCTTGTTTTTAGGAAAGGTTGCAAAAACAACCATAAAATGCTTTATAGAGGAAAAACTGAGCCTTTTTTCTCCAGCTTTCTTGAGGTAAAATTGTCAAAAACAGTTGTATATATTTAAGATGTACAACATAACGTTTTGATATATGTATACATTGTGAGATGATTACAGTAGAGCTAATTAACATATCTATAACTATAGTCACCATTCTTTACATTAGATCTCTGTAACTTAATCATCCTGTATAAACTTTTCACCCTTTGACCAACGTCTCCCCATTCCCCCCACCTTCCAGTCCCTGGTAACCACCATTCTACTCTCTGTTCCTTTGAGCTCAACTTTTTAAGATTCCAGATACAAGTGAGGTTATGCTATTTCACTTAGCATAATGTCTTCCAGGTTCATCCACGTTGTCAAAATTGACAGGATTTCCTTCTTTTTTTAAGGCTGGATAATATTCTGGTGTTTATGTGTGTGTGTGTTTGTGAGTGCACGCGTGTGTGTGTGTATGTGTGTGTGGTCACATTTTCTTTATCCACTCATCCATCAATGGACACTTAGGGTGCTTCTATATTTTGGCTATTGTGAGTAATGCTACAATGAACATGGAAGTGCAGATATTTCTTGGAGATACTAATTTCATTCTCTTTGGATATATACCCACAAGTGGGATGGCTGCATCACTTGGTAGTTCTATTTTTAATTTTTTGAGGAATCTCCATACTATTTTCCATAGTGGATATACCAGTTTACATTCTCATCAAAAGTGTGTAAGAATTCAATAATAGGCCGGGCGCGGTGGCTCAAGCCTGTAATCCCAGTACCTTGGGAGGCCGAGACGGGCGGATCATGAGGTCAGGAGATCGAGACCATCCTGGCTAACACAGTGAAACCTCGTCTCTACTAAAAATACAAAAAACTAGCCAGGCGAGGTGGTGGGCGCCTGTAGTCCCAGCTACTCGGGAGGCTGAGGCAGGAGAATGGCGTGAACCCGGGAGGCAGAGCTTGCAGTGAGCTGAGATCCAGCCACTGTACTCCAGCCCGGGCGACAGAGCCAGACTCCGTCTCAAAAAAAAAAAAAAAAAAAAAGAATTCAATAATAAAAAAAATTCAACAATGAGACTTGGAGCGGGAAGACTTTCTAGGCAGAAGGAACAGAATTTATGAGGGCCTAGAGGTATGCTCAAACATGCTCAAACAACAGAGCATGTTTGAACGAATAATTAAATTCCATTTACAATAATATCAAAAAGAATAAAATATTTACAAACACGTTTAAGAAAATAAGTATAAAATGTACACTCCAAAAACTATATAACATTGCTAAAACAAATTAAAGAAGATCTAAATAATAAGAAAAAACATAACATTCATGAATCAGAAGACTTCACATTTTTAAGATGGCAATATTCACTAAATTTATGGATTCAATGCAATCTCATCAGAATCTCAGCTGACAGAAATTGACAAATTGATTCTAAAATTCATCTGCAATTGCAAGGGGCTAGAATAGCCAAAACTAAAAAGAAGAACCAAGTAGGAGAACTCTTACTTCCCGGTTTCAAAACTTACTAACAAAGGAACTGTAATCAAGACACTCTGGCACTGGCATAAGAACAGACATATAGATCAATGGAATAGAACTGAAAGTACAGAAATAAAGCTTTACATTTATGGTCAACTGATTTTCAACAATAGTACCAAGACCATTCAATCAGGAAAGGACAGTCTTTTCAATAGTTTTTTCCCTGTGGTACTGAGACAACTGGAGGTAGCCACATGCAAAAGAATGAAGTTGAGCCCTTACTTCACACCATATTTAAAAATTAACTCAAAATGGATCAAATAATGTCAGAGCTAAAACTATAAAACTATTAGATGAAAAGATAGGGGTAAATTTTTACAACCTTGATTTAGCAAAGGATTCTCAGAACACCAAAAACTTGAGCAACGAAAGAAAAACTAAATAAAATGGACTTCATAACAATTTAAAACTTCTGTGCTTTAAAGCACACCATCAGGAAAGTGAAAAGGCAACCCACATAACAGGATAAAATACAGTTGATTCTCATTTTTCACAGTAATTATGTTCTATAAAGTCACTGCAAACACTGACTTATCAAATACTGAATTGTTTCCCTTAGGGGAAATAAAGGATTAGGTTCCTGTGTGCATCTGGTCACAACATTTTTGTTCAACCAATCCACACATATAACCTTGTTTCATGTGTGTTTCTGTTTAAAGACACTTTATTGAATATATATTGTTGATTCATTAACATTGAACCCATGGCCAGCAGCACTATAGCTAACACCCAAATGAAGCTTATCTAACACATATATTTTCTCCAAAAGGAACATCACAGCTTCCATGTGCTTTGGAACACTAGACAGCACTTTTGTGCTCCACTTGAGAGCTTTTAAACAGCAAAATGATCGATAAAGCCCACCAAAATATGAAAAAATATAACGCTAAATAGATTGAAAAGGGGAAATTTGTTTACAGGAAGCATGCTGGGAATAAGAAGGTAGAGCATTGACTTGTTCCACCTCGCTGAAAACTTATCAGATGACTCAAACTTTTGCCAATCTGCACCATCTACATGTCCTTGAATGGCCACAAAACTGCCACCAGTACTGATTTGAAAGTTACAAATACATTTAGTGAGTAGGTAAATTTGCAAATATGGAATCCACAAATAATGAGAATCAGTTGTACTTGCAAAATCACATATCTCATAAAAATATATATGTAACAACATACATAAAAAACTATTTAGAATTCAGTAATTTAAAAAACTCAACTTAAAAATGAGCAAAGGATGAGGATAAACATTCCTCCAAGGAAGATATTCAAATGATGAATAAGCACATGAAAAGATACTCAACATCATTAGCTATCAGGGAAATGCAAATCAAAACCACAATGAGATACTACTTCACACCCACCAGGATGGCTAGAATCGAAAAGTCAGATAATAACAAGTGTTGTCAAGAATTAGAGAAGTTGCAAGCTCCATACCCTGCTGGTAGGAATGAAAAATGGCACAATCACTTTGGAAAACAGCCTGCCATGTCCTCACATAATTACATAGTTATCACATAACTACTACATGACCCAGCAATTCCACTTCTAGGTATATACCCAAGACTTTTAAAAAATATGTTCACGTATAAACTTGTACACAAATTTTTATAGCAGCATTATTCGTAATGCCTAAAAGGTGGAAAAAACTGAAATATCTGAGTATATAAAATTCAGTATATTTAGACAATAGAATATTATTTGGCCATGTAAAGTACTGATACATGCTACAACATGGATAAACCTTGAAAACATTATGCTAAGTAAAAGAACCTAGTCACAAAAGACCTGATATTCTGTAATTCTATATAATATGAAAGTCCAGAACAGAGAGATCTATAGAGATAGAAAGTAGAGACCAGGCATGGTGGCTCACACTTGTAATCCCAGCACTTTGGAAGGCCTAGGCAAGTGGATCACCTGAGGTCAGGAGTTTGAGACCAGCCTGGCTAACATGGTGAAACCCCTTCTCTACTAAAAATACAAACGTTAGCCAAGCATGGCGGCACACACCTGTAATCCCAGCTTTTCAGGAGACTGAGGCAGGAAAATCACTTGAACTCAGGCACCAGAGGTTGCAGTGAGCCAAGATCACGCCACTGCACTCCAGATTAGGCGGCAGTCAAAAAAAGAAAGTTCATGGCTGCTTAGGTCTGGGGGTAAGGGGGTTAATGAGATTAGAGGATGATAGCTAAAGGGCATGGGGTTTTTGAGGTGATGAAATGTTCTAAAATTGACTGTTGTTGGTTTCACATATCTGTGAATATACTAAAACAACTGAATTCTACACATTAAATGGGTGAATTGTATAGTACATTAATTATATCTCAATAAATCTCTTTTTTTAAAAAAAGAATGCATGGAGTATAGAATTTAATAATGGCCACTCAGATAATGGTGTGGAATTGAAGTAGATGTATCATGAGGCAAGAGAAGGCAAAAAGGACAAGCCAAAAATCTTGTTTCTCTCCATATCAAGTTGTCTCACTCATCTTTTCTCTGGCCAACTAGGTCAAAGAAAATTTTCTGCTTACAGAAACACTTGCCTAAGTGATATAAAATTGAACATTGTGTTTTATCACAACTGATTCCAAGGAACTGAAGCTGATAAATGACCATGAACTCTGAATGACCCTGAGATGCCAGACCCTTCTAAACTAATGAAAGACTCTTTCCTGACCAATGAATAACAGGATTTATTTGAATCAGTCATATACAGACCAAAGAATTCTTCTATTCTACCCAGAGTACTAGTTTTCAATTTTTAATCAACACAGCCATCATGAGACCCCCTTCACAACACATTTCCCACTCCATGTCCACTCAGTGAGTTTCTTGACTAGTATGTGTTCCCTGCCTGACAAACAAATACACTCAGCTTTATCTCTTAAATTTCTTTGAGGTTTGTTTTATTCTTTGATACTCCTTACCCACGTTCTTGGTCCCCCTCTCCTCTCACTTCTTATTCCATTTTGCCTCTTTTTTCAAAGCTTCATTCTTTCCTTCCCTCCTACCTATACTCCATTCCTAGAATTCCCAAACAAGGGATCTCAGGATTGCTACCATCACAAACCATAGCTGTCTTTCTTTTGACCTCTAAAAGAGTCTGCACTCACCACCTTCATCTACTAAGCCCTATTCACATCCATCCCCATGTATGGAATGCCCTTCTACTTCCCCTTACCATCTTCACCTGTTGAAATCCACCTTGTCCTTTGAGACTCACCTTAAATTGCCTAACAAAGTTTTGCCTGACAAAGAAGCCTTTCAAAAATGGCCTCAGCAAAAAGTGATCCCTGGATTTTCTGTACTCTTGAAATCTTTGCTAATAATTTCTTCATGCCATTTGTCACTTTCCATATGAAGTTTCACATATTCATATTATTCTAGTAACTTTCCTATAAGACAGCAAGCTCTTTGAGAGTCAGAGTATTTATTTATTTTTTTTTTTATTATTTTTTTTTTTTTGAGACGGAGTCTCGCTGTCACCCAGGCTGGCGTACAGTGGCCGGATCTCAGCTCACTGCAAGCTCCGCCTCCGGGTTCACGCCATTCTCCTGCCTCAGCTCCCGAGTAGCTGGGACTACAGGCGCCGGCCACCACGCCCGGCTAGTTTTTGTATTTTTTAGTAGAGACGGGGTTTCACCGTGTTAGCCAGGATGGTCTCGATCTCCTGACCTCGTGATCCGCCCGTCTCGGCTCCCAAAGTGCTGGGATTACAGGCTTGAGCCACCGCGCCCGGCCCGAGAGTCAGAGTATTTATGAGCACAAGGTACATTGTACATAGCCATTCCAGAGGAAACACTGGCTAAGTTAGGCCTTCAGCCTTCAGGCTCTTCAACTTTTTGCAAAATGGCTCTAGTTATTCCTTGTACTATAAAAACAACTGACATATCTATAATGCTGTATATTTAAAGGCATGGGGTTTTTGTTGTTGTTTTGTTGGGGTTTTTTTGTTTGTTTTTTTTTTGAGATGGAGTCTCGCTTTGTCACCCAGGCTGGAGTGCAGTGGTACAATCTTGGCTCACTGCAACCGCTGCCTCCTGGGTTCAAGTAATTCTCCTGCCTCAGACTCCCGAGTAGCTAGGATTACAGGCACACGCCACAATGCCCAGCTAAATTTTTTTGTATTTTTTTAGTAGAGATGAGGTTTCACCATGTGGGCCAGGCTGGTCTCGAACTCCTGACCTTGTGATCTGCGCACCTTGGCCTCCCAAAGTGCTGGGATTACAGGCATGAGCCACCACACCTGGCCAACAAGTTTTAATGTATTTTCTCATTTAGTCCTCAGAGAAATTCTGAGGGTTATTTTTATTAGCTCTATTTTACAGATAAAAGAAATTTGAGAGTTAAGGGGCCTGATGTATGTCAAACAATGGTAACTAGTTAATCCAGTCTGTGAATCCCAGTCACTGCTTCTTGCTGATGGTATCATCAGTAAAAACAGGGAGTACTCACTTTCTAATGTGTCAGGCAAAGCCAAGTGGTCAGTATTTCTTCTACATTGTGCTCCAGAATTAGACAATATTAAGGTCTTTAGTATCTTGGATTTCTTTCTCTATCAACATGCAATACTCTGAAATCTTGTTGACTGAGACCAACTTATTATTCCTCTAGTTGACACTTAATATCTACATAATTCTAATGATTTGTCTGATCTATTAATGTTGGATCCCATCTCAATTACACAGAATGCTGAGAACGAATAAGATATAGGAGGTAACTTCTCAGAACAAACATCTCTATTTTCGGGGCAAAGGTCATAGTGCCAGGCTGACACCTCTTTGATAATGTCCCATCTTATAATCATGCAAAGAAACAAACTAGGAGGACATTGCAAAACACTGTAATAGCAAAACAGGTTTTTCTCTGATTTATAAAAGTGTATTCAAAATGTATAATTTTCACGAATTCAGACAGGAATCATGAAATCAACAACTCTGAGATTCTTAGTCCAGACAGGCCTGTATAAATTGATCTAGGACTCTCAAGGAATGCAAGTTTCTATAAATGGGGCCCTGACAAGAACAATACCTCGCATTAAATAATCCTATGCTCTTCAATTATACTTTAAATCTCCTGTGGTTAAGTACCACAGTTTATCAATCTATATGCCTCATTACCATCTTACTCCCCTGTATAGACAATGCCTAGTAAATGTTCCTTACCTTGAATTAAATTAATTCAAAGACATAAATTGCTAGAGGAGATAATTCAACA
Source organism: Trachypithecus francoisi (assembly GCF_009764315.1). Lineage (NCBI taxonomy): Eukaryota > Metazoa > Chordata > Mammalia > Primates > Cercopithecidae > Trachypithecus > Trachypithecus francoisi. The sequence goes on from NW_022681461.1 coordinate 15,635,086, forward strand.
TTTAATACAGAAATGACAATGTGTTTATCAAGAAGTCACATCCAAATAGTCCTTCATATTAGAAAGGGAAGATCTGATTCTTGTTCTGGGTCCCCTCAACTATTCCTGTTTATCTTGTAAGTAACAGATCAATAGTAAATCTCTTTTTCACATATGGGCAAACAGAAGTATGTGACTTAATTTCCAAAAAACTCATAAAGAATTAGATTTTCTAGATATTAGAAGAGTATATATCCTGTAGATGGTACATTTAGATTCCTCATTTAATTTCTGACTAAAACGTTTCTAAATAAGAACTATTCACATATATTGAAAAAAAATGCTGTGTTGTTCCTTCTTGGATTTTTTTGAATTATTTAATTTACAAAACAATGAAATGCCCTAATGTTTTAAGCCAAACACTCTTCTTTGGCTCCCAACTGTTTTCAGAAATAACTTTTTCCTTGTTAATTTCCAAATCTTGGCTGCATTTCCTGCTAATTTCAAACATATGTCATATACGAAATATGTTATTTTTCCAGACCTAATTTTGGCAAGAGGGAATTTGGAACTGGCATAGAAAGATCTGGGGACAAACAAACAGGACAGCTTGAAGCTGCTACAACTCAGTAACAATTTTATCTTTTTCACCCATCTCCAGGTCCACAAAGGCAAGGGCAATAACAAGGGGTGAGTGGGCTATGATAAAAATTTCAATGTGAGAAAACACACACCCTGAAGTTTGATATCTTATCCTATAACTTGATTTCTGAAAATAATCTGTCACAAATACTAATGATTTTTTTAAAAATATAAGGTGTGAAGTGAACGTAAAACCCTGATAACTAGGGTTATATAACCCTAATATTATCAATCTAGTTTCCTGAGACTTACAGTCAAAAGACATAAACGGGTAAAGCAATGTAAAAAAATCCTTCTTAACTTTCAAAAGATTCTCTATATTAATAACACTTCAATATAGATTCTCTATGCTGAAAACATAAATGCTTTTTATTTTTCTCAGAAACATTCAGACTCATGGTATAGGTAAGTACGAAGAAAAGCTAGTGCAATAAAAATAAATCTGGTCTAGAGGCATAAAATAGGGTTCTAGTCCCATTTCATTCTTTCCTAAAATACTGTGCTGATTGTAGAAATGACTATAATTATTCACCCCTCTGTGTATCTGTAACCTTTCAAATGTCCTTTGCAGTTCATCCCATTAAGAGATGGAGTCTATTTCATGAACCCTTGCAACCTACTTAGCCAATAAAATATGAAGGAAGTGGCATTTTGTCAGTTCCAAGCCTAGGCCTCAAGGTGTATGGTGCATTTTCTGTGTTCACTTGTACTCTCTTATTCACTCTCTCTCTTTCTTACCTGCTCTCCACTGTCTGCATCACAAGAACATGCCTGGGCTAGTCTGCTGGAGGATGAGACACATGGAACAGAGGTGAGTCAGTCTAGTGTCCCAGGCAAAGCTCCAGACAAATAATTAAGTGTAGCCAAGATCAGCAAAGTCACCTAGCCAATTCACAGCCGACCGGAGAAACATGAGTGAGATTTGCCAAACACAGTCCAAGTCAGGAGAAACCACCCAGTAGAGTTACAGATTCAACTGTTTTAAGCTTCTGGTTATTGTTCCAATCATATAAATTATTTTTAAAAAATAATAGCTAACTGATACCTAGGATAGGTTATGTATAAGCAAGTACAGATGACCCTCAACTTACAATAGGGTTATATCCCAATAAGCTGAAAATACTGAAAATCAAAAATGCACTTAATACACCTAACCTACCAAACATCATAGCCTAGTCTAGCCTCTCTTAAACATGCTCAGAACACTGACATTAGCCTACATTTGGGCAAAATCATCTAACACAAAGCCTTTTTTATAATGAATTATTGAATATCTCACATAATTTATTGAATATTATACTGAAAGTGAAAAACAGAATGATTGTATGGGTACTTGAAGCACAGTTTCTGCTAAATGTGTATTGGTTTTGCACCATCATAAATTTTAAAAACCATGAGTCAAACCACCATAAGTCAACCTATGATAGGTTTATCAGGATGTAACCTCATCATAAGTTGAAAAGCATCTGCGTATTTAAGAAGTTTATCTATGTAAGTTACTACTAAGAAGTAAATTGATGTTTTAGGAAAGTATTAAACTAAAAATCTACAAATGGCTCACTGCTTTTAAAGATGCATGTTTCATCTATCAGAATTAAATATTAAATTTAGGCCCAAATGCAAGAACTGGCTCAGTTACAACTCAGCAGATGGCACCTATTCAAGCACCAAGAGGAGCTTGATTCACAGATTTGAAAAAGTTTAAAAACTCAAACAATAAAATTATTTTTGTATGTCATTGATTTTTAAATGAAGAGATTATTTTAGCAACTTAATTGTTCAATTCAATTTTGAAAAAACTTGCTTTCACTTAGACTCACTTTTAAATTTCCCTTAAGATTAGTTTAGCTTATGGGAGACTCTAGTTTTAAATGGCATCTGGCTGGCTGCCGCTCCCTTATCCTAAAATACCTATACGGACCCAGAAAAAGAGATAAAAAACAGCGATGCTAAAAACTGACTAACTATTGTCTAAATCTGGAAAGAATTTCCTTTAACTATTAAAGCAGTGCAGCTGAAATGAGCAAAGCAGGCAATGGCTGATCCATGCATCACTCTGAAAATGAAGATGGCCTAGTTGAAGGCTACAGAATTGTCTTTTTCACCCATTCTCTACCCCTTTGGCTTGGAGAGACATGCTTATATTCAATCAGAAAAAAAAAAAAAATTTGATCATTTCTCAACTTAATGGAAGGTGATGTGAGACAGCCATAATACTTAATACTTCTCCTCCTCTGATTCCTCAACATCTTTTTATATCCTCTAAGTCCCCAAAAATCAAAAGACAGAGTAGCCAAAGAGTACATGAGGATCAGAATTCATATACTGCATCCTAGGTAGAATGATTTCATAATTTTACAAAGTAAGGAAAACACACTAGGAAAGCCTTTAAAAGTTTATTTTAGGAGACCAATCTATGCCCCCTCAACTCAGACTGCCAAAGAATCAGACTTGGGACTAAGATACTATCATGTTTAGCTAGAAGAATCAACTTGGTAAATGCCTATAAATATTAATTATTAGAATTTATGCTGGGAACTAAGTACATCTACCTACCTTTCAGCTAGAAATGGGCTCAATACATTCCCAAGCAGACAATAGAAGAAACTATCTTCACATATACATTTTGGCAAGTAGTAGGTCAAAGATAGCTATTATCTTTCAAGAACACATAAAGAAAATAATTATCAAAATAGAGTCAACGGGCCAGGCACAGTGGTTCATACCTGTAATCCCACCACTTCGGGAGGCCAAGGTGGATGGATCACCTGAGGTCAGGAGTTCAAGACCAGCCTGCCCAACATTGCAAAACCCCATCTCTACTAAAAACTACGAAAATTAGCTGAGCTTGATGGTGGGAGCCCATAACCCCAGCTACCCAGGAGGCTGAGGCAGGGAGAATCGCTTGAACTTGGGAGGCAGAGGTTGCAGTGTGCCGAGATCGTGTGCCACTGCACTCCAGCCTGGGTGACAGAGCAAGACTCTGTCTCAAAAAAAAAGAAAAAAGAAAAAAAAGAAATTAGAGCCAGTGGACTTCCACTACTGAAAACTAAAGTAGTTATACTTTTCCCTATTTCTCCTGCTAAGTACAATTTAAAAGCCCTGGATGTTTTCTATTAAACAAACATAAGAGAACTCTTTTATTAATATTTTGTGTAGAGACAGGGTCTCACTGTATTGCCCAGGCTGGTCTCAAATTCTGAAGCTCAAGTGATCCTCCTGCCTCAGCTTCCCAAAGTGCTGAGATTACAGGTGTGAGGCACTACACCCAACGTTTTCTCTATTCTCTGAGAAATGGAGAAAAGAAGACAGACTAGCTAGACACGTTAAGACCCAAGGAAAAACACAAGCGGTGGTGTGTTCCCTTTGTTTTCCTATTGCTTCATGTATCCCCAGTTTGCAGTTGAAGAAACTGAAAACCAGAAAATGCCAAAGGGTGCCTACCAAAAAAAGCCCCCCAAAAAACCTACTCTCTCTAGTTAAAGTACCAGGAAAGGGGTAGCCTTGCAAGACAGAAAGCGTATATAATAATAGCTTCACTACAGCCAAACACAACATGCCAGACAGCAGAAAAAACTCAAATTAAATGAAAGCAAAAAATGCCTAATACATACCAACACTGAGATGACATGATAGGATTATTTCACAAAAAATTGAAAATACCATCATAAAAATATTTCAGCAAGTAACTACAAATGCACTTGAAGCAAATAAAAGAATTGAGAGTCTCAGCAAATAAACAGAAAATCTCAGCAAAGATATAAAAGACATAAAGAACCATCAGGTAGAAATATTAGAACTGAAAAATACAATAACGAAAACAAAAAACTCAATGTGTGGGTACAACATTAGAATGTAGGTGATAGAAGAAAGAATCAGTGAACTTGAAAACAGTACAATAGAAATTACCCAAACTGAACAAGAGACAAAACAGACTGAAAAAAAAAAAAGTGAACAGAGCCTCAGAGATTTGTGGACTGTTAAAGAAAAAAAATCTAGTATTTGCCTGATAACAGTCCCAGAGAAGAGGAGGAAAAAGGTGAGGCTGAAAAAGTACTTATAGACATAATAGCTAAAAATTTCCAAATTTGGCAAAAGACACAAATTTGTAGATTTAAGAAGGTGAGCAAATCCCAGAGTAAATAAAAAAGAAATCCATGTCAAGACAAGGCGCAGTGGCTCACACACATAATCCCAGAATTTTGGGAGACTGAGAGACAGAGGCAGGAGAATCGCTTGAGCCCAAGAGTGCAAGACCAGCCAGGGCAACACAATGACTCCGCCCCTACGAAAAAGAAAAGAAAAATCAGCCAAGCGAGGTGACGTGCCCCTGTGGTCCCAGCTACTTATGGGGCTGAGGTGGGAGGATCACTTGAGCCCAGGAGGTAGAGGCTGCAGTGAGCAGTAACTGTGCCACTGCACTCCAGCGAGGGCAGCAGAACAAGACACTGTCTCAAAGAAAAGAAAACCGTATCAAGGCCGGGCGCAGTGGCTCACGCCTGTAATCCCAGCACTTTAGGAGGCTGAGACGGGCAGATCACGAGGTCAGGAGATCGAGACCATCCTGCCTAACATGGTGAAACCCCATCTCTACTAAAAATACAAATAAAAAGAAAACAGCCAGTCGTGGTGGTGGCGCCTGTAGTCCCAGCTACTTGGGAGGCTGAGGCAGGAGAATGGCGTGAACCCGGAGGCAGAACTTGCAGCGAGCGGAGATCGTGCCACTGCACTCCAGCCTTGGCGACAGAGCAAGACTCCGTCTCTAAATAAATAAATAAATGAACAGAAACCTATATCAAGACAAATTATAGACAAAACTTCTTGAAAACTTAAAAGCAAAGGAAAAATATTCAAAGCAACTAAAGAAATGACACTTTACCTTTAGAGGAAAAAAAAATCCAAGATAGTTGATTCCTCATTAGAACTCGTGAAGACCAGAAGCAAGTGGTATAACATTTTTCAAATGTTGAAATAAAATACTTCTGAAAGCAGAATCTTATATTCAGTGAAAATATCCTTCAAGAGTGAAGGGATTCTCAGATGAAGGAAAACTAAGAGAATTTGTTGCCAGCAGATCTATCCTTAACAAAAGAAAATGACTAAAGAGTTCTCTAAACAGCAATCAAATGATAAAAGTAGGAATCATGGAATACCAGGAAGGAAAAAAGAAAAGAGTAAGCAAAACATGGGTAAATACAATTGACTTTCCTTCTTCTCTTGCGTCTTCTAAACTAAGTTTGATAGTTGAAAAAAAATTTATAGGTCAAGTGCAATGGCTCATGCCTGTAATGCTAACACTTTGGGAGGCTGAGGGAGGTGAACAGCTTGAGCTCAGGAGTTTGAGACCAGCCTGGGCAACATGGCAAAACCCCATCTCTACAAAAAGTACAAAAAATCAGCCAGGCATGGTGGTGCAGGGCTGTAGTCCCAGCAACTTGGGAGGCAAAGATCGCTTCAGCTCAGGAGGTTGAGGTTGCAGTGAGCTAAAATCATGCCACAGTACTCCAGCCTGGGTGAGAAAGTGAGAGCCTGTCTCAAAAAATAAAATAAAATAAAATTTGTAGCATTGTCTCGTATAGCAAGAATATAAAATTGCATATAATACAATTGTTAGGTACCTGGAATTAATTGCCTTACATATATTAAAATCATTACATATATTAAAACTTACCTATATTAAAACTCACATATAAAACTCTATAAAACAACTCTATGACATACATACTATTATTATCTTCATTTTCCAGGTAAGGCAAAGAAAATTCAAGTAACCTAAGTAAGGGCAGGAATTGAGATTTGAGCCCAGACAAACTGATTCCAGAGACCCATAGTCTCAACATACACAGTCTCTTTCACAACTAGTACATGAAATATTTACTTACAACACACACACATATACACAAGATAATAAACTATAAAAGTCTTAGAATTACAAAGAATGTTTAATGAAAATTTTAGATACAGGATTAAAGGAAAATGTTAACAATTGGTTTCTTTCCTCTAGCTTCACTGATGCCTATGACTAACTCAAAGAATAGTTAGGAGTGTATCTACAATGGTTCTATGATAAATAAGAATTTCTAGCCAAGGATTTGTACTAGACCAAGACTTGTACCTCATCATTAAAATTCTTTAAATTATTTATCAAGAAATGAGGAATATATATTGATAAGATGCAGCTGCACAAAGGAGAGGGGCTTCTCCTATATCCCTGAAGAGGCTACTTGATAAGCTATGTAAAAGTTGAAGGGATCCTGAGGCTGACAGACTCCCTAATTTGAGATGGTCTATCCACCTAGTTTCATCTCTCATCACCATGCATGTATTAAGTGTGAAGTAATGGACAAATTCAAATCTGTGCCTGGAAATCACAAAACCTTTTCTATGTTGTTACTGTGCATGCTGTTTTCTTCTCCACCTGTATCTATTCCCAATGCTAAATTAACTGAAAGCTGAGTGAAGCCTATTGTGTTTTGTGAGTTCCAAACCCAAGACCACTGCTGCAGTGTGGGCATTACACAGAGAATATCAACTGATTTCTCATAAACCTGAAATAATCAATTAGAAGGTAGACTGGAGAATAATATCCTTTAACACAAACAAAAGTATAAAACAATGCTAGCAAGCAATGTACATCAATATTTAATGATGACAAAGGTGAAGTGAGATAAGCATTTTCTAACTCTTCTTTGGCAGGTTCACACCTTATAATCCCAACACTTTGGGAAGCTGAGGCAGGAGGATCCTTTGAGTCCAGGAGTTTGAGACCAGCCTGGGCAACATAAGGAGACCTCGCCGCTACAAAAAAACAAAATTTTTTTTTAATTAACAGGGTGTGGTGGCATGTGCCTGTGATCTCAGCTACTGGGGAGGCTGAGGTGGGAGGATCACTGGAGCCCAAGTCAAGGCTATAGTGAGCCACGATCATGCCACTGTGCTCCAGCATGGATGACAGAGCAAGACCCTATCTCAAAATAAAAATAAAAAAAAAGAAAAAGAAAAGAAATCTACTATAATACACTCTTTCTGGAAAAAAATCTTTTGATATTTATTTAAAATAACGTTTAACATGTTCCTGTCTTTTTGACCATTCACTTCATTGGTAAGAATGTATCTTAATGAAATAATCAGGGTCTAGAAAAATATTTATTGCCAAAACTACTCATCATAGTATTGTAATAAAAAAAATTTTAAGGTACATAAATATAACTTACTATTAATGACCATTAAGAATAATGTTTTGAAGAAAAATGGCTTAAGGTTAGATTCAAGATAAAGAGCTAAAAGAAAAAATAAGAATCCAAAACTGTACGCAGACATGAATCCAACTGTGTTACACACACATATCTTACTCACACATACACACACTCTGGAAGGAAATGCACTGAAATATTATCCATGTTCTTTCAGAGAGGCAGAATTATGGTTAATCTTTGTTTTCTTTGTATACCACTAAAATTTAATCTCCATGAGAGCAAAAAGTACATCTGTCTTGTTCACTGCTATATTTTGAGCATGCCTCATATATAATAAGTGTTAAATAAATACACTTCAATTAATGAACATTTTTATTTTTCCTATTTTCTAAATGAGTATTTATTTTCTAATGGGACAAATTTCATCATCATTAAAAAGCGTATGCATGTGAATAATCTACACTTGAATAAATTCTATCCATTCATTTGTAAACGGGATAATTTCTGGATGTCAGAATTTAGACATAATTCTAATCCAAAAGATTTTGCTCCTGAATTCAAACCTGTGCACCTAGAATAGAATATCAGATTTTTATTAATTATTTCCTTAGCTCAACAAAGACTATTTAGGAAGTATGTTTATTTCCTGAATTTTTTCCTGGATCTATTTCCTGAATCTTTTTCACTTTACATTTTGCCCATTACTCTTCATTTGCACACCAAAAATACAGTTAGTTTTATATATATATATATAAGTAAATAGATAATGTAACTCAGAGAAATAAACTTGGGCACCTATTAACGAAATGTTTTCACAGACATAAAGATTTTTTGTTTTATAAACAAACATTTAAAGTACAAAAAATGATGTCCTATGTGATTATCAGGATTACTGTATTAAACTGTTCTTGCCTTGCTATAAGGAAATACTTGAGACTGGGTAATTCATAAAGAAAAGAAGTTTAATTCATTTGTGGTTCTGCAGGGTTTTCAGGAAGCATGGTGCTGGCATCTGCTTAGCTTCTGGGGAAGCCTCAGGAAGCCTACAGTCATGGCAAAAGACAAAGAGGGAGCAGGCAGGTCACATGGCCAGAGCAGAAGCATGAGAGGAAAAAGTTGTGTGTGTGGTGAGCCAAGGGGAAGGAGGGTGCCTGCCACACACTTTTAAATGAGCCGATCTCACGAGAACTCACTATCACAAAGATAACACCAACCCATGACATGGGATATGCCCCTGTGATTCAAACACCTCCCCCACCTTCAACACTGGGAATTATAATTCAACATGAGATTTGGGCAGGGACAAATACGCAAACTGTATCAATTACATAAAAATAAGAAGACTCTCAGTCAAAATTTTATTAACTAATACATGTGATCCTCCAGGAGAAACATGAGGTCCAAATATCAGATATTAACAAAACTCTCTGATTGCAATGGTGGAGGCTAAACGAGTGTAAGCACAAAGGATATTTAGTGATTTGCTGAATCAGGAAACCATAGATACATACAGCTTTTAGCACAGTGAGATCAATAGGCTCAGACAATATCATAAGGGATGTTTTTCTCTCCATTTCATGATTCTTACTCTACCTAGCTACAATCTACACACAGGTTATCATCCCATGATAGTCAAGATGGCTACCAGCAAAGCAACCACACCTTTCCAGCTTAAAATCTCCAGTTTAACATTTCCAGAAACAGAATTTCCCTCTCTAAGTCCACATGGAATACTCTGCTCAATTGTATGGAATAGTCTGCTTGGCCCTTACCCAATGTTGGTCAAACTCAAAGTTAAGAGCACAGTCCTCCGGACTACCAAGTCTATCAAGACACCAACTGCAGTGAGTCTGCCAAAGTGCAAAGTCAGAAGAAACAGTTCCTACAAGATTGATCTCATTTAGACACCAGCCACAAGTTTGGGGGTTCCCAGGACCACCCTCACTTTAGACCAGCTGGCTACAAATTTGGTAGATCCCATGATCACCCTCAGGTTCAATAATTTGTTAGAACAACTTGTATGACTCTGAAAAGTATTATACTTATGATTACATTCTTATTATAATACAAGGATACAAGTAAGAACCAACCAACAAAAAAGATGCACAGGGAGGGGTCCAGATGTGAAGCTTCCGTCATCCCTAGAGGTGCATTACCCCAGCAGCACTAATATATGACAAAACCCAAACTCTGTGTCCTAAGTTTTTATTGGGGTTTCATGATGTAGACCCGACTGACTAAATAATTATCCACAGTTTAATTTCCAGCCCTCCACACTCTCCAGATGTCAGTCTGATATCACATGGTCTGAAAGACCTACAGAAGTCACCTTGTTAACATAAACTATCAGTTGTGGTCCAAGGTGCCCACCATGAATAACAAAGGAAATCTTAGCAGGAAATGCAAAGGATTAGAAGTTACCTCCCAGGAACTGGAATCAAAGGCCAGACCTCTGAGCTAAGGCCAAGTTCTTTATTACACAGCCCTACTTGCCCATCCCTAAAAGAATCAATCATTAAGGCTTGGTTAATCAAATAATCTGATTGGCCAAACTGGATCATGTTTATATCTCAGTGGTGAAAATACAGGGTGCTAAAGAGGAAGTTCCTGGAAGGAGCCATAAGAAGAAAGTTAGAACAATATACAGACAGACATAACCTGCAGCCACAGTTGTTCACAATTGATCATAAATATTACCTCATTACCTAATAATATTCATACTTTAAAAAATAATAGGAGTCTTAGGAAAAGTAGGAAAAATGTATTCTAAACATCCCAGGACTAGAAACTAATCAAAGAGAAATCCTTCTAAGTAAAACATTAAACATTCATATAAGAAAGTTATTTGAAGAGTATGGTTTCAATATATATTTATTTGTTTTGTTGTTGTGGTGGTGGTTGTTTTTTGAGACAGAGTCTCCCTCTGTTGCATAGGATGGAGTGTAGTGGCACGATCTCAGCTCACTGCCACCTCTGCCTCCCAAGTTCAAGTGATTCTCCCACCTCAGCCTCCCGAATATAGCTGAGATTAAAGGCACCCGCCACCACGCCCAGCTAATTTTTGGTTATTTAGTAGAGATGGAGTTTCGCCATGTTAGCTAGTCTAGTCTCAAATTCCTGACCTCAAGTGACTACCCACCTCAGTCTCCTGAAGTTCTGGGATTACAGACGTGAGCCACTGCGCCCAGCCCATATTTGTTTGCAGCATAAACTTTAAATCAGGAATATACTTTTTCTTTTCTTCTTTGCTTTGAATCATAATGCCTAGAAAATACAACTGTTTTTGTCAAAGAAAAACATCATTCTAAGCCTCAGTTTTCTTATTTGCAAAATGAGGTTATTATTTATCTACCATATAGTGTTTTTAAGAAGATGAAAGAAAATGTTTGCAAAGTACCAGTAATAACGTCTAACATCTGATAGTGTCAAACTGATAACTGTTGCTGCTGCTGCTGCTGCTGCTCCCAATAAAACGCCACAATTCATATACAAGAAGCAAGATAACCAAATCTAAATGATCGTTACCTGAGAGAAGCAGAACTGAGAAGAATCACTTTTTAGTGCCTCAGAATGACATCACTGCTAGTCCATAAAGGAAAGAGATTTCACTTGGGAAACAAATGTTCTGACATCAGTCTCTTTTCCACCACTTTTTGTGCTGAGCAATCATGGGTAAGACATTTTACGTCTGTGGGCCTCAACTATTTCATTTGTAAGGTGCAAATAATTATAGTACCTTCTTTACTGTCCTACAGAATTCTTCATGTGAATTGTTGAGAAAGCATTATGTTAAAAGAGTATCGTTACTAGTTTTATAATTATCTTTTACTTTGTCCCCACAAAGAAATGTTACACAATTAAGTAAAATATGCAAATCTCAATGTTTGTATAATTGTTGTATTGAGATAAAGGTTATCTTTACCACTCCCTAAACATAAAAAGCACCTTACCATATTTAAAAAGCATAAAATGCTAAAGTTATATCTAGTAATATATGTTGGGTCAAGGGTTACAATTTATGACTACTATAAAGGAAAAGATAGATGGCTGTAAACTTGTGTATTTAGCCAAATTAATAGCAGAACTAACCAATGCCAATACCTTCAACTGGAATATTGACACTAGCACAGTATGATGGAATTATGAACACCATTTTATGAATATCCAAGGTCCAAGTTCCTTGGGAACAAATTTTTCAAGCCACATAAGGTATATTTAGTTTTGTTATATTAAGGATCATATGATTTAAACCGTCACTTTTAGCCTGAAAGTGTTAACAGCATGTCTAATTCATGACCAAAGAATAATCTAGTCCCTGAGAGAAGCTTCCTCATTAATAATAGCATCTTCCATTTTCCAACTGAAAATGTCAAAGGGCTATGCTGATATAATTTTCCACATGGTCTGAGAGTCACAGTACTTCAAAGACATTGCTTCAAAGCCAGACTCCCAGCCTGGACATTTTCAAGCCATCTTTGACTCCTCCATCCCCTCAAGCCCTCCCATTCAATCAGTTAGTAAGTCTCTTGAACTATCCCTCACATTTGTTTTTTTATGTCCGTTTGCTCTGCCACCATCACAGTCTAAGTCATCACCTTTGGCCAAAACTCCATTGTCTCCTCCAGTTTCTTCTCCCTTCAGTCCAGGCTAAAAGTCCCTACCAAAATATCTCCCTAAAATACTATTTACATCCTGCCACATCTTTATCCAAGAGTCTATAATCCAGGCTATCATTTGATTCCACAGGAGAAGCTTTTAAAAACCATTGATGCCTAAGCTGTACCTGAAGAGGTTGTGATTTAATTCATCTGGGCTGCAGCCCAGTCATTAATTTTTCTTTAAAAGCTCCTCAGGTGCTTCTAATATGCAGCCAGTTTTGCGAACCTGTGACAAATCTCTGTTGCCTATCAAGTCAGGCTAGAATTCCTGTAGCAGACCCCGCAAGTCCTCTGCCCAGATTCCTTCCCATCCCCACTTTGACCTTTCTGTGTGTCCATCCTTTGGCATCAGTGTGTTTTGCTTCTAATGGCCCACGGCACCTGATACTTTCTCCTGGGCTACTTTATCCCTGCTCTTGCAGAGAAAACAGGAAGGACCTGGAAGTTTACATGCCCTAGAATAGCCCTTAGTTAATACCTAAAGTGGAAGCGTGAATACCTGGCTCCCTTGCCTGGGTCTGCACATACTCTGAGTTGTGATTTATACTTGAGAACTCCCTGGCAGGATCACGCTGAGACTGAGACTTTACCTAAACATACACACACCCTTGCTTGGCTCCTTCCCCTTCCCTCTACTCCCTTATAAATCTCTTCTGGAAGCACTTACTTAAGAAATCACTTGCTCACAAATACTCACCACACGATCTGCTTAGGAAGAATCCAAACTAATACAGCACCTTTATCAAAACAGTGCATGGTCCCACCACGTTTTCTAAAATTATCCATCATCCACCAGAAGAACTAGTTTTCTCATGCACTGTGCTTATTTCACACTACTCTTTTAGCCTCTTTCCCACCATCCAAGATGCCTCTTCCCTGCCTCTGAGACCATCAATACTTGCTACCTTTCAAAGACAAGCTCTACTCCATGCATAGCTCAGGGCTATGCCCATGATAGGTCCTCAAGAATCATGGATTACACTGGTGACTCATCCTCCATGAAACTTACCAACAACTCTAGCACATATAATGCTGTCTTCTCTAACTTATTCCGTATTTCATGTCAAATCCACATTCATTCATTGTTTCATTCAACCAATATTTGTGTGATTACTGTGGACCAGGAACTGTGTTCATCCTGGGGAATTAAATGATGAGCGAGGATATTTCTGCCCACATGGAGCTTATAGTCAAGTTAAGGGTACAAGCTTTGGCAAATAATTACTCAAATATATGCTAATTTATAACAATGAAAACCTAAGGAGAGACATATGGTGTTACGAAAGAACATAACAGTTGTATATGTCCTTATCTAGGACCCTCTGAATAAATAATGAAGAAATGATGACCTAAAATTACAGTCCTGTCCCCTATGTTAGGGTTTTTCCTTGGACCTTCCCCTGCCAAAACTGTGTGCAAATTATGTGTGACTGTGTATTATTCTTTCAATAGATTATCAGGGATCTATGACCCCAAATTTTGTACAATGCCAATCTTGTAGATAAACAATGCCTTGTTTATTCATTGTCTCCTCTATGTGCCTTGTTTGTGGGTCTCTGTTTATAGAAATGTTAGCATTTTTCTTTTGTATCTGATATCATTTAGCATAATTCAGGCACACGCTTATCACTTAACAAATATTTGTTTTCCTCCCTGTTTTCTGCCCCTTTCCAAAGAATTCAGACTCTCAAAAGCAAATAGAAAAGTGTCTTTATTTTCTTATTGAATTAGAGCCCATTTTGAGTAGTTGTGGGTGGGGTGAAAATGATTATCTTGCTTTTGTTTGGGTACCAGGAAAATAAGAGCAACAAAACAGGATTTGCATGTTAAAACTTGCTTCTGTTAGACTAGTGCCAAGCAATTGTCACTACATTGCTTCTCAGTTCTTTTTCTTTAGGGAATTAACACTTTTATTCTAAGAACTCCCTGCTGCTTTCCCCATCCCCAAACTCTAACTACCCTAAAAAGACCCTATCAGGTAAAAGCAGAAAACATTCATTTCTTACACAAAAAGATGAAAGCTGATTATTTAATCAATTATATTGATTAATTTTTAGAAAAACAAAATGGAATTTAAATTTCATTTCAAATGCCAATAGAAAACATTTGTGACTATATGTACATTGAAAATGGGTTTCATATGTGTATACACTAAAAAATAGGCATTTATAGATGCTAGAAATATGCTTTCAATATGTATATTTATAAATGCATTTATGGTGTTACATATAGATAATCATATATGTAAGCTATAATTTCTCATTCACACTAATAAATATGCAAACAGAATAAAAAATATTATAACAGGTTCCAATATATTCCTAAAGCACTGTTAAAAATGTAAGTTTCAACAAATTGTACCTGAATCTCAGGTCTTAAAATACAACGATGTGAAATAATGGTGTGAAATGTGCAAAACAGAAACCACAGAAAAATATTAAAACAATGGAATACAATAATTAAACTGAATAATCAAAGGACAGAAAAAAGCTTTAAGTTTATTGCACATACCCATCAAAGATCTAAAGAAAGAAAAAGACTTGCATAATTCCATATTCTCATTTTATGCTTTTCTTCAATATCAAGCCCACTAAGTTTCAAAGACATGTTGCTAATGGAATATCCTGAACAGATGACAGTATATACAAACATCAATATTTAGTTAGACTGCTATCTAAATCCAAACTAATACAGCGCCTTTATCAAAACAGTGCATGGTCCCACCATGTTTTCTAAAATTATCCATCATCCACCAGAAGAACTAATTTTCTCATGCACCGTGCTTATTTCACACTACTCTTTTAGCCTATTTCACCCAATCCAAGATGCCTCTTCCCTGCCTCTGAGACCATCAATACTTTCTACCTTTCAAAAACAAGCTCTACCCCATGCATAGCTCAGGGCCATGCCCATGATAGGTCCTCAAGAATCATGGATTGCACTGGTGACTCATCCTCCATGAAACTTACCAACAACTCTAGCACACATAATGCTGTCTTCTCTAACTTCTTCCATATTTCCTTGCAATTTCTTACCCATCCAATCCCATCTCCACACACAAAAGCTGCCTCTGCTTTCATCCAGGACAGAGTCAGGCAAAGAGAGGAGAAGGAAGTACCTGGAAATGTCTTAACTTGATTGACACTATTGAAATCCGAACACAACGGATTCTTTCTCTCAGAAAGAGTTTTAATTTATGTATTTATTCCACAAATATGAATGGAACAACAATCACTTTCTAGGCGCTGTTCTAAACACAGGAGGCACATATTAAGAAAATAAAAGTTCCTGATGGCATGGAGTTTATAATCTAGTGGGGGCTATAAGTAAACATACTGTATATGTATATAGTGTGTGTGTGTGTGTATATATATAAATATATAAAACATATTATATTTAAAATGTATTAGACAGTGATAACTCTTGAATGGTCCAGGAACCAAATGCCAGATTTAATTTTTTTCCCCATAGGTTACCAGACCTTGTTCCCCTGTACTCCTGCTTAGCACTTCCATTATAGGTGTGTGATAAAATGAAAGAAAGTTAGATGTAAATAATACTGGCATTTAATAACAACACAGGAATAAAGTCTGATAGAGTAGGCTGAAATCCAAAGTTCATTCTCAAAGCAAGATTTGATTTATAGTTTTTTACTGATAGTGTCCCCTTCTTGTTAGCATGTGTGATTGAATGTATGCTAAATACTTATGTATTAGAAACCAAGTCTCAAAGATAACGTCAAGAAGAAAGTATGAAGCACAGAATTACCTTCCCATTCAGGGAATAACGACAAGGAATGAGGGAGTCTATACTAATATTGTCATCTATTACTTCTACCTTTGGGGGCCTTTTGCCTAAATCAGTGGATCTTAACATTTTTTATACTCACAGAAACATCATACTGTCATGGAAATATGGGATTCTCCATGTTTACCCTACCCTCTTTTCTGCTGTTTCTTTTTTTTTTTTTTTTTTTTTTTTTTTTTGAGACGGAGTTTCGCGCTGTCACCCAGGCTGGAGTGCTGTGGCGGATCTCAGCTCACTGCAAGCTCCGCCTCCCGGGTTCCCGCCATTCTCCTGCCTCAGCCTCCCAAGTAGCTGGGACTACAGGCGCCGCCACCTCGCCCGGCTAGTTTTTTGTAGTTTTTAGTACAGACAGGGTTTCACCGTGTTAGTCAGGATGGTCTCGATCTCCTGACCTCGTGATCCGCCCGTCTCGGCCTCCCAAAGTGCTAGGATTACAGGCTTGAGCCACCGCGCCCGGCCTTTTCGTTTCAATGCAAGTAAATGAAATATTATTTTACTGTAATGCTAGCTTTGACTGAGCTCTCATTTTTAAAATAATTTATTCTTAAACATCAGTATTTTAATTATTAATGGCAAATTATCTGCTACATAGTTCATGAGTGATAAAGACTTATCAATATGTCGACAATCCAAAGGGGACAGTCCCTGGCACTAAACAATTAACAACTAACTTGCCTATTCTAACCAAAAGGCTATAAAGTATCTTGTATGATATCACAGAAGTGATAGAATACATAGTTACCATTTAGTCTCCTATTTGAGAACTCTTCTCTCTGGAACTCTTCTCTTTTAATACATATGAGAACAGGTATTAAAACATTATCATAATTTTTATTTCCTCCCTACTGATAGTTTTAGCCACGGTGAGGGAAATGAAGTTGATGGTAATCACAGTAGAAAGGAGACAGGTTGATTAATAATAAGAGGAAGGAAGTTTCGTATATGTATTGTATAAGCAATATGATTGTGGATGTGTGCTATAGACGAAACCACGTCTAAAGGCCAGAAAAATGGCAGTTTCACTGTCCCTCAAGAAAGTTCACCAGGCTGTCACTGACCAGAAAAGATTCACTAAAGTTAGTGAAACACTGAGGGATGGGCCCTAAGTGTTTACTTCACTTCATTGTCAGCCCAGTGCTTGCATTGTCAAATAGGATTTACACTTGGGTTGCAAATGAAACAACCCAAGAATTTTTTATTAACAATAAAATTTTTAATTGGCATATTAAATCCCCACTCCCTACCCCTACTCCCAAGCCAAGGCACTCCTCCAGTGGATTCCGTTAAGCCTTTTGTAGAATTATAAACTTGGAGAGATTTTTAAAGGAGAGACGGATGGAACGCCAGGTGGGATTTAGCTAGAGCTGTCACAGCTCTGGTTGTTACCTCTCATAATCCATCTTGCTGAATCAAAAAGCAAACTGTGAACAAACAGCTTAGGCAGTTTGTTTGAAGATACACTCCTGTCTTTCTAGGAGGGATTAAGTCATGGCTACAGTTTGTTTGAAAAATGATTATCCACATGAAAATTATTAAATTCATGTGGCATCTAGTTGAGTCAAAATGTTTTATAACTTTTCATCTCTGGATCACAGTGATAGTAATGCTGTCGTTTTTATACTGAAACAAACCCTCTCCACAGTCTTTCAAAACATTGTTATATCTTTTGCATTGGCCACGAGAATACAGGACATGTTGACTTTTAAACAGTAAGGATTCAGGCTCTGGCTTTAAAGAAGAATCACGGCTGTATAAGATATGGAGAAAAGGGGATTATTTTTAGCATTTATTCCAAACACTGGGCTTCACGAAAGCCCACTTGCCCTGCTGCAATAGGGGAGAAAGATTAGGTGGCTGAGAGCTTGAATCAGAAGGGAAGGATAAAGCTGACCCTGCGATACGATTCAGAAGTAAAATGTTTTCCCATAGAATGGAGTGATGGTAAATTTGTATTGTGGTAAATGGATCTAAATCTTGGAACACAATATCTCTTTATAGACCTAAGCATTCTGCCTCCTTTGTATCATGAAATACTGAATTTCTCATACTCCAAGTACTTTTGGCATTGAAGGAACTCTTGCATCAAGATGATGGGAGGGAGGTTATTCAATAAACACTAAATGGTTGCTACATGTCAAGTACCATACTTGGTCTTGGATTAACAGGATTAATAAAAATACTGCCCCTGTCTTCTTGAGCTCTCAGTCTAGTAAGGCAGACACAGGGTAAACAGTAGATTACTAAGCACTGTGATAAAGACCACGTAGAAGGATAATCGTTAGGTTGAACAAATAAGCAGAACTCCATAGGATGCAGGGGGGAAATTTTTCATTTGCTCCCCTCACAGACCCTTCATAAACAATCTGGAGATTCATCTTTCTCTTGCCCTTTGAAGGAAATACTAGGTGAGGGAAGGTCCCAGACTGTTCTTAAATATTCTTCTTTTAAATCATTCACAGTGCCAAGAATAATCTAGCTCAGTAATTAAAATTATTGAAATCCGAACACAACGGATTCTTTCTCTCAAGTTTTAATTTATTTATTTATTCCACAAATATTAATGGAACAACAATCACTTTCTAGGCACTGTTCTAAACACAGGAGGCACATATTAAGAAAGTAAAAGTTCCTGATTGCATGGAGTTTATAATCCAGTGAGGGCTATAAGTAAACATACTGTATATGGTATATAGTGTGTGTTATATATATTACATATATAACATATTATATTTAAAATATGTTAGACAGTGACAAGTACTATGGAGAAACATTAAACCTGATAAGAGAGATAGGAAGTTTGAAAAGGTAGGTGCTATTTTACTTTAGGTGGTCAGGCAAGCTTTCTCTGATATGGCGATGCTTGCAGAGAAATCTGAACAAAATGGAAGGATCTAGCCAGGCAGATATCATGGTAAAGAGCATGCCAGCCTCAGGGAATAACAACTGCAAAGGCCCTGAGGTAAGCAAATGCTTGGTACTTTAAAAGAACAGCAAGAAGGCCAGTCGTGAGACTACAGTAGAATAGGTAAAGGAAAGATTCTGGACATGGGTCCACAGAAATAGAGAGACATTAGATCATGCAGAAGGTACTCAAAGGCTATTGGGCTTTTTTCTGAGTTGAAAAAGAAGCTTCTGAAAGTTTTGAGCAGAGAAGTGGCATAATACAATATATATCTGAAAAAGATTACTCTGGCTTCAAGATGGAGAACAGACCTAAAGGCAAGCATGGAACCAGGAGGACAATTAAGATGCTACTACAAGAATTCAGGCAAAACACGATGGTGGCTTGATCCACTACAACAGATGAGAAGGAAA
This sequence comes from Trachypithecus francoisi, assembly GCF_009764315.1. NCBI lineage: Eukaryota > Metazoa > Chordata > Mammalia > Primates > Cercopithecidae > Trachypithecus > Trachypithecus francoisi. Next base: position 15,654,683 of record NW_022681461.1, read on the forward strand.
TAGAATTGGACAGATCCTGGATATACTGTGAAGAATCTTATGATGGACCAATTACAGAGTATAAGAATGAGAAAGAAGTCAAAGCTGACTCCAGAGTTTCTGGCCTGAGAAACTCAAAGAAGGATGTTGCCATTTACTGAGATAGGGGAAAATGTGAGAGGATAAGATTTGATCTTAAAAAGAAACAAACACAAGGTTTTGGTTTTGTACATATTAAGTTTAGCTTCCTATTTGACATCTAAAATGAATATAGAAGTAGACTGTTTGATATACAAAGTTGGAGTTCAGTTCAGAGACATCCAGCCTCATCAGCATATATTAATATATAGTATTTAAAAATATGAAAAGGCAAGTGTGTGAATGGAGAAATGTTAGGCCAAAAACCTGAAAAAGAAGAGTTGATACCGCATTTAAAATATCTGCAGGTATTAGGAAGAAATATAAGATAATCAATGAATCAAATATCACCTTTAATTAAAGATTACTTAACTTAAAAACATATAAATGTGAAAAGTATATAACGTTTTAGATCTGATTCTAATGTTAACCATAAATCTTGGAAAGTAAAATGTTAGGCGGTCACTTAAACAATTATCAAAAACACTTTCCAACTAAAGGGAAAATGTTTTAAATAAATGCTTAAAATACACCGTCAGAGTTGCTCATAGTTAAACCTTGAAATCAGTTGCTATTATTGTCATTAAATATGTAAAGTCACTAAGATGTTTTATAGACAGTTTCATATCACATAATTCATTTTCATCATTATGCTTTAAAAAGCATAATAATATAATTATCTCCTGAGATATCAAATTAGGATTTTGCTTCTCTTGGTAGTGATAACACAGTATAAATATCTACAAATGTGAAATTAGAGATTTTAGTCCTTTTGTTATGTTCCAAGAGGATACATTCAGATTCAACTGTCAAATAAATCTCTATCATCCACGCGTTCATGTTGCATGATTACTGCCACTAGTATACCCCAAGTGAGCAAAAGAATTAATATCAGTCTATCAAATATCACAAGTGTTCCCTGTTTTAAGAAGAATAAGAACTAGATTTCTTACTGCTGGAAAAAGAGAGAAGAGAGGGAGAGAAAGCAAACTAAAATGAACACTGTGGTGTTGGATATTTGGTAAGAACTTAAGGTATAGGTATGAACTCATAGTTTTCAATGTATATAGATAGGTACAGAAATAAATATAATATAAATACATATATACAGATAGATAGATAAATCTGTACACTGAGAAAGCATGGGAGCACTGATACCCCAATAGCAATGAACACACTTAGTATCTATATACTGGCTTCTAAATATCATTCTCCAGCAAATGGAACTAGGGTATCTTGGAGAAATGGCTAATTCTAGGATTTGTGCAGGAAAAATACAAGATGACCCGAACACATATTGCTGGATAGCAAAGTAACAAAATGTTCAAACAATGATGGAGATATGTCAAAAGGACACAGACGTCAGTTTGAAGGGGCTCCCACTATTCAAACCTATGACAATATGAACATCAAAACAAATAATGATAGTAACAGATTTTAATTAACTAAATAAAATTGAAAACCATGAGTTCATATGAATATAAATGAATGAATAAATGAAAAGTTTGACAAATAACAAAATATTTATACAGTCTCAAAGTGTACAAAACAGTAATTACAAAAAAGAAGAGAGAACTTTACAGTGTTAAAGTCTGGCAGACAACACTTAACAAGCAATTAAACTGAAAAACATCAGAAATAGGATTATAAACCATGTATCACCTTACAGTATAAAATGAGAAGAAGTCAGACTAACTGGTATGCTATTTATACCAAAGGCATATATCCTGAAACTAAACATGAAGAAATATTAGACAAACACAAATTGAAAGATATATTTAAAATATTAATAGCTGACTTATAATATTTAACACGCAATGAAAGTAAAGCACCAACCGAGTCTGTTCAAGATTGAGGGAGACTACTTTTCATTACATAACTTTTCAGTTGTTGCTGGATTTTTTTACCATGTGTATTTATTTCCTATTCAAACTATATATTTTTTTTAAATAAATAATAATACATGTTTTATAGATGTGAACAGTCTGACACAGAAATTTCATTTCTAGGCATATACACGAGAGAAGCACTTGAAAATGTGCACAATAAAGCATATAGAATGATGTTCATGGCAGTATTGTTAATAATAAAAAATAGGAAATATTCAACAATCGAAAAAATATGAACTATTCATTTAAAGAAATACTACACAGCAGTTACAAAGCATGAAGTACATCTATATGCATTATTATACATAGAATGACAAGATATTTGTTGAATAAAAGAACCATGCTGCAGAGTAATATGCATAATGTGATCTCTCACAGAATGCAATGCACACCACACTGAAAATCGTGATCATGAAGAGTTTACCTCCTAGAAAGGAATGATCAGTGGAGGTATTTAGACTTATGGAGACTATTTTATCTTTTTAAACTCAGATAATATAATGATGCATTATTACTTACATGAGAAAAATAATTAAAATACCACCTGTCCTAAAGAAACTGATTTCAGGAATACATGGACAATGAGAACTCTAGTATTTCTCAGGCATGCTTTTCCATCCGACTACCCTGATCTTCCAGGAGTTATACCCCTACGTCATGTTGTTTTGGGGGCATTCAACCCGGTGCCCTTCTTATCCTAGAGATAAGTCCACAACCCAATCTGGCCCATCAACATTTCTAGCCATATGGCTACATTTTTTGCTTCAGGGATTAGCAAATACTCAATACAAGGCCATCACATCATTGTTTTCTATTTAAGCTACATTGGGTTGGAATTCTATCAACCTGCATTCAAAAGAGTTCTAACAAATCCAGGGAGACATACACTTAAACAGGTATTTTCAATAGAATAAGCCAAGTGAACGTGAGAGAAACACTATGGGAAGTGATATATCAAACACAGACTGGTGGCCAGGCGAGGTGGCTCACGCCTGTAATCCCGGCACTTTGGGAGGCCAAGGTGGGTGGATCACGAGGTCAGGAGATCGAAACCATCCTGGCCAACATGGTGAAACCCCATCTCTACTAAAAATACAAAAATTAGCTGGGCATGGTGGACTGTGCCTGTAATCCCAGCCAGTTGGAAGACTAAGGCAGGAGAATCACTTGACCCCAGAAGGCAGAGGTTGTAGTGGTCCAAGATAGCGCCACTGCACTCCAGCCTAGCAACGGAGCTAGACTCGGTCTCAAAGAAACAAAAAAACAACAATAACAAAACTGTTATAAATTAAAGATGTGTAAACTCTAAAACAACCACTACAACCACTGAAGAAAGTTGTTGCCAATAAGCCTTCCAAAAGGAGAAAAATGATATCATAGAAGATTCAGAATGCATAACATCAAGAATGAACCCTAATGTAGATTACACACTCTGGATAATAATGTGCCAATGTAGGTCCACCAAATGTACTATTCTGGTGGAGGATGTTGATAACGGGAGAGGTTGTGCATGTGTGAGGGCAGAGGATGTATGGAAAATCTCTGTACCTTCCATACAATTTTGCTGTGAACCTATAAAGTAGATTGAAACCCAACTATATCAATAATCACACTATATATAAATGGTCTGCATTAGTTTTCTACTGCTGCCATAATAAATTACCATAAACTTAGTGGCTTAAAGCAACACAAATTGATTATATTACAGTTCTGTATGTCAGAAGTCTGGTACTGGTCTTACTAGGCTAAAAGCAAGATGAGAACACAATTCTTTTTTGAAGACTCTATAAGAGAATCTGTTTCCTTGCTCATTCAGGTTGTTCGCAGAATTCATTGCCTGATGTTCCCATTTACCTGCTATCTGTCAGGCTGTTTGAGCTTCTAAAGACTGCCTTCTGCCTTAGGTCATGGTCCCCTACCTCCATCTTCAAGACGAGCAAGAGAAGTTCAGAGACTGTCTCACAGTTTGAACTGCTCCTGCCTCTTCTGTCTTTAAATCTCTAAAGTTTTGGATTTTAGGGCTCATATCATTAGATAAGGCCCATATGGATAATTCAGAATCTTCTCTATTTTAAGGTCTACTGATAAGCAACCTTAATTCCATCTGAAAACTTAATTCCCTTATGCCATGTAAAGTAATATATCCTTAGGTTCCAGAAATTGGGACATGGACATCTTTAGGGGGCAAGAAATGTGCCTATCATGTTCTAATCACTCATTAAAAGACAGAAATTGTCAGACTGGATTAAAAAGTAAGACCTAACTATATGATGCCTAAAAGAAAACCACTTTAAATATAAAGAAATGAATTGTATGCAATAAAAAAAAAGGAAAAGATAAACTATCTTGATCAAAAGAAAGCTGGACATAGGGGAGTGGTATCAGCAAAATGGCAGACTAGAGAATTCTGAGAAGCTGACCCTCCTCAGATACACAAAGAAACCCGGCAAAAACAGTCAGAATCAACCTTGTCAAAACTCTGGAAGATGGCCAAAGGTTTACTGGAGCCAAGCAAAGGCTAACAAGGAGAAAAACCACTAAAACACTGTACAAAGCATTGTAGCATTTTTAACTTACCATTGCTCCATCTCGCCCCCAGCCCAGTGGCAGCCTTGAAGATATCAGACCCTGCACAGAGTGTGGGCACCTGGTTCCAGAGGAAAAAGCAGAGCAAACCTTGCTCTAAGTAGTTCAGTTTGTCTGTTTTGATCTGTCTGGGAAGTCCTTGAAGAACTGATCCAAGGGGCATGCCTTTGTTTCATCTAACTCAGAACTTTCTCGGGGCAGAGAAGTAGCTACACAAAGGACTTTCGTTAAAAACACAAAAAAAGCAAATGAATAAGCCACTGCCAAAGGGCCAAAGATTAACCATTGGGGAAAACAACAGACACACCAAACACTTTGTGTACAAGTTTCTTTGCACGCACATGTTTTCATTTCTCTTGGTATATACTTAGGAGTGGATTTGCTGGGTTACATGCCAACATTTTGAGGAACTGCCTGTTTTCCAAAGCAGCTGCCCCATTTCACATTCCCACTCTCAGTGTATGAGGCTTCCAGTTTCTCCAGATTATCTGAAACACTTGTCTATTTTATTCCAGCCATCCTAGTAGATGTGAAGTGGTTATCTCATAGTCATTTTTATTTGTATTTCTCTGATCAGACTAATGATGTCGAGCATCTTTTCATATAATCCTTTACTCTTAATGGCATTTTGGGAAGGAGGGGAGATAAACAAGTATATTTGATCTACTTTATTTAAGTGGAAACATGAAAACTCATTTTAAATGTGTGATAGAAAAAAATTCTTTTAAATATTAGAAAACATTTATATGACAATCTCAAAGTTTTAGCAACATGTAGTTTTCTACTCATTTTTTTTCCAGCTATAGTTACTATGTGATTAAGGGACTGCAATATTGTGCACTGAATTTGCTCCGTAAGATTGCTTCTCATGTGGACTGTGGGTAGGAATTCAAATGACTCTTTGGAGTTGACTTAAAGTCAAAGGAGAACTGATTGCCAAAGCCACTAAAGCTCAATGTGTTTGTCACTAATGTTGTGTACATCTGTTGTACAGAAGTGTCTTCCTCATGTGATAAGTATCAAAGGAATGTGACAGCGCTGACAGATGGCACATGGCATATCTTCTAAGAGATGGATGGCAAGATGTTTAAATGGACTTTTACGCTTTAATCATAGTATAAAAGATGGGATGTACCATCCATACCAAATGATAATTGTGAAAGTGGTGGGTACACGAGGAGTTATATCGTTCTACCTGCTCTTGTGTATGTTTAACCATCCTTTCAATGAAAGGATTTAAGAAATAAAACATGTTCAGTGCCTCATGAAGGAAGCATCAATAAGAATAGCTGGTGCTTTGTCTATTTTGATAAGTAAGTTCTCGCTCCTCCACCAGGTTTTCATCTTCCAAAAATGTGTTAACTCCTTTTGGTGTACCCTCTTGCATTCTTGTTATCCTCAAGAACTTATTCTTTTTAAATCCTTTAAGTTTTATTGCAATATAGTACACATATCACAAAATTCACCCATTTAAAGCATATACTGTGTACCTATTACAAGGCAAGAATGGATCAGTAAAAAGACTAGAGTTTAGCTATCACTCAGTAGAGACATTTCAGGAAGTATAATTCCTCTGAATATAGAAACCTTGCAAGGTGGTCAAGCACGATGGTTCACACCTGTAATCCTGGCACTTTGAGAGGCCAAGGCAGGCGTATCACCTGAGGTAAGTAGTTCAAAAGCAGCCTGACTAACAAGCAGAAATCTCATCTATACTAAAAATACAAAATTTAGACAGGTGTGGTGGTGCACAACTGTAATCTCAGCTACTCAGGAGCCTGAGTTGGGAGAATCACTTGAACCCAGGAGGCAGAGGTTTCAGTGAGCCGAGATCGCGCCACTGCATTCCAGCCTGGGCAACAGAGCGAGACTCCGTCTCAAAAAAAAATGAAGAAACCTTGGAAGGAAAAAAAGGAGCAATGGATATAGTTTCTTGAAGAATTTTTTATGAAACGTTTACATCCAATGGATTCTAGTTTCTCTGAGTGGTGAGGCCAGCACATCTGCTGAGTAAGTGGAGATGGCCTAAACTTGAGAAAAGTGCAGAAGGTTTGAAATACATTTGAGTAGCATGGATGACAAAGTGGACTAAGGAAAAATGACCAAAGCTTCATTACTATTGTTCTCTGTTAGTAAGCACAGGATAAGTATTTTTGGATGAATGAGTGAATTATTTCCAGGTAGTGCTAAGGCTGACCATGCATTTATCACGGTGTCAGTAGAATTGTGAGATTTAATCCAATAGTGATTGGTCATTTAAGGGAAGACATTTATGGAAAAGGCAGAGAGATGGGATTTTGACAGGAAGGATTAAAGGGAATTGGATAAGGCATATTTCAAATAGGGCTTTTTAAATATTGGTTATAGGATAGACCATAAAATCTGCATTGAAGAAGAAGGAAATTAAGACAAGAACTTAGTAGATAGATAAGTAGAAAAATAATAACCCAGTGTGAAAATTTGACAAATTGAGGGCCCAGGCTGGAAGGATAGTAGGATGAGGTCAAAGGGTAGAATGTTAGACTGTATTATTACAGATGTAGAGGTGATTTTAATGAGGTCAGAAATGGTGGCTCATGCCTATAATCCCAGCATTTTGAGAAGCCATGGCAGGCAGGTCACTTGAGGTCAGGAGTTCAAGACCAGCCTAGCCAACATGGTGAAACCTTATGTCTCCAAAAAAAAAAAAAAAAACAGCCAGGCATTGTGCATGTGTCTTTAATCCCAGCTATTCAAGACGCTAAGGCAGAGGAGAATCGCTTGAACCTGGTAGGCGGAGGGTGCAGTGAGTCAAGAACATGCCACTGCACAGCAGCCCGGGCAACTGAGCAAGACTCTGCCTCCAAAAAAAGAGGTGTTTCTGATGACAACTTTTAGATGTTTCTGATGATAGCTTCTGGGTATGGCAGTAACTGAACTGGAATGGAGGTAAAGGATCCTAAGATGGAATAACAGAGCAATTAGGCCAGGTTATTGGCAAGTCTATCCACATGGATGTTTGGGTCCTCCATGGATTCTCCACATCCACAAGTTCTTTGCTCTGGGCTTTATCCCAATTGTGTGCTTCTTTTTTTTTTTTTTTTGAGACGGAGTCTCGCTCTGTCGCCCAGGGTGGAGTGCAGTGGCCGGATCTCAGCTCACTGCAAGCTCCACCTCCCAGGTTTACGCCATTCTCTCGCCTCAGCCTCCCAAGTAGCTGGGACTATAGGCGCCCGCCATCTCACCCAGCTAATTGTTTTTGTATTTTTTTAGTAGAGACGGGGTTTCACCGTGTTAGCCAGGATGGTCTCGATATCCTGACCTCGTGATCCGCCCGTCTCGGCCTCCCAAAGTGCTGGGATTACAGGCTTGAGCCACCGCACCCGGCCACAATTGTGTGCTTCTTAGGGCCTTCACAGAATCTGAGTTATTTCTGCAATCCTAAGCTTCAGACACTGCAGGGTCAGTGGCATAAGCATGGATAGGAAAAGAGAAGGATGGTGAGGGAGCTATAGCAGACATCTGTTTTGTTTTGCTCTCTTTTCTTTTGTTTTTGTTTTGACACTAAGCATTCACAATTTTTCTGGAAAACCTACCTCAAGTGATCTCTAGAAAACTCACCTCATTTACTAGTCCCAGTCTGTATATGTGGAGTTGTCTTCTCTTCAGACCCCTAATATTTTAACAGTGCATATGTGCACACTCTTAGAAATACAGAGTATTCTGTAAAGATTCATAGTAAGCCCCCAAATATCTGTAAACCTCATGCATAGTCCAGGACTAACCTCTGGACCATGAGCTGCAGGTGTTTTAGACAATATTATATTCCACAAAGCCCATGAAGATCATAAGTGACACCTCCACCCTGACAGGTGCACTGTATACACTAAGGGAAGATCTTGCATGCTGCCATCAACACGGCTAGAAGGAAGGCACAAAGATCACCTTCTCTAAAGAGAGGGATGCCATGTTAACAACAGCCCTGCAGATACTGTTTAAGTACTTAAAGAACAGCCCCATGTACACTTCTGCCAAAATGGCATCTTTAAGCTCTGCAGTGCCCTGGCAAACCTCAACGGGGTGGTGCCTAGATCTAGATTGAGAAAGGGTACTGATATGGGCATGAAGGGCATAAACCTTTTTCCACCAGCATGGTCATCCTTTCCTAGCTTCACTTTTTTCTTACTTTCTCATTCATTCTAAGGCATCTTTGCCTTACCCTCAGCTCTATTTTACCCTAGGAGGTAGGTGGGTTGCCTGGTCAACATTCCTGCCACTGGCAGCTAGGTGATCTTTTTGCTCCGTAAAAATGCCATCAATCCAGGCAGCATGGAGAAATACACAGGGAGGGGAACTACTTCCTCAAGTGACTTATTAGTAGAAAGACCTCAACATTGAGGTCAAAATATGCTTCCCTAAATCATGAGGATGCCCTGCTTTTCAAACTCTTAGGCAGCATCCACAGTGTTCCTGACACTCTACCCCAACCAGCAATACCCCAAACACTCCCACCAACATATACGATCCTGTGATCAGTGACAACTTTTTTAAAATAGAGATTAAACCACTATTTCTGAGAAATGTGCCTGTACTTCACCCTCTCTTCAGATCAGAAGGCCTGACTTCCTTATGGTGCTAAAGGACATGAAGCCGTGAGTGGAGAGGAAGGTGCAGGCTGCCATACGGTATCAGTAAGTCTCAAGCAAAGAGACAGAAAAGAGCTCATCTCCTCAGACTTCATCAGGGAGAGAAGGGCTTTTGGAGGCACATGATACTCTTTCCTCCACAAGAGCTCCAGGGGATTGGGCACATTTTAAAACTCACACTAGGGAGTCAGTAAGAGCTGAGATAACTACATTTCCCTAACCACAAGCTTCAGTTACCCAAAACCTATACCCTGCAACACAGTACACAGAAAAGACATCCTTCTTATTAGAAAATTTATTAGGGAGAATCAAGATTCTCAACAAGGAATTATTTTGTGGGGGGAAATTTTCCTCCCTGGAAATGTTTCGGAAGCATTTTCTGTCCAGTTAGTAAAGGCACATCACTGAACACACTGCTTTTAGCACTGGTCAGGACGGCTGGACACACCAGGCTGACCGGACGCCGGCAAGGGGGTTCTGAATGTGGCACAGGCTTCCTTGTGGGGCATGGACTGGGGATGCCTTTGACACAATATCTTCCCCTTAAATGCCTCAACTTTCTCAGGCTGTCTGTCCTTGTCTGTGATCTGTCTAATCCTTGTAGGATAATTCTGGCCAACAAAGATAGCTTGTTGGCTGTAAGATTTGGTACATGTCACTTTGCAGGAGGGAGCGGTGTAGTTGCAGGGATAGCCCAGGACAGGCTCTGCTCTGACCTGCACTTCTGGGTTGTGCTGAGCTTTCCCAAGCTCCACTGGGAAGGAAAGGGGCTCTTGGGGACAGGTGACATCTATCCCACGCCTATGCCCCAGCTTCTCCTCTAGGGAATCCCTAGTGTCTTTCCTAATTTTCTGACCTTCAGTGGTCCCAATAAAGGCAGCTCTTCTTGTAATTCGACCTCTATTCTGCACAGATGATGACAGGGAGCTACCCTTTGCCCGGGAACTTTCTTGTTCTTCATATGCTATGCTGGGTTTACTAAACCACTGCAAAAAGGTCTTCATCCACTTTCTGAAAAGGTTTTCAGGAGGAGGCTGTGTTTTCAAGGTTGGGGAAGATTTGCTCCCAAGCACCTCCCCTGATGTCTTGTCATGAATAGCGTGGCTCTTTCTCCTGAGTTGGGATGTCCCCAACCCTGTATCCCCTCCACCAACCTCTCCTCCTTTCGGTCTCATAGGGCTCACTCTCTTTATAGCTGGTGGGAAATTCTTGACTTGACACTTCTGTAAGACATGGGTAGGGACCCTGGGCTCCTGCTGCTGTGCCACACGGATCCCTCTGTCTTCCAAGTGGACATGCAACACCTGGGAAGTTCCCATATCCCTACTCGAGATGCCCTGGGGATGAGTCAGTAAGTCCTTGGAACTCAAGTTATCTAAGGCAAGAGACGTGTCAGTGAAATGGCTCTGAGGTTGGCTATCCTTCCTCTGGACCAACTTTAACTGGCTCAGCATCTGATTTTTAAGATATGATGATTTAGGATCTTGGGGAACTGATACCCTTGGTGGGAAAATTTCAGTTTCATGAGATGTGCTTGTTTTCACATTTGTCACTGAGCAGCTTCCTGACTTGCTGGATGTCAAGTTGTTCCTAGTTTGTGATTGAAGAGCACAGATCTCCTCTTCCTTGACAGGAAAGGTCTCTCTACTGCCCTGAAGCCTGTTAACATTATTACTGGCACTCTCTCTCTTATCCCTTGACTCACGGGCAACTCCAGCTTGCATTATGGGCAGCTCTGTGCTGCATCTACTGGCCGGTACAGTCTGTTTCTGACTGACTTCGTCTATGACGCTGTGTGTGGGGGGCAGAAAAGTCTGTCTGCCATCCTCAGTTGTTGGGACACTTTCTGTAAGATCATTGTCAGTATCAGCAAATTCTCTTCTCAGGGTCCCCTGCTTTTCTTGGTCCACAGGTGAGGTGAAGAGGGGAGAATGACCAAGGATGGGTAATGAGTTTGTTGATTCTAATATTTCTCCTTGAAAATCTGTAATGCCTCTTCTAAGCAGCGTGGAGGCCCCATCTTTGGAATCTGACTCTGTAAAGTCATGGTCAGTATCAGAATATTGTCTTCTCAGGGTGTCCTGCCCTTCTTTGCTAACAGGTGAGGTGACAGGATGAGGGCCATCGAGGACAGGGACTGAGCTTGTTGTTCCCCACTTTTCCCCTTGAAAAGAGCTTCGTCTACGAGACTTAGAGACGTCAACTTTGGAATCCCGAGAAATAAAGCTGGCTGAGGATGGAATGTCGAAATGGGAAAAGGAAGTGGAAAGATCCTCTTTTGATTTGAAGATTTCTATGGATTCAAGGATCTTGCGGGGAAGGCCCCACAGCATCCTCATACGGAAAGCTTTAATATGGGCTTCCAACATCTTTTGTTTGTTGGGACTAAGGAAGGAAATCTCCTGCGAAGTTTCAACGCAGTGGTCCTCACTCACCAATGCTGCCATATTTTGATGTTTTATTTGGCTGTGGGATTCCTCAGCAAGAGACATTGTCTGCTTGACTGAATGCCATGAACTATGCACAGTCCCAGGCATTCGACCCTCATTGATTTCCTCAAATTTCTTGCTCAAATGTACTGTCAGGCATTTTCAAGTTGTTTCTGACCTAGGCTCTCCCCTGAATGATTCCCTGACAGATGCATCATATGAGTGTTCAGGTCTCTCTCAGAGTTAGACCTCGGATTCTCATCTGAAGATATCTCTGGATCATGCAACAGATGATTTTTGGGGCCATTCTCCTGTCTGTATCCCTGATAATTCCCCACATTCTCCAGGGAAAGCATATTTGAGCTTCTCTCATGGAAGGTTCTAGGGATGATTGATCCAAATTTCTTTGGAACATTGAGGCTCTGACCCTCAACCGAAGAGCTATGTAAGGGTCCTTGAATGCTCTCTGACACAGATAGCTCCAAAATTTTGCTCTGAGGACGTAGCAATGACAGAGACTCATGGATTCTACGGGGCAGGCCCCATCTGCGCTGGATGAGCCTCTTTCGAATGTGTTGCTCCAGTTTCTTCCTTACCTCAGAGCTCAGTGGAAAATCTCCAGGAATGATGGAGATGGGAACATGAACCTTGAAGGACTTTCTGACCAATGTAAGATTGGGAGCTGGAGGACAAAAGTCTTCCTGGGATTTTTGAACCACAGAGGGTAAACCCCACACACTTTCCTGCACTTTCTGCAACACGTTACACTCCAGATGATTAATTTCAGATGCCGTAAGAGACCATGCCTCATTCTGGGGTCTATGAAAACACACTCCACAGATCTTAATCAGGAATGGAGGACTAGGGAGTAGGGCTGGGAGTGGAGATTGATGTTGAGCCTGGGACTGGACCTGAGTGAGATGTGGGGACTGACCTTGGGGCAGAGTTTGAGGCAAGGATAGAGCTTGGGTACTAAGCAAAGACAGAGGTTGGGGAGGGGGAAGTACTGGAGATTCTTGGAATAAAGAGGTATTTGTAATGCCATTGAAGAATACAAACATGGAGGAATGGCCACGTTGGACAAGAACAGTAGGGTGAAGAGACTCGCTGTGCAGAGATGGGAGACCCCAGAAGAGCTGCACATATTTTTGTTCTAAATGGTCTTCAAAGCACTTAGAGTATAGGGGCTCCTGATGGATGTGCTGCCCCTCTAGTTTACCTTTACTGGCCCTAAAAGGAAAGGATTCTGCCAAGTCGTGCTTATCAGCAATTGAGGATAACCTTTTCTGTGAAGAATTTAGTTGGTAGTTTGGCCTAAATTGTGTTGGGAAAGATCCTGATTTCTTTCCATTTTCTTTCCACATCAGGAAATCACACCTTTTTTTGACTTGTCTCTCCAGGAGTGCCAGAATGTCATGACTGACAAAAGAGATGTTTACAGGCTGTATGACGTTGGCCACAGAGTGCCCCCCTAAAGAGGCCTCAGAAGAATGAAGGGTAAGAAGCTCCTCCATGAAATCAGATGGCACAAAATTGGAGGAAAAAGAGCCTTTGGCATGAGGCTGCCGCCAGGAGAATTCTGAAGATGCAGGGCATGAATGGTCAATGCCTTTGATTGTTGGGGCATAGGTGGATGTCCCACCAGAGCCACCTAGAGATAACATCTCTGCAAAAGGCTTCAAAATGGTGAGTCTTGATTTCGACTGAGTCACAGAGCAGTCTTCCAGTGGTAAAGCAGATGGGATTGGTGGTTTGTGATGATGAGCACATGAATCAGTGGGATTCATGGCCTGGGAAATATCTTGGCATTGGGTAGAGTCAAGTGAAAAGACGGTGTTCAGAGACAAACTGGCCACAGGGTGGAGACTGGGCTCCGCTCTCTGAATGCGATGTGGTGGCAGAAGGGGAAAGGGAAGCTGTTGGGGTGGGGAATGGTCTACGGGGAACTTGGAATCCAGGGGAGAAACAGGCTGTGGTGGTGGAGGGTCCCTCAGTGGTGAGGGTGAAAACAAGTCAGCTAAGGAGGTGATCAAGTCAGGTGAGAGAATTAACTGGGGTGGTGGAGACAGCTTAGGCCGAGGGGACGATATTAGGTCTTCTGTAGGGGTTGCTGAAGGGGTGGAAGACAGAGTGAACGATGACTCAGTCGCAGAACCTGCAGAATCCAAAGGGGACACAGAGGGAGCAGCATCTTTCAGGGACTCCCAAGACAGCAGTCGCTGGATATCAGCAGTTGCTCTGTTACACACCTGACAGTCGGGGTCTGGGCATAACAGTCGACGAAAGCGGGTGGTATCATGATGCTGGCCCAGGGGACTGCAGGAAACAGGAGGTCCAAAGCTGCAGCCAGGACCAGAACAAGGAAAGGAGGGTCTGTTAGCCTGGCAGGGGTGGGGCCCCCTGAAGCCTGCTGCCCACATCACATTGCCCCCCACCCATGACCTCACCATATATGAGGTCATATGACCTCACCATAGCCTCTCCCCAAAGCATTCATTCACATACCGGTTCCTATGGCTACCCACTCCCAAAACTACAGCAGGCTACAAGGAATCCCTGAAATGAACAGAACATACTAAAGAAAAAGGAGGGGGTGGGAACAGAACCCAAGGGGAAAGATTAATCACCTTTTCAGAATAGGAAGCAGCTTTCTTTCCTCTTCCACTTCTCTCTGGAAACATTTCCGGTCTGGGAAACCAGAAGACTATGTTATATGCAATGAACGTAGAGGCACAGGATTCATACAGAAGTCACTCTGTGGAAGACCCTTGGCATATTAAACTCTGATAGCCCCAAGAATCAGTAGAAAATAGTCCCTGATAATATAGTCATTGATAATAGTCATTGATAATATTCACAAGTTCACATGTGTATGTGGCATCATTAGTAAACTTCTTTCACATACATTACCCCATGTGATGCTCAAAACCAGCACGGGAAACACAGACATCAGTGGTTACCTCCAGGAGGAATCCGAGCATTGAGGAAGTCAATATACTTATGCAAACTTGTGAGACAGAAGCTCTGACTCCAAGTCAACCAGTAGTCATTCCTCGGTATCTCAGTTGCCCACAAATTGGGCAACACCCATTACTCAGGTCCATCACTCCGTCATGCCCATGAATGGGCAGAGCAGGGCCTATAAGCAGTGTCTCAGGTTTGATTGCTTTCCCATCAGCCTATCTTCTGAGGGCTCTGTTTTCTAAGACTGTATCTAGTAACTTGACATTCTTCGAATTCATTGGACTGAGTCCTCATGAAAGACACAGAAAGGGTCACCCTTGAAGCTCAGATAGAGCAGGTTGACATTACCTTTAAATGTCCCACCTTTCCTTCTCCTCCTGGCTCTGCCCTGATGCTGAGAACAAAAGAAAGATAATGACAGACTGGAACTCACTTCTCTCACACTCTATGAAGTTCATTCATGCATTCATTCATTCATTATACAAGAATGATATGACCCTTTAATTACAGAAATATGTACCTGTTGTCAATTTTTAATGGAGATAAAATATTTCCCATTTTCCCTTCTCTGAAAAATCCTCAAAGAGGATTTCTTCTGTGAGAGCCACACTTGATGTGCTGAGTTAGAAGTCCTCATCCAGGGCACAGACTCAGAGTCCAACAGTCACATCTGTGCTGCCTCACAGGACAAGTGTTCCAGAGACAGAGCTCTGGCTCCAGCCTCTGCTCAGACACTCTCAGCATTACTCCCCTGGTCAGCCCAACATGAAGGAAGGCTTTGCTGAATGACAGGTGACATGAGAATGTGACTCATGATCAAATTTCAGCAGAGACTGTTCTCCTTCAGAGAGCCCACACTCTCTAAATAAACCTATCTGGGACCACAGAATTACTGTGTTTGGGATTTTATCCTGGAACTCTCCACCACAGCCAGATAGGTAGTCTATGAGCTACAGATGGAAACCTTAGTCCACCTGAACCAATAAGTCTGCCCAACCTCTGCCACAGAAGAGTGAAGTTCTATCCTCTCTTCAGACTTCCCATGTAAGACATGTCTCTGAACCAACCAAACTTATTTAGAAACGTGGGAATAGGATTGGGAAACAACAACAGTGCATCTCTCTTGGGTGTTCACCCACAGTTCCTTACCTTTTGGATGTCATTATTTTTTTCGGTGGCTGACGAATACAGGGTCAATACCACGTAGAACAAGTACAGTATAAACAACCCCAACCCACTCAAGCAGATGAAGTTGGGGTCAATATCCAAGCAATGTGAGTCCGGGCTCAGCCCTGTCTCAGTATAGCTGTTCAGAAAACAGAGGATATTCTCCACGGTCTGAATAGCTCGGCTGCCTGAAGCAACTGAGCACTGAGGGTGCCCAGGCTTAACTATAAACCCAGGCCTGCATCACAGAGCATGGAAGAGTCACAGAGCGTTTCTGAGGGTGGAGGGAGCAACTAAAGGAGGGTGTGTCCACAGCCCCAACCCTACCAGCCAGCCGACTCTCCTGGGCTCTCTGGGTCCCTTTGCCCTACCCTGCCACTCCATTTCCCAAGTCCATCCTTTTTTATATCATATATTTATCTTAGTGGAATTTTCAGTTTGTTCCAATAGTAAACTAGGCATTACCCAAGTCCCGCTTTGCTGTTTGGAGCCCTTAACTTGGACCCCACCAACTACACTGCCTTGAAAGCCTGAAATACTGCCTGGAATATTTGCTGTACCCAGGCATTGCCACTCTCAGGATCACATATGTCCTCAAATCCGTCTTATCTACAGAATGTTTTTTGCCTTACATAAACGCAGATATAAAAAAGTTCCTTTCCACTTACTTCATTTTGTAAATGATGAACATTACATTTTTTGTTTGGAAGTCAGCCTTGACTATTTCCAATCAGAGGAACTGACTCAAATGATTAAAACTAATGTTACTGGGGAAAAGAAGCTCACTGCCCAATTTGGGTTTTTCAGAAAAGAAGGTTTTTATTGTAAATAAACCAACAATAAGACAGGAGTCCAGCTCAAATCCGTCCCCTGTGCTGGCTTTCATGCAGTCATTTTATTAGAAGAGGTTTAGGGAGTGGCCTGTGGAATTAATAGTTGGTTGGTGGAAGGAAAGGGGAGGTCTGAAAGTCCTCCGCACACACAGTTTTCTTTAACACTGCCTCATGTATCACGTGTGCACATTCATGGGGAGTTGGTTGAAACGTGGCAGAAATTTGTGCTGTGACATCAGCCAGCTTGTTCTGTGCAAACTCCAGTTGGCCTGAATAGTTTTTATCCATTTTAGCCAGTTTTTAAATCTCAGAAGCAGGAAGAGTTCTGGCATTTTAGTAAGTTATTGTTGTTGCTGTTTTTCAATCGGCTATCCTGTAAACTGATTAATTTCATTAGTCATTGGTTTCTTCAACTCTCTGGGGCATAATAGTTCACTAATAATGCATTATTTAACATCTACAAAATGAAAGTAAGTGTACCATAAATGTATCTAATTAAAACTTCAAGGGATCTTGGGGGTTAATGTACAGAACTTACTTTTCTGAAGTTAGTGAAGTTTAAACTGTTCAAGCATTTTTGGAACGTACTCTCTACATAAACACACATACACATCGACCTAAAAGGCAGAAGCTGAGGCAAATTATTATAAGTAGAAAGTTCATTTGGGTCAAGCTTGAGGATTGCAACCTGGGAACACAGATGCAAGTCGGCCTAAATATACACTCCAATTAGCAGTAGTTACAAGTGAGTTTTTAAAGTCAAAAAAAGAAGTCAAGGAGTGAGCTGATACAAAGCTGTTATCAGGAATTCTCATTGGTTTACAGAAGCAACATTGATTAGTGATTGGCTATACATCATTAAATTATAGGGTGTACCTTATAGTGTCAGGTGTGGCATTACTGGGTTACTATATAATTCCATGTGGCAATAGCAAGCAGTTTCAAGAGATGAATACATAGCTCAAGGAGGAAATAGGGCTGTGATTTCTGTCTCATTTTAATGTCTCTCCAGGCCTAACAACTTAAAAGGACTCACATTTCTCAGATAAAAGTTATTTTCTTTACAAACACACCCACACACCCATCCTGTGACAAATCAAGCAGTATTTTCAAATCCAGACTCGATTATTTCCTCTATTTATTTCAATCTCTTATTTGTCATTTTGACCCCACATTTTCTAAGTCTACCTCAAATACAGACAGTCCCAACCCTCTATATCAATTTGGTAACAAGTATGCAACTCCCTTAAACCAGGGATTAGTTACAGTGTCCTAAGCTACTGTGATCTAAAAGACCAAAATAGATGCCCCTTTATCAACTAAGACAGACCCTAAGGTTAAGGAAACAAAGTTACCTATGGGTGGAGGGTTCAGGGCCTGGATGGCATGGCAAATTTCCTAACTTTCTATAACTAAACTCCCTCTAACCAAACGAGCTATCAGCTCTGATCGGACAGAGGACCGGCCTTACAAACCTTCTTTTCTGATAAGCTACTAATATTAGAGATTGCCAGTATCTGCCAGCTACAGAAGCTGCACACAAACCACTTTTATAGTTCACCTTATGATGTAAAGGGTCAAATTCTACCTCATTTTAGTGCTAAACCCCCATTCCAAAGTCAACGTGGGATGTACGTTACATATGTTTACTCATTATGGTGTACTCGGTACCCACATAAGTATGTATAGCTTCTCCCCCAAATTGTTGAATATGTATGAATATGAATATACAACCCAAACTGTCCTTCCCCTATTCCAACAGAGAGCACCTTCATACCACACTGGATGCTCTCCCTTACTGGCTTGCAAACTGATAAGAGCAATGAGGCTCTGCTTTCTACTATTAAGTCATCCTGTCAGTATTCCGGATGATACTACTGATCCCATCAGTCTTTGGTAGCAGAGTGGGACTTAGTTGTGCCAAAGCCTTAGAGCAGAATGGAGTCTTAAGCAACCTCACCTGATTACACTGTGGGCCACGTAAATGTGATCTTTTCCTGAGTGCCTTGGCATCCAAAAAAACTTGAGAACATCTGCTCTATATTCTATATATTCACCTCTGCAAATGTCCAAATGCCAACTGCCTGTCATACTTTATTCGGGTGACTCTTGTCAGGTTTAATAATCCCAGTATCCCCTACCCCTGACCTGTCTTCCTACACATCCTTTTCTAAACTCTTTATCATGACAGCTGTCCTCTAAACTGTCTTTTAATTTCTTATGTCCTTCTTAAACTATTATTAAAGCAAAATAAGTATGGCTTGAGAACGACTCCATACTTCTATATTTGAGTCCTTGGTGATGAACTGTAACCTAGCTTAATAGTTAGACAAATTGAAAACCTAACTCAATAGTATGCACCTGTAACAACAGCTGAGTGTTGGCCAATCCCAGCGGCCATAATTCAACCACTCACAGACTGCTGAATGTTCAAACTGTGTTCAAATAAGGCAAATGCCAAGCTTTAACCAAGCTCACTCTTTCTGTACCTCACTTCCGATTCCTATACGTCACTTTACCTTTTTTGTCTATAAATTTGTTCTAACCACGAGGCACCGCTGCGATTCTGGGGGCCACCCAATTCACAAATCATTCATTGCTCAAACTCCTTAAATTGAAGATGTCTAAAATTTCTTTTAACACTATAAAGCTCTTTATTTGACACCAATGGGCCATCACTGTTCATCGATCTTTTTTGAAGGGGTAAGACAGCCTCCAAGCCAGGCCGGGTCTCTTTTCAATTATGCAGAAGCAGGTAACCTGCCTTGAGGATAAAATCTCCCAAGAGATGACCTTTCCTCTTCTCTTCAATATGCAGCCTCAGCCAAGT
The DNA here is from genome assembly GCF_009764315.1 of Trachypithecus francoisi. Classification (NCBI taxonomy): domain Eukaryota; kingdom Metazoa; phylum Chordata; class Mammalia; order Primates; family Cercopithecidae; genus Trachypithecus; species Trachypithecus francoisi. The sequence goes on from NW_022681461.1 coordinate 15,674,123, forward strand.
TTTCATCTAATAAATATTTACTGCTGGAAACTAGGAGACACAAGCATCTGTAAGCCACAGGCTCCGCCCTTGACTTCCTGGTGCAGTTGGAGCGATTAGTTCTACGCAGCTTAAGAGGTATACAAATGCAGAGGACAGAGGTTCCCCCGCCTCCAGCATTTACAATCGCCAAGCGATCTCTGGAACAGAGATACTGTGGGTCACAACTCCTCAGACACATCATGCTCTTTAGCAAAAAATTCCTGCACACGTACCCTCTCCAATTTCCTGATACGGATTAATGATTCTTTGAGGAGATCGTCAAAGAACAGCTTCTCTCTTTTAAAATGTCATTCATTGGCTAGAAATCTTTACAAACATATGTGTGCTACAGTTAAAACCTACCGGAAGTTTCAGTAAAAAGGCCTTTCCCCAAATGCTAATAAGATTCCTTTTCTGAACCTGGTAGAAGCTCCTTCAAAATTTAAAGGAACAAGAGACTAGAGATATATTTATTTTCTTTTTTTTTGTACTACCAACAGTAAATTCTATTGACACTGAGTGGTAGTGCTTCACACCACTTATCTTTTCTGCTCTAGCACTAACTATAAATAATAAATTTGTCTACTTTATAAAGAATTCTACATCCAGCCATCTCAGTGAACTTTCACAACTTATGAGGTTAGCAGGTCAGGTATTATACCTATTCTTTTTTATTATTATTATTATTTGTTTTTATTGTAACAGGTACTTTGATGTTATTCTGAATATTGTGCCTATTTTATCAATGAATGAAACCAAAGCCCAGAGAGGGTAAGCGACTTCTCTAGATCAGGCGGCAGTAAACATCAGAGCCCTGATGAATAAATTCTCTACATTCGTAATGCTTCTACTTTAAACAATATTAATATGTAATTTCTTAAAGTAAAAAGTATGCCCTAATATTAAAATTAAAGTAGTTGTACAGTTAAGAATATTCACTTTGTCCATTAAAAGCTGGCAAATTTGGGAAGTAACGGAAAGCTATTTTTGGTACTCTATCTCCTCTTAGGTAACTTTTCCTTTCCACTCGTAGTGTCAGTGTCTTCATAGGTTTTTTTTTTTCCCTATCCCCCTCTTAAAATCTGCTTTTAAGAACTATATTACATATGACTCCCAGTAATGTATAAAATAAAAGTTTAAAATGTCATCCCGGCCGGGTGCGGTGGCTCAAGCCTGTAATCCCAGCACTTTGGGAGGCCGAGACGGGCGGATCACGAGGTTAGAAGATCAAGACCATCCTGGCTAACACGGTGAAACCCCATCTCTACTAAAAAATACAAAAAACTAGCCGGGCAAGGTGGCGGGTGCCTGTAGTCCCAGCTACTCGGGAGGCTGAGGCAGGAGAATGGTATAAACCCAGGAGGCGGAGCTTGCAGTGAGCTGAGATCCAGCCACTGCACTCCAGCCTGCGCGACAGAGCTAGACACCATCTCAAAAAACTAAATAAATAAATAAAATAAAATGTCATCCCTCCCAGGAAAACATTTCACACATTCTACATATTTCTACCACCAGCCTTGTAATAAGCTCTTACCAAAGCATTTTAGGCAGCCTTTGGGAGGTGGCGGAGGTAGCTTCTGGTAGGATGAGACTGTCTCACCACTGGACCCATGACATCTTCCCAGTTTACCTACACTGCCACCCAGAAGTCTGGTCTTGGATTTCACACTGCACTTGGTTTTATTATCTCCACGGAGGAGTCTTTTCCAAAAGCTCTTAGAGTAATATGCTACCACTTGAGGATGCTCAGTATAGATAAACTATTCGTTTAGGACTTTCATATGTTCCCAGTTTCCTAGGAAGTTTCCTCAATGCTCACGCCCTCATATCCTGACCACTGTCCCTGGGATAAGCCTCTTGGACGCAGCTGTTTTCAGGATCCCCAAAAGCCTGAAGCAGAACAGATTCTGAGGCAAAATCCTTTATATTTGTATTTCAAAACAGTAGTTTTATCCCAGAACTTTGGGAGGCCAAGGCGGGTGGATCACCTCCCTTTTACAGATCAAGGGATCTGCAAAACACTCCTAGAAGTTATACATTAGTTCAGCAAAGTCAAAGGATACAAAATAAAGACAAAATCCTATTGTTTCTATATATTATCAATCAGTACATAGGCAAGAAATTTAAAAATGCAATATCATATGGAATAACTAAAATACTTAAGGGTAAATCTAATAAAACATATACAAGACTTGTATGCTAAAAACTACACAATGCCAATGAAGGAAATGCAAAAGACCTAAATAAATGGAAAGCTTTAGTATAGCATGTTCATGGGTTGGAAGATTTAATATACAAAGATGTCAGTTCTCCCCTAATTACACAAATGTTTAATGCAGTAGCTATCAAAATCTCAGCATATTTTTTATACACAAGATTATTCTACAAATTATATAGAAAGGGCAGACGGGGCTAGGTGGCTCACGCCGTAATCTCTGCACTTTTGGAGGCCGAGGCAGTCGGATCACGAGGTCAGGAGATCGAGACCATCCTGGCTAACATGGTGAAACCCCATCTCTACTAAAAATACAAAATAATTAGCCGGTCATAGTGGCGAGCGCCTGTGGTCCCAGCTACTCCGGAGGCTGAGGTAGGAGAATGGCGTGAACCCAGGAGGCGGAGCTTGCATTGAGCAGAGATCGCGCCACTGCACTCCAGCCTGGGCAACAGAGCGAGACTCCATCCCCAAAAAAAAAGAAAAAAAGAAAGGGCAAGGAACAGGAACAGCTCAATTTTGGAAAAGAAGAATACAATAGAAAAAATCAGTGTTAAAAAACCTAATTTTAAGAAAAATTAGTCTTAAAAAACCTAATTTTAAGACTTGCTATGTAACTATAGGAATCGAGACTGTGTAGTGCTAACAGAGAGATACACAGACCAGTGAAACAGAATGGAAAACCCAGAAATAGACCCACACGAATATGCTCGATGAATTTCTGACAAAGTACAAAAAACAATTCAATGGAGTAAACATATTCAATTCAATTCAGTAGTGTTGAGCATATGGATATCCATAGGGGGGAAAAATTCTCTGCCTAAGTCTCACACCTTACACAAAAATTAACTCTAAATGAATCACAGACTTGCATGTAAATACAAAACTATAAAAAATTTAGGAAAAAAATAGAAAGTCTTCAGGATCAAAGGCCAGGCAAAGAGTTCTTAGACATGACAACAAAAGCACAACTCATAAAAGGAAAAAATGGCTAAGCTAAATTTCATCAAACTTTAAAACTATTGCTCTGTACAAGACTCTGTTGAGAAGATGAAAAGAAGCTACAGACTGGGAGAAACTCTTAACAAATCATCTATCCAACACAGGATTCGTATCTAGAATATATTAAGAACTCTGACAACTCAACAATAAAAAAAGCAAACAATCCTGCTAGAACATGGACCAAAGACTTGAAGAGACATTTTACCAGAGAAAATATACAGATGGAAAATAAGCACATGAAAAAGGTTCACCATCATTAGCCATTCAGAAAATGCAAATTAAAACCACAGTGAGATATCACTACACACTTGTCAGAGCAGCGAATTTTGTTTCTAAAAAACAGTGACAACACCAAATGCTGACAAAGATGAGGTGAAACTGGATCACTCATACACTGCTGATGGAAATGTAAAACGGTACAGCGACAGTTTGACAGCTTCATAAAAAACTAAACATGCAGCACTCATACAACTCAGCAATCATACTCCTGGTCATTTATCATAAAGAAATGAAGATTTATGTTCACACAAAAACTGTACAGAAATGTTTATGAAAGCTTTAATCATAACAGCTCAACACTGGAAACAACTCAATTGTCATTTAATGAGTGGTAAAGCAAACTGCAGTACACCCATGCCATGGAATAAAAAGAATAAACTACTGATAAATGCAACAGCTTAAATGACATTCAAAAGAGTTAAGCTGAGGGGAAAAAAATTCCCCCAAAATTACATATGATTCCATATATATATATACACACACACATACACACAAACACACATATATACATATATACACACACATATATATATATACACACACACATACATATATAACATTACTGAAATGGCAAAAATGTAACATCGGAAAACAGATTAGAAGGAGTGGAAGGAGGTAGGAAGTTGGTATGTCTATAAAATGGCAACATGAGGGGTTCTCATGGTGAGAGAAATGTTCTGTGTCTTGGCTATTTCAATGTCAGTGTTAATGTCAATGTCAATGGTTGTGCTATCATACTACAATTTTATAAGATGTTACCATTGGAGGAAACTGGGTTAAGTGTACATGAGCTCTCTCTATTGTTTCTTACAACTACACATGAATGTATATTTATCTCAAAATAGAAAGTTTAATTCAAAACAAACCTCAAAATGAATGGGGGAATATGGATATGTTTGCTATCTTGAGGGTAATGATTTAACATGTACATATTCATATATATCAAAACTCCTTAAATTGTACACTTTAAATACATGCATTTTTTGCATGTCAATTAATCTTCAATAAAATAAGGGGTGAGGTGTTGGGAGGGAATACAGTATGTCTCTTCCTCTTCCCTGAGTAATTCAATCTCATAATCATTAGTTAAGTCAAGCAAAATAGGCATCCAAACCTAAAGAGGAGGAAGAGAGAAATTAGGAGCTGTTGCAGTGTCCCAGAGCAGAGTGTAAGAGCCGAAGCAGGGTGAACAGACGTTTTTTGTAGAAAGGTTGCCTGATTCCAGGTTTTGGATATCCAGTGGGTTGAGGAGGGTGCCTACATAACACAGCTGCTGGGCACATACAGGTCTAAGCCCAAGTGGGTAGGAGAGGACAACCATACCTGAAGGGCCACAGTGGTGATGAGAGATTGCTTACAGACGGAGGACTGACAGCAAATATATTGAGGCTAATGGGAACCAGATTTCTCATTGTTGGAGAAAGAAGTCACCAATGTGGAAAGGAAGAAAACTAGAGTAAACCCTGTAGTGTTAAATTACACCTAGAGGTACTGATGTAAATTCATGATTTTCAAGATACATAGATATGTAGAGAAATAGGTTGAGATTTAAAGGATGAACATGTGTGTACACTAGCTCTGTCCATTGAGAGGGCCTAAAACCAACAATGCCTAATATCAATAATAATGAACACAAGTAGCACGCTGACCTTGACTTCTAAATACCATTCTCCAATAAAGGAACAAGGGGTACTAAGAGAAATGGCTGAACCCGGGACTGATGCAGCAAAAGTATATGATGAGTCTGAAACATCTTTTTGTATCAGAAAGTAAGAAATAACAGAGATACATTCAAAGAATACAGAAGTCAAATTGAAGTAACTAGCTGAATCTATGACAATTTGGGCATCAAAATAAATATTGACAGTAACAGACTGAATTGGATTCAGTAAGAAAACAAGAATCTATAGTGATATAAAGTAAGTCAATAGATAGAAAATTTTATGTGGAATTGCATATCTGTTTTTGTTTTTGAATGGGATATTTAACCTTAACGAGAATATTTTAATTTTGACTCCGATTGTGAATAGGTATTACTAATACAATTAAAAGTGTACTTCAAAGTACAGCTGATGACCTGAAGGTTCTACTGGGGAGAAGCATAGTGAACGGTGAGAATTCTAGGATTTCTTTGCCCAGCATATATTTCCACTTCATCCATCTATTAGTAGACTAGCTATGGAGAGAATGAAGAGAGAAGTATAGAATGGCTGTTCTGTTTCTAGCTAGGGTGTCCTGGTGCTACTAATTAATAATGGGAATGTCAGAGGAAAAGCAGCTTGGTGACAGAAGACAACGGTTCAGTTCGTAAGATTTTACCTTGAGGATGTTTAGCAATCAGTTGGTTTCACTGGCTTAAAATTCAAAGAATTAAGTTAGTGCTAAAATAGTTAACTACACAAGAGGATAACTTATCTAAGGAAAATGATAAACAGAAAAGTGAGTAGGCCAAGGGCAGTAAGAAAATAAACATTTAGAAAAAAGCTTTCTGCTGTTTGTAATAGGACAGTTTATAAGCAAGTACAATTACAAACAAACACGGTAAGCAAACTATTTTAAATGTTTTAATTAGCAACTACTTAAATGTCAATAAAAAGTACAATTGACAGATATTTCTCACAAGAAGACATACAAGCTGCCAAACATGAAAAAATGCTCAGCATTACTAATCATCAGAGAAATACAAATCAAAGCCACAATGAGATACCATCTCACACCAGTCAGAATGGCTACTAAGAAGTCAAACAACAACAGATGCTGGTGAGACTGTAGAAAAATAGGGAATGCTTATACACCACTGTCAGGAATGTAAATTACTTCAGCCACTGTGGAAAGCAATTTGGGGATTTCTCAAAGAACTTAAAACAGACCCACCATTCTATCCAACATTCTCATTCTGGGTGTATATCCAAAATTATTCACTCTCCCAAAAAGACACATGCACTCATATGTTCGTTGCAGCACTAATCACAATAGCAAACACATGGATTCAACCAAGGTGTCCATCAACGGTGAAGTGGATAAAGACATTGTGGTACATATACAGCATGGAATACTATGCATCCATAAAAAAAAACGAGGAACTATGTCCTCTGCAGCAACATGGGTGCAGCTGGAGGCCATTACACTTTGCAAATTAAAGCAGGAACAGAAAATCAAATACCTCATGTTCTCACTTTTGGTGGAAATTAAACATTGGGTACTCATGGACATACAGATAGCAACAATAGACACTAGGGACTACTAGAGCGGGGCGAGAGGGGGAAAGCATTGAAAAAGTAACTATTGAGTATTATGCTCAGTACCTGGGTGACAGGATCATTTGTATCCGACACCTGAGCATCATGGAATATACCCAGATAACGAACCTGCCCTGAATCTAAAATAAAAGTTGAAATTATATTTTAAAAAACTAGAATCTACTCAAACATCAACAAAAAGTAAAATTAATATTCTACCATTTAAAATTATAAAGATTATTAAAGTTTATAATCACATAAAATGTATATGATGTGTGCTTTTCTTTTCAAGTACTTATTTAAGTAATGTAAAAAAATGTTCATAGCAAAATCCGGAAATAAACATCAAAATGCTAAGAATAATTGTTTTAAGGATGGAAATGTACGGGGTTCTTCCTTCTACTTTTCCATATCTTTCAAATTTGCTATACAGATGCTCCTTGACTTACAAGGGGGTCGCATCTGATTAAACCCATCATAACTTGAAAATACCCTAAGTAGAGCCATCAAGTCAGGGACTGTCAGTGTACTACTTTCTTTTTTTTTTTTTTTTTGAGATGGAGTCTTGCTCTGTCTCCCAGGCTAGAGTGCAGTGGCTTGATTTTGGCTCACTGCAAGCTCCACCTCCCGGGTTCACACTATTCTCCTGCCTCAACCTCCCGAGTAGCTGAGACTACAGGCGCCCGCCACCATTCCTGGCTTTTTTTCTTTTTTTTGTATTTTTAGTACAGACGGGGTTTCACCATGTTAGCCAGGATGGTCTCGATTTCTTGACCTCGTGATCTGCCCACCTCAGCCTCGCAAAGTGCTGGGATTACAAAAGCGTGAGCCACCGCACCCGGCCTGTACTACGTTCTAAAAAGGCAAACAGTCACATAAAGGATTCCCTCGCACCTCTTACGAGGGCAAACATAGTGATATTCCTGTCTAACAAGGAACACAGACACGTAGTAGGTTCTCAATAAATGCATGACTATATCAATATTTGTGTAATTAAAGACAGTTACCTGAGATTTTCTGTCCTACAAAAGCCTGCGGTCCTTTCTGCTGCAGAGCCTCCTGTCTTGCTGTCCTGGATCTTGAAAGGCATGACAAACGGCTGTGCCTCCACGCTCAGGAGTACACCTAATCTCTGTCCACTGGCGCTGCGCCTTGGTAGATCTTTACCTGGGGTTCCCAACCACCGTTCCTACTAGACACACTTCTGGGTTCCAGCGGGAAGGGGATTAGAGCACTTGACGCCTCTGAAAAACAGCGTGTAGAGACAGCATCCTTCTTCCAGTTACTGGTCCTACAGAGAGGGATGATGAGCTCTTAATTTTGTGTATGGACCAGCATTTTGGCATCTTACACTGTCCTTCTGTCCAGCGCAGGCATTTATTTCCAAGGCACCGGCCTCTCCGGTGTCTGAAAAATTCCATGTTGTAACTGCATCAGAGCCCTTAGCCCATTCCTTAACTTCGGCCCTTAACTGAACAAAGTTCTCTACTTGTTCATTGCAGTACTCAGGGCCAACCCTACTAGCAGATATCAGTATCTCCCCAAAAAATACGTGAAATATGAGATTCAGGTTAGGTTACTCGTGCAAACCAGGCAGCCAATGCAAAGCCAGGCAGCCAATGAAAAGCGAAGCCTTAATAGCGGTCAACATTGTTACTGTAATTATTATACCATCATCTCCATCGAGTTTCATGGAGTATACTTGGAGGGTGCAGCCCCTCGCCCAGGGCTCTGAGCGGTTTCCAAAGCCTCAAGCCCTGGCGGGGCCGCTGGAGTTCCGTTGGGGGAACGTCAGAGAGGTGCGCTGCCAGTTGGGGTGAAACTAGCGGTCCAGGCCAGGCACGGTGGCTCACGCCTGTGGTCCCAGCACTTTGGGAGGCCGAGGCGGGCAGATCACGAGGTCCGGGGATGGAGACCACCCTGGCTAATAGGGGGAAACCCCGTCTCTACTAAAAATACAAAAAATTAGCCGGCCCGGTGGCGGAGGCCTGTAGTCCCAGCTACTCTGGAGGCTGACGCAGGAGAATGGCGTGAACACGGGAGGCGGAGCTTGCAGTGAGCCGAGATGGCGCCACTGCACTCCAGACTGGGCGGCAGAGCCAGAGTCCGTCTCAAAAAAAGAAAAAAGAAAGAAAGAAAGAAAAGAAAATGGCGGACGGAGGAAAGGATCCCCTTCAAGAAGGGTACTCCGTGACCAGTGACCTTTTCCAGGACCATGTCTTTGAAGCAAATCTCAGCTCTTGTCTTCCGGAAGCGATGGACACAGAATCCAGAAGCCTGAGGTGAGATTTGTGGCCAACGCTGCCGCCTTTAGGAAGCCCAGCAGCGCTTCCTCTCAGGCCGGGTCCCTGGATGAAGCCTCGCCCCTGGCCGTGGCTCCACCCCCAGGAAAGGTTGGGCCCCAAAGGACGCTGTACGATTTTGCCATACCGATGCTGTAGTATCTCGACAGGAGGCAGTGCCTTCTGTCTGAAATCTTTCCTATTGCTCTTTCATTCCTCCAGAAGTTTCTGACCTATCTAATTACCAAATGCTGGGCACAGAGCCTTGATGAGGGAGACATGATCTCAGTCTGGAAGACAGACTATTAAGCCAAATATTCCAATACACTGTGGAGAGTGTTATGAACTGGAAACCAAGGACGGATCACAGCTTGGGAGGATCAAGGCGGGTGTCTGAGGGAAACCTCTTTCAGTATAATAGAAGGAAAGAGCAAAGTTATTTGATGGGAGTTCAAGGTGTTTGGGATATTTTTAGGTTTTGTGATGAAAAGTTCCCATCTGTTGGCTTCTCATTCCTTTGTAATATATGTGGTCCAGCACATATGTTCAATGGGTGAGTATGGTGGAGAAAATTAGGAAAGTGAAATTGTAATTTTGAGTAGATAAGCAAAGAAATTTACTAAGAAAATAATAAGATAAACTCCACACGACAGAGAGCTTTGCTCCCTCACTGGTGTGTCCCAAGTGCTTAGAAGATTTTCTAGCACAAAGTACTCACTGGAGGAATGAACGGATTGTTTTCAGGCAGTGTTAGAAACTGGCCATTAGTTGTAGATAATGAATTAATGGTGGCACCAAACACTTAATTGTGTGATTTTATCCAAAAAGAATCAGCTTGTTTTTAGAAGACAGGTCTAGTAAAGGTAGCAAGTTGGATTTTTCCAGGCAGGAAAGATGAAAAGACACTGGGATAGGTTGTTTGGAGTAGATCATAAAGTCCAGATCTTATTTTATTTTTATTTATTTATTTTTTTTGAGACGGAGTCTCGCTCTGTCGCCCAGGCTGGAGTGCAGTGGCCGGATCTCAGCTCACTGCAAGCTCCGCCTCCCGGGTCTACGCCATTCTCCTGCCTCAGCCTCCCGAGTAGCTGGGACTACAGGCGCCCGCCACCTCGCCCCGCTAGTTTTTTGTATTTTTTAGTAGAGACGGGGTTTCACCATGTTAGCCAGGATGGTCTCGATCTTCTGACCTCGTGATCCGCCCTTCTCGGCCTCCCAAAGTGCTGGGATTACAGGCTTGAGCCACTGCGCCAGATCTTAACCAGGTTTGTGGTTAAGTGTGGATCATGAGGTTTTTCTTGAAGAGGAGGGAAATTAAAAGGTTACCTGATTGGCAAGGAGAAAGTTTAAAGTGGCTTGCAATTCCTGAATTGGTTGAAGAACTGGCATACTGAGGGCATAAGTGAGAAGGATAAAGGGTGGAATGTCAGACTCTTTTTTCCAAAAGCAGAGATATTCCTGGTAGTTCTAGGGTATGGCAATAACTGAACTGGAATGAAGGTAAAGGGCTTTAAGATGACATCTATTCACCTGGATGTTGAGGCCTTCAACCGATTTCCTTCACATTGAGGGTTCCTTACCCTGAACCCCATCCCAACTTTTTCCCCTCCCAAGGCATCCACAGAATTACCATTCTTCCTGAACCTCTAAGCTTTGGTCAATGACGTGACTCTGAACAAGAAGGAAGAAATGGAGCAGTAAGAGAGAGGGCTTTAGTAAATCCATTTTATCTTTGTCACCCAGAATTTACTCACCTTCTGGAAATATTTCCTCTGTTGCCTTATGGGGAACTAACCCCAATTTTGGTTTCAGTCCATGAGCAGGTGGAGTTGCCTTTCCCAACACTACTATTTTGAGGATGGTATGTAACTCAGGCTTGGCCAAAAAGATCATTCCACGTTTTTGGCAATAGTGATTGGTTAGGAATGGGCATGCGACCCAATTGGAGCCAGCAGGGTACTAATGGAACTTTTGAAGGAACTAGTGGGAGAGGCAACCTATTTTTATCTGCACTTGAAGCCTGGAGAATATAGCTATGAACTTACCAGATACAAAGTCTTAATGAAGCCAACTCATAACACAGAGCAAAGGCATGGATAGAAATGAATTCTGAGGAAATTAATTGAGTCCCCGTATGAACCTTCCTGCCTAGGGCCAGTCTTACTTCCAGACTTTTTGCCCCTAATTTCTCCTCTAAGTTTGCATACTGGCAGTGGTATTTCAGGTGGTTCTAAGGGATCCTTTCACTTTACCATTCATGATGACCCCCACACCACTTCTACCTTCATATCAACTTTCTTTTTCTTTGGATGCTACAACTTCTTTGATATTTGGGGGTGGGGGGGGATATTTTTGTTTTTTAACCAGCCACCACTCCACTCAACTGTTAAACAACTTCCACCTTGATAATCTGGATATGGATCAGGATGATGACCTATTTGGCACCTTTGGCCACTTTGGCTTCAGTGAACTCAATGGGAAGGCCAAGAAGAGACCCTTTTGTTAGGAAGTCTTCTAAAAAGTCTCCAGTGACTCTACCTCATGGTACTGACACGTGTAATTATCCCTCCCCTTAAATGTGGGCTGGACTTTCTGATTTGCTTCTAACCAGTAGAAAAAAGGGACAGATGATGGGATATCATTTTCAATTTTAGTTTACAAAAGATGTAACTTCTGGTTTGTTAGCAGACTCTCTCCTTTCCTGACTTTGATGAAGCAAGCTACCACATTGGAGAGGCCCACATGATAAGGAACTGAAGGTAGCCTCCAGCCAGCTCCAGCCAACAGTCAGCAAGGAATTGAGGACCTTAGTCCAATAGACCTTGAGGAATTGAATCCTGCCAACAGCTACATAGGTGAGCATGGCAGTGTATCCTTCCCCAGTAAAGCCTTCAGACGAGACCCCAGCCCCAGCTGACACCTTGATTGCAGCCTTGTGAGAGACCCTGAAACAGAGAACCCACCTAGGCCTTGCCTGGATTCCTCATCCACAAACTGTAAGATAACATATTTTTTAGGCCACTAAATTTTGAGGTGTCTATTACACAGTGATACATATGTAACATACTTGTAAATCATCATGACTTTGGTGTAAGATGTGGCAGCATGAATGGAAGGCAGAGACCATGATCACCTTCTCCAAATAGGATGATATTGTGTCTGACAACATCCCTGCAAATATTGTCTTTATGCTCATAGATCATCCCTCATACTCTTATACTGAAGTGGAATCATTGTGCTCTACAAATCCCTTGTTAGACTCTAGGAGGTGAGGCCTAGGTAAAGGAGTGTTGGGTGCAGTGGATGCCAGGATGGAGTTATGAGTAGGGATGATGAGGTTATACTTTTCCCTCTTCTTTTTGTTTTCCTTGCCCACTCACTCTCCCATTACATTTTTCTTGCTCTCTGTCTCCTTTTTTCCCAAGTTCTGAGTAACTGCCTGGTGACCATTCCTACAAGTCATTGCCAGGCAATCTCTTGGTCTTGTAACAGTGCTATCAAGCCATGCATCTTGAAGAGATTCCCTAGGGAAGGAAGTCTTCTCTTTCCTCAAGATAACCTCATAAGCAAGAGACCTTATGGTCAACTTCAAAATATTCTTTTTAGACAGAGTAACATGACACATATAACAGATTTTTCAGCAGGACCCACCCACTGCCTGGACCATACCTCAGCCAAATAAGTGTCCACAATAGCAAAATCCACCCATTCGTGCCTTATACAATGTCCACTCACCTGTCTGATGTTCTGGAGTCAGTAGCTTTTTAAAAATGAAAGTAAACCACTGTTTTCAGAAAATTATTTTTATTCCTGGCCTCTTTCAGAGATGCACTTTCTATCCCCACTACTGCTCCAAAAAGGGTACAGAAGTTAGAAGCAAAGAGATCTTATAGGAGGCTAAGTAGAATGCCCCTTAGGGGTGCCTTTGGTTGATTGATCTTGAAGAACCTCAAGGATCTGTAGAAAAGCTCAAATTGTCATTGATAATATTAACACGGTTCACATATGTAAGTGGCTTCATTTATAATGTCCTTTTACATACAGTATTCCATGTGATGCTCAAACCCATCACATGGGGCCAGGCGCGGTGGCTCATGCCTGTAATCCCAGCACTTTGGGAGGCCAAGGTGGGTGGATCACGAGGTCGAGAGACTGAGACCATCCTGGCTAACATGGTGAAACCCCATCTCTACTAAAAATACAAAAAATTAGCCAGGTGTGGAGGTGAGCACCTGTAGTCCCAGGTACTCAAAGGTTGAGGCAGGAGAATGGTGTGAACCTGGAAGGCGGAGCTTGCAGTGAGTGGAGATCACACCACTGCACTCCAGCCTGGGCAACAGAGCGAGACTCTATCTCAAAAAATAAAAATAAAAATAAAAATAAATCACATGAAGCACAGATGTCAGTGGTTATCTCACAAAGGAGGAAGTCAAAGTACTTATACAAAGTGGAGAGACGGAAGTTGTGACTCCAAACCAACCAACCAGTAGTCCTTCCACAATAGATCTCACATGGCCACCTACTGGGCAACACCCATTGCCCAGGTTCATCACTCCTTCATGTGCATGGATGAGCAGAGCAGGAACTCCGAGAAGTGTCTCAGGTCTGATTGCCTTCCCGTGAGCCTCTCCTGTGAGGACTGTTTTCTAAGAGAGACTGTATCTAGTAACTGACATCCTCAGAGATTGGGAACCTGAGACTTCATGGAAGAGATAGGAAGAGTCATCTTTGGGGAGCTGAGGTTGAATGGGCAGAACCTTATCTTTAAATGTTCCATTTTTCTTTCTCCTCTTGGCTCTGCCTTGATGCTAAGAACAAAAAGAAAATAATGCGAGGCCAGAACTCACTTCTCTCACTCCTCTAGGAAGCTCATTCATTATACAAGAATAATATGACTCTCTATCTTAATTAATAGAAATGTGTTTATTCTGAGTGTGATGGTGAAAGCCTGTAATCCCAGTTACTCGGGAAGCTGAGTCATGAGAATTTTTTGAACCTGGGAGGCGGAGACTACAGTGAGCCAAGTCATGCCACTGCACTGTAACCTAGGCAATAGAGCAAGACTCAGTCTCAAAAAAAAAAAAAAAAAAAAAAAAGCTGCTTTTTTCAAGTTTTAAAGGTGATAAAATATTTCCAATTTTTCCCTTTGAAAAATTCAAAGGACGGTTTTGTCTATGAGAGCTACACTTGATGTTCTCAGTTAGCAGTCCTCAGTTCAAGGAAGGCACAGATTCAGAGGCCAACAGTCACATCCTGCTCCCTCACAGAACCTGTGTCATGGAAACAGCACTCCAGCTTCAGCTTCTGCTCAGAGGCTCTCAGCATTGCCCTCCTCATCAGCCTAACATGAAGGAAGGTTTGGTTGAGTGACACGTGACATGGAAATATTACTCATGATCGAGTGTCAGGAGAAGCCGTTCTTTTGAGAGTCCACAGTCTCAATAATTTAATCCAGTACCACAGAATCATTGTGTTTGGGATTTTATCCTGGAATTCTCCATTACAGCCAGATAGGTAGTCTGTGAGCTTCAGATGGAAACCTTAGTCCTCCTGAACCCCTACCGCTGTCTGACATCTTCCCTGACATCTTCTAGCCTCTCCTCAGACTTTCCATGTCAAGTGTCTCTCTAAGCCAACAAACTCATTTGTAAATGTGGGAAGAAGAACAGGAAAATAAGGAATCATTTTCTGAGGGGATACTTCTGATTCCAGCTCTGACATTCAGAAAACTTACCACTCCCATCTTTGGAAGGAAAAGGCTGAACAAATTGAAAATAACTTCTTGGAGCCACTGGGGAATTGAGGTTGTAGGCCAAACCACCCCCTAAAATCCTCGGAAATATGAATAAAGAAAATCATAATTGAGATCAGCTTACCTGGAGCAGAAGCCACTGAAGCCATAAACTGGTAGAAACACTTAAATGGACACTTTGACAAATTGCTGGAGGAAGTTTGTGAACTAGTATGAGAGTGAGAAAATTCATGGGGTCACAGTCTTAGGGAGTCCCCTACATTGTCATGGGTTTTACCTCTGGGAAACCCATCAGGTTCTCACAATGAAGAGCAATGAGAAAACTCTCATGCTTCTGGCAGGGACAAGGGAAAGGTTACCATTTTCAAAGATACTGCGTGTTCTTCATAATAGAGGCCTACTCATTAGGGAAAAAGGCTACCAGAGCATAATCTTACATGGCAAAAGGAAGTTACCCAACTCCAGCCCCCTCTAGCCTTCGCATCTCACCTAAGAGGTGGGGGAAAAAAGGCTTGGAAACACTGGTGAACATCATAGCCCAGGGACACAGGACTAAAAGACTGAGATTTAATTGCATCACCTCCTACATACCCTAGCACCACATTAACAGAACTGCAGTATAGGAACAGGATGATGGCGCAAAGAGCTACAAGGTGTAGACTCTATTTAAGAAGGTAATCTTAGGGAAAGCTAACGATACCAGAGGAGACAAAAACAAGGAAACTGGAGAAAATTGAGGAGGCTCTGTTTTGTACTACAGCAGCAAACACTTAACACAGCTCAAGTCCTAGCCACATTAACATAAATCCTAGCACTAATAGCCTATTTACCTCATTTCCTATTACCCAATACATTGGGTCTGGCTTTCAACTGAAAATCACAAGGCATGCCAAAGGGCAAGAAAAAAATTCTAAATAAACAAATCTAGCATCAGATTTACACTCACATATGGCACCAATTTAGGATTTATCAGACATGGAATAGAAAAAAACTATGATTAATAAGACTTCTAATGGAAGAAGTAGGCAACATGTAAGAACAGATGAGGACTGTAAATAAAGAGATGGAAACCCTAAGAATCAAAATGAAATGTTAGAAATTTTAAAAAATCACAATGGACATGAAGAATGCCTTTGATGGGCCATCAGGAGACTACATTTGGCCTGGGAAAGAATGAGTGAGTTTGAATATATATATCAATAGATACTTCCCAAACCGAATGCAAAGGGAAAAAAAATAAATTTTAAAACCCAAATTACCCAAGAATTGTGAGACAGTTTCAAAATGTTTACCGTAACATATCATTGGAATACCAGAAGGAGAAGAGAGGATAAAGCAGAAGAAATATCTAAAGTAATAATGATAGAATTTTCCAAAATTGATGACAGACTGCTATAGATCATGGAAGCTCAGATAACACAAAGCAAAATAAATACTTTAAAAATCTACATCCAGGGCTGGGC
Organism: Trachypithecus francoisi; assembly: GCF_009764315.1. Classification (NCBI taxonomy): domain Eukaryota; kingdom Metazoa; phylum Chordata; class Mammalia; order Primates; family Cercopithecidae; genus Trachypithecus; species Trachypithecus francoisi. The sequence continues at coordinate 15,690,376 of NW_022681461.1, forward strand.
GCAGTGGCTCACACCTGTAATCCCAGCACTTTGGGAGGCCAAGGCGGATGGATCACCTGAGGTCAGGAGTTCAAGACCAGCCTGGCTAACATGGCAAAACTCTGTCTCTACTAAAAATACAAAAATTATCTGGGTGTGGTGGCATGTGCCTGTAATCACTCTGGAGGCTGAGGCAGAAGAATTGCTTGAACCCAGGAGATGGAGGTTGCAGTGAGCCGAGATCGCACTGCTGCACTCCAGACTGGGCAACAAAGTGAGACTCTCTCTCAAAAAAAAAAAAAACCTATGGCTGGGCATATCATACTCAAACTGCAGAAAACCCAGTGAAAAAAATATTGAAAGAATCCAGAGGGGTAAAAAAACACCTTACCTATAGAGGAACAAGAATAAAAAATTTGAATTTCTCATGATAAAACAATGCAAGGAAGAAGAATAGAGTAAAATATTTAAAGTGTTGCTGGAAGTGTAGAAGCCCACCCCCTTCACCCACACCCCACCCCCAGAGAAATCCAGCAAAATTATCTTTCAAAGGTGAAGAAGAAATAAAAACTTTTCCTGGCCAAAACAAACAAACAAACAAACAAGCAGGAGGAATTAATTACCAGCAAATCTGCTCTACAAGAAATTAAAAGTAGCTCTTCAGAGAGAAGGAAAATGATCGCTCAGATCTATCTATCTATCTATCTATCTATCTATCTATCTTTTAAAAAAAGGAAGGGCACCAACAAAGGAATAAATGAAGGTAAAATAAAACTTTCATTGTTCTTATTCTTAATTGCCGTAATAAGAACAACGCCAAAAACAACATTTTTGTGATTATAGTATCATGGATGAGTAAAATGAATGACAATAATATTATAAGTGAGAGGAAGAAAGAATAGGAAACCTTTTATTTTAAGGTACCTGTGCTACTACACTGTGAAACAGTATAGTGTTATTTGAAAGTGAATTAAGATTGGCTGTAAATGCAATATATTACAAACTAGGGCAACCACTAATTTTTTAAGAAATGTAATTTATGGCTGGGCATAGTGGCTCATACCTGTAATCCCAGCACTTTAAGAGGCCAAAGCAGGAGGATCACTTTAACCTAGGAGTTCAAGACCAACCTAGGCAACATAGTGAGACTCCAACTCTACAAAAAGATTTTTTAAAAATTAGCTGGGTGTGGTGGCACATTCCTGTTATCCCAGCTACTTGGGAGGCTGAGTGGGAGGATTTTGTGAGCCCAAGAGGTAAAGGCTGCAGTGAGTCGTTACCATCCCACTGTACTCCATCCTGGGCAACAGAGCTAGACCCTATATCAAAAATAGTCAAATATAATTTATAAGCTAAGAGGAAAGAGAATAATTGAATCGTATAAAATGCTTGTTTTAAAAAAATCCTCAAATCATTAAGGAAGTTGGTAAAAGGAACAAAGGAACTACAAAACAGAAATTAATAAAATGGTCATAGTAAGTCCTTACATATCAATAATTATTTTAAATGTGAATCTCCCATCAAAAGACATAGAGTGCCTGGGTTTTAAAAGAAAGATATAACTGGTCAGGCGCAGTGGCTCATGCCTGTAATCCCAACACTTTGGGAGGCCGAGGCAGGTGGATCACCTGAGGTTGGGAGTTCGTGACCAGCCTGACCAACATGGAGAAACCCCATCTCTACTAAAAATACAAAATTAGCTGGGCATGGTGGCACATGCCTGTAATCCCAGCTACTTGGGAGGTTGAGGCAGGAGAATAGCTTGAACCCAGGAGGCAGAGGTTGTGGTGCGCCAAGATCGCGCCACTGTGCTCCTGCCTAGGCAACAAGAGTGAAACTCCATCTCAAAAATAAATAAATTAATTAATAATAATAATATATAACTCTTATGCTGCCTATAAGAGATTCATTTTAGCTTTAAGAATACACATAAACTGAAAGTAAAGAGGTGGAAAAAGATATTTCATGCAAATGGTAACCGGAAGAGAGCAGGAGTGGCTATACTATATCAGACAAAATAGATATAACGTATACCAAAAGAAAATGAAATCACTACCTTGTAGAGATAGCTACACTCCCATGTTCATTGCAACATTACTCACAATAGCCAAGATATAGGAACAACCAAAGTGTTCATCAGGTAATGAATAACGGAATGGTGAGATATATATATCAGCCTTTAAAAAAGAAGGAGATCCTGTCATTTGCAACAACGTGGATGAACCTGGAGGGCTTATGCTAAATGAAATAAGTCAAGACACACAATGAAAAATACTACATGATCTCACTTGTATGTGGAATCTTTTTTATAAAAAGTCGAATATAAAGAAACAGAGTAGAATAGTGGTTACCGGGGTGGGAGCAGTGGGAGTGAAGGAAGGAAGTGGGGAAGAAGTAGGTACAAAGTTGTTGTTATGTAGGATAAAAAAGGCTGAAAACTTGATAATGTACAGCATGATTTTAGTTAATATTGTATTGTATACTGGAAGCTTGCTAAAAGAGTAGATTTTAGATGCTCTTGCCACAGAAAAAGTAACTGATGACTATGTTAATTGGCTTGACTGTAGTAATCATTTCACTATGTTTATGAAAACATCATGTTTTACACCTTAAATATAAATAATTAAAAATAAATAGTATAAAATTCTTGTTTAAAACCATAGAAGGCAAAAAAGTGAGGGAGAAAAAAGGAAAGAACTGGTAGAATGAATAGTAAGCAGTTGTAGAAATGGTAGATATTAATCCAACTGTATTTTAAAAATTACTTTAGTATAGTTTGAAGTCAGGTAGCGTGATGCCTCCAGCTTTGTTCTTTTGACTTAGGATTGTCTTGGCAATGCGGGCTCTTTTTTGGTTCCATATGAACTTTAAAGCCGTTTTTTCCAGTTCTGTGAAGAAACTCATTGGTAGCTTGATGGGGATGGCATTGAATCTATAAATAACCTTGGGCAGTATGGCCATTTTCATGATATTGATTCTTCCTATCCATGAGCATGGTATGTTCTTCCATTTGTTAGTGTCCTCTTTTATTTCACTGAGCAGTGGTTTGTAGTTCTCCTTGAAGAGGTCCTTTACATCCCTTGTAAGTTGGATTCGTAGGTATTTTATTCTCTTTGAAGCAATTGTGAATGGAAGTTCATTCATGATTTGGCTCTCTGTCTGTTACTGGTATATAAGAATGCTTGTGATTTTTGCACATTAATTTTGTATCCTGAGACTTTGCTGAAGTTGCTTATCAGCTTAAGGAGATTTTGGGCTGAGACAATGGGGTTTTCTAAATATACAATCATGTCATCTGCAAACAGGGACAATTTGACTTCTTCTTTTCCTAACTGGATACCCTTGATTTCTTTCTCTTGCCTGATTGCCCTAGCCAGAACTTCCAACACTATGTTGAATAGGAGTGGTGAGAGAGGGCATCCCTGTCTTGTGCCAGTTTTCAAAGGGAATTTTTCCAGTTTTTGTCCATTCAGTATGATATTGGCTGTGGGTTTGTCATAAATAGCTCTTATTATTTTGAGGTACGTTCCATCAATACCGAATTTATTGAGCGTCTTTAGCATGAAGGGCTGTTGAATTTTGTCAAAAGCCTTTTCTGCATCTATTGAGATAATCATGTGGTTCTTGTCTTTGGTTCTGTTTATATGCTGGATTACGTTTATTGATTTGCGAATGTTGAACCAGCCTTGCATCCCAGGGATGAAACCCACTTGATCATGGTGGATAAGCTTTTTGATGTGCTGCTGAATCCGGTTTGCCAGTATTTTATTGAGGATTTTTGCATCAATGTTCATCAGGGATATTGGTCTAAAATTTTCTTTTTTTGTTGTGTCTCTGCCAGGCTTTGGTATCAGGCTACAGTAACCAAAACAGCATGGTACTGGTACCAAAACAGAGATATAGACCAATGGAACAGAACAGAGTCCTCAGAAATAATACCACACATCTACAGCCATCTGATCTTTGACAAACCTGAGAGAAACAAGAAATGGGGAAAGGATTCCCTATTTAATAAATGGTGCTGGGAAAATTGGCTAGCCATAAGTAGAAAGCTGAAACTGGATCCTTTCCTTACTCCTTATACGAAAATTAATTCAAGATAGATTAGAGACTTAAATGTTAGACCTAATACCATAAAAACCCTAGAAGAAAACCTAGGTAGTACCATTCAGGACATACGCATGGGCAAGGACTTCATGTCTAAAACACCAAAAGCAATGGCAACCAAAGCCAAAATTGACAAATGGGATCTAATTAAACTAAAGAGCTTCTGCACAGCAAAAGAAACTACCATCAGAGTGAACAGGCAACCTACAGAATGGGAGAACATTTTTGCAATCTACTCATCTGACAAAGGGCTAATATCCAGAATCTACAAAGAACTCAAACAAATTTACAAGAAAAAAACAAACAACCCCATCAAAAAGTGGGCAAAGGATATGAACAGACATTTCTCAAAAGAAGACATTCATACAGCCAACAGACACATGAAAAAATGCTCATCATCACTGGCCATCAGAGAGATGCAAATCAAAACCACAATGAGATACCATCTCATACCAGTTAGAATGGCAATCATTAAAAAGTCAGGAAACAACAGGTGCTGGAGAGGATGTGGAGAAATAGGAACACTTTTACACTGTTGGTGGGATTGTAAACTAGTTCAACCATTATGGAAAACAGTATGGCGATTCCTCAAGGATCTAGAACTAGATGTACCATATGACCCAGCCATCCCACTACTGGGTATATACCCAAAGGTTTATAAATCATGCTGCTATAAAGACACATGCACACGTATGTTTATTGCGGCACTATTCACAATAGCAAAGACTTGGAATCAACCCAAATGTCCATCTGTGACAGACTGGATTAAGAAAATGTGGCACATATACACCATGGAATATTATGCAGCCATAAAAAAGGATGAGTTTGCGTCCTTTGTAGGGACATGGATGCAGCTGGAAACCATCATTCTTAGCAAACTATCACAAGAACAGAAAACCAAGCACCGCATGTTCTCACTCATAGGTGGGAACTGAACAATGACATCACTTGGACTCGGGAAGGGGAACATCACACATCGGGGCCTATCATGGGGAGGGGGTAGGGGGGAGGGATTGCATTGGGAGTTATACCTGATATAAATGACGAATTGATGGATGCTGACGAGTTGATGGGTGCAGCACACCAACATGACACAAGTATACATATGTAACAAACCTGCACGTTATGCACATGTACCCTAGAACTTAAAGTATAATAAAAAAAAATTACTTTAAATGTAAATGGCCTAAATTAACCAATTAAAACACAAACTGTCAGAGTAGATTAAAAAAGAAGACCCAACTATGAGTTGTCCACAAGATACCCATTTATTTTATTTATTTATTTATTTATTTGTTCATTTATTTTGAGACAGAGTTTTGCTCTTGTCGCCCAGACTGGAGTGCAATGGCGTGATCTTGACTCACTGCAACCTCCATCTCCCGGGTTCAAGTGATTCTCCTGCCTCAGCCCCAACAAGTAGCTGGGATTACAGGCACCTGCCGCCATGCCCAGCTAATTTTTTTATTTTTAGTAGACACAGGGTTTCACCATGTTGGCCAGGGTGGTCTCAAACTCCTGACCTCAGGTGATTCACCTGCCTCGGCCCCCCAAAGTGCTGGGATTACACCTCAGGTAAGCGACCATGTCCGGCCCACAAGATAGCCATCTAATATATAAAGGCACAGATAGATTAAAAGCAAAGGGATGGAGATAACCATACCATAATAACAGTAATCAGAAGAAAATAAAGGTAGCTATATTAATTTAAAACAAATCCGATTTCAGCACAAGGAAAATTGTCAGGGATAAAGATGGGCATTACATGGTAACAAAGGGGTCAATTTTCCAAGAAGCCATAATAATTCCTAATGTGTACACATCTAACAACAATAGTGTCAAAATATATGAGGCAAAAAGTAGAACTGCAAGAAAAAATAGATAAATCCACTATTATTATGGGAGACTTCAAAATGTCTCTATTAGTAATTGACAGATAAAGCAGAAAATTTGTGAAGATACAGTTGATTGGAACACCACTATTAATCAGCTTGATCTAATTGACATATATTGAATACTTCATTCAACAGCATTCTGTTCAAGCTCACATGGAACATTAACTAAGGTAGATCACATTCTGGGCCATAAAGCACACCTTAATAACTATAAAAGAAATTATATAATGTCTACTCTTAGACCATAATGTAGCAAAACTAGAAATCAATAACTTAAAGATATCTGGAAAATCCCAAAATACATGAAGATTAAACAACATACATGGGCAAAGAAGAAGTATCAAGAGAAATTTTAAAATATTTTAAACTAAATGCAAATGGAAAAATCAAAATTTGCTGCAAAATCAAAATTTCAGCAAAAACAGTGTTTAGAAGGAAATTTCTAGCATTAAATACACATGTTAGAAAAGAATAAAGACCTAAAATCTCTGTGCAGCTCTGGCTCACTTAACTGACAGATGTCTCTGTTTCCAAAATATTGGAAAACACAGATTCCTCTTTCGGTAGCACAGAGATAGAAGGAGGAACCCCATCTCACACAGGAAGGCAAGGATAAGAATACCCAGAAAGTCAAGCTGGAGCTCAGCCATGGTGCAGTAAGGCTTCTGAGACAAAGAAGGTAATCTTCATTATCAGAAGCTGAGTACTGAATCACTATTCCAGATCAGAGATCCAGGCCCATATCATGGAACTTTAACACAGACATCAGAAGTTCTTGAGGGTGGGGCAGGGACAACAAATGGAAGATGAACCCACAGTTCTTCCCCTTATCATCTAACCCAACTGATCTGTCCATTTCCCTGGGTCCCTTTAGGTCTTCCATGTTACCCTCCAACTGCACCCTTTCATGATACTATATGTTTACATTAGTAAAATTTTCTATTTATTCCTATTGCCTTTTACTGCTTCATGATCCCCCTTTGGAACCCACTATCTTTGAAAGTGATGTGGCCATGGATTTACTCCTTCAAGATCTACTCTGTGCTCAACTATAACCTCCCCACAAACACAATGGGTTTTTTTTGTTTTTTATTTCACGTGTACAAAACCAGGAATATACTCAGCAGCAACCTATCCTCTCCATATTTCTTCAAAAAGATCCATGTTTACCAAAAGCCATTAAAGAACAGAGTAACCTGTACAACAAAGAGGGAGACAAAGGCACAGCCCATCTATGGCAAAAACCTTGGAACTCTTTTAGTAATTTTTTCTCCTCAAATCTCTTTTAGGCTATTGGCCCCTAAGGGCTCTCAAATCTAGCTCCCTCTAGCTATATAGTATTCTATTCTAGGCAACTGCTTTCTTCCCTCTACCAAACCCCCTCTCTTCTTCCCAGCATTGCTGAACCACAACCCACATAACCAAATCTATCCTGATTTAGGAAGCAGATTTCTCCTTAGTGTAATATAGCCTATAATGAGCACAATTGAAACTTAGCATAGCATTTTGTTTTGAATTACACCTATGATTACTCCTTTTATGAAAGTTTTTATGACTTTTTTCCATCTACTTTCTAACTTTTCACCCCAATTCCTTTTGGCTCCTCTATACTTTTTAAAACAATGTCTTTTTTTATGGTATATACACATTTATCTCTTCATGTTAGCCAATCATTTAACAGTTACAACCCTTGAAGCTTCTCTATTTAGATTATGAACTGCTGAAATTAAGCCCTGTGTCATTGTCTTACGCTGCTTGCCTAAATTCCCTCATTGAGTCTGATGACTCCATCTTGGCCCCAGGTACCCAATCCTTTTCATCTGATGAGGGCTTACTGCTGATGACAGCTTTGCCTGTCTTCTCCTGTATCCACAGCTTCTCCATTTTCTCTACCCAAAAGGAGGTAAACTTTAAGCCTGCCTCCTCACATCTACCCTCCCTTGACTACAGGAGGTCTCTCTGTTGAGAAATATATCTCTATATAGCATTGCATCTCTGATGGTTTTTGTTGTTTTGTATGTTTGGTTTCATTCTGTTTATTTATAATGTCTGGTCCTAACAGCCTGTATGGTCCCTAGAAGTCAGAAATATAAAAATGTCCTTTAAAGTCAGAGCAAGATAAGCTCCACCATAAACTTTCCAAGAAGATGGGATTATAAAAATTACACATTGAATATATTCTTCAAAAAGGGTGATGCCATAAAAAAAAAACTGTTGAGAAACTGCTCTAGGTTAGAGACAAAAGACACTTGAGAACTAAATGCGATACATAATTCTAGACTGGATCCTGTAGTGCAGGTTACTTTTAAGCCACAAAGGATATTACTGACAAAAATGGAATACGGATAAGAGATTAGTTAAAAGTTTTACACCAATGCTCAATTTACTGAAGGGGATAATTGACTATGTACAAGAATATTCTTTTCTTAAGAAATACACAATGAGCCAAGGAGAAAGTGGATGATGTATGAAATGTATTCTCAGATGTCCAGGAATTCATGTGTGTGTGTGTGTGTGTGTGTGTGCGTGTAGAGAGAGAGAGAAGAGAGGAGGTAGGAGGGAGGGAGATTGGAGAGCGATCACAATGGGTCAAAATGTGAATAGGCAAATCTGGATAAAGGTTATACTGTTGTGATAGGGTTTGGATGTTTCATTCCCTCCCAATCTCATGTTAAAATATGACCACCAGTGTTGGAGGTGGGTCTAGCGGGAGGTGTTTGTGTCAAAGGGCTGGGTCCCTCATGAATGGCTTGGTGCCCCCACCATGGCAATAAATGAGTTCTCTATGAGTTCATATGAGATCTGGTTGTTTAAAAGAATGTGCCACCTCCCCCACCCTCTCTCTTGATCCTTCTCCCACCATGTGACATGCTGGCTCTAGTCTTCCTTCCGCCATGACTGAAAATCTTCTGAGGCCCTCTCCAGAAGCAGAAGCTGGCGCCACCTTTCTTGTATAGCCTGAATAACTGTGAGCCAAAATAAAATTCTTTTTGTTATAAATTACCCAGCCTCAAGTATTTCTTTATGGCAATGCAAATGTAGCAATATATTGTTGTTTACCATCCATGCAACTCTTCTGCAAGTTTAATTACATTAAACTCCAAATAAATACATTTTTAAATGAACCATTGACTATATTTTTATATAACGTTTGAGATTTTTGTCTTTGATTCCCACAGTTGCCACCACCACACCTAGACCTTGTAGTGTACAAAGTTGGCATGGTGTACTAATACACCAAAGTAGTATGCTATGCCAACTTTAAAACACTTGTTTCAGGTTCTGTTCCAGGCAAGAACCTGGGATTCCCTTTCCACATTTGAAGCATGCTAACATTTCAACAGGGTTTTACAATATATTGAAAAAGAACTCCTCCAAAAAAAATTTTTTAATTATGTGTAAAAAATTTATACACTGTGATACGGTTTGGCTGTATCCCCACCCAAATCTCATCTTGAATTGTAGCTCCCATAATTCCCACGTGTTGTGGGAGAGCCCTGGTGGGAGATAATTGAATCATGGAGGCAGTTTCCCCCATCCTGTTCTCGTGGTAGTGAATATGTCTCATGAGATCTGACTGTTTTATAAGGGGTTTCCCCTTTCACTTGGCTCTCATTATCTCTGCCGCCATGTAAGACATGCCTTTTACCATCCGCCATGATTGTGAGACCTCCCCAGCCACATGGAACTCTGATTCCATTAAACCTTTCTTTATAAATTACCTAGTCTCAGATATGTCTTTATCAGCATTGTGACAATGGACTTATAAAATAAAGTGGTACAAGGAGTAGTGGGGTGCTGCTGTAAAGATACCTGAAAACGCGGAAGCTACTTTGGAACTGGGTAACAGGCAGAGGTTGTAACAGTTTGGAGGGCTCAGAAGAAGACAGGAAAATGTAGGAAAGTTTGGAACTTCTTAGAGATTTGTTGAATGGCTTTGACCAAAAGATTGATGATGATATAGACAATGAAATCCAGGCTGAGGTGGTCTCATATGAGGTGAGAAACTTGTTGGGAACTGAAATAAAGGTGAATCTTGCTATGTTTTAGCACAGAGACTGGGAGAATTTTGCCCCTGCACTAGAGATTTGCAGAACTTTGAACTTGAGGGAGATGATTTAGGGTATCTGGCAGAAGAAATTTCTAAGCAACAAAGCATTCAAGAGGTGACTTGGGTGCCATTAAAAGCATTCAGTTTTAAAAAGAAAACAGAGCATGAAAGTTTGGATAATTTGCAGCCTTACAATGAGATAGAAAAGAAAAACCCATTTTCTGAGAAGAAATTCAAGTCAGGTGCAGAAATTTGCATGAGTAATGAGGACCCAATTGTTAATCCTCAAGACAATGAGGAAAATGTCTCCAGGGCATGTCAGAGAGCTTAGTGGCAGCCCCTCCCATCACAGACCCAGAGGCCAAGGAGGAAAAAATGGTTTCATGGGACAGGCCCAGGATCCCCCTGTTGTGTGAAGACTAGGGGCTTAGTGCCCTGCATCCCAGCTGCTCTACCCATGGCTAAAAGGGGCCAAGGCACAACTCAGGCTGTGGCTTCAAGCCCACAGTCTTGGTAGCTTTCACGTGGTATTGAGCCTGTGGGTGCACAGAAGAATTGAGATTTGGGAACCTCTGCATAGATTTCAAAGGATCTATAGAAATGCCTGGATGACCAGACAGAAGTTTGCTGCAGGGGTGGGGCCCTCATGGAGAACCTCTGCTAGGGAAATGTGGAAGGAAAATGCCAAGACCATGGGAACTCACCTCTTGCATCAGCATGACCTGGATGTGAGACATGGAGTGAAAGGAGATAATTTTGGAGAGGACTGACTTGCTGGATTTTGGACTTGCATGGGACCTGGAGCCCCTTTGTTTTGACCAATTTCTCTGATTTGAAATGGTTATATATACCCAATGCCTGTATCCCCATTGTATCTAGGAAGTAACTAACTTGCTTTTGATTTTACAGGCTTATAAGTTGAAGGGACTTGCTTTGTCTCAGAAGAGACTTTGAACTGTATACTTTTCAGTTAATGCTGAAGTGAATCAAGACTTTGGGGGACTGTTGGGAAGGCATGATTGATTTTGAAATGTGAGTACATGAGATTTAGGAGGGGCCAGAGGAGGAATAATATGGTTTGGCTGTGTCCCCACCCAAATCTCTTTTTTTTTTTTTTTTGGAGATGGAGTCTCACTCTGTCACCCAGGCTGGAGTGCAGTGGCATGATCTCGGCTCACTGCAAGTTCCACCTCCCAGGTTCATGCCATTCTCCTGCCTCAGTCTCCCAAGTAGCTGGGACTTCAGGCGCCCACCACCACGCCTGGCTAATTTTTTGTATTTTTTAGTAGAGACGGGGTTTCACCATGTTAGTCAGGATGGTCTCGATCTCCTGACCTTGTGATCTGCCCACCTCGGCCTCCCAAAGTACTGGGATTACAGGCGTGAGCTACCACGCCCAGCCCCAAATCTCATCTTGAACTGTAGCTCTCATAATTCGCATGTGTTGTGGGAGGGACCTGGTGGGAGATCACTGAATCATGGGAGCAGTTTCCCCCATACTGTTCTCTTGGTAGTGAATAAGTCTCACAATAGCTGACTGTTTTATAAGGGGTTTCCCCTTTCACTTGACTGTCATTCTCTCTTGTCCATTTCCATGTAAAATGTGCCTTTCACCTTCTGCCATGATTGTGAGGCCTCCAAGCCACATGGAACTGTGAGTCCATTAAACCTCTTTTTCTTTATAAATTACCCAGTCTCAGGTATGTCTTTATCTGCACCATGAGAACAGACAATGTAAAACAAAAAAGAATCAAAATTTCAATGAACCTTGTTTATGGCATATAACTCCTAATTTCTTGTTTGATTCCATCATGTCACTTGTATCCTGCAGTTTTGTGGTGTGATGTGGTTTGACTCTGTGTCCCCTCCCAAATCTCATGTTGAATTGTAACCTCCAGTGTTGGGGGAAGATCCAGTGGGAGGTGATTGGATCATGGGGGCAGTTTTTTCCATTGCTGTTCTCGTGATAGCAAGTTTTCACAAGATCTGATTGTCTGAAAGTGTATAGTAAGTACTTCCTCCTTAGCTTTCTTTCTCCTGTGCCATATAAAGACATGCTTGCTTTCCCTTTGCCTTCAGACATGATTGTAAGTTTCCTGAGGCCTCCCCAGCCATGCCTCCTGAACAATTTGTGGAACTATGAGTAAATGAAACATCTTTTCTTTATAAATTACCCAGTCTCAGGTAGTTCTTTAAAGCAGTGTGAAAATGGACTAACACATGATGTGAATTGGTTTGCAGGCACTAAGTCAATTACCTGTCCTCTACCAGATTTCCACCTTCCAAAAATGGGTTGACCCTTTTTGTTGTATCCTCTCCTGTCCCTGTCATGTCAAGCATTTATTTTTTAAATCCTTCAGTTTTTAAAGCAGTTTTATTGAAATACAGTCCACATACCATATAAGTCACCCATTTTCAGTGTGTAATTCAGTGATTTTTATATTCACAGAGTTGTGCATCCATCACTAGTCATTTTAAAAACATTTTTATGACTTCAAAAAGAAACCATGTATCCTTTAGCTATTATTTATCTTGCACCTCATTAACCTAGTTCTAAATATACTTTATTTCTGTGTAAATGTCTCTATTCTGGACATCGGAATGGAATCATTGTGGTTGTTTGTGACTGACTTTTCACTCAGCATAAAATTTTCAAGGTTTATCTATGTTGTACCATGTGTCAATACTTTATTCCTTTTTATGGCTGGATAATAATCTGTTATATGGATATACCACATTTTGTTTATACATTCATTAGTTGATGGACATTTGAGTTGTTACCATCTTTTGGCTATTTGAATAATGCTGTGATGAACCTTTGTGTACAAGTTTCTTTGCATGCACATATTTTCATTTATTTTGGTATATACTTAGGAGTGGATTTGCTGGGTTACATGCCAACATTTTGAGGAACTGCCTGTTTTCCAAAGCAGCTGTACCATTTCACATTCCCACTCTCAGTGTATGAGACTTCCAATTTCCCCAAATTATCTAAAACACTTGTCTATTTTATTCCAGCCATCCTAGTGGGCGTGAAGTGCTATCTCATAGTGATTTTTATTTGTATTTTTCTGATGATTAATGATGTCAAGCATCTTTTCATATACTCTTTTACACTTAATCACACTATGGGAAGGTGGGTAGATAAACATTTATATTTGATTCAATTTATATAACCGGAAACATGAAAACTCATTTTAAATATGTTATAGAAAAAAATTTCTTTTAAATATTTGAAAACACTTATATGGCAATCTCAAGTTTCAGCAACATGCACAGTTTTCTACAGTTATTTTCATGTTATAGTTACTGTGTAATTAAGGGACTGCAAAATTGTGCATTGAATTTGCTCTGTAAGGTTGCTTCTTGTGTGGACTGTGGGTAGAAATTCAAATGACTACTTGGGATTGACTTAAAGGAGAAGTTTGAGGAGAACTGATTGCCAAGGCCGCTAAAGCTCAATGTTTTGTCACCAATGCTTTGTACATCTGTTGTACATAAGTGTGTTCCTCGTGTGATACGTATCAAGGGAATGTGACAACATTGACATATGGCACATGGCATATCTTCTAAGAGATGAATGGCAAGATGTTTAATGGACTTTTGCACTTTAATCATAGTGTAAAAGATGAGATTCATTATCCATACCAAATGATAATTGTGAAATTTAGGTGGTGGGTACTTGGGGAGTTAAATTGTTGTACCTGCTCTTGTATGTGTTTAACCATCTCTTCAATGAAACGATTGAAGAAATAAAACATGTTCAGTGCCTCATGAAGAGAAGGAAGCAACACTAAGGATAGCTGGTTCTTTGTCTACTTTGCTAAATCAGCTTTCTCTCCTCCACCAGGTTTTCATCTTCCAAAAATGTGTAAACTTCTTTTGGTGTATCCTCTTGTATTCTTATTATCCTCAAGCACTTCTTCTTTTAAATCCTTTAAGTTTTATTGCAATATAGTACACATACTACAAAATTCACCCATTTAAAGCATATACTGTGTACCTATTACAAAACAAGAATGGATCAGTCCATCAAGACTAAAGTTTAGCTACCACTCAATAGAGACATTTCAGGAAGTATAATTCCTCTGAAGATAAAAACCTTGGAAGGTGGCCGAGAGCAGTGGTTCACACCTATAATCCCAGCACTTTGAGAGGCCAAGGCAGGCAGATCATAAGAGGTCAGGAGTTCGAGACCAGCCTGGCCAACATGGTGAAACCTTGGCTCTACTAAAAAAAAAAAAAAAAAAAAAAAACGGCATCATGGCATGTACCTTTAATCCCAGCTATTCAGTAGGCTGAGGCAGGAGAATCACTTGAACCCAGTAGGTGGAGGTTGCAGTGAGCCAGGAATATGCCACTGCACACCAGTCTGGGCGATTGAGCAAGACTCTGCCTCCAAAAACAGAGGTGTTTCTGATGATAACTTTTAGATGTTTTTGATGATCTTGGGTGTGGCAGTAACTAAACAGGATTAGAGGTAGAGTCATTCCATCTTAGAGAATTAAGAGACCAGGTTATTGGGAAGCCTATCCACATGGATGATTGGACACTCCATGTATTCTCCACCTCCTTAAGTTCTTTGCCCTGGACTTCATCCCAATTTTGTCCTTCTTAAGGCCTTCATGAAATCTGAATTATTTCTGCAATCCTAAGCTTCAGACACAACAGGGTCAGTGGCCTAAGCATGGACAGGAAAAGAGAAGGATGGTGAGGGAGCTGTAGTGGACATCTGTTTTGTTTTGTTTTGCTTTCGTTTTCACACCAAGCATTCACAAATCTTTCTGGAAAACCTACCTCAACTGCTCTCTAGAAAACTCACCTCATTTATTAGTCCCAGTCTGTATAAGTGGAGTTGCCTTCTCTTCAGGCCCCTAATATTTTAAGGGTGTATATATGCACACTCTTAGCCATAAGGAGCATTCTGTAAAGATTCATAGCCAACCTCCAAATATCTGTAACCCTCATGCATAATCAAGGACTCACCTCTGGACCATGAGCTGCAGGTGTTCTACATAATATCTATTATATTCCACTAAGCCCATGAAGATCATAGGTGACACCTCCACCCTGATAGGTGCACCATATACACTAAGGGGAGATCTTGCATGTTGCCATCAATGTGGCTAGAAAGAAGGCACAAAGATCACCTTCCCTAAAGAGAGGGATGCCATGCTTGACAACAGCCCTGCAGATACTGTTTTCATCCTGAAACAATAGCCCCATGGACACTTCTGCCAAAATGGCATCTGTCAACAGCGCCCTGGTAAACCTCAAGGGGGTGGTGCCTAGATCCAGATTGACAAAGGGTTGTGATATGGGCATGATGGGACATAAACCTTTTTCTACTACCATGGTCATCCTTTCCTAGCTTCACTTTTTTCTTACTTTCTCATTCATTCTAAGGCATCTTTGCCTTACCCTCAGCTCTATTTTACCCTAGGAGGTAGGTGGTTGCCTGGTCAACATTCCTGCCACAGACAGCTAGGTGATCTTTTTGCTCTGTAAAAATGCCATCAATCCAGGCAGCATGGAGAAATACACAGGGAGGGGAACTACTTCCCCAAGTGACTTATTGGTAGAAAGACCTCAACATTAAGGTCAAAATGTGCTTCCCTAAATCATGAGGATGCCCTGCTTTTCTAATTCTTAAGCAGCATCCACAGTGTTCCTGACACCCTACCCCAACCAGCAATACCCCAAACACTACTACCAATTTATATGATCCTGTGATCAGTGACAACTTTTTTTAAATAGTGATTAAACCACTATTTCTGAAAAATGTGCCTTTCCTTGACCCTCTCTTCAGATCAGAAGGCCTGCCTTCCTTACTATTCTAAAGGACATGAAGCCGTGAGTGGAGAGGAAGGTGCAGGCTGCCATACGGTATCAGTAAGTCTCAAGCAAAGAGATAGAAAAGAGCTCATCTCCTCAGACTTCACCAGGGAGAGAAGGGGCTTTTGGAGGCACATGATACTCTTTCCTCCACAAGAGCTCCAGGGGATTAGTCACCTTATAAAAGTCAACTGAGGGACTCAGTAAGAGCTCAGCTAGCTCTTACCTTTCCCTAACCACAAGCTTCGGTTACCCAAAACTTATTCCCCCCAACACAATACACATAAAAGACATCCTTCCTATTAGTACATTTATTGGGGAGAATCAAGATTCCCAACAAGGAGTGAATTATTTTGTAGGGGGAAATTTTCCTCCCTGGAAATGTTTTGGAAGCATTTTCTGTCCAGTTAGTAAAGGCACATCACTGAACACACTGCTTTTAGCACTGGTAGGGAGGGCTGGACACACCAGGCTGACCAGACACCGGCAAGGGGGGTCTGAATGTGGCACAGGCTTCCTGTGGGGCATGGACTGGGGATGCCTTTGACACAATATCTTCCCCTTAAATGCCTCAACTTTCTCAGGCTGTCTGTCCTTGTCTGTGATCTGTCTAATCCTTGTAGGATAATTCTGGCCAACAAAGATAGCTTGTTGGCTGTAAGACTTGGTACATGTCAATTTGCAGGAGGGAGCCATGTAGTTGTGGGGATAGCCCTGGACAAGCTCTGCTGTGAACTGCACTTCTGGGTTGTGCTGAGCTTTCCCAAGCTCCACTAGGGAGGCAAGGGGCTCCTGGAGACAAGTGATATCGCTCCCATGCCTATGCCCCAGCTTCTCTTCTAGGAACTCCCCAGTGTCTTTCCTAATTTTCTGAGCTTCAATACTCCCAGTAAAGCCAGCTCTGCTTTTAACTCGACCTCTATTCTGCACAGATGATGACAGGGAGCTACCCTTTGCCTGAGAAATTTCTTGTTCTTCATATACTATGCTGGGTTTATTAAACCGCTGCAAAAAGGTCTTCATCCATTTTCTGAAAAGGTTTTCAGGAGGAGGCTGTGTTTTCAAGGTTGGGAAAGATTTGCTCCCAAGCAACTCCTTTGATGTCTTGTTATGAATAGCGTGGCCCTTTCTCCTGAGTTGGGATGTCCCCAACCCTGCATCCCCTCCACCAACCTCTCCTCCCTTGGGTCTTAGAGAACTCACTCTCTTTGTAGCTGATGAAAAATTCTTAACTTGGCATTTCTGTAAGACATGCATAGGGACACTTGGCTCCTGCTGCTGTGCCACACGGATCCCTCTGTCCTCCAAGTGGACATATCCCTACTCGAGATGCCCTGGGGATGAGTCAGTAAGTCCTTGGAACTCAAGTTATCTAAGGCAAGAGACGTGTCAGTGAAATGGCTCTGAGGTTGGCTATCCTTCCTCTGGACCAACTTTAACTGGCTCAGCATCTGATTTTTAAGATATGATGATTTAGGATCTTGGGGAACTGATACCCTTGGTGGGAAAATTTCAGTTTCATGAGATGTGCTTGTTTTCACATTTGTCACTGAGCAGCTTCCTGATTTGCTGGATGTCAAGTTGTTCCTAGTTTGTGATTGAAGAGCACAGATCTCCTCTTCCTTGAAAATCTCCTTCGACCCATTGGTGACAGTAAAGGTCATTCTACTGCCCTGAAGCCTGTTAACATTATTACTGGCACTCTCTCTCTTATCCCTTGACTCACGGGCAACTCCAGCTTGCATTATGGGCAGCTCTGCGCTGCATCTACTGGCCGGTACAGTCTGTCTCTGACTGGCTTCGTCTATGATGCTGTGTGTGGGAGGCAGAAAAGTCTGTCTGCCATCCTCAGTTGTCAGGACACTTTCTATAAGATCATTGTCAGTATCAGCGAATTCTCTTTTCAGGGTCTCCTGCTTTTCTTGATCAATAGGTGAAGTGACCAGCTGAGGATGACCCAGGATGGAGAATGAGCTTGTGGTTTCTAACTTTTCTCCTTGATAATCTGTAGTGCCTCTTCTAAGGGCTGGGGAGGCCCCATCTTTGGCATCTGTCTCTATAAGGTCATGATCAGTATCAGAAAATTGCCTTCCGAGAGTCTCCGGTTTTTCTTTGCCAACAGGTGAGGTGACAGGATGAGGACAATCGAGGACAGGAACTGAGCTTGTTGTTCCCAGTTTTCCTCCTTGAAAAGTGCTTTGTCTATTAGACTTCGAGACCCCATCTTTGGAATCTCCCCGAGAAATAAAGCTGGCTGAGGATGGAGTGTCGAAATGGGAAAAGGAGGTGGAAAGGTCCTCTTTCGATTTGAAGATTTCTATGGATTCAAGGATCTTGCGGGGAAGGCCCCACAGCATCCTCATGTGGAAAGATTTAATATGGGCTTCCAACACCTTTTGTTTGTTGGAACTAAGGAAAGAAATCTCCTGCGAAGTTTCAACGCAGTGGTCCTCACTCACCAATGCTGCCATATTTTGATGTTTTATTTGGCTGTGGGATTCCTCAGCAAGAGACATTGTCTGCTTGACTGAATGCCATGAACTATGCACAGTCCCAGGCATTCGACCCTCATTGATTTCCTCAAATTTCTTGCTCAAATGTACTGTCAGGGCATTTTCAAGTTGTTTCTGACCTAGGCTCTCCCCTGAATGATTCCCTGACAGATGCATCATATGAGTGTTCAGGTCTCTCTCAGAGTTAGACTTCAGATCCTCATCTGAAGATGTCTCTGGATCATGCAACACATAATTTTTTGGACCAGTCTCCTGGCTGTACCCCTGAAAATTCCCCACATTCTCCAGGGAAAGCATATTTGAACTCCTCTCATGGAAGGTTCTAGGGATGATTTATCCAAACTTCTTTGGAACATTGAGGCTCTGACCCTCAACCGAAGAGCTATGTAAGGGTCCTTGAATGCTCTCTGACACAGATAGCTCCAAAATTTTGCTCTGAGGACGTAGCAATGACAGAGACTCATGGATTCTACGGGGCAGGCCCCATCTGCGCTGGATGAGCCTCTTTCGAATGTGTTGCTCTAGTTTCTTCCTTACCTCAGAGCTCAGTGGAAAATCTCCAGGAATGATGGAGATGGGAACATGAACCTTGAAGGACTTTCTGACCAATGTAAGATTGGGAGCTGGAGGACGAAAGTCTTCCTGGGATTTCTGAACCACAGAGGGTAAACCCCACACACCTTCCTGCACTTTCTGCAACACGTTACACTCCAGATGATTAATTTCAGATGGTGTAAGAGACTGTGCCTCATTTTGGGGTCTATGAAAACACACTCCACAGATCCTAATCAGGAATGGAGAACTAGGGAGTAGGGCTGGGAGTGGAGATTGATGTTGAGCCTGGGACTGGACCTCAGTGAGATGTGGGGACTGACCTCAGGTCAGGGTTTGAGGCAAGGGTAGAGCTTGGGTATTGGGCAAGGACAGAGGTTGGGGAGGGGGAAGTATGGGGATTTATGGAATATAGATGTATTTGTAATGCCATTGAAGAATACAAACATGGAAGAACGGCCACGTTGGACAAGAACATTAGGATGCAGAGACTCGCTGTGCAGAGATGGGAGGCCCCAGAAGAGCTGCACATATTTTTGTTCTAAATGGTCCTCAAAGCACTTAGAATATGGGGGCTGCTGATGGATGTGCTGCCCCTCTAGTTTGCCTTTACTGGCCCCAAAAGGAAAGAATTCTGCCATGTCACGCTTATCAGCAATTGAGTTTAACACTTTCCGTGAAGAATTTAGTTGGTAGTTTGGCCTAAGTTGTGTTGGGAAAGATCCTGGTTTCTTTCCATTTTCTTTCCACATCAGGAAATCACACCTTTTTTTGACTTGTCTCTCCAGGAGTGCAAGAATGTCATGACTGACAAAAGAGATGTTAACAGGCTGTATGACGCTGGCCACAGAGTGCCGCCCTAAAGAGGCCTCAGAAGAATGAAGGGTAAGAAGCTCCTCCATGAAATCAGATGGCACAAAATTGGAGGAAAAAGAGCCCTTGGCATGAGGCTGCCACCAGGAGAATTCTGAAGATGCAGGGCATGAATGGTCAATGCCTTTGATTGTTGGGGCATAGGTGGATGTCCCACCAGAGCCACCTAGAGATAACATCTCTGCAAAAGGCTTCAAAATGGTGAGTCTTGATTTCGACTGAGTCACAGAGCAGTCTTCCAGTGGTAAAGCAGATGGGATTGGTGGTTTGTGATGATGAGCACATGAATCAGTGGGATTCATGGCCTGGGAAATATCTTGGCATTGGGTAGAGTCAAGTGAAAAGATGGTGTTCAGAGACAAACTGGCCACAGGGAGCCCACAGGAGATTGGGCTCCGCTCTCTGAATGTGATGTGGTGGCAGAAGGGGAAAGGGAAGCTGTTGGGGTGGGGAATGGTCTACGGGGAACTTGGAATCCAGGGGAGAAACAGGCTGTGGTGGTGGAGGGTCCCTCAGTGGTGAGGGTGAAAACAAGTCAGCTAAGGAGGTGATGAAGTCAGGTGAGAGAATTAACTGGGGTGGTGGAGACAGCTTAGGCCGAGGGGACAATATTAGGTCTTCTGTAGGGGTTGCTGAGGGTGTGGAAGACAGAGTGAACGATGACTCAGTCACAGAATCTCCAGAAGGTAAAGGGGACACAGAGGGAGCAGCATCTTTCAGGGACTCCCAAGACAGCAGTCGCTGGATATCAGCAGTTGCTCTGTTACACACCTGACAGTCGGGGTCTGGGCATAACAGTCGACGAAAGCGGGTGGTATCATGATGCTGGCCCAGGGGACTGCAAGAAACAGGAGGTCCAAAGCTGCAGTCAGGACCAAAACAAGGAAAGGAGGGTCTGTTAGCCTGGCAGGGGTGGGGACCCCTGAATCCTGCTACCCGCTTCGCATCGCCCCCCACCCATGACCTCACCATATATGAGGTCATATGACCTCACCATAGCCACTCCCCAAAGCATTCATTCACATACCGGTTCCTATGGCTACCCACTCCCAAAACTACAGCAGGCTACAAGGAATCCCTGAAATGAATAGAACATGCTAGGAAAAAAAAGGAGGGGGTGGGAACAGGACACAAGGGGAACGATTAATCACCTTTTCAGAATAGAAAGTAGCTTCTTTTCCTCTTCTGCTTCCCTCTGGAAACTTTTCCGGTCTGGGAAACCAGAAGAGTATGTTATATGCAATGAACGTAGAGGCACAGGGCTCATACAGAAGTCACTCTGTGCAAGACCCTTGGGATATTAAACTCTGATAGCCCCAAGAATCAGTAGAAAAGGGCAAATAGTCATTGATAATTTTCACAAGTTCACATGTGTATGTGGAATCATTAGTAAACTTTCACATACATTACCCTATGTGATGCTCAAAAGCACCACGTGAAACACATCAGTGATTACCTCCAGGAGGAATCCGAGCATCAAGGAAGTCAAAGTACTTATGCAGAGTTGTGAGACAGAAACTCTGACTCCAAGCCAACCAGTAGTCCTTCCTTGATATCTCAGTTGGCCACCAGTTGGGCAACACCCATTGGGCAGGTCCATCACTTGTCATGCACATGAATGGGCAGAGTAGGGCCTATGAGTAGTGTCTCAGGTCTGATTGCTTTCCCATGAGCCTGTCTTCTGAGGGCTCTGTTTTCTGAAACTGTATCTAGTAACTGACATTCTAAGAAATCATGGGACTGAGTCCTCATGAAAGAGACAGGAAGGGTCACCCTTGAAGCTCAGATAGAGCAGGCTGGCATTACCTTTAAATGTCACACTTTTCCTTCTCCTCCTGGCTCTGCCCTGATGCTGAGAACAAAAGAAAGATAATGACAGACTGGAACTCACTTCTCTCACACTCTATGAAACTCATTCATTCATTCATTCTTTATACAAGAATCATATGACTCCCTAATTAATAGAAATATGTTCTTTTTACCAATTTTTAAAGGTGATAAAATATTTCCCATTTTCCCTTCTCTGAAAACTGAAAGATGATTTCTTCTGTGAGAGCCACACTTGATGTGCTGAGTTAGAAGTCCTCATCCAGGGCTCAGAGTCCAACAGTCACATCTGTGCTGCCTCACAGGACAAGTGTCCCAGAGACAGAGCTCTGGCTCCAGCCTCTGCTCAGACACTCTCAGCATTACTCCCCTGGTCAGCCCAACATGAAGGAAGGCTTTGTTGAATGACAGGTGACATGGGAATGTGACTCATGATCAAATTTCAGCAGAGACAGTTCTCCTTCAGAGAGCCCAGACTCTCTAAATAATCCCATGTGGGACCACAGAATTACTGTGTTTGGGATTTTATCCTGGAACTCTCCACCACAGCCAGATAGGTAGTCTATGAGCTACAGATGGAAACCTTAGTCCACCTGAACCAATAAGTCTGCCCAACCTCTGCCACAGAAGAGTGAAGTTCTGTCCTCTCTTCAGACTTCCCATGTAAGACATGTCTCTGAACCAACCAAACTTATTTAGAACTGTGGGAATAGGATTGGGAAACAACAACAGTGCATCTCTCTTGGGTGTTCACCCACAGTTCCTTACCTTTTGGATGTCATTATTTTTTTCGGTGGCTGACGAATACAGGGTCAATACCACGTAGAACAAGTACAGTATAAACAACCCCAACCCACTCAAGCAGATGAAGTTGGGGTCAATATCCAAGCAATGTGAGTCCGGGCTCAGCCCTGTCTCAGTATAGCTGTTCAGAAAACAGAGGATATTATCCATGGTCTGAATAGCTCGGCTGCCTGAAGCAACTGAGCACTGAGGGTGCCCAGGCTTAACTATAAACCCAGGCCTGCATCACAGAGCATGGAAGAGTCACAGAGCGTTTCTGAGGGTGGAGGGAGCAACTAAAGGAGGGTGTGTCCACAGCCCAACCCCACCAGCCCAGCCGACTCTCCTGGGCTCTCTGGGTCCCTTTGCCCTATCCTGCCACTCCATTTCCCAAGTCCATCCTTTTTCATGTCATATATTTATCTTAGTGGAATTTTCAGTTTGTTCCAACAGTAAACTAGGCATTACCCAAGTCCCGCTTTGCTGTTTGGAGCCCTTAATTTGAACCCCACCAACTACACTGCCTTGAAAGCCTGAAATACTGCCTGGAATATTTGTTGTACCCAGGCATTGCCACTCTCAGGATCACATATGTCCTCAAATCCGTCTTATCTGCAGAATATTTTGCCTTACATAGACACAGATATAAAACTTAAATTTCCTTTCTACTTACTTTGTTTTGTGAATGTAGAACATTACATTCTTTGTTTTGAAGTCAACCTTTACTATTTCCAATCAGAGAGACTGACTCAAATGATTAAAACTAATGTTCTCAAGGGAAAGAAGCTCACTGCCCAATTTGGGTTTTTCAGAAAAGAAGATTTTTATTGTAAATAAACCAACAAGGAGACAGGAGTCCAGTTCAGACCTGTCCCGTGTGCTGGCTTTCATGCAGTCATTTTATTAGAAAAGGTTTAGAGAATGGCCTCTGGACTTAATAGTTGGTTGGTGGAAGGAAAGGGGAGGTCTGAATGTCCTCGGCATGCACAGTTTTGTTTAACACTGCCTAATGTATCACGTGTGCACATTCGTGGGGAGTTGGTTGAAACGTGGCAGAAATTTGGGCTGTGACGTTGGCCAGCTTGTTCTGTGTAAACTCCAGTTGGCCTTAATAGTTTTAATCCAGTTTAGCCAGATTTTAAATCTCAGAAGCAGGGAGAGTTTTTGCACTTTAGCAAGTTACTGTTGTTGTTGTTGTTTGATCTGCTATCCTGTAAACTGATTAATTTCATTAGTCATGGGTTTCTTCAACTCTCTGGGGCATGGTTTCACTAATAATGCATTATTTAACATCTACAAAATGAAAATAAGTGTACAATAAATGTATATCATTGAAACTTCGAGGGACCTTAGGGGTAAATTTATAGAACTTATTTTTCTGAAGTTAGTGAAGTTTAAACTGTTCAAGCACTTTTGGAACATATTCTGTACACAAACACACATACACATCGATCTAAAAGGAAGAAGTTAATGGAAAATTATTATAAGTAGGGAGTTCATTTGGGTCAAGCTTGAGGATTGCGACCTGGGAACACAGATGCAAGTCAGCCTAAATATACACTCCAATTAGCAGTAAATACAAGTGGGTGTTTAAAGTTGAAAAAGGGAACAAGTAGTGGATTGACACAAAGTTGTAATCAGGAATTCTCATTGGTTTACAGAAGCAACATTGATTAGTGATTGCCTATATATTGTTAAGCTACAGGGGGTGGTTTGTAGTGTGAGGTGTGGCATTACTGGGTTACTATATAGCTCCATGTGGCAATAGCAAGCAATTTCAAGAGATGAATACATAGCTCAAGGAGGAGATACGGCTGTGATTTCTGTCTAATTTTAATGTCCCACTAGGCCTGATAATTTAAGAGGACTCACAGTCCTCAGATAAATGTTATTTTCTTAACAAACACACCCTCACACCAATCCTGTGACAAATCAATCAATATCTTCAAATCCAGAATCAATTAGTTCCTCCTTTTATTTCAATCTCTTACTTGTCATTTTGACACCATATTTTCTAACTCTACCTCAAACACAACCAGACGCAACCCTCTACATCAATTTGGTAACAAGTATGCAACTCCCTTAAAGCAGGGATAGGTTACAGTGCCCTAAGCTGTTGTGATCTAAGAGACCAAAATAGATGCCCCTTTATCAACTAAGACAGACCCTAAGGTTAAGGAAACAAAGTTACCTATGGGTGGAGGGTTCAGGGCCTGGATGGCATGGCAAATTTCCTAACTTTCTATAACTAAACTCCCTCTAACCAAACCAGTTATCAGCTCTGATTGGACAGAGGACTGGCCTTACAAATGTTCTTTTCTGATAAGTTACTAATATTACAGATTTCCAGTTTCTACCAGCTTACAGAGGTGGCACACAAACCGCCTGTGTCCTGTAGTTCATCTTATGATTTAAAGGGCCAAATTCTACCTCATTTTAGCGCTAAACCCCATTCCAAAGTGAACATGGGCTGTACGTTTCATATGTTTACTCATTATGGTGTGCTCGGCACCCGCATAAATATGTATAGCTTTTCCCCCAAACTTGTTGAATATGTATGAATATGAATATAAAACCCAACCTGTCCTTCCCCTATTCCAACAGAGAGCATCTTCAGTCCACGCTGGATGCTTTCCCTTCCTGGTTTGCAAACTGATGACAGCAGTTAGGCTCTCCTTTCTACTATTTAGCCATCTTGGTGGTCTTTTGGATGATACTACTGATGCCGTCAGTTTTTGGTAGCAGAGTGGGACCCAGGCATGTCAAAGCCTTAGAGCAGAATGGAGTCTTAGGCAACCTCACCTGATTACACTGTGGGCCTTGTAAATGTGATCTTTTCCTGAGTGCCTTGGCATCTAAAAATACGTGAGAACGTCTGTTCTCTATTCTACATAATCACCCCTGCAAATATCCAAATACCAACTACCTGTCATACTTTATTCAGGTGACTCTTATCAGGTTTAAATGATCCCAATATCACCCACCCCTGACCCATCTTCCTACACATTCTTTTCTAAACTGTTTATCATGACAGCTGTCCTCTGAACTGGCTCTTAACTTCTCATGTCTTTCTTAAACTATTGTGAAAGCAAACAAATGTGGCATGAAAAGGACTCTATACTTCTATATTTGAGTCCTTGCAGATGAACTGTAACCTAGCCTAGTAGTTAGACAAATTGAAAACCTAACTCAATAGTATGGACCTGTAACAATAGCTGTGTTGGCCAATCCCAGCGGCCATAATTCAACCACTCACAGACTGCTGAATGTTCAAACTGTGTTCAAATAAAGCAAATGCCAAGCTTTAACCAAGCTCACTCTGTACCTCACTTCCGATTCATGTACGTCATTTTACCTTTTTTGTCCATAAATTGGTTCTAACCACGAGGCACCCCTGGAGTCTCTGTGAATCTGCTGTGATTCTGGGGGCTAACCAATTCACAAATCTTTCATGCTCAGTTAAACTCCTTTAAATTTAATTACTCTTAATTAAAAGTTTCTTTTAATACTATAAAGCTCCTTATTAGACACCCATGGGCCACCAGTGTTACTGATGTCTTTGGAAAGGTTAACAGCTTTCAACTCAGGCCAGGTCTCCTTTCATTTATGCAGGAGCAGGTAACCTGCTTTGAGGATAAAATCTGCCAAGAGATGCCCCTTCCTCTTCTCTTTGATATGCAGCCTCAGCCAAGTTTTCATCTAATAAATATTTACTGCTGGAAACTAGGAGACACAAGCACCTGTAAGCCACGGGCTCTGCCCTTGACCTCTTGTGCCTATTTTATCAGTGAATGAAACCAAAGCCTAGAGAGGGTAAGTGATTTCTCTAAATGAGACAGCAGTAAATATCAGAGCCCTGATGAATAAATTGTCTACATTCATAATGCTTTTATTTTACACATATTAATATGTAATTTCTTAAAGTAAAAAGTATGCCCTAATACTAAAGTAGTTGTATGGTTAAGAATATTCACTTTGTCCGTTAAATGCTGACAAAATTGGAAAGTAAGGGAAAAGCTATTTTTGGTACTCTATCACCATTAGATAACTTTTCCTTTCCACTCTTAGCATCAATGTCTTCATAGTTTTTTCCCCTAGCCCCCTCTTAAAATCTGTTTTCAAGAATTATATTACATATGACTTCCAGTAATGTATAAAATAAAAGTTTAAAATGCCATCTCTCCCAGGAAAACATTTCACATGTTGTCCTCCAAGCCTTCCAATAAGCTCCTACCAAAGCATTTTAGGCCGCCTTTGAGAGGTGGCAGAGGTGGCTTCTGGTAGGATGAGACTGTCTCACCATTGGCCCCATGACATCCTCCCAGTTTACCTACACTGCTGCCCCGGAGGCTGGTCTTGGATTTCACACTGCACTTGGTTTTATTATCTCCACGGAGGAGTCTTTTCCAAAAGCTCTTAGAGTAATATGCCACCACTTGAGGATGCTCAGTATAGATAAACTATTCGTTTAGGACTTTCATATGTTCCCAATTTCCTAGGAAGTTTCCTCAATGCTCATGCCCTCACATCCTGACCACTGTCCCTGGGATAAGTCACTTGGAGGCAGCTGTTTTCAGGATCCCCAAAAGCCTGAAGCAGAACAGGTTCTGAGGCAAAATCGTCTATAATTATATTTTTAAAAAGTAGGTCTAGCCTGCCTCCTAGGAAGACCAAGGCAGGTGAGTCACCTGAGGTCAGGAGTTCAAGACCAGCTTGGCCAACATGGTGAAACCCAGTCTTTACTAAAGATACAAAAACTTAACCGGGCATGGTGGCAGGCACCTGTAATCCCAGTTACTTGGGAGGCTGAGGCAGGAGAATAGATGGAACCCAGAAGGGGAGGTTACAGTGAGATGAGATTACACCACTATACTCCAGCCTGGGCAACAGAGTGAGACTCTGTCTAAAAAAAAAATAAAAATAATAGAACAGTAGTTATAAAATGTTCTTCATACCTTCACACAACAAATATTTATTGAATTTTACTACGTAGTATTCCTACTACTGTAAAAATATCAGTAAAATAAGACATTGCCTCTGCCCTTGAACAGGTCATAGTCCAGGAAGTGAGACCTGCAAACAAGTATAATAAAATATCCTACAAAAAGCTGTAAAACAAGCAAAAATAATACACAATGGGAAGACAGATAAAGAAGTAAAATTCTTCTGCCAGGAGGAAGGGAAAACAGGGTTCAGGGAATACTTCAGAGAGTTGATGCCAACTCTCTGATGTTGGGCCTTGTGAGATATTAACAACCTCCTCCTCCTCCTCCTCCTCCTGCTCCTCCTCCTCCTCCTTCTCTTCTTCTTTTTAATTGACTTTTATTTTTTACAGAGGTTTTATGTCAACAGGAAAAGTAAGTGGGAAACTTCCCACATACCGTCTATCCCCACACAGGCACAGCCTCCCCAACTGTCAACATCCCATACTAGAGTGGTACATTTGTTACAATTGACGAACGTACAATTACACATCACTATTACCCAAAGTCCATAGTTTACATTAACAGTCACTCTTGATGTTGCACATACTGTAGGTTTTGATAAATGTATAATGACACGTGTCCACTATTGTAATATCATATAGAATAGTTCACTGCCCTAAAAATCCTCTGTGCTCTGTTTCTTCATCCCTCCCTCCCCACTAGCCCCTGACAACCATTGCCCTTTTTACTGCCTTCATAGTTTTGCCCATTTTCGAATGTCATACAGTTAGAATCATACAGCCTTTTCAGATTGTATTCTTTCACTTAATAATACACATTTAGGTTTCCTCCTTTTTTGTGTTTTGCCAGTTTATTTGTTTTCAATGGCATATGATGTTCCATTTTTGGATATACAAAAAAAGTTTACTTACCTACTGAAAGACATTTCTGTTGCTTCTGATTTGGACAATTATGAATAAAGCTGCTATACAAACTTTCTTTTTAAAAAAATTTTTATTGAAACATAATTTATTTACTATACAATTCACTCACCAAAAGTATACCACTCAACAGCTTTGAGCATATTCACAGTGTTGTGCATGCATCACCACAATCAATTTTAGAACATTTTCATCACCCCAGAAAGAAACTCTGCTTCACTTAGCCTTCACCCTTCAATATTTGCATTCCTCTCTATGTTACCAGTAATCTACTTTCTGTCTCTATTTTTCATTTCTAGACATTTCATCTAAATGGAATCATACAATATGTGGATTTTGGTGTCTGGCTTCTTACCGTGATGTTTTCAAAGTCCATTCATGTTGTAGCGTGTATCAATACTACATTTCTTTTTATGGACAAATGACACCCCATTGTATGGATATATCACATTTTGTTTATCCATCGATTTAGTTGGTGAACATTTGAATTGTTTTCACTTTGGGGCTATAATGCTGCTGATACAGGAGTTAAGAAGAAATTACCTAGGCAGATAATAAGGGTATGGGAGTCCTCAGTAAATCTTTTCTTTTTAAAGAGAAGCAGCCCCAAATCATTTTCTAACAAAGAGCAGCCTGTAAGTTCAAGCTGCAGACATAGACAAGCAAGCGGGGAGCTTGCACAGATGAATGCTGGCAGGAACTAGGGGACTAGACATGTTCAAGATGGTGGCTCCATCTTCTTTTCTCTGTCAGCCACATGTACAGTAAGGAGCAGACAAGATGGCGCCGATCAACTGGAAAGCCCATTTGCATAATAAGATTTGGTTGGGTCAATCAGCCTTGGCTCGTACACTATGTAAACATCATACCTGATTGAACCAATCTGTGAGCCCTATGGAAGTTAGACCACTGCCTCCTCAAACCTGACTACAAAATTTGGTGCATTCGCTGCCAGCCAGTCTTTTCCACTTGGAGACTCTTCTTGGTCTATAGAGAGAACTGTTTCTCTTTCTCTTATCTTCTGCCTATTAAACCTCTGCTCCTAAACTCCCCATGTGTGTCTGTGTTCTAAATTTTCCTGGCACAGGATGATGAATGCCAGGGCATATACCCCAGATAATGTAGCCCCTTCAAACTGGGGGCTCATGTCTGATACCAAGGTACAACCTTCATCGACATGCTGAGTAGAGGAGCAGACTCCAACTCTGTCCTTTCATTTCAAGGCTCTCGGCCTTCATTTTAGAACCAAATCAAACCAAATACTGGGCCCCCTTCAGCCATTTTAAAACAATTAGCATAGCTTCCAGCCTTACAAGACTTAGGGGATAGGCTTACAGAGAGGAACATGGAGAATCCCCCAGCATCCACGAGTGACTGATTCTCCACCTCCACAAGTTCTTTGCCCTAGGTTTCATCCCAATTTTGTCCTTCTTAAAGTCTTCACGAAATCTGAATTATTGCTGCAATCCCAAGCTTCAGACACTTCAGGGTCAGCGGCATAAGCATGGGCAGGTACAGAGGATGGTTGAGTGAGGGAACTGTAGTGGACATGTTTTGATTTGTTTTGTTTTGCTTATGTTTTGATACTAAGCATTCATAAATTTTTCTGGAAAACCTATCAAGTGCCCTCTAGAAAACAAATCTCATAATTGGTCAGGCACAGTGGCTCATGCCTGTACCCCAGGACTTTGTGAGGTCGAGGCAGACGGATCACGAGGTCAGGAGATCCAGACCACCCTGGCTAACATAGTGAAACCCCATCTCTACTAAAGATACAAAAAAATTAGCCAGGTGTGGTGGCGGGCGCCTGTAGTTCCATCTACTCGGGAGGCTGAGGCAGGAGAATGGCATGAACCTGGAGGCAGAGCTTGCAGTGAGCCGAGATTGCACCACTGCACTCCAGCCTGGGCGATAGAGCGAGACTTCGTCTCAAAAAAAAAAAAAAAAAGAGATAATGTTTTAGTCCATAATGAACAGCCCCATGTACACTTCTGCCAAAATGGCATCTGTGAGCTCTGCAGCACAATGGTAATCCTCAAGGGGGCGGTGCCTAGGTCCAGACTGAGAAAGGATCGTGATATGGGCATGAAGGGCATAAACCTTTTTCCACCAGCAGCCTCATCCTTTCCTAGTTTCACTTTTTTCTTACTTTCTCATTCATTCTAAAGCATCTTTTCCTTACTCTCAGCTATATTTTACCTAGGTGGTTGCCTGGTCAACATTCCTGCCACAGACAGCTAGGTGATCTTTTTGCCCATTAAAAATGTCATCAATCCAGGCAGCCTGGAGATATACACAGGGAGGGGAACTACTTCCCAAAAGTGTCTTTTTAGTAAAAAGATCTCAATATCGAGGTCAAAATATGCTTCCCTAAATCATGAGGATGCCCTGCTTGTCAAATTCTTAAGCAGCATTCACAGTGTTCCTGATACCCTACCCCAACCAGCAATACCCAAACACTCCCACCGACTTGTATGACAACTTTTTTAAAATCGTGATTAAACCACTATTTCTGAAAAATTTATCTGTCCTTGACCCTCTCTTCAGATATGGAAGCCTGTCTTCCTTATTGCTCTAAAGGAGATGAAGCAGTGAATGGGGAGGAAGGTGCAGGCTGCCATACGATATCAGTAAGTCTCAAGCAAAAAGGTAGAAAAGAGCTCATCTCCTCAGACTTCATCAGGGAGAGAAGGGGCTTTTGGAGGCACATGATACTTATTCCTCCACAAGAGCTCCAAGGGATTGGTCACCTTTTAGAAGTCAAAGGAGGCCGGGTGCAGTGACTCACACCTGTAATCCCAGCACTTTGGGAGGCCGAGGCGGGTGGATCATGAGGTCAGGGTATTGAGACCATCCTGGCTAACATGGTGAAACCCCGTCTCTACTAAAAATACAAAAAAATTAGCCGGGCGTGGTGGCGGGCGCCTGTAGTCCCAGCTACTCAGGAGCCTGAGGCAGAAGAATGACATGAAGGAGGCGTAGCTTGCAATGAATGGAGATTGTGCCACTGCACTCCAGCCTGGTGGACAAGCGAGACTCCGTCTCAAAAAAAAAAAAAAAAAAAGAAGTCAAAGGAGGCAGTCCGTAAGAGCTAACTCCTACCTTTCCCTAACCACAAGCTTGTGTTCCCCAAAACCTATGCCCCCCAACACAATACACAGAGAAAATATTATTCTTATTAGAATATTTATTGGGGGGAATCAAGATTCTCAACAAGAAGTGAATTATTGTGGGGGGGAATTTTCCTCCCTGGAAATGCTTCAGAATCATTTTCTGTCCAGTTAGTAAAGGCACATCACTGAACACAGTGCTTTTAGCACTGGTCGGGATGGCTGGACACACCAGGCTGACCTGATGCCGGCAAGTGGGGTTTGGATGTGGCATAGGCTTCCTGTGGGGCATGGATTGGGGATGCCTTTGACATGATATCTTCCCCTTAAAAGCCTTAACTTTCTGGGGCTATCTGTCCTTGTCTATGATCTGTGTAATCATTGTAGGATAATTCTGGCCAACAAAGATAGCTTGTTAGCTGTAAGATTTTGTACATGTCAGTTTGCAGGAGGGAGCCATGTAGTTACAGGGATAGCCCAGGACAGGCTCTGCTCTGACCTGCGCTTCTGGGTTGTGCTGAGCTTTCCCAAGCTCCACTGGGAAGACAAGGGGCGCTTGAGGACAGGTGATATCTATCCCATGCCTATGCCCCAGCTTCTCTCTAGGAACTTCCCAGTGTCTTTCCTAATTTTCTGAGCTTCAGTAGTCCCAGTAAAGGCAGCTCTACTTTTAATTTGACCTCTATTCTGCACAGATGATGACAGGGAGGTACCCTTTACCCAGGAACTTTCTTGTTCTTCATATGTTATGCTGGGATTATTAAACTGCTGCAAAAAGGTCTTCATCCATTTTCTGAAAAGGTTTTCAGGAGGAGGCTGTGTTTTCAAGGTTGGGGAAGATTTGCTCCCAAGCACCTCCTCTGATGTCTTGCTTTGAACAGGATGGCCCTTTCTCCTCGGTCGGGATGTCCCCAGTCCAGCATCCTGTCCACCAAGCTGTCCTCCTTTGGGTCTTGGCAGGCTCACTGTCTTTGTAGTGTTTGTGGGAAATTCTTTTTTTTTTTTTTTGAGGCAGAGTCTCACTCTGTCACCCAGGCTGGAGTGCAGTGGCGTGATCTCAGCTCACCGAAACCTCTGCCTGCTGGGTTCAAGCAATTCTCCTGCCTCAGCTTCTGGAGTAGCTGGCACTACAGGAATGCGCCACCATGCCTGGCTAATTTTTTTTCATATTTTTAGTACAGAGGGGGTTTCACCATGCTGGCCAGGCCGGTCTCAAACTCCTGACTTCGTGATTCACACGCTTCAGCCTCTCAAAATGCTGGAATTACAGGCATGAGTCACTGTGCCCAGCCACTTGTGGGAAATTCTTATCTTGACATTCTGTAAGACATGCTTAAGGACCGTGGGCTCCTGCTACTGTTCCTCACATATCCCTCTGTCCTCCAAGTGGACATGCACCACCTGGGAAGTTGACATGTTCTCACTGTAGATGCCCTGAGCATGAGTCAGTAAGTCCTTGGAAACTAAGTTATCTAACGCAAGGGACATGTCAGTGAAACGGCTTTGAACTTGGCTATGCTCCCTCTGGGCCAATTTAAACTTTAACTCGCTCAACATCTGATTTTAAGGTATGATGACACAGGATCTCGGGGAACTGATATTCTTGGTGGGAAACTTTCAGTTGTAGAAGTGCTTATTTATGCATTTATCACTGAGCAGCTTCCTGACTTGCTGGTTGTCAAGTAGTTTTAGATGGTGTTTGAAGAGCACAGAGCTCCTCTGCCTTGAACATCTCTTTAGACCCATTGGTGACAGAAAATGTCTTTCTACTGCCCTGAAGCCTTTCTACATTATTACTGGAAAACTCTCTCTTAAGCCTTCCCTTACAGCGAGCCCTAGCTTGCCTTATCGGCAGCTTTCGGCTGCATCTGCTGGCTAGTACAGTCTGTTTCTGACAGACTTTGCCAATGAGGCTGTGTGGTGGGTGGGGCAGAAAAGTCTGTCTGCCATCCTCAACTGTCTGGACTTTCTGTAAGCTCATGGTCAGTATCAGAGAATTCTCTTCGCAGGGCTCCCTGCCTTTCTTTGTTGACAGGTGAGATGATGCAGTGAGGATGACCCAGGATGGGGAATGAGCTTCTTATTTCTAACTTTTCTCCCTGAAAATCTGTAGTGCTTCTTCTAAGGGGTGTGGAGGCCCCATCTTTGGAATCTGTCTCCATAAGGTCATGGTCAGTATCAGAAAATTGTCTTCTCAGGGTCCTCTGCTTTCTTTGCCGACAGGTGAGGTGACAGGGTGAGGACAATCCAGGACCGGAACTGAGCTTGTTGTTCCCAACTTTTCTCCTTGAAAACCTTCTTCTAAGGGGGGTTGAAGACCCCATTTTTGGAATCTACACCAGAAATGGAGGAGGCTGAGGAGGGAAGGTCGAAATGGGAAAAGGAATTGGAAAGATCCTCTTTCAAAGTTAAAGATTTCTATAGATTCATGGACCTTGCGGGGAAGGCCCCACAGCATCCTCATATGGAAAGATTTAATATGGGCTTCCAACACCTTTTGTTTGTTGGAACTAAGGAATAAAATCTCCTGGGAAGTATCAACGCGGTGATCCTCACCCAGCAATGCTGCCAAATTTCGATGTTTTATTTGACTGTGGGATTTCTCAGCAAGAGACATTGTCTGCTTGACTGAATGCCATGAACTATGCACAGTCCCAGGCGTTCGACCCTCATTGATTTCCTCAAATTTCTTGCTCAAATGTACTGTCAGGGCATTTTCAAGTTGTTTCTGACCTAGGCTCTCCCCTGAATGATTCCCTGACAGATGCATCATATGAGTGTCCAGGTCTCTTTCAGAGTTAGACCTCAGATCCTCATCTGAAGACGTCTCTGGATCATGCAACAGATGATCTTTTGGGCCATTCTCCTGGCTGTATCCCCGATAATCCAGGGAAAGCATATTTGAGCTCCTCATGGAAGGTTCTAGGGATGCTTGATCCAACTTTCTTTAGAACATTGCAGCCCTGACTCTCAACCAAAGAGCTATGTAAGGGTCCATGATTGTTCTCTAACTCAGATATCGCCGAAATTTTTTTCTGAGGATGCAGCATTGACAGAGACTCATGGATTATGCGAGGCAGGCCCCAATTGCTCTGGATGAGTCTTTTTCGAAGTTGGTGCTCTGGTTTCTTCCTTAGCTCACAGCTGAATGGAAAATATCCAGGAATAATGGATATGGGAACATGGGCCTTAAAGGGCTGGCTAAACAATGCAAGACTGGGAGCTGGAGGACAAAAGTCTTCCTGAGATTTTTGAACCAAAGAGGGTAAACCCCACACACTTTCCTGCACTTTCTGCAACACATTCCACTCCAGATGGCTAATTTCAGATGGCATAAGAGACTGTGCCTCATTCTGGGGTCTACGAAAACACACTCCACAGATCCTAATCAGGAATAGAGGACTAGGTAGTAGGGCTGGGAGTGGAAATTGATGTTGAGCCCTGGACTGGACCTGAGTGAGATGTGGGGACTGACCCCAGAGCAGGGTTTGAGGCAAGGGTAGAAGTTGGGTACTAAGCAAGGATAGAGGTTGGAGAGGGGGAAGTACTGGAGATTCTTGGGATATAGATGTATTTGTAATGCCATTGAAGAATACAAACATGGAAGAACGGCCACGTTGGACAAGAACGGTAGGGTGCAGAGACTAACTGTGCAGAAGTGGGAGACCCCAGAAGAGCTGCACATATTTTTGCTCTAAATGGTCCTCAACGCACTTAGAATATGGGGGCTGCTGGTGGATGTGCAGCTGTTCTAGTTTGCCTTTACTGGCCCCAAAAGGAAAGAATTCTGCCATGTCACGCTTATCAGCAATTGAGTTTAACACTTTCCGTGAAGAATTTAGTTGGTAGTTTGGCCTAAGTTGTGTTGGGAAAGATCCTGGTTTCTTTCCATTTTCTTTCCACATCAGGAAATCACACCTTTTTTTGACTTGTCTCTCCAGGAGTGCAAGAATGTCATGACTGACAAAAGAGATGTTAACAGGCTGTATGACGCTGGCCACAGAGTGCCGCCCTAAAGAGGCCTCAGAAGAATGAAGGGTAAGAAGCTCCTCCATGAAATCAGATGGCACAAAATTGGAGGAAAAAGAGCCCTTGGCATGAGGCTGCCACCAGGAGAATTCTGAAGATGCAGGGCATGAATGGTCAATGCCTTTGATTGTTGGGGCATAGGTGGATGTCCCACCAGAGCCACCTAGAGATAACATCTCTGCAAAAGGCTTCAAAATGGTGAGTCTTGATTTCGACTGAGTCACAGAGCAGTCTTCCAGTGGTAAAGCAGATGGGGTTGGTGGTTCATGATGACAAGCACGTGAATCAGTTGGATTCATGGCCTGGGAAACATTTGGCAAGGGGTTCATATCTTGGGATAGGGTGAAGTCAAATGAAAAGATGGTGTTCAGAGACAAACTGGCCTCAGGATGGAGATTGGGCTCCACTCTCTGAATGTGATGTGGTGGGAGAAGGGGAGAGGGAAGCTGTTGGGGTGGGGAATGGTCCACGAGGAACTTGGAATCCAGGGGAGAAACAGGCTGTGGTGGTGGAGGGTCCCTCAGTGGTGAGGGTGAAAACAAGTCAGCTAAGGAGGTGATGAAGTCAGGTGAGAGAATTAACTGGGGTGGTGGAGACAGCTTAGGCCGAGGGGACAATATTAGGTCTTCTGTAGGGGTTGCTGAGGGGGTGGAAGACAGAGTGAACGATGACTCAGTCACAGAATCTCCAGAAGGTAAAGGGGACACAGAGGGAGCAGCATCTTTCAGGGACTCCCAAGACAGCAGTCGCTGGATATCAGCAGTTGCTCTGTTACACACCTGACAGTCGGGGTCTGGGCATAACAGTCGACGAAAGCGGGTGGTATCATGATGCTGGCCCAGGGGACTGCAAGAAACAGGAGGTCCAAAGCTGCAGTCAGGACCAAAACAAGGAAAGGAGGGTCTGTTAGCCTGGCAGGGGTGGGGACCCCTGAATCCTGCTACCCGCTTCGCATCGCCCCCCACCCATGACCTCACCATATATGAGGTCATATGACCTCACCATAGCCACTCCCCAAAGCATTCATTCACATACCGGTTCCTATGGCTACCCACTCCCAAAACTACAGCAGGCTACAAGGAATCCCTGAAATGAATAGAACATGCTAGGAAAAAAAAGGAGGGGGTGGGAACAGGACACAAGGGGAACGATTAATCACCTTTTCAGAATAGAAAGTAGCTTCTTTTCCTCTTCTGCTTCCCTCTGGAAACTTTTCCGGTCTGGGAAACCAGAAGAGTATGTTATATGCAATGAACGTAGAGGCACAGGGCTCATACAGAAGTCACTCTGTGCAAGACCCTTGGGATATTAAACTCTGATAGCCCCAAGAATCAGTAGAAAAGGGCAAATAGTCATTGATAATTTTCACAAGTTCACATGTGTATGTGGAATCATTAGTAAACTTTCACATACATTACCCTATGTGATGCTCAAAAGCACCACGTGAAACACATCAGTGATTACCTCCAGGAGGAATCCGAGCATCAAGGAAGTCAAAGTACTTATGCAAAGTTCTGAGGCAGAAGCTCTGACTCCAAGTCAACCAGTGGTCCTTCCTTGATATCTCAGTTGGCCACCAGTTGGGCAACACCCATTGGGCAGGTCCATCACTTGTCATGCACATGAATGGGCAGAGTAGGGCCTATGAGTAGTGTCTCAGGTCTGATTGCTTTCCCATGAGCCTGTCTTCTGAGGGCTCTGTTTTCTGAGACTGTCTAGTAACTGACATTCTAAGAAATCATGGGACTGAGTTCCTCATGAAAGAGACAGGAAGGGTCACCCTGAAGCTCAGATAGAGGAGGCTGGCATTACCTTTAAATGTCACACTTTTCCTTCTCCTCCTGGCTCTGCCCTGATGCTGAGAACAAAAGAAAGATAATGACAGACTGGAACTCACTTCTCTCACACTCTATGAAACTCATTCATTCATTCATTCTTTATACAAGAATCATATGACTCCCTAATTAATAGAAATATGTTCTTTTTACCAATTTTAAAGGTGATAAAATATTTCCCATTTTCCCTTCTCTGAAAACTGAAAGATGATTTCTTCTGTGAGAGCCACACTTGATGTGCTGAGTTAGAAGTCCTCATCCAGGGCTCAGAGTCCAACAGTCACATCTGTGCTGCCTCACAGGACAAGTGTCCCAGAGACAGAGCTCTGGCTCCAGCCTCTGCTCAGACACTCTCAGCATTACTCCCCTGGTCAGCCCAACATGAAGGAAGGCTTTGTTGAATGACAGGTGACATGGGAATGTGACTCATGATCAAATTTCAGCAGAGACAGTTCTCCTTCAGAGAGCCCAGACTCTCTAAATAATCCCATGTGGGACCACAGAATTACTGTGTTTGGGATTTTATCCTGGAACTCTCCACCACAGCCAGATAGGTAGTCTATGAGCTACAGATGGAAACCTTAGTCCACCTGAACCAATAAGTCTGCCCAACCTCTGCCACAGAAGAGTGAAGTTCTATCCTCTCTTCAGACTTCCCATGTAAGACATGTCTCTGAACCAACCAAACTTATTTAGAACTGTGGGAATAGGATTGGGAAACAACAACAGTGCATCTCTCTTGGGTGTTCACCCACAGTTCCTTACCTTTTGGATGTCATTATTTTTCCCACGGGTTGACAAACACAGCATCGATACCACATAGAAAAAGTACAGCATAAACAACCCCAACCCACTCAAGTAGATGCAGTTGTGGTCAATATCCATCCAAGCAAGGTGAGTCAGGGCTCAGCCCTGCGTCAGTATAGTTGTTTAGAAAACAGAGGATATTCTCCATGCTTTGAATAGCTCGGCTGCCTGAAGCAACTGAGCACTGAGGGTGCCCAGTCTTAACGATAGGCCCAGGCCTGCATCACAGAGCATAGAAGAGTCACAGAGGGTTTCTGAGGGTGGAGGGAGCAACTAAAGGAGGGTGTGTCCACAGCCCAACCCCACCAGCCCAGCCGACTCTCCTGGGCTCTCTGGGTCCCTTTGCCCTATCCTGCCACTCCATTTCCCAACTCCATCCTTTCTTCATGTCATACACTTAGTGGAATTTTCCGTTGGTTCCAACAGTAAACCAGGTATTATCTGAGTCCCCCTTTACTGTTTGGAGCCCTTAACTTGGACCCCACCAACTACACTGCCTTGAAAGCCTGAAATACTGCCTGGAATATTTGCTGTACCCAGGCTTTGCTACTCTCAGGATCACATATGTCCTCAAATCCGTCTTATCTACACAGAATGTTTTTGCCTTACATTAACCCAGATATGAAACTTAAATTTCCTTTATACTTA
The DNA here is from genome assembly GCF_009764315.1 of Trachypithecus francoisi. Lineage (NCBI taxonomy): Eukaryota > Metazoa > Chordata > Mammalia > Primates > Cercopithecidae > Trachypithecus > Trachypithecus francoisi. Next base: position 15,729,086 of record NW_022681461.1, read on the forward strand.
CTTCATTTTGTGAATGTTGAACATTACATATTTTGTTTCGAAGTCAGCCTTTGCTATTTCCAATCAGAGGGACTGTCTCAAATGATTAAAACTAATGTCATCAAGGAAAAGAAGCTCACTGCCCAATCTGGGTTTTTGAGAAAAGAAGATTTTTATTGTAAATTAACCAACAAGGAGCTAGGAGTCCAGCTCAAATCTGTCCCGTGTGCTGGCTTTCATGCAGTCATTTTATTAGAAAAGGTCTAGTGGGTGGCCTCTGGGGTTAGTAGGTGATTGGCGGAAGGAAAGAGGTCTGGGACATCCTCAGGCATGCACAGTTTTGTTTAACGCTACCTCATGGATCGCATGTGTACATTTTGGGGGAGTTAGTTTGAAACATGGTAGAAATTTGATCTGTGACTTCAGCAAGCTTGTTCTGTGCCAACTCCAGTTGGTCTTGTTAGTTTTAATCCATTTTAGCCAGTTTTTTAATCTCACAAGCAGAGACAATTTTGGCGTTTTAGCAAGCTGTTGTTGTTTAATCTGCTATCCTGTAAACTGATGATTTTTGTCGGTCATTGGTTTTGTAACTCTCTGGAACATTGTTTAACTAATAATTCATTATTTAACATCTACAAAACTAAAACAAGTATAAAATAAATGTATATAATTAAAACTTCAAGGATTCTTGGGGGTGAATTTATAACACTCATTTTTCTGAAGTTAGTGACGTTTAAATTGTTCAAAGCCTTTTGGAACATGTTCTGTACACAAACACAGATACACATTGACCTAAAATGAAGAAGTTGAGGCAAAATTAATATAAATAGAGAATTCATTTGGGTCAAGCTTGAGGATCGCAACCTGGGAACACAGAGGCAAGTCACCCTAAATATAAACTGTAATTAGCAGCAGTTACAAGTGGGTTTTTAAAAGTCAAAAAAGGGGACAAGGAGTGAGCTGATACAAAGCTGTTATCAGGAATTCTCATTGGTTTACAGAAATGGTTAGTGATTGGCTCTACATTGTTAAGCTATAGGGGGTGGGTTATAGTGTCAAATGTGGTATTATTTGGTTAATGTCTAGCTACATGTGGCAATAGCAAGCAGCTTCAGGAGATGAATACATAGCTCAAGGAGGAAGTAGGGCCATGTTTGCTGTCTCATTTTAATGTCTCTCTAGGCCTGATAACTTAAAAGGACTCACATTCCTCAGATAAAAGTTCCTTTCTTTACAAACACACACACATACCCATCATGTGACAAATCAATCAGTATTTTCAAATCCAGAATCGATTATTTCCTCCTTTTATTTCAATCTCTTATTTGTCATTTGGACCCACATTTTCTAACTCTACCTCAAATACAGACAGTCCCAGCCCTCTACATCAATTTCATAACAAGTCTGTGACTCCCTTCAACCAGATATACGTTACAGTATGCTAAGCTATTGTGATGTGCCCTGTGCTGTAGCTCGGTAGCTAAGGTAGTGCCCTTTCACACTGGCAGTCAGATTCGATTCCCTACTTAGAAAGTAAGTTCTTTCTGGTTTAATATCTGCATGACCTTGTATAGTCTCTGCTCCTCCACGGGCTATCTTAAATTTTCCTTTCTCTGAGCACCTGGGAGGTTACTTTTGGTAAAGTTCAAAAGCCAGAAATATCAGCCATTTGGCCTGGCTAAAATAAGGTAATAAGAAATTTTAAAAGACTTTATTAAAGAATACTGTGGTTAAAAGTCGGCTTACTTAAAAGTGGATATTTAAGCTCTAAAAGCCTGGGCTCCTTGGGAAAAACAGGAGGCACCAGAGACAGAGACCCCTTTCATGGCCCTGTTCTTCCAAGGACTGCACCATAAAGCCAGTAAGCAATGAAGAAACTTAAAAACTGGCAAATGAAAAATCTTACAACTACTGTAGTAATCTTCTTTCTGTCTGTCTAATTATACATGTGTTATGTGTAATGTTTATATAAAAGAGCTCTAATTAATTGGCTTAAGCAAAAATAAGCACTTAAATCAAATATTTTGAAAGCAAAATAAAAACTGTAATGCCTTTTAGTTGATGTGACTTTAGTAATCTTTGGAAAATAAAAACAGCTTTAAAGATTATTGATAAAATAAAGACATTTTGGCCTGGCGCAGTGGCTCACGGCTGTACTCCCCGCACTTTGGGAGGCCGAGGTGGGCAGATCACAAGGTCAGGAGATGGAGACCATCCTGGCTAACACGGTGAAACCCCATCTCTACTAAAAATACAAAAAAATTAGCCAGGCATGGTGGCAGGTGCCTGTAGTCCCAGCTACTCGGGAGACTGAGGAGGGAGAATGGTGTGAACCCAGGAGACGGAGTTTGCAATGAGCCGAGATCATGCTCCTGCACTCCAGCCTGGGCGACAGAGAGAGACTCCATCTCAAAAATAAATAAATAAATAAAGACATATTGTCTAAACTATGCAGGTTGGATATTAGGTTTGCTAAATGCTTTAAGGTCATAAGCTACTTTGACTTTTGAAAATTGTTCAATTTATTTTGGAGATGTTATATTCTAAATAAGGCTTGGGGATTTATGGAATTAACCATGCCCCTTAGCTATGCAAAGAAGGTTATAAAGAAAAGAGATTTTATATAAGAAAGGATGTCATATGGTAAATTCTTGTCCTGAAGTAAAATAACTGGTTGTTTAAAAAGAGGGATATTTAGGGCAAGTCAGCAAGTCTAAATATGTTATACATGGTCTGTGTAAGTCATGAAAGAATTTATGAAAAAGCATTTATGCCAGAAATGTTTAGGGCACGTCAGAAAGTCTAAATATGTTGCACATTGTCTGTGTAAGTCGTGAAAGAATTTATGCCAGAAACATCGTACAATTTAAAGGTGATTAGGCCTCCTAAATGCTTCATAAAATGCCACTATGACTCTTAACTGGACAGCTTGCCTTGCATGTTTTACAGCTTGGTAAGGCCTGAGACACGTGGAGTTAGATGTTGGAAAGAGTCAGGCCTTATCTGCATTTCTGTCTGGGTCCTAGGATCCACACCTAGTACATAATGGAAACCCCTTACTTACCAAGGTTGTCACCAAAAGTGAAAGTCGCTAAGAGTTAACACTGTAATATGTAATTGAGACTGCTGAAAAAATAGGTTTAGATTCAAGGTGTGTAAGGAGAATGAAATGTGTTTTTTGTAAGAGATTATATGAAGGTATGAGAATGTAAATTTTTGCCTAGGTTAGGGGGTCAAAGGATTGTTTTAAATTAAATAAAGCTAAAGGTTTGAACAAGTTGTGGAAAGTTTATGAAAAATTGATTGTAAGAGATTCTATGTGTGAACAAATTGGCTAAAGTTAACATGGCATTTTTCAGTTTTTTCCATAAATTAGACATTGGAATTAAAGCACAACAGAATTTTCTTAGAACATTGTTCTGCTCTGAGAAAAAAAAAAATTGTAAAGGATTATAAAAGGCTTATAAAAATCTTACTTTATGGTCAAATTAGTTAAAACTGAATAGATTCATAAAATGTTATTAAAAACTAGCTTTAACATTAAAAATACAGTAATGAAAACATAAAATTTGGATTTTCTCTTTTAAAAAGGATTTTTATGTAATATTAAAAGATGAAAGTTTTTTGTTTACCTTTTAAGTAAACTACAAAGGACAAAGCGGGGAAGGGAAGGAAAGAAGAGAGAATCAGCCTCATGCAATCTTCATTGGGTCTTGTTTGGGAAGCTGAGTCTCTTCTCTATCAGAATGATGTTTCTCCTTTGAAAAAAGTTTTCAGTTATCTTTTTGGCTAAATGAATGACTTATGGTAATCTAAGATTCTATTTTATGATAGCCAACGTTTTAAACCTGTGGTATTTAACAAACCTTTCAAAATCAAGCTCTAGACTATCATGCTAAATCAGTCAATACTAAAATTGTCTAAATATACAATTTGAATGAACTCCATGGTCTAAGTCAAATTACCTATGATAACCCATTAGTTGTCAGTGCCATGTACCCACATTGGAGAAACAACTGGTATTCAAGAGGACATAAGTCCATTGTTAAGCACGGACTCATGAAGAAACAGGACAGCTGCCTTGTCCTTCCTGAGTCCTTAAAGCTTTTGTTATTAAAGGCTCTGCATTCCATGACTCATCATGGAAAAGATAAAATAACCCAAATTGAATATATTGATGTGATGACTTGTAAATTGCAGAAATAGCTTAAAACCAATGTTTGGTTCCATATTCCTGGGAAGACAATCAAAGCTTCAGGTACATTTGGCTACTTGATGGGCCATATAAACATTTATAAAGGGATTTCATTCAATTGTCATTTTCAATGCATGTTTTCTCATTGTATAAAAGCCTTCCCATGCGAGAGGGCTGATGTCACAACAGTAGATTATTATGCTACAGTGTATTTTCACCAGGTAAAGAAAGGTTTTTATGGTTCACTGAGGACAATCCCTTCACAATCTAGAACCTGAAGATTGGATATTCCGAGACTATCAGAGAAAGACTGTCCTTGCCATCCACACTACAGCAAAACTGGAGCCTTGAACCTTGGGTTCATAATCTCACAACTGAGAAGGGTTCCGCCACACTCCTGGAACTGTATATCCATTGGAACCCTTAAGGTAAAACTAACCAGGACACTTTCTCCCCAGAAGAAGATGGCATCCCTGATGTGAACAGCTTTTCCCAAGATCACGTATCAAGAATTCTACAATCACGAGACTCTTGTCTTTGAATACTTTTTCTGTGTTTATGCCTCTATGAACAATAGAGATGAAAAAGAGGTCTATTATGTCAACTTACAGGGTATAATTTTATTTGCGAATGATTTTGCAGCCAGCCTTATATGTGAATAAAATTGTACTTTAATAGATAGAAGATGAAGGCCCAATGTAGGTAAGAAAGGTTAGTGGTTCATACATTGCTTCATAATCAGTCAAAACTCCTTTTAACATACATCCTGGATTAAAGAGAACATTGCCAGGAGGCCTTCACTCTTCTAGAAGGACATCATTTGTTAGTTTCTTTTTCTGTGACTTAGAATAAAAGAAACAATAATTAGAAATGCCTCCCTCATAATAGGTTCTACAGCAAATTCTACTTTAAAGGCTATCATTACACAACAGACTTTAAATTCTCTCCTGAAAGTTATGCTAAATAATAGAACCGGCTAAACAGAAAAGTGCCTGTGCAGCTGCTGAAACTCGTGGCCTATGGAGAAACACATCAAATTTAGATTATAAAAATTCAGTTTCAGGGGATTAATGGAAAATCCACTTGGTCACGTGAGTAGACTCTTCAGCTAGGTCATTCTTTAATCTATTTAATTTTATGTCGTTTGGTTTATGGGGGCCCTGGGTAAGGGTCACACTCCAAACTCTTGGTGTTATCCTCCCAGTAGTCCTAACAGTCTCCCTGGTGTGGTGTATTCTCTCAAAAGTTTTAAATGTTTGCATGCAGCCATCTCTAGAACACCAAATGTTCTCTCTTCAACTGGAATGGAAAAGGTGAAAGAAATGTGTGACTACGAGGACACCATAACCTATGAATAACATGCTGAGACCAGAAACCAAAGTGATGGTAACTGAGAGTGGCACTAAGGCCCTAAGTGTTGGTCACATTCTCACTTACGTGAGAACCTGGCCAAAGAGGGGGAAATTTTTTTAAAATAAAATTATGGGAAGCCATTATTTTGGACTGAGCTCGTGCACTTGGCCCCAACAAACCAAACCAAATGAAAATGAAGTCACTCATGCTAAATGTGACATAATCAAACTAAAGCTTAAAAAAAAAAATTGATCCTATAGCAGACAGGGTTTTGCTTTTATCCTGTAAACAGGGTGCTCCAGTGTAAGGCGGTACCCTACACTCAGTCTTTATTCTCTCCTTGCAAAACCCACTGTTTTTCTCTTTCCCAGTGGTTTCAAAACCGTATAAGTACATTTACAATCGTGATAGTAACATCAATCTCTCAAAATTGAGAAAATGACCAAAAGGGGGGAATTTTTAAAGCAAACTAAATATGGCCTGAGAAGGACTCCACATTTCTATATTTGAGTCCTCGTAGATGAACTGTAATCTAGCTTAATAGTCAGAAAAATTGAAAACCTAGCTCAATAGTATGCACCTGTAACAACAGCTGAGTGTTGGCCAATCCCAGCGGACATACTTCCACCACTCATAGCCTGCTGAACATTCAAACTGCATTCAAATAAGGCAAATGCCAAGCTATAACCAATCTCTTTGTTTCTGTACCTCACTTCCAATTCCTGTGTGTCATTTTACCTTTTTTGTCTATAAATTTGTTCTAACCACAGGCACCCCTGGAGTCTCTGTAAATCTGCTGTGATTCTGGAGGCTGCCGGATTCATGAATCATTCATTGCTCAATTAAATTCCTTTAAATTTAATTTGGCTGAAGTGTTTCTTTTATCAAAGTAGAGAGTTCATTTGGGTCAAGCTTGAGGATTGCAACCTGGGAACACAGATGCAAGTCGCCCTAAATATACACTCCAATTAGCAGCAGTTACAAGTGGGTTTTTAAAAGTCAAAAAAGGGGACAAGGAGTGAGCTGATACAAAGCTGTTATCAGGAATTCTCATTGGTTTACAGAAATGACATTGGTTAGTGATTGGCTCTACACTGTTAAGCTATAGGGTGTGGGTTATAGTGTCAGGTGTGGCATTATTTGGTTAATGTATAGCTCCATGTGGCAATAGCAAGCAGTTTCAAGAGATGAATAAATACCTCAAGGAGGAAGTAGGACCATGATTCCTGCCTCATTATAATGTCTCTCTAAGCCTGATCATTTAAGAGGACTCACGGTCCTCAGATAAAAGTTATTTTCTTTACAAACACACCCCCACACCCATCCTGTGACAAATCAATCAGTATTTTCAAATCCAGAATCAATTAGTTCCTCCTTTTATTTCAATCCCTTATTTGTCATTTTGACCCCACATTTTCTTTTTTTTTTTTTTTTTTTAATTGAGACGGAGTCTGGCTCTGTCGCCCAGGCTGGAGTGCAGTGGCCGGATCTCAGCTCACTGCAAACTCCGCCTCCCAGGTTCACGCCATTCTCCTGCCTCCGCCTCCCAAGTAGCTGGGACTACAGGCGCCCGCCTCGTCGCCCGGCTAGTTTTTTGTATTCTTTAGTAGAGACGGGGTTTCACCGTATTAGCCAGGATGGTCTCGATCTCCTGACCTTGTGATCCGCCCGTCTCGGCCTCCCAAAGTGCTGGGATTACAGGCTTGAGCCACCGTGCCCGGCCGACCCCACATTTTCTAACTCTACCTCAAACACAGACAGATCCAACCCTCTACATCAATTTGGTAACAAGTATGCAACTCCCTTAATCCAGGGATAGGTTACAGTGCCCTAAGCTATTGTGATCTAAGAAACCAAAATAGATGCCCCTTTATCAACTAAGACTAACCCTAAGCTTAAGGAAACAAAGTTACCTATGGGTGGAGGGTTCAGGGCCTGGATGGCATGGCAAATTTCTAACTTACTATAATTAAACTCCCTCTAACCAAACCAGCTGTCAGCTCTGATTGGACAGATGACCGGCCTTACAAACATTCTTTTCTGATAAGCTATTAATATTAGACTGCCAGTTTCTACCAGCTTTTAGAGGTGGCACACAAACTACATTTGTGTCCTGTAGTTCACCTTATGATGTAAAGGGCCAAATTCTACCTCATTTTAGTGCTAAACCCCATTCCAAAGTGAACATGGGATGTATATTATGTATGTTCACTCATTATAGTGTGCCCGGCTCCAACAATAATATGTATAGCTTTTCCCCCAAACTTGTTGAATATATATGAATATGAATATAAAACCCAACCTGTCCTTCCTCTATTCCAACAGAGAGCACCTTCAGTACACACTGGATGCTTTCCCTTCCTGGCTTGCAAACTGATGAGAGCAATTAGGCTCTCCTTTCTACTATTTAGCCATCTTGGTAGTCTTTTGGATGATACTACTGATGCCATCAGTCTTTGGTAGCAGAGTGGGACCCAGGCATGTCAAAGCCTTAGAACAGAATGGAGTCTTAAGCAACCTCACCTGATTACACTGTGGGCCATGTAAATATGATCTTTTCCTGGGTGCCTTGGCATCCAAAAAAAACTTGAGAACATCTGCTCTATATTCTATATAATCACTTCTGCAAATGTCCAGATACCAACTGCCTGTCATACTTTATTCAGGCTCCTCTTGTCAGATTTAAATGATCCCAATATCACCCATCCCTGACCCATCTTCCTACACATTCTTTTCTAAACTCTTTATCATGACAGCTGTCCTCTGAACTGGCTCTTAACTTCTCATGTCTTTCTTAAACTATGAAGCCCTTTATTTGACACCCATGGGCCACCACTGCTACTTGATCTCTTCTGAAGGGGTAAGACAGCCTTCAACTCAGGCCAGGTCTCCTTTCAATTATACAGGAGCAGGTAACCTGCCTTGAGGATAAAATCTGCCAAGAGATGCCCCTTTCTCCTCTCTTTGATATGCAGCCTCAGCCAAGTTTTCGTCTAATAAATATTTACTGCTGGAAACTAGGAGACACAAGCATTTGTAAGCCACGGGCTCTGCCCTTCACCTCCTGGTGCAGTTAGAGCAATTAGTTCTACACAGCTCAAGAGCTATACAAACATACAGAAGAGTTTCTCCCACCCCCAGCAGTTACAATCGCCAAGCGATCTCTGGAACAGATCAGATACTGTGGGTCATAACTCCTCAGACACATCATGCTCTTTAGCAAAAAATCCCTGCACGTGCACCCTCTCCAATTTTCTGATACAAATTAATAATTCTTTGAGAAGATGGTCAAAGAACAGCTTCTCTCTTTTAAAATGTCATTCATTGGCTGGATGTCTTTACAAACGTATGTGTACCCACCGTTGAAAGCTTCAAGAAGTTTCAAGTAAAAAGGCTTTTTTACTGAATTCCCTTTCTGAACCTGGTAGAAGCTCCTTCAAAATTTAAAGGAACAAGAGACTAGAGATATATTTTTTTTCTTTTTTTGTACCATCAACAGTAAATTCCATTGACACTGAGTGGCAGTGCTTCACACCACTTATCCTTTCTGCACTAGCACCAACTATAAACAATAAATTTGTCTACTTTATAAAGAATTCTACTTCCAGCCATCTCAGTGCATTTTCACAACCTATGAGGTTAGCAGGTCAGGTATTGTGCCTGTTTTTGTTTTTTTCTCTTTTAATTTGTTTTTATTGTAACAGGCACTTAGATTTTCTCTGAATATTATGCCTGTTTTATCAATGAATGCAACCAAAACTCAGAGAGGGTAAGTGACTTCTCTAGATCAGACAGCAAGTAAATATTAGAGCCCTGATGAATAAATTATCTACATTCTCAATGCTTCTACTTTAAACAATATTAACACGTAATTTTGTAAAATTAAAAGTATCCCCTAATCCTAAAATTAAAGCAGTTGTATAGCTAAGAATATTCACTTTGCCCATTAAATGCTAACAAATTTGAGAAGTAACGAAAAGCTATTTTTGGTACTCTATCACCTCTTAGGTAACTTTTTCTTTCCACACTTAGCATCGTTGTCTTTATAGTGTTTTTTTTTTTTTCCTATCCTTGCTTTCAAGAACTATATTACATATGACTCCCAGTAATGTATAAAATTAAAGTTTAAAATGTCATCCCTCCCAGGAAAACATTTCACACATTCTACATACATCTACCTCCAAGCCTTGTAATAAGCTCTTACCAGAGGATTTTAGGCAGCCTTTGGGAGGTGGCAGAGGTGGCTTCTAGTAGAGTGGGACTGTCTCACCACTACCCCATGACATCCTCCCAATTTACCTACATCGCCACCCAGAGTCTGTTCTTGGATTTCACACTGCACTTGGTTATATTGTCTCCAAGGAGGAATCTTTTCCAAAAACTCTACTACAGTAATATGCTGCCATTTGAGGATACTCAGTAGACACGGCAATGAAGTTACATTTTGTCTAAGCTTGTTGCTCTCTGAGATTTTTGTAGTACAACCAACCATATTAGAATCTCTACGAAATGAGAGCTTTGGGGTCTAAATGCACTTTTCATCAAGTCTCTGGGTGCCTCACTTTGCCCTCCTGCCAACACTCTCAAACTTAGCCCTTGAAATCAGCCAGCATGATGACGTGTAATAACATTTAAGAGTAATGAACACCTAGCCAGGCGCGGTGGTTCACGCCTGTAATCCCAGCACTTTGGGAGGCGGAGGAGGGCAGATCACGAGGTCAGGAGATGGAGACTATCCTGGCTAACACAGTGAAACCGTGTCTCTACTAAAAATATAAAAAATTAGCCGAGCATGGTGGCGGGCGCCTGTAGTCCCAGCTACTCGGGAGGCTGAGGCAGGAGAATGGTGTGAACCCGGGAGGCGGAGCTTGCAGTGAGCCGAGATCGCACCACTGCGCTCCAGCCTGGGCGACGGAGCGAGACTCCAACTCAAAAAAAAAAAAAAAAAAGAAGTAATAAACACCTTATATTTTTGAGGTTCTATTCTTAGTAAGTCAGAAAAGGGTGTTGAAAGGGGAAAGGCAATCCACACAGAGAACATGAACAAATCTACAATATCTAGAAAAGTGCATGTCTGGTCAAACTAAAGCATAAGATATGTGCCTGAGCATGAGCCTAGCAAAAAAATCGGCTGAAAAAGTAGAAGGGGACCCAATTGTGGAAGACTTTAAATGACAAGGTAAGAAGCTTGACCTTTGTACTGAGGGCTGTGGGAAGCCAACTTTTCTATACCATAAGCACAGCACACTCAGCTCTGTGTTTTGGAAAGATGACTGGCAAATAGAAGCTGGTGAGAGTTTATGGGGAAACATACAAACTAATTACTGTATCACATAATAGTCTTTCTCCAGGCAATGATATAAAACCAGATGAATTCTGGTTTATACAAAAATGTTAACTTATGGGCTTTTATTTCTCCACAATAGAGAAGTAGATCCAGCTTCTCACTTTCTCTCCCTTGGATCTGCCTTCTTAGTATTCACTCATTCTCAGCCCATGTCTCTGGTGGCCAAAGACGGCATCCAGCCAGGAGAAAGGAGAATCATTGTCCTGGCATTCCCAAGTAAAGTCCCAACTTTGAGGGTCCAGGACCAGCTTAGGTTATAAGAATACTCCTGAAATAATCACTGGTAACCAGAAAGCACTAATGGTCTAGCTAAGTCAGGCTACTCAAAGCGTGATCTGTGGACCAGTCCCTGTCCCCACATTTTGTGACTGTGTGTGACAAGATGAATATAGAAATTGAGAGTAGTTAGAAATTTTACTGCAATTTGACAGGGCAATTCAATCTGATAATAAAAATTTGAGGCTTATATTCTGTATGTCTTTTTTTGTGTGTCTTTTTTTTTTTTTTTTTTTGAGACGGAGTCTTGCTCTGTCACCCAGGCTGGAGTGCAGTGGCACGATCGCGGCTCACTGCAAGCTCCGCCTCCTGGGTTCACACCACTCTCCTGCCTCAGCCTCCCAAGTAGCTGGGGCTACAGGCACCTGCCATGACGCCTGGCTAATTATTTGTATTTTTAGTAGAGACGTGTTAGCCAGGATGGTCTCAATCTCCTGACCTCATCATCCGCCCTTCTCGGCCTCCCAAAGTGCATGGACCACAGGCGTCAGCCACCACGCCCAGTCTTGTGTGTCATTTTCTTCATTGATTCATTTTTGTTGTATTTTACACAAGTATCAATCCACAGTGGATGCAGGGGTGGGGAGTCCTTCACCATAGATAGTTTTAGAATCTGTGGTTTAATGTACATGCTCCACTGTGAAGCCTTGGTGTATGGTTAATTTTATGAGTTAACATGAGGGAAAGAAGAATTTGTTCCTTTTTTCTACCTTCCTGCCTGAGCTGGGGCATCAATCTTTTCCTGCCCTCAGACTGAGACTTATACCATGGGGCCCTTTGGTTCTCAGGCCATAGCTTATATATATCTTACTGGTTCTGTTTTTCTGGAGAACACTGACTAATACAGTAAGGATGCGTCAGGATCTTGGAAGCACACGGGGAGAACTCTGGGGAAACCTTTCCCTCTGGCTATGAGAAAGGACTAAAACAAATGTCCACTATAATCCTGGGGCCTAATTTGGAGAGGGAAAGGACTCTCCCAGCCTTATTTTCTCCCTCCTATTTTCTTGTGCTTTCCTCCACAATGACCCATCCTTAGTCCAAGTCTGGTAAAAATTTACTCTGCAAAAGCTTTGGCTATGGCCATTATAATAAGCTAAACATTACATGGCCATTCACCCACCTTCCCATTGGAACTGTATGCTGGAATCAAAGTATCCAAATGGCTCTCCTAAGCCATTAAGAGCAAAACAACTCTGAGCTAGACTAACACGAGGTAATTACTAAATTGAGTCAAATTCCTTTGCTATGTTCTTGGCACTGAGGTATGGAAACTCCAGAGTCCTATAAGAGGTCTGAAGAAAAAAAAAAATGTTCAAGACAAATTTTGGAGATTGGAGTTTCTCATTAAAAGTACATTTTAGGAAATTGTTTTAGGTTAACCTGCTAAAGCAGTTGTATGGGGAAGAAATGTGTGCAGCTCTTTGGAAACTTGAGGTTTTCATTTCTCTTTTGAAATAAAATGGAAACAATAAAAACACAATTAAAAATAAAATTAAAAAAAACAGAATCTAAGAGTATTTTGTTTCTTTTTCTAATTAAAGCTCTGCAATTAAAGTTTCACTGGAGAGCAACCCGTGTTTTTAATCTCACTGTCCATGAAGGGCTAATACGGACAACAGGAGGTAAGATGTCTGCTACACTCTTGGAAGTAACCTTGGAGAACTTTCCAGTCTGACTGAGAAACCTCGTCTGCTTTCTCACTTTACAAATTGGAAACTGAGGCCAAGACAGGTTTAATTCTTTTCTCCTTAATTCATTGTTGCATGCACATGTGCACGTGTGTCTGTATGTGTGTTTTCTCTCAGGGACATCGGAAACTGGATGTCTGCGCAGTTTTAACATAATTTAGACACAGAATATGAGATTTCTTCCTTTCCAAGGCCCTAAATCACCTGCCAGGACCAAGACGAGGGCTCAAAAAGCATCAAGTTTTATCTAGTGTTGCCTTGAAATACATAATTTTTGCCTAAGTGAACTTCACAAACAATTAAGATGGTAATGCTTTTTGTGAAAATCTAACTAAAATCTAGCTGAAAACGTATGCAAATCCAACTGAAATGTGACTTACATCACTCAAGATTCTCATACCTAGAAAGACGTAAGATCAGCTTGGGAAGGTAAGTTCACCTCATGTGCCAATTCTAATAATGGTGGCTATCTGGGCACATTTTAAGGATTCTGAGGGTCTGTGTGAAAAAAAAAATGCAGTGATCTGTTAGCGACATCTGGTAGGAGAAGGGAGGAAAGGGGTCAGACTGATAATAAACTTGCTATGTATTTGCCACCTTTGGCTTGGATATTAAGGAAACTACCCAAGATTACCTTTTCTGAGCCCTTTCCAATGCTTCCTCAAACAAGGTATTAAATACATCAATTTAAAAAAATTACATTCCAGTCATTTCTCAAATTTACACATGTAGGCAAAGTCAACAAAGAGCATTCAAACAAGGGTAGAAAAAGTCCAGAGTGCAAGCTACATTGCTTCCCAAACACTTCCTTTTTTTCATGTAATAACAAATTGCAAAACAGAATTTGCCTGCTGGAAGAGTGAGTGGAGAATACAACTATCCCCAGCATCCTGGCTTAGCTATGTCTTGGCCATGCTGCCCAGCACCTGACACTGGGGTGTCCTTAGAAATACTTTTGGGAGATTAGGCATGAAAATTCTCTTTGTAAAGCAAAAGTTGCATTGGTCTCTTCCCATCCCTGGATTGCTGGAATGAGAACACAGGCAACCCTTTGGAGGACACCAAGAGCAGTCTGCCCTGTTGACACAGATATTTCTGAGAATCAATCTAAAATTGTTGTTATTAAAAAAATCATTCAGCCAGGCACGATGGCTCGCACCTGTAATCCCAGCACTTTGAGAGTCCAAGGTGGGTGGATCACTTGAGGTCAGGAGTTCGAGACCAGCCTCTGCAACATGGTAAACCTTGTCTCTACTAAAAATACAAAAATTAGCCAGGTGTGGTGGCATGTGCCTGTAGTCCTAGCTGCTTGGGAGGCTGAGGTGGGAGGATCATTTAAGTCCAGGAGACGGAGGTTGCAGTGAGCTGAGATCATACCACTGCATTCCAGCCTGGTCAACAGAGCTAAACTCTGTCTCAAAAAATTAATTAATTGATTAATTAAATTTTAAAATCACCCAATGGCTGGTTTTCAATGATTCTTTCCTGTAATATTTAAGATTTTGAGAGGGGCACCCATGATTATTTTTACAGCTCGATTAGGTTCCTTTCCTTCATTTGAACCTGAGCTCTTCTTTCTAACAAGACATAGTGTGATATGCACTGAAGATACCAAGGGAAATAGGAGATAGTCTGTGCTTTCAAGGAGTTCAAGCCTAATTAATGGCCAAAGAATATATAGAAATATATCTTAGTCCAATATCAGCAAATATTTTCCGTAAAGGGTCAGAAAGTCAAAGCTGTCAGTGCTGTGGGTCATCAGACTCTGTGGCAACTACTCAGCTCTGATGCTGTAGCATAAAAGCAGCCATAGCCAGTCCTTTAAACAAATGGCATGGCTAATTTCTAATAAAAATGTATTTACAGAGAAATTCTGCTAGCCAGATTTGAACTACTGCTTACTGTCCCCTGACTTAAGACTCTACTTGGTGAATCATAGAACTTGAGCATCTCTCAGGGGAAGAGGTTAAAAAATGGGCAGATCAGTTTTTGGTTAGTGTGGAGGCTAGAATAATGACATATTTATCCATAGGTGGTGATTTTTTAATTTATTGAAATCCCAAAGAAGATCTATGACATCTCTGGTGAATCTGTGAGAAAATAACGTAGTTACATTTCCTAATAGAATGGTTTTATTCATTTAAAAACTATTTTTAATACAAGATTTGCCATGTCACCAATTGATTCAATGAGGCACAACTGCCAAACTTGAAAGTAATGTAGAAATCCACAGGGCACAGTGGGGAACACCCTAAAGGGAAATAAGAAAAATCATCATGGAAAGCATACAGTGGAAATGTGCCCCCATCATGCAGAGAGTGAAAATTTCAAATTATCATGGAATAATCTGGAAAAACCACTCTCACCCCAAAACCTCAGCAGGGACTCTCCCCATTCATCTCCCTTCCAACAACTAGGAATTTGCTGAGCAATGGGACAAATAAAGCAGTCTGGAGAATTTGGTGGAAGATAAGAAAGCACTATTTTAATATTAGCTGTACTGATATTCTAATGAAATCCTTACCTTACACAAATAACTTGTTACTGAAAAGTGAATTTCAGATGTCAGTTGAAACACAAAGGCTTGCCGGGCGCGGTGGCTCAAGCCTGTAATCCCAGCACTTTGGGAGGCCGAGACGGGTGGATCACGAGGTCAGGAGATCGAGACTATCCTGGCTAACACGGTGAAACCCCGTCTCTACTAAAAAATACAAAAAACTAGCGGGCGTGGAGGCGGGCGCCTGTAGTCCCAGCTACTCAGGAGGCTGAAGCAGGAGAATGGCGTAAACCCAGGAGGCGGAGCTTGCAGTGAGCTGAGATCCGGCCACTGCACTCCAGCCGGGGCGGCAGAGCCAGCCTCCGTCTCAAAAAAAAAAAAAAAAAGAAACACAAAGGCTTATTGCATAGTGAGGTGCAGAAGTCCTTCTGCTGACCGCCTGGTCATGGACAGAGGCCTGGGACCAGTGACGCCCTGTGTCCTTGCGTGTGTTAGTTCACTCTGGGTCACAGTCAGCTGTGCGCTCTGTTTTCCACTCACTTCCACGGCTTCTGCCTCCTGCCATAAAACCAGTGAGTGTCGTGGTGCAGGCAAACCCTGCAGCCTGCTGAGCTGAGAGGAGGCCACAGCCCCAGAGAGCTATGCAGCAGGCACTGGGACACCCCCACCCCACCTGGTCCTGCCCCCACATGGAGCCCCCGTGATTAGCAGTCCGTACAGATCATATAGACCCATCCAACACACTCCTGAACATTGGCTGTGGCCTATGGCTCACTGACACCCTGCACATGTATTTAACCTCCCCCTTCCTTATATCAGATGTTGAGTGATCAGGTCTGTGGCCCTGTCTCATTAAAGGCTTGTGATTAACCATGAAAAGAAGGAAGAAAAGGGAGAGGAGAGGAGAGGAGAGGAGAGGGGAGGGGAGGGGAGGGGAGGAGAGGGGAGGGGAGGGGGAGAGGAGAGGAGGAAGGCAGGAAGGGAGGAAGAAAGTATGGGAGAGAGGAAGGAAGGGAGGGAGAGAGGAAGGGAGGGAAGGGGAGGGGAGGGGAGGAGAGGGGAGAAGGAAGAAAGGAAGGAAATGCAAAGACTTTGTGTAGACGGTGCCATCAGCTCAGCTTATATAACAAAGCAGCTCACATCCCAAAGTTCATCACACTTTTCCTCATCATATGATTAAATTTCATAGTGTCCTGGAGATTAGAGAGACAAGCGCTCTGTTTTACTGTGAAACCTAATTCCGGACAGATTCAGTGACAGTCAATGGCAGAATCATTGCCAACATTCACAAAATGATACTCATTTCTGGCCACCAACTAACTTCACTTCCATATCACAGATGTGCCTGCTCTAACCCAAGTGTGTGTGTGTGTGTGTGTGTATCCTTAATATCCTTAATATTTAGAGCTCATGAAAATATCCCAAAGATGTCAGCTGACAAATTTAGTACATTTTTTACCCGACATTAGTATTTATATTTTCAAAGGGGATTTTTTAAAGACCAAAGAGTCTTTCAAGGCCTGAATAATGATTTTGTAATGGCAAAACTTCAAACATCGTGAGCAATAAAATAACTTAATTGAACAAGGGAAGTGGGCTCCTCTGCAACTAACCCTGGCTATTAGTTTCCCAAACACTTCAG
This sequence comes from Trachypithecus francoisi, assembly GCF_009764315.1. Classification (NCBI taxonomy): domain Eukaryota; kingdom Metazoa; phylum Chordata; class Mammalia; order Primates; family Cercopithecidae; genus Trachypithecus; species Trachypithecus francoisi. The sequence continues at coordinate 15,746,066 of NW_022681461.1, forward strand.
AAACATTTTTTTTTTCAATCAAGTTATTAATGGATAACCAGCTGTCCATCCACCATGTTAATTTCTCACCATTTTCACACAAATTGTATAGCATAGCTAGCTATCCAATGGATTTGGTTAACTAAGTTCTTTTTTTTTTTTTTTTTTTTTGAGACAGGATCTTGCTCTGTCACCCAGGCTGGAGTACAGTGGTGAAATCACAGCTCACTGCAGCCTCAAACTCCCTGACTCAAGTGATCCTCCTGCCTCAGCCTCACAAGTAGCTGTCACTACAGGCACATGCCACCACATCCAACTAATTTTTGTTGTTGTTGTTGTTGTTTTTTAATGTAGAGACAGGTTTTGCTATGTTGCCCAGGCTGGTTTTGAACTCCTCAGCTCAAGCAGTCCACCTGCTTCTGCCTCCCAAAGGGCTGAGATTACAGGCATGATTCATAGTGCCCAGCCAACTAAGTTTCTTTCTAAGTGTGTTTATATAAAACCTCACTCTCAAGAATCTGAAATAGAACAGGCAGCACACATTTCTTGGTCCCCCACCCTACTTGCTGTATAGTATGAAATGCTGGGAACTCTAAGAAATGTAAGCTATGGTTCCCGTCCTAAAGAAGCTGGCGTGGTCAACACAAAAATAAGCAATAGAGCAAATTATCATTTGGCCAATGTAATTCCCACGAAAATGTAACAGCACACGTACCAAAACCATTCCAATTTTTACTGGTTTCTCTCTGCATTTAAGATAAAGGCAGGCCGGGCGCGGTGGCTCATACCTGTAATCCCAGCACTTTGGGAGGCCGAGGCAGGCGGATCACGAGGTCAGGAGATCTAGACCATCCTGGCTAACACAGTGAAACTCCGTCTCTACTAAAAATACAAAAAATTGGCCGGACGTGGCGGCGGGCGCCTGTAGTCCCAGCTACTCCGGAGGCTGAGGCAGGAGAATGGCGTAAACCCGGGAGGCGGAGCTTGCAGTGAGCCGGGATGGCGCCACTGCACTCCAGCCTGGGCGACAGAGCGAGACTCCGTCTCGAAAACAACAACAACAACAAAAAAAAGATAAAGACAAAGCTTCCTAAAAGGGCCTGTGAGAATCTGTGTGCTCTGGGAAACAGTCTTTCTTCTGGACATAGGTCCATTTGCTCTCTCTGCTCCAGACACACTGTCTTAAGGTTCCCAGTCTGACTATGCTCCCTTCCACCCCAGGTCTTTCAGCAGACTGTTTCCTGGGCCTGGAAGGCTCTGCACTCCCCTTTTCCCTAGACCATTTCTTTTCATCAGCAGCACTCACCCCACACTCTATATACTTCCACTGTCCCCAATGCGTGTCCTTCTTGGCACTATTTCACTGCAGCAAATCTTTCATTCATTATATAATTAGTTTATATTTGTTTCTATTCAGGCTGAAGTTAACCCAAGAAAAGAAAAAGAAAAAAAAATGTTAAGTAAAAAATAGGCATCTCTCCACTTACATGCTTAGCATATAAATAAATGGACCCATGAATGAATGAATACCTGGAGTTACATAAATAAACCCATAACGTTTTCATTTTTATTTTATTTATTTTTTTATTATTATTATTTTTGAGAACGAGTCTCTCTCTGTCGCCCAGGCTGGAGTGCAGTGGTGCAATCTCGGCTCACTGCAAGCTCCGTCTCCTGGGTTCACGCCATTCTCCTGCCTCAGTCTCCCGAGTAGCTGGGACTACAGGCACCCGCCACCACGAAAGGCTAATTTTTTGTATTTTTAGTAGAGACGGGGTTTTGCTGTGTTAGCCAGGATGGTCTTGATTTCCTGACCTCGTGATCCGCCTGCCTTGGCCTCCCAAAGTGCTGGGATTACAGGCGTGAGCCACCACGCCAGGCCCATTTTTATTTCAATAGCTTTTATTTCAATAAGGGTACAGGTGTTTTTAGTTACATGGATAAATTCTTTAGTGGTGATTTCTAAGATTTTGGTGCACCTGTCCCCAAAGTAGTGTACACAGAACCCAATATGCAGTTATTTTATCCCTCACCCTTTTCCAACCCTTCCCCGCTGAGTCCCCAAAGTCCATTATATCATTCTGATACCTTTGAATCTTCATAGCTTAGCTCCCACTTATAAGGGAGATTATGTGATACTGGGTTTTCCATTCCAGAATTACTTAACTTAGAATAATGGCCTCCAGCTCCATTTAAGATGCTGCAAAAAATATTATTTCATTCCTTTTCAGGGCTAAGTAGTATTCTATGGTGTATATATACTATATTTTGTTTTACCCATTCATTGCTTGATAGGCCCTTAGATTGGTTCCATATCATTGTAATTGCAAATTGTGCTACTATAAACATATGTGTACATGTGTCTTTTTCATATGACTTTTTTCCTTTGAATTAACCCATATCTTTTTATCTGATAGTAATCATTCAATAAAGTTATTAAGCCTAAAGTTTGCTCAGCAAATATCTCTAAAATTCCCACTGTATACTCTGCTAGTCACTGGAATATAAAGATGAAGGCATTGTCCCTACGCATGCTGCCTACTGAGAGACACAGACAAGAAAACAAATAATTACAATACACCCTGCATTCTAGACAAGAGAAATCCAAAGTGTCAGGAGACAGAGGCAAGAATGAACTCCTCCTGGAGGAGCTGCAGAAGACTTCCTTTTATTTTATTTTCAGTTTTATTTATTTTTTGTTTTCCATTTCTTATTTTCGATTCAGTGGGTACATGTGCCGCTTTATTACATGGTTATATTACTTGATACTAAGGTGTAGGGTATAAATGATTTCATCACCCAGAGAGTGAACATACCAACAGGAAGTGAACTACCCAACAGGAAGTTCTTCAGCCCCTTCCCCATCCCTTCCACCCTCCTTCTGGAGTCCCCAGTGTCTACTGTTCTCATCTGCGTCCCATTGTGTCCATGAGTACCCAATGTTCGGCTCCCTCTTACAGGTAAGAACCTGCAGCATTTGGATTTCTGTTTCTGTGTTAATTCACTTAGGACAATAGCCTCCAGCTGCATCCACATTGCTGAAAAGAACTTGATTTTGTTCTTGTTATGGCTGCATAGTATTCCATGGTGTATATGTCCCACATTTTTTTTTTGAGATGGAGTCTTGCTCTGTCACCCAGGCTGGAGTGCAGTGGCATGATCTCTCACCACCACCTCTGCCCCTCGGGTTCAAGTGATTCTCCTGCCTCAGCCTCCCGAGTAGCTGGGTCAACAGGTGTGCACCACCACGCCCAGCTAATTTTTGTATTTTTAGTAGGACGGGGTTTCACTATGTTGGCCAGGCTGGTCTCGAACTCCTGACCTCGTGATCCGCCTGCCTTGACTTCCCAAAGTGCTGGGATTATAACCGTGATTTGTTTATCCAGTCCACCATTGATGGACACCCAGGTTGACTCCATGTTTTTGTTACTATGAATAGTGCTGCAATGAATATATGAGTGCATGTGTCTTTTTAGTAGAATGATTTATTTTCCTCTGGGTATATATTCAGAAATGGGATTGCTGGGTCAAATGATAGCTCTACTTTCAGTTCTTTGACAGATCTCCAAATTGATTCCACAGTGGCTTAACTATTAGGTTGGTGCAAAAGTAACTGAGGTTTTTGCCATCGCAGTAAAACTGCAGTTACTTTTGCACTTACCTATAATTTATATTCCCACCAACAGTGTATAAGCGTTCCCTTTTCCCCACAGCCTTGACAGCATCCGTTGTGTTTTTACTTTTTACTAATAGCCATTCTGCCAGATGTGAGATGGTATCTCATTCTAGTTTTGATTTGAATCTCTCTGATGATTAGTGATGCTGAGCTTTTTTTTATATTTTTGTTGGCCATTTGTATGTCTTCTTTTAAGAAGTATCTGTCCATGTCCTTTGCCTACTTTTTAATGGATTTATGGTTTTTTTGTGTGTTGATTTAAGTTTATTATAGATTCTGGATATTAATCCTTTATCAGATGCATAGTTAGAGAATTTTCTGCCATTTTGTCGGTTGTCTGTTTACTCTTTTGATAGTTATTTTTTTTCTTTTTCTTTTTCTTTTTTTCTGTGCAGAAGCTCTTTAGTTTAATTAGGTCTCAGTTGTCAATTTTTATTTTTGCTGCAATTGCTTTTGAGGACTCGTTCATAAATTATTTGCCAAGGCTGATGTCCAGAGGGGATTTCTTAGATCTTATTCTAGAAACTTTATAGTTTGAGGTCTTACATTTGTCTTTAATCCATCTTGAGTTAATTTTTGTCTACAGTGATAGGTAGGGGTCCAGTTTCATGTTTCTGCATATGCTTAGCCAGCTTTCCCTAAGGAAATGATGTATGAACTCTTGAAGAAGAAACAGAAGTGCAATTGGCTGAATAGTGAGAGAAGGCAGTCTATGCAGAAAATGCAATATTGGAAACGTAAAAAGGTTTGAAGAGCATGATATAGGGTGGACTAGCAAATCACTTCGTACCACTGTGACTCAGTGTGTAGAATGGGTATGACTTGAAATGGAATGCAAATTGTTGACAGAGGTGAAATGATGAGGACATGATAAATTAGAGGTAAGAATAAGACAACCAGGTGGGACTGAATGGTAATTAGTGGGAGGTAGACAGTAGAGGTTTGAGAAAGTGGTAAGAAAGAGAGAAATACTCCAAGGCAATGATGGTGGATATTTGGAAATCAGGGACTCCCGGTCTCTGACCACTTTTTCAAAATCATACTTCATAGGGTAGTGCTTCCAACACTTCTCTAATGACAAAAATCACATGGTTGTTAAAAATACATGTTCCAGGGACGTATCTCAATCTTACTGAATTAGCATCTCCAAAGGAAAAGCCTGGAAATCTGTATGTTTAACCAACACTGCAGGTAGCCCATATTATCAGGGAAGTTTGAGAAATATGTTCAAAGGGAATTCCCTTTTCTCTTACAGATATGACTCACCATCCTGTTCCCCAGCACTGCCCACTCCCCCGTCAGGGACAATGGCTAACAAGAACATCCACTTCAACCATTAACATAATGACCTTTATTTCTAATATGACAATAAAATAGGACTAGACTAGCACACAGAAAGTACCGGTCATTGGGATAATTATGCACACTACTGGAGGAAATTTTCAGCTAATTATGCTCAAAAGGTAGAGAAGCTGGACACAGTGGCTGACGCCTGTAATTCCAGCACTTTGGGACGCCGAGGCAGGTGGATCAGTTGAGCCCAGGAGTTTGAGACCAGCCTGGTCAACATGGCGAAACCCCACCTGTACTAAAAATACAAAAATTAGCCAGGCATGGTAGCACATGCCTGTAATCCCAGCTACTCGGGAGGCTGAGGTGGGAGGATTGTTTAAGCCTGGGAAGCGGAGGTTGCAGTGAGTCAAGATCATGCCACTGCACTCCAGACTGGGTGACAGAGTGAGACCCTGTCTCAAAAAAAAAGAAAGAAAGAAGAGTGGAGAATATGCTGTCTGAGCAGAAAGAGGAGGGCCCATGCACTTCTGCCATTAGCATGGTAGCTATGGGTGACTTCTAAGGTCTCCAAACCTATTTGCTTCTCCCCAGTTGATCACCAATTCATCAGCTGAGGTCCCACGTGCTGGGCAGTTGGCTATAGAGTAATTGAAATTCTTTCAACACTTAGTTGTTGGGCTTCTTACTGACAGAGAATGGAGAAATGGTATATACCACATAACATGGCTCATTCTGAGGCCATCACACCCCCTACACTGAAGAACAAAACAAAACAAAAAGTCCCTTTCTGTGCTGTTGAGGTATCAGTGTTCAGAATTGGAGGTGGTGATACTGTAATCATCCGAATAGCAAACCTTCATTTAGCCCACACACTTTTCCTGTGACCAACTGGGTCACCACTTGACTATCCACAACTACAGATATAAATGGAAACTTGGTATTGCGAGCCTGAACTATTTCTAATGGAAAGCTGCTGCCCTCCCTGGGAATCCAGCTGGGTGACTGCCTCCAACCTCAGAACTCACTGAAAAGCAATGCGGTGAATTCTCCTGTTGTTTATACAATTTCCTTCATGGTTTTAGCTAAGTAAATTCACAGCTGTGTGCCTCAGTTTCCTCATCTGTGATTCATCACAAATGCAATCTTTTTCACTTGTTTTATATAATATTATAAAAATACGATTTTTTTGTTTTGTTGTTGTTGCTGTTGTTGTTTTGTTTTGTTTTTTGAGATGGAGTGTCACTCTGTCGCCCAGGCTAGAGTGCAGTAGGGCAATCTCGGCTCACTGCAACCTCTGTGTCCCGGATTCAAGCAATTCTCTGTCTCAGCTTCCCATGTAGCTGAGATTACAAGCTCCCACCACCACGCCGGGCAAAGCTTTGTATTTTTAGTGGAGACGGGGTTTCACCATCTTGGCCAGGCTGGTCTTAAACTCCTGACCTCATGATCCGCCTGCCTTGACCTCCCAAAGTGCTGGGATTACAGGCGTGAGCCACCGTGCCTGGCCTAAAAGTTGTTTTTAAGAGCTTGTTTGACAAAATTACTGTGCTGGTATTAAACTACATTTAAACAGAAATCTCTTTTTCCAGGGAACAAATATGTACAATATATCGAGGGGTTTTTTTCTCTTTTTTTTTTTTTTTGAGATAGAGTCTTGCTCTGTCGCCAGTCTGGGCTGGAGTGCAGTGGTGCAGTCTTGGCTCACTGCAACCTCTGCCTCCTGAGTTCAAGCAATTCTACCACCTCAGCCTCTTGAGTTGTTGGGACTACAGGCGTGCACCACCATGCCCAGCTAATTTTTGTATTTTTGGTAGAGATGACATTTCACCATGTTGGCCAGGATGGTCTCAATCTCTTGATCTCGTGATCCGCCCACCTTGGCCTCCCAAAGTGCTGGGATTACAAGCATGAGCCACCACACCGGGCCTTTTTTCTTATTTTTAAATCAAACTCAGTCAAGCTACACTTACAACAGGTACCCTATTTGAGGCAGTAGCAAATCGCTGGGAGGTGAAACCTTTGTTCAAATGTACAACAGCTGAGAGATAAATACTACTAAGTCTATATTTTATCTTTCTTTCCTGATGATGTTTGAATGTGAGATAAGGTACTCTTAATGAAAAAGAACTTGTTTTCCAAAATGTTGTACTACTGATTTGGCAAAAGAGGTTTTGGGGAAGGAAAGCAGTGAAAATGAAGAGGGAAAAAGAATAGTTCCTGGGTGTTACTGAACTATACACAGATTTCTGAAAACATCAGAAATTGTATTTGGTAGCTCATATGAATGTATTTAAATGAGGATTCCAGGAAATGCCGGGCACTGCTTTCTAAATGACCACCTCTAAATTTTACTGATATTATGCCCACTCATAAAATGACTCATGGGGTGTTCCAAGGTTTCTTGCCCTTTGATCCACAGAAGAATTTCTCAAAGTGTGTTTACAAGGGATGATGATAGGGATTATATAGAGAGAATAAAATAGGAGAGTCATGCCTAGAACTTGAGTACATACGGACACTTGATTTACGACAAAAATGAAACCACACGCAGTGGAGAAAGAAAGGTCATTACAATGAATGGTGCTGGAACAGCGAGACATCCACAAGGGGCAAACTTGTATTGAATAAAATATTGTTGGATACAAAATAATTCACACTGTGTGTTTGGCATCTCGTAGTATAGAGCAGTGCTTTTCAAAGGTGGTTCATGGACCACTTGATCCAAGTCACCGGGGTTATAGTTAAAGATGCAGATTCTTGAGCCTGAGACTCATTGATTCTGTAGGAGTGAAACCTAACAATCTGCATTTTTGTTAAACTCCCTTAGATGATTTTCTTTTCTTTTCTTTTCTTTTTTTTTTTTTTTGAGATGGAATCTCCCTCTGTCTCCCAGGCTGGAGTGCAGTGGCGCAATCTCCACTCACTGCAAGTTCTGCCTCCTGGGTTCATGCCATTCTCCTGCCTCAGCCTCCCGAGTTGCTGGGACTACAGGCGCCCACCACCACGCCAGGCTAAGTTTTCATATTTTTAGTAGAGACGGGGTTTCACCATGTTAGCTGGGATGGTCTCAATCTTCTGACCTCGTGACCCACCCACCTCAGCTCCCAAAGTGCTGGAATTACAGGCGTGAGCCACCATGCCCAGCCTAAACTCCCTTAGATGATTTTCAGTACACTAAAGCTGCAGCTTCATCAGCACAGTGTTTTTTGTTTTTGTTTTTGTTTTGTTTGTTGTTGTTGTTGTTTTTGAGACAGGGTCTCACTCTGTTGCCCAGGCTGGAGTGCAGTGGCTGGATCTCACCTCACTGTAACCTCTGCCCCCTGAGTTCAAGCGATTCTCCTGCCTCAGCCTCCTGAGTAGCTGGGATTACAGGCACACGCCACCACACCTGGTTCATTTTCGTATTTTTAGCAGAGACAGGGCTTCATCATGTTGCCCAGGCAAGTCTCGAACTCCTGGTCTCAGGTGATCCACCTGCCTCAACCTCCCAAAATGCTGGGATTATAGGCATGAGCCACCACGCCCGACGGGCACAGTGTTTTTCATTTAGGAAAGCAACCATCGGAATCCCACCTTTGCCACATATAGGCATATTTACTAATCCATCTATATTTCAATTTTTTCACCAAGAAAGCAATGATAATTTACAAACTCATAGGCTAGTTATGATGATTAAGTGACATGCTACATAGACAGTGCTTAGCATAGTCCCAGTTTGTACTAAGTACTCAGTAAATCATTAAAATTACTCTTCATATCCAAAAACTTACTAGAAATAAAGTGTGTTAAATTACTTACAAAAATTTTCCCTTGTCAAATTTTGACTTTGTGTTGGTGTTCCTGAATTATTACTATATCTAAAGGGCAAGTATATCAACAGATAAGTGGAGAGTATTTGATTTTGAAGACTTGTTCAAGAGTTTTCAAGATCAAACCAGGAGGTACTACCTGGAGAACATAAGTATTCATTCACACATGTCACCAAAGAAACCAAGATCCTATTCAAATGATGCAACTTCAGGGTTTGTGCATGTGCTGCAGCTCCGGACATCTGCCCAGTGACCCACGTGAGCTAAATAAGCTTGGTGATCAATGCAATAGCTGGAAAATTATGATATTCCAGTTACTGTACTAGACGCTGAGCACTGAGTAAAAAGATATGGTCCTTCTCCTCAAGTAACGCATAGTCCATGAGATTTTGCAGCATATCATCTTCATATCTGCATGTATTTCTTTTTTTTTTTTTTTTTTTTTGTGATACACAATCTTACTCTGTCACCCAGGCTGGAGTGCGGTGGTGTGTTCTCAACTCACTGCAACCTCTGCCTCCTGGGTTCAAGCAATTCTCTTCTCCTGCCTCAGCCTCCCAGGTAGCTGGGACTGCAGGCACACGCCACCATGCCCAGCTAGTTTTTGTATTTTTAGTAGAAACGGGGTTTCATCATGTTGGCCAGGCTGGTCTTGAACTCTTGACCTCATGATCCACCTGCCTTGGCCTCCCAAAGAGCTAGGATTACAGTCGCGAGCCACCGCGCCCGGCCTGCTTGTATTTCTCAACCAATTTTTGGTTGTCGTTAAATAGCTTAAAAACTAGGAAAGATTTAGTTTTATGGACAGGGTATTTATGGCTATTCCTTCTGAATTGGGGATAAGAGAAAGATATTAAACAAGTGCACCTCTCTTCCTCTCCTCTTCCTGTCTTCAAAAGCAAATAATTTTCTTTGGAACTTTGAAGACATTGTTACATTTTCTTCTGGCATCCAGCACTGCTGATAGTAAGTGTGATGAAATGTAGGAAGGGAGCTACTCTGGTAGGGTGAAAGCTACCTTGGTAACTTCTCTGACCTGAACAATTCTCTGTTTGCTCTTCAGTACTGCAGGATTAAATATCTGTGCTGGGAAGTGGACAGCAAGCTCTAGAAAGTAATGGGCAAAGAGTTTAGGAGTCTGGGCCCAACTGTACCGAGATAGTCAAAGCCAGAGAGGCCTACGATTCAAAAAAGACATTTGCAGAGATACTTTGTATTAGTTTTTAGGGGTGCCATATCAAAGTTCCACAAGCTAGGTGACTTAAAACAACAAAATTTAGGCCGGGCGTGGTGGCTCACGCCTATAATCCCAGCACTTCAGGAGACCGAGGCGGGTGGATCATGAGGTCAGGAGATTGAGACCATCCTGGCTAACACGGTGAAACCCCTTCTCTACTAAAACTACAAAAAATTAGCCGGGTGTGGTGGCGGGCACCTGTAGTTCCAGCTACTCGGAAGGCTGAGGCAGGAGAATGGCGTGAACCTAGGAGGCAGAGTTTGCAGTGAGCCAAGATCGTGTCACTGCACTCCAGCCTGGGTGACAGAGCAAGACTCCATCTCAAAAAAAAAAAATTTTTCTCTCATCACTCTGGAGGCTAGAAATCCAGCATCAAGGTGTCAGCAGGTGCATGCCCCCTCTGAGGGCTCTAAAGAAGAAACTGTTCCTCCCTCTCTTCTAGCTTCTGAGAGTTGCTGGGAAACTTGGCTTTCCTTGGCTTCTGGCTACATCACTCCAATCTCTGCCTCCATAGTCAATGGCGGTGACGCTGCTGTGTTCTCTCCACTTCCAAGGACACCAGTCATTTAATTTAGGGCCCTAATTCAGGACATTCACCTAAATTTAACTAATTATATCTACAAGGATTCTATTTCTAAACAAGATACATCCTGAGGTTCCAGGAGGACATAAATTTTGGGGGGACACTGTTGTTCAACCCAGTACGGTCTCAGAAGAGCATGGACTTTAGAAAAAGAAGATGATAGGGTTAGTTGGAATCCAGGCAGGTAGCAAATGGAAGCAAAGACCAGACACAAAACCAGCTACACACTTGGCACTCCAGCATCCCTGAACCACACAGGACTGGCTGTCCAATGATTCCACCTTCACTAACAGGGCCAGTTTATCCGTTACACACAGTAGGCACAAAGCCAAGGTCCCATGATGCTTTTAGAAACCCATGAAAATGTTTTAATCTCTTTCAAAATCTAAAAATAAATAAACAAATATAATCCAACCTGGATTATATTCATATGTATATCAATGCAGTCATAAAATTTATTTTTAATGCTTTTTTATGCAGTGGTTCAGAAACAGCCTCTGGGTTTCAGCACAGGCATTCAGATGGAATGTTGGGGTCATCACCACCCTAATTTTTTTTTTTTTCCGAGATGGAGTTTCTCTCTTATTGCACAGCCTGGAGTGCAGTGGCGCTATCTCGGCTCACTGCAACCTCCGCCTCCTGGGTTAAGCGATTCTCCTGTCTCAGTCTCCCAAGTAGCTGGGATTACAGGCTCACACCACCACTGCCGGCTAATTTTGTATTTTTAGTACAGATGCAGTTTCACCATGTTGGCCAGGCTGATCTCCAACTCCTGACCTCGGGTGATCTGCTCACCTCAGCCTCCCAAAGTGCTAGAATTACAGGTGTGAGCCACCATGCACAGCCCACCAACCTAATTTTTTTTTTTTTTTTTTGAGACGGAGTCTCCCTCTGTCACCCAGGCTAGAGTGCAGTGGTGCAATCTCGGCTCACTGCAAGCTCCTCCTCCCGGGTTCACACCATTCTCCTGCCTCAGTCTCCCAAAGAGCTGGGACTACAGGCGCCTGCCACCATGCCTGGCTAAGTTTTTGTATTTTTTTAGTAGAAACGGGGTTTCACCGTGTTAGCCAGGATGGTCTCAATCTCCTGACCTCATGATCCACCGGCCTTGGCCTCCCAAAGTGCTAGGATTACTGGCATGAGCCACCACGCCCAGCCCCACCACTTTAATTTTTAATATATTGTTTAATGAAGGAAGGAGCCCTTAGAAGGCAAAAGTGCCCAGAGCACACAAAAATCATCACACAGCCGTGTTCACCAGTACACATGCTCATACATTTGGCCTAGAGAAGCTAGAGAGTCTGCATGGGCTTTCACTCATCCCTGGTCTCGGAGTGCTCCATAGCCAATCACTGGTGATGGCAGGGGTATCACAGCCCAGCATCTTTGCTGACGGGGAGAATAACCTGTATGGGTATAATTCACTTTTCTTAGTGCCCCATCAAATCACATCATTGCCTTGCTTCTTCCCCTACCTTATACTGTATCCCTCCTACCTTTGCGGCATTCCCTCACTAAATCACTTGCCTAAGACTTCCCATCTCAATCTCTGCTTCTAGGGAACATGACACTTTGGATCTCCATGACAAGCATTAACACTGGCAAAAATTATCTAATAAACACTCATATTGAATGAGTAAAGTTAGAGAGACATGGAAGCAAGTATGAAAGACCTAGCCAGGCCTTTACATGGGCTGAACTGATCATAAAAGAAACTTCAGTTCTTGGCCAGGTGCAGTGGCTCACACCTGTAATCCCAGCACTTTGGGAGGTCAAGGTGGATGGATCACCCGAGGTCAGGAGTTCAAGACCAGCCTCGCCAACATGGTAAAACCATCTCTACTGAAAATACAAAAATTAGCCAGGTGTGGTGGCACATTCCTGTGCTACTTGGGAGGCTGAGGCAGGAGAATCACTTGAACCCAGGAGGCAGAAGTTGCAGTGAGCCAAGATCCCACTACTGCACTCCAGCCTGGGTGACAGAGTGAGACTCCATCTCAAAAAAAAAAAGAAAGAAAGAAAAGAAACTTCAGTTCTTGACAAATTATAGACTAGAGATGTAGAGAAAAGATAATGACGTTGATTCTTGAACAAGATCACAAGATAATGAATTTGCTCATAAACATGAGGGCAAATCTACCAATTAGACCTGAGGAACAACGCCTACTGTGTGCCCAGCACTGTGTAAGTTAGTTTCATATGTACCAACAGACTAAGATAATAGTAAGCTGTCAAAAGTGATTCAGGTTTCCTTGGATTCTCTCAGACTTGGTTGGCCCCAGAGCTGGGGACAAGATGAGTTTGCAAGCATGTCCTATGAGGTTGGTTCAGATGAATTTTTGTGAACAATCGTCTGTTGATGAAAGGACTGCCTTTGAAGACAGTGTCCTTGGTGATCTTAAGAATATGGTCCTCTGAAGCCAGTGTTCAACAAGATGTAAAAATGAGAAGATTTCATGCCATGGAATTTCTCTCGTAGATACGGTTTTTTGTCATTTTAGCAGTTCCTCTCAACCTTTGCAGCAGTTTTGGAGCCGAGCAGATGGCAAGGGAGGGCTTCACTAAGTGGTGAAGTTTCAGCTGCAAAGGCGATTCCTAGAATGACAATTCAGAAACTCATTTCCCCCAACACTCATCATATTGGCAGAGCGTTAGTGAATCTCTTTAGAAAAGCAAGAAGGAGGCAATGCATCAGAATAAGGCAGCCTATGTTTTGTTAGGTTATGTGCAGGCAAACACTACTGAGTCCAATTCTTTCCTTGCATTTGCAATTCCCAAGGCAACAGGCCAGTCTTGTTTGTAAATTAAATAATATCCAAAATAGCTAAAGCTTAGGATCTTAAATATAAGGCACCTCCAGCACATGGAGCAACTGCTAAATGCATCCAAAACCAGGGGATGACAGTTTCAGCTAAGTTGTTCCAACCCTGGCTGGCATTAAGGACCCCTACAGTTTCCAGCTATATATCATAAGGAAACAGCAAGTTTGTAGAAAGAGCATAATGTGCACTCAAATCCTGCCTCTGATACTAAATAACTATATGATCTTAAAAAATTACTTTTCCTCTCTGAGCCTCTTTCCACAAATGGTGGTGAGGTGGGGGAGGGGATAATTGCAATCTCAAAGGCTTATTGTAAGAATTCAGTGTGATAATATACACGAAAGAAACTAGCAAATCGCAGATCTTAAACTGGTATCCATTTTTCTTCATTTCTATTCTGCCTAGCTCGGCAGAAGTTTGTCAAAATAGCTATTGCTCTTTCAAACTGCTTCAGCTTTGGCTCATCCATAATTTTTTCTTTATCTTCAGACAACTTTAATTATAACGGTTTGCTTTTCTTAAAATTTCATAGCCCATATTCTTTGTGAATGAGACAGTGAGGTTTGGCTTTTGGGACTTTAGTTTTGATCCTTTACAACATGCATATAACAAAAACAATAAATGTATTTTATATTCTGAAGCTATAAATGTATCCTTTTTTTAATGAGGCCTGTTTGTTTCAATTAAGCCTAAATTACTCAAGCACAACAAAGAAGTTATCGATTGAGATTATTTCTGTGGCAAGTAACAGAAAAGCTGTTCAACTGGCTTAAACAATTAAGGGAATTTACTGGCTCCTGTAACTGAAAAGTCCACAGGACTTTTCATGGCTTGATCCAGGGATGGTTTGGTCCAGGCTCTGGCTCAATTTTTGCTGCAATCCTCTCAGTTTTTGCCTGCCTCTAAATGTTGGCTTTGTTCTCAGGCTGGCCTCATAAAATGACTGCTAACAGCATTCGTGGTGGTTTCTCATTCACATCCAACACAGCTAAGGCCAAGGCCAGTTTTTAGGACCGCCATACAAAAGCCCCAAGCTTCACTCTGATTGGACTACCCTGATCCTATTTCTCCCATCCAAGCACTTCCCAGGCCCAACCCTGCTTAACTTCTGAGATCAGGCATGTGCCGGGTGATACGGCCATGGATTCTGATCCTATTCTGTAGCTAGGGAAGTGCCATCCTCTGATTGACTTAAATCTGTATCAATCCCTATGACAAGGAAATGGAATTATTCTCAGTGATCTAGAAAATCAGGTCCCTGTTCTGGATCTGAATATGAGGTCCACTCCTAAACATCATGGCTGTCACTCAAGGGAACTGAAATGGGTAGTAGAAGAATAATTTCAATAATTTAATTACAATTAAAAAATAATTTTGGCTGGGCCAGGTGGCTCACGCCTGTAATCCCAGCACTTTGGGAGGCCAAGGAGGGCGAATCATGAGGTCAGGAGATCGAAACCATCCTGGCTAACACGGTGAAACCCCGTCTCTACTAAAAATACAAAAAATTAGCCGGGCGTGGTTTATTTTTATTATTATTGTGGTTTATTATTATTATTATTATTATTTTAGCAATTTAGTGCAGGGTTCCTAAATGCCTTTCCTTCACTTTAAAATTATTGCTTAGGCTGGGCGCAGTAGCCCACGCCTGTAATCACGGCACTTTGGGAGGCCGAGGTGGGTGGATCACAAGGTCAGGAGTTTGAGACCAGCCTGGCCAATATTGTGAAACCCCATCTCTACTAAAAATACAAAAATTAGCTGGGCATGGTGGTGGGTGCCTGTAGTCTCACCTACTCGGGAGGCTGAGGCAGGAGAATTGCTTGAACCCAGGAGGTGGAGGTTGCAGTGAGCCGAGATCGCACCACTGCACTCCAGCCTGGGTGACAGAGCAAGATCCTGTATTAAAAAAAAAAAAAAAATCACTTATTTCACTATATTAGACTCTTTCCAAATAAAATATTAGGCTTTAACATCCAAAGGCAGCCATAAACTAAGAGTCAACTAATGCAAGGCAAGATGTTAGGAGGAATTTCAAGACATCTAAGTTAGGAGTCTTTCTTGTTCTTTTTTCCTCTCCACTTCTCCTTGTTTTTCTTTCGCTCAATTTTGCTGATAATCCTTTCTTTTTCTCACTTTCTTCCTTCCATTTATATAGTCCTGTTTCCTTCTCTCAATATGCATTTTAATATATGCAAACATAACAGAATGTAAGATTAGACATTTTCTGATCTCTCACAATTTTAGCTACAGTCTCAAAGCTGTTGACACAGGTGACAGAGTCCTCCTACAGAGGCATGGACAAACCCTCCCAGGAATTACTAAGAGGGGGCCAAACTTATCCATTGCAGTTCTCTCCAGCAGCCTATAAAAAAGAAAACTGGAGATTCATCAGGAAGAAAGTTTTCAAAGTTGAATTTTTATGTAGAGATGAGATGGATGGTCTCTTCCTGAGCCAAGAGAGGTAGGCTTTTAAGTGGATCACTCATAGAGTGCTGGTGCTTGTCAGAAGCTGGTATCTTATTCTTAAACTGGATATTTATCAAGAGCCACAATCTTGGAGTATAGGGGAGACAGGAGAGGAAGGGAAAGTAAAAGAACAGATATTGCCTATCCTTCCCACTGCTGAACCCAAGCTTTGCATCAGGATTTTGTTGGGCAGAAGGTGGGAGGTTGGACGAAACTTTTAAGTTGTATGAAGGATGAAAGATTTATTTAGGTTGAACTGGGCTTCCAAGTACCTGAAAACATCACTCTCTACTGATATAAAATAACCTTGCTAGGCCAGGCGCGGAGACTCACACCTGTAATCCCAGCACTTTGAGAGGCCAAGGCGGGCAGATTACCTGAGGTCAGGAGTTCAAGACCGGCCTGGCCAACATGGTGAAACCCTCTCTCTACTAAAAATACAAAAAAAATCAGCCAGGTGTGGTGGTGTGTGCCTATAGTCCCCAGGAGGTGGAGGTTGCAGTGTGCTGAGATGGCACCACTGCACTCTAGCCTGGATGACAGAGTGAAACTCAAAAAAAAAAAAAAAAAAAAAAGAAACAAAACACACAAAACCTTGCTAAAGCTGCTTTCCAGACGTGAGGAAGAAAAATCCAAAAGAATATTATTTTACACTCGTTGTGGAAACACTTTTTAAAGTTTTACATTACTGTTTTAAATTTCTATATCACAAGTCATCAAGCATTACATTTTTTATGTAAAGAAAATGCAGTTTCCCAATTGCACCCTACTAAATTCAGCTTATTTAATAAGCTTAACATATAAATGCAACGCATCAATCTGTATCTTCAATATACTTTGTGAGTACACCTAAATAATGCATCAGTTGGGTCTGCAAGAAACCATGCTTTCAAAGAGAGCAATTAAGGAGAGTTCAATGAAGATACTGTTTACAAAGATGTGGGTGGGGCTCTTAAGGAATTAGCAAACCAACCAAAGACAGCAGGAGCCCTAGTAATGCTTAGGCTAGGCAATCACACCATTTTTGGTTGGTTTGCCTGGCAGGATCAGTGGAGTGGGGATGGGTAGGTTGTGGGGTGGAGGGAGTGGTTGCCTCAGAGTGCCTTGGACACCAACAAGCAAGGAAAGTCCAGGAAGTGCTGGGCACAGAGCAGAATAGAGAGAGAGAAACAGCTCATTTCAACTGGCAAATGGTGAATATTTAGCACATATATTTCAATTTCTATTTGGGTATGATGGCTCCTACCTGTGATCTCAGCACTTTGGGAGGCATAGGTGGGAGGCTCACTTGAGACCAGAAGTTCAAGACCAAATTGAGCTATATAGGGAGACCCCATCTCTACAAAAAAAAAAAAAAGAAGAAATTAGCCAGGGTGGCGGTGTGAGCCTGTGGTCCCAGCTACTTGGGAGGCTGAGGTGGGAGGATCACTTCAGCCTGGAAGTTGGAGGCTGCAGTGAGCTATGATCCTGCCACTGCACCCCAGCTTGGGCAACAGAGTAAAACCCTGTCTCTAAAAAAAAAAAAAAATAGTAGTAAATAATAGATTTCAATTTCTGAATTCTGGCAAATGGAATTTTAATTGATATATGAAATACTCAAATTACTTGAACCTGGTAGGAATTTGCAGAATAAAGTAGAATTTTTCCACTGAGTCCCTTGGTAAGAATAACACTACATTCCCCAAGGAAAGAAAAGTTTAAGCTTAGGTCAATGAAATCAGCCTGCGAAGTGTAGAAAATGCATTTGAACAAAAATATTGCTAGCCTAAAATCTACAGTGAATATGGATAAATATATAATAGAAAATAATCACCAAGGCCGGGCGCAGTGGCTCACACCTGCAATCCCAGCACTTTGGGAGGCCGAGGCGGGCAGATCACCTGAGGTCGGGAGTTTGAGACTAGCCTGACCAACATGGAAAAACCCTGTCTGTACTAAAAATACAAAATTAGCCAGGCGTGGCAGCCCACACCTGTAATGCCAGCTACTCAGGAGGCTGAGGCAGGGGAATCACTTGAACCTGGGAGGCAAAGTTTGCAGTGAGTCGAGATCGCACCATTGCACTCCAGCCTGGGCAACAAGAGCGAAACTCTGTCTCAAAAAAAAAAAAAAAGAAAAGAAAAAAGAAAATCATAATAATAATCACCAAAACAAAATCTCAAAATAAAATTGCTGAAAATTGAAAGTGAAGAAATCACGATCCTACGTAAGACCACAAATGGAGGCCAGAAG
Source organism: Trachypithecus francoisi (assembly GCF_009764315.1). NCBI lineage: Eukaryota > Metazoa > Chordata > Mammalia > Primates > Cercopithecidae > Trachypithecus > Trachypithecus francoisi. Next base: position 15,764,166 of record NW_022681461.1, read on the forward strand.
CCGGAGACCCGTTTCACCCCACACCAGCGCCTCTGCGTCTAACGTTCAAGTCCTGCCCTCAACAACGTTTTTGCTGTGACAGGCCTTCAGTAGTATGTTTTCTGACATCTGACATCTAAAATCATGCTATTATAAAATCATCTGTACTCCAAGGAAAACAGGAAGCTTTGTCCTTCTTAGCATCTCAGAAGATCATCTCCTAGGCGTCATTTTTCCTTGACTCCTTGCATTCTCATTTTTGTGAAGGTAAAGTAGGTCACCCTAAATGTTCTACATGTTTGTTTTTTCTCTCTGATGCAATAGGGACGTGAGATATGGTCAATTAAACTCTTTCCCCAACCTGCCCCTCCAACTGGTTCCCACATTCCAACCATGAAAGTCTCTCTTTCTAAACTCAGTGAAACTCAGAGTTCTGTGTTTTCTTGACAACTTTCTTCCCTGCCCCCATACTCACACCCACATATAAGCACATCTTCTGTGACCGCTACTGTCAAGATCCGGCTTAAAAGTCATCTCTTTTCTCAAACTCTCACCAGTCTCACCCCATACTACACCCCCCATCCCCAGTGTGACCAACATAATCAAACATCTCTTCTCTGCTCACCTAGTATTTAGTCCGCAAACTTTAGAATGGTGCTTATCACCCACATTACAGTTGCTGCTTATGGGACCATCTTCCCCATGAGACTGTGAGCTTTCAGGGTCAGAAACTGTGCCATTTATTTTTATGTCCCCAGTGGCAGAGGGAGAAGGTTCATAATGTATGCTAAAAGAAAGAAAATAAGTCTGAAAAGATTTTCAAGCTGTCTTAAAGGTTTCCTAAACACTGAAAGTCACCCTGTGTACTCTCCTCTGCTCACTGGTCCCTTAGAGCCTGGACGACAAGGCGCTGGCTGACTTCTGGGTTTCCCACTTTGACCCTGGCAAGGACCCCGAAATTGGGTCGAGGCCACCTCCACATTCCTTTAAGACAAACACAAGGAACGGTATGTAATAAATCAAAACCTTCTTCTGCAATCCTTATTTCTTAGCTAAATTCTATATGTCAAGTTGCCTTGAAATGAGAGGTGGCTGCTTATTAATATCTTCCTGTTTATTAATGAGCAATGAGGTGGCTGTGTTTACGAACCGGGATGTTGCTACAACACATTTACACAGTTATAAATAAAGCAAACTGCAAAGAGATTAGCCGTGGAAGATCTGAGGTTTTATTTGTTTTCACGAGGACTCTGCCAGTTGCTTCCCACTGCACCTTAAGATCTATTTAGCCTTCTCTGAGGCAGTCATCAGCCCCCAAATGCCACAGCAAGCTTGGTGGAGCTGCTTGCAGACCAGGGAGGTGAAATGGTGATCCCTAGCTTTTCATAGTCCCGGTTCTGAAGTCTTGAGTTTCCTCTGCAGTCAGTAAAGAGAGACCCAAAGTGCAGGAAGTTTCTGTCTGTGAATGTTTAAGAGTTCCCTTCCGGCCAACTCCTCCTCTTGAGTCATGTTTATTACACATATTGGATAGGTCACTAAAGTACAGTAAGTTCCTATTGTTTGCAACCCATTGTTCTCTTAAATGGCTTTGTAAACTATGAAGGGCTTTAACAATTCACTTGTTTTCCAGCCTCCTACTGCAATTCTCAACACACACTTAACACCACTATCCGCCAGTGAGGAAGGACTTTCCATGACTTCTGAAGCAACATATTAAAGTAAAAAGGGCACTTTATTTGGAGAACCAAAGGCTTAGGTCTGACCTCTGGCTACATTACCAGGACTAGGACTAAGGCAAATTGATTGAGGAACCTAGGGTACAAAATTTAAGACAGCTCTCACTCCCAGGGTGAAAAAGTAACAACCTGTGTTACTTTTTAAAATTAAAGTGGAATTCACATAATACAAAATTAACCATTTTGAAGCACACAATTTATTTTGTACTGCAACTGGCATAGTCACAATGTTGCACAACCATCTATCTGGTTCCAAAATGTTTTTATCACCACACAAGAAAACCCCACACCTAGTAAGCAATTACTCCCATTCTCCCTCCCACTCCCCACCAAGCCCCTGGCACCCAGCGACAACCTTGCTGTCTCAATGGATTTACCTCTTCTGGGTACAACCTGTGTGTTTTGAGAAGCAGTAATAATAGCTAACTCTTGTGCCAAGACACCAGTTGAATTGTGCTCAAATTCAATTAATCCTCACAAAAACCCAATGAGGTGGGCCCTAATATCTTCCGGTAAATGGTTCACCATTTAATTCTCTAATCATTATTTCTTCATCTGTAAAATGAGGAAAATTGCAACACCCTACCAGTTTACTAAGCACATTTGTGCGAGAGGCATTGTTCTAGGCCAGGAACAGCTAACTGGATTGATCTGTAACCAATTGGGAGTGACTTCTTGTAGAACAGTGGGAGATGAATTCTCAAGATAGGTTACTGGGACAAAGTGAAGTAATCATTGACTAGTGATGTCTGCCATGGACAGAGGAATGAGTGAAGGAGCTATAAGTAACAGATTTGCCTTCCCTTCTAGGCAATTGAGAGGGAGTGAAAAAGATAAGTAAAATGCAGACTCTGCCTCAGTCCAGTGCAAGAGGAAAGCATTACCCATGGAAGTACAATAACAGATGCAGGTAGTGTGTAGAGTGTTAAGAGCAGAGGCACTGGAATGAAAACCAAAACAAAGCATGTTCAAATCTCAACGCTGCAACTCATAGACACATCTTGAAAGAAGTTATTTAATCTTTCTTGTTCTCATTTCTTCTTCTGTAAAATAGATAATAAATCTAATTCATAGACTTCCAGTGGGAGTGGCATAAGATAGTGTGAGTAAAGTACTAAGCACAGTGTCTGACACATAGGAAGAGTTTAATAAGTGGTAAAGAAATAAAGCCTATATCTACAAGGCCGGGCATATATATATATATATATGTATGTATGTATAGGCCGGCCACAGTGGCTCACACCTGTAATCTCAGCACTTTGGGAGGCCGAGGCGGGCAGATCTCAAGGTCAGGAGATCAAGACCGTCCTGGCTAACACAGTGAAACCCTGTCTCTACTGACAATACAAAAAAATTAGCTGGGCATGGTGGCGGGTGCCTATAGTCCCAGCTACTCCAGAGGCCGAGGCAGGAGAATAGCGTGAACCTGGGAGGTGGAGCTTGCAGTAAGCTGAGGTGGCACAACTGCACTCCAGCCTGGGTGACAGAGCGAGACTCCGTCTCAAAATAATAATTATATATATATATACACACACACACACACATATATGTATATTTACCTCACTAGGTAAATATAGAGCTAGTTGTTAGATGCATGATTAACATTAATGATAAATAATGTTATTCAAATCTTCTTGCAAAACTGATCTAAAATGATAATTTCCCAGTTTGAACTCACATCCAGGCCAATTTGAAAAGTGGATAAATTGCTTTTGCTCTCTTTACTCCTGCTAACAAATTTGAGAGACGCTTTTTTTCTAACATGAGTGTGAGCATTCAGGAAGGAGTCCATGGGGAATGTAGGCATATGGGTTGATAACAAGAGCTAGTAGTCAAAAGTTAGTTGATAATGGATCCATAAGAGATCATTCTGATGCTCCTAAAAGACCTGCTCCACAATTTCCAGGAACTACACAGACTTTAGACAGAAGGCAGGAGCCAGAAAAGAGAAAAATTACTTCCATAGAAAAATTGGTCCTTTCCCATCAGCACTTAAACATGCCCAACTCACTCTTGTATCAAATAAAACCATTTTTCTACATCTTCTCTGGTAGGTATGACACTACTTTCCCCCTTTCCTTGACCGTCCCAAATTTCTTGATAGTTGTTTACATTCCGTTTTTCTACTTCCTCTCCTCCCACTCAGTTCTCAGCTCACTGCTTTGGCTTCTAACCCCACGCTCCATTGAAACACCACTTTCCAAGGTCACCAACAACTTCCTTACAGCTAAACGTAACAAACACGTTTCCATCCATATCTTAATTGGCTTCACAGACGCTATGGATGAGAATAACTCCCTCTTGGAAAAACTCTCTTCACTAACTTTTATGACTCAGTACTCTCGTGGTTTTCCTTCTGCTTATGTTCCATTGTAATATGTTGTCTTGGATTCACAAAGCCACCCAAGATGCAACACCCCCAAACTAAACTCACAATCTTTCTCTGCAGATGTACCTTTCCTCCTGTGTCCTCCTTCAAAAGTCACTCCTCCCATTTGCACGATACCAAAGCTAAAGGCCCAAGTAGCATCCTTGAATTTTTCCCCTCCCTCAGCACCCAATCCCGAGCCCACCACCGGCCAGTCCATCAGCATTGACCTTTTTTTTTTTTTTTTTTTTAGACATGATCTCACTCCCATCACCCAGGCTGGAGTATAGTGGCGCAATTGGCCTGAATTGGCTCACTGCAGCCTCAATTTCCCAGGCTCAGGCGATCCTCCCACCTCAGCCTCCCAAGTAGCTGGGACTACAGGTGCACACCTCCACGCCCAGTTAGTGTTGACTATTACAATTCCTAAACGCCTTTCAAATATTTCTACTTTTCTGCATCCTTTCTGAAAACATTCTAGTCAAGTAATAAAATAATGAATTATCTTAATGACTTCCTGTCTCTGAGCCTCAATTTCCTAGTATGTAGAGTATGACAGATAAAATGAATGCCAAGTTTCTGTCTTCTGTATCCTGTAATTATAAGAATGTAAAACCAAGGAGAGGCTCAGGGAAAGTCAATTCGGTGCTTTGAGACACCATTTCACTTTCCCCATTGAAATTAAACACGGTGGTAACCGAAACCGTGCCTCGCATCCTCAATCATAACACTGCTTTTGAGGACAATCTAAGAGTCTGCAAGACAACTCGTAACAAGGTCTTCCCCCTTAAATAGACATCTGTCTTCTGCCACATTTCGACCTGTAGAAAAGATTTCAGAATGAAATTCTAATGCTGTTAACAAATTTACTTATTTTATTTCCTTAATCCATCTAAAGTCTTAAGAAAAGGGGTTATAGCTATTCTTGAAAATGTCCCATGCGGAAGAAAATATATACATTATGTAAAGATTCAGTCAATCTTTTTTGACTACTGTCTAGAGTGCATATTTTAAAAACCTGGATAAGCCGGGCGCGGTTGCTCACACCTGTAATCCCAGCACTTTGGGACGCCGAGGCGGGCGGATCACCTGAGGTCAGCAGTTCAACATCAGCCTGGCCAATATGGTGAAACCCCATCTCTACTAAAAATACAAAAATTAGCTGGGCATGGTGCCAGGTGCCTGTAATCCCACCTACTCGGGAGGTGGAGGCAGGAGAATCGTTTGAACCCGGGAGGCAGAGGTTGCAGTGAGCCAAGATCGCGCCACTGTACTCCAGCCTGGGCGACAAGAGCCAGACTCTGAAAATAATAATAATAATATTAAATAAATAAAAATTTTTAAAAAGCCTGGATAACAGGTAACGGTTGATAGAGATTAGGGAGCAGGGGTGAGGAGGAGTAATTATGAAGTTTAGTTGATTTTCAGCAGTCAAAAGGTAAAAATAAAAGCATTACAAAAGAAGAATAAAAAATAGGTGAGGGCTGCTCTATGAAAAAGTTAAATGCAATAAGCAGTGGAAAAAGTTAAGTGACACAATAAGGCCACGTTAATGGGAGGGAAAGTAAATTGCAAAATTGGGAGAAGTTGGGGAAACCTAAATGGCCAGTGTCAGAAACGTAAGGGGTCAATTTCCGCCCGAAGGATTCTTTGGTTCTGAAGTGTGTTGGTCCAGCTGAGCGAAGCCTGGGGAGGATGTCATCTATCCTCTAAAAGGGAAATCCATCAGTTGGAGAGATGTGCCGTGTCTCTCCAAAGGTCATTAGCAGATTGAAATTGTGACACTGCATTACTCTGATTAAGGATTAATTTTCTAATTCCAGGAATGAAACTTTCCTCGAATGAGTAGGCCTTTACACAAAAGCCCAGACTCACATGATATGAATAAAAGAGAAATAACCTCCCCTGCTGCCTCCTATCTTCCTAAGATCCAGTGGGAAGCAAAAGGGAGGTTCTCTAGTAAAGAAAGGAGTTCAGGCAGGGCGCGGTGGCTCACGCCTGTAATCCCAACACTTTGGGAGGCCGAGGCGGGTGGATACGAGGTCAGGAGATGGAGACCATCCTGGCCAACATGATGAAACCCCGTCTCTACTAAAAATACAAAAAAATTAGCCTGGTGTGGTGGCACACGCCTGTAGTCCCAGCTACTTGGGAGGCTGAGGCTGGAGAATGGGAGGTGGAGCTTGCAGTGGGCCAAGATAGTGCCACTGTACTTCAGCCTGGGCGACAGAGCAAGACTCTGCCTCAAAAAAAAAAAAGAAAAGAAAAAAGAAAGGAGTTCAGGATTAGAATTTGCCAGCCTTCCAAGCAAAGTGCAGGTCCCACTAACGACGGACAAGTGTGTGCCGTCTTCCCAGCAGACTGAGACCTGGGGAAAACTGGGTCCTTCTGATCTGGTAGGGTAAGACAACATATTGCCAACAAACAACATGAGCAGGGCAGCAGCAACATCAAGGCTACATGAATAACTTGTTTCATCAGACCCTTCCAGGGAGATAGCACTTGGGCTCCTACAGGACCCAGTTATGTGGGGATGACCCTGCCCTTTGGAAAATGCCCAGTCGTGCCAGGAAAAGGTTTCCCAGGCAAAGGCAACAGGCTAATCTTTTTAAAATATGTAACTACAGGCAATCTACACTTTTATATTTCAAGTATATTGTCTTTTTAAACTGCTGTATTATCAGATTGGCTCAGACAGCTTTAAATCCAAGACTGTGGCTTTCAAACTCTTGGGACAGTAACTCACAAAAAATAAGTAAAATAATTTTTATCATAAACTAACATACACAAACACACAAAGCTAATACAAAAGTTTTATGAAACTCCTTTCCTTTGGTACATGTAATATATCTAATATTATCTATTCCAGTTAGTTTTGTTGTTTCTTAAGTGCTTTTCACAATTCCCAGAATTATTTTATGATCCAGGACCTGAAGTTTGAAAAACACTATTCTAAGATTATAGATTCCAGCTACTCTATCCAGCAGTTGGGTGTCCAAATTTTTTAAAGCTCATTAAAATGCATCATCAAAAAGCCATATTTGCTGAAGAAACCTCAGTCCCCATCAAGAGCATTGTCTTGGAGAGTCTCACCATGACTCATCATCAAATGAACACCCAGCTTTCCCTTCGCAGAACTGAGATGTGAGCTAAACATGAAGTGAAAATGCCACAGAAAAGAACAGAATTGAAAAAGAAGGGCACTCCATCACTAAATGCAAAGTTTATCCCTCTGGAAAACACAAAACAGCCTACAATGGGGCAAGGGCAACAAAACAAAACAAAAATACATATATTAATGGAGAAAGGCATAATCGTCTGACTCTATCTCCGAGCTTCATGAGTTGCACTTGAATACATCCCAACCCTGTAAAACAGGGAAATATTCGGGATGATTCCACGAGTCATGCGGCCTTGAGTATCTCAGCAGACATCATTTAAAAGGATAACTGCAAATTAAATTAGTTTGTCCTAATTATGCAAAAATGATAAATTCAAATAAGCAAGGTAATTCACTTCTAAATTAAAATTTTTTTCAATCACTTGGCATCTCAAATCAAAGCAAATGGGTAATGTTACCAATTATATCAATTTGACTCTTAAATTTAAATACATAAACATATGATAAACTGAATTAAAATTCTTATTTGATATTCACTTAATAACATTTGCGCTGGGATAGGGAACCACATTCAAGATGTGAAACAGGGTCATGTCCTTGAAAATCAAAGAAGGTTGCCACAAAAGTGCCTTTGTGAGATTCTAGCAACAAAATGACTCCTCAAAAATCGATTTAAAAAGTCATCCCCATAGGAAAACTAAGGTAGATCCACGACTAAAAGCAACACCATGGAAGCTCATGAAATACTTATCAAGAACTTATCAAGAGAGATATTTGATAAATAATAAAAATATTAAGCTTTAGGAAGTCATACAAAATCATGTTAAGCTTCAACATGGTTGTACTCATGATCGCAGGATTTGATAGCAAAGAAAGAAACATTTATTGAATGTCTGTTTTGTCAGGCTTTACTAAATACTTTTTTTTTTTTTTGAGATGGAGTCTCACTTTGCCGCCCAAGCTGGAGTGCAGTGGCACAATCTCGGCTCACTGCAACCTCTGCCTCCCAGGTTCAAGCAATTCTCCTGCCTCGGTCTCCCGAATAGCTGGGCTACAGGCGCCCGCCACCGCGCCCGGCTAATTTTTTGTGTTTTTAGTAGAGACAGGGTTTCACCGTGTTAGCCAGGATGGTCTCCATCTCCTGACCTCGTGATCCGCCCATCTCGGTCTCCCAAACTGCTGGGATTACAGGTGTGAGCCACCGCGCCCAGCCCACTAAATACTTTCAAATTCAGTCACGTGTCACTTAACAACAGGGATACATTCTGAGAAATGCATCATTAGGTGATTTCATCATTGTGTGAACAACACAGAGTGCAGGTACACAAGCGTCGACAGTATAGTGTGCTACACACCTAGGCTATATTGTTTTTAGTCTACAAGCATGTGTAGCATGTTACTGCAGTGTATACTTTAGGCAATCATAACACAGTGGTAAGCATTTGTGTATCTAAACATTAAAAAAGCACAGTAAAAATACTGTATAGAAGATAAAAATGGTATGCCTGTGTAGAGCTCCATGGTAATCTTACAGTCCCACCACTGTATACGCAATATGTTGTTGACCAGAACATCATTATGCAGCAAATTAATATACACAATAGCATTGGAATCCAGGAATCAGAGATGTTAAATAATTTGCTCCAGGTCACACAGTGATAAATGACAAAATTAATATTTAAACTCATCCTCTGATTACACATCAATTATTCTTGTCACATCTACATCACTTTATCCTGACTAGTACTGAAAATATAGTGATTAGGCTGGGCTCCATGACTCACGCCTGTAATCCCAGCACTTTGGGAAGCTGAGGCGGGCAGACTGCCTGAGGTCAGGAGTTCAAGTCCAGCCTGGCTAACATGCTGAAACCCCATCTCTACTAAAAATACAAAAATTAGCCGGGCATGGTGGTGGGTGCCTGTAATCTCAGCTACTCTGAAGGCTGAGGCAGGAGAATTGCTTGAACCTGGAAGGCAGAGGTTGCAGTGAGCCAAGATCGCACCACTGCACTCCAGCCTGGGTGACAGAGCAAGACTCCATCTCAAAAAAAAAAAAAATTATAGTGATTAAAATATTTGCTTAACTATTTATAATAGCAAAGACATGGAATCAAGCAAGATGCCCACCAATTGTGGACTAGATAAAGAAAATGTGGTACATATACACAGTGGAATACTGTGCAGCCATAAAAACAAAAAATAAAATCATGATATCTGCAGCAACATGGATGGAGCTGGAGACCATTATCCTAAGCAAGTTAACATAGGAAAAGAAAACCAAATACTGCATGTTGTCACTTACAAGTGGGAGCTAAACATTGAGTGCACATAGGCACAAAAAGGGAATAATAGACACTGGTGCCTACTTGAGGGTGGAGGGTGGGAGGAGGGTGAGGATTGAAAAACTACCTATCAAGTGGGAGGCTGAGGCAGGAGAATCGCTTGAACCTGGGAGGCGGAGGTTACTGTGAGCCGAGATCACACCATTGCACTCTCCAGCCTGGGCAACAAGAGGGAAACTCTGTCTCAAAAAAAAAAAAAAAAGAAAGAAAAGAAAAGAAAAGAAGAAGAACTACCTATCAGGTAGTATGTTGGTTACCTTGGTGACAAAATCATTTGTACACCAAACCCCTATAACATGCAATTTACCCATGTAAAAAACCTGCACATGTGCCCCCAAACCTAAAATTAAAGTTGGAAAAAATTTTGCTTAAATTTTTCCAAGGATTTCTGGTTAAGAATGGGTCAGTTCACCATCCTGGCTAACACGGTGAAACCCCATCTCTACTAAAAATACAAAAAAAAAAAAAAATTATCCAGGCATGGTGGCAGGCGCCTATAGTCCCACCTACTTGGGAGGCTGAGGCAGGAGAATGGTGTGAACCCAGGAGGTGGAGCTTGCAGTGAGCTGAGAGCGCGCCACTGCACTCCAGCCTGGGTGACACAGTAAGACTCCGTCTCAAAAAAAAAAAAAAGAACAGGTCAATTCAGATTCTAGTATCAAAGGCTAATGAGTAATAAAGTGATCTTTAACATTTTAAAAAACATAAAGAAATACATGCATTTTGGGTTGCATTATGAATCTTTCAAACATTTGATGAAGCATATGTATTCTTTATATTTTGTATAAGGGTAAAATAAGCCAAAATGTTTTAGTTATCTAATACTGTATATAACAAATCACAGCAAGCATGGCAGCTTAAGAAGATAATTACTCTTTTTTTTTTTTTTTTTTTTTTTGAGGCGGAGTCTCGCTCTGTCGCCCAGGCTGGAGTGCAGTGGCGCGATCTCGGCTCACTGCAAGCTCCGCCTCCCGGGTTCACGCCATTCTCCTGCCTCAGCCTCCTTAGGAGCTGGGACTACAGGCGCCGCCACCACGCCCGGCTAATTTTTTTTGTATTTTTAGCAGAGACGGGGTTTCACCATGGTCTCGATCTCCTGACCTTGTGATCCGCCCGCCTCGGCCTCCCAAAGTGCTGGGATTACAGGCGTGAGCCACCGCGTCCGGTCAAGAAGATAATTTACTCTTGACTCTGATTATTCTGTGGGTTGAGTGTAATTGGCTGGGCAGAGCTTGCTTGGGGTCTCCCTGGAAGTACAGTCAGATGTCAGGTGGAGCTGCAGTCATCTGAAAGCTCAAATGGGATGGACATCAAAACAGCTCATTCACATGGCTAGCAGAAATGTGGGCTCTTGTCTTACTTGGGGCTGCCAGCTGAAGGGCCTACATGTGGTCTCTCCATGTGACTTGGACTTCCCACAGCATGGCAGCTGGGTTCCAAAAGAAAGCATCCGGGGAGTAAACGTTCCAAAGACCCAGGCTTCTTGCAACATAGCCTCGGAAGTCCCAGAAAGTCACTTCCACAGCAATGCACTGGTTGAACCAGTCACCAAGGCCAGCCCAGTTTCAAAGTGTTGAGATTTAGACTCCACCTTTTGATACGAAAACCAAGATGTGCATAGAAGGAAGGAAGGAGGCTACCAACCACACCTTCATCTTCTGTCTCCCATCCTAGCATCTCTATTCCAGTGTGTTACAAGGGAAAATAACTCATACAATTACAATAAAATTTGTTATTTTGTTATACTTTCTTTGTACATTTGGTTCTGTGTTTTTCTCTGGAAACACAGCATTTCTTGAACTAATAAATGAGTGAAGGTCTCTGTCTCTATATTTTCGGTTCTACTTTTTCCTCCTCATGCCTTTTCTCTCTTTTCTTTCCTTCTTTCTAACTGAAGACAAAGGAGTTTTTAAAACTAACTAACATCACGCCTGTAATCCCAGCACTTTGGGAGGCTGAGGCGGGCAGATCATGAGGTCAGGAGATCGAGACCATCTAGGCTAACATGGTGAAACCCCGTCTCTACTAAAAATACAAAAAAAATTAACCACGTGTGGTGGCAGGCACCTGTATTCCCAGCTACTCAGGAGGCTGAGGCAGGAGAATGGCATGAACCCAGGAGGTAGAGGTTGCAATGAGCTGAGATCGCACCACTGCACTCCAGCCTTTGTGACACAGCAAGACTCTGTCTCAAAAAAACAAAAAACTAACAAAAAAACAGCACAACATACTCTAATTAGTTAGTAAATCTTATGGTTACTGAATTTCTACCCACATCTCCCATTTGATATTTGCCTGACTGATTTAGTCATCATCCCATATAGGAAGGTAGTAAGAGAGTGTCTTAAATGCAAGCAAAGAAAAGGAGAGAGGAAAAAAATGGGAAAGAAAAAGGCTATTGAGGGAAGAAGAAAAGCATAAATGGAAAGAGAAATAAATCCAGAATATTGAACAGCCTCAAGCCTGAGTGGCTAAAAAAGCAAAAAGACAGAAGGCAAATTCTCCCTTGAAAATGTGTGCTGCATCTATCCCTTTCTCCCCAGTTCATTGCCACCATTGCCAGTCTAGTCCAACCTTATATCCTAAAAGCTGAATTATTGCTACATCATTATAGGTAGTCTCCCTGCCAGAGTCTTTATCCCCTTAGACTAACCATCAGAAACAGTTTTCCTCATGGTGCCCCCAATTAATAATTAATTAACCAACCACTAAACGGCTTCTGAAGGATAAAGTCCAATATAAGTTTTTTTTTGTTTGTTTTTTGTTTTTGAGGCAGAGTCTCACTCTGTCGCCCAGGCTGGAGTGCAATGGTGTGCTCTCGGCTCATTGCAAGCTCCGCCTCCCGGGTTCACCCCTTTCTCCTGCCTCAGCCTCCCAAATAGCTGGGACTACAGGCACCCGTCACCACGCCCGGCTAATTTTTTGTACTTTTAGTAGAGACGGGGTTTCACCGTGTTGGCCAGGACGGTCTTGGTCTCCTGACCTCGTGATCCGCCCTCCTCGGCCTCCCAAAGTGCTGGGATTACAGGCGTGAGTCACTGCGCCGGGCCAGGGTGCTGATAACTTGTTAAGAATACAGACCTTGGCCGGGCACGGTGGCTCATGCCTGTAATCCCAACACTTTAGGAGACCGCGGCGGGTGGATCACGAGGTCAAGAGTCCGAGACCAGCCTAATCAACACAGTGAAAACCCGTCTCTACTAAAAATACAAAAAGTAGCCGGGCGTGGTGGCGGGCGCCTGTAGTCCCAGCTACTCGGGAGGCTGAGGCAGGAGAATCTCTTGAACTCGAGAGGTGGAGGTTGCCGTGAGCCGAGATCACACCACTGCACTTTAGCCTGGGCGACAGAGCAAGACTCCGTCTCTAAAAAAGAAAAAGAAAAAAAAAAGAATACAGACTTCATTTTTGTCTCCTGTCCTTTGTACCAATGAACCTCACTAGCTGATTTCATTCCTCCTCTCTGCCTTCTCAAGGCCTGTCTCACAAGGACCCACAAGAAGACTTCTTCTTCATAGGAATTGATATTAGCTGAACAATTTGCAGTGGCAAAAATGTGGAACCAACCCAAACGCTCATCAATCGAGTGGATAAAGAAACTGTGGTATGTATATATGATGGAATATAATTCAGCCATAGAAAGGAATGTATTAATGACATTTGCAGTAACCTGGATGGGATTGGAGACTATTATTCTAAGTGAAGTAACTCAGGAATGGAAAACCAAACATCATATGTTCTCACTCATGAGTGGGAGCTAAGCTATGAGGGTAAGCTCATAGACATAATAGATTTTGACATAGTAAGAATGACATAATAGATTTTGGGGACTCAGGGGTAAAGGGTGGAAAGAGGGTGAGAGATAAAAGACTACAGATCGGGTACAGTATGTACTGCGCAGGTGATGGGTGCACCAAAATCTCACAAATCACCACTAAAGAACTTACTCATGTAAATAAATACCACCTGTTTCCCAACAACCTATGAACATAAAAAGTTTTAAAACGGCAAGAAACCTGAGGGATACACACACACACACACACACAAAGGAATTGATATAGCTGAGTCATTGGGAAGCTGATGTGATTAGCAGGATTATTCTGGACCCAAAGTCACTATACCATCTAATATGATTCTCTATGGAGATCAAATCACCCAATTTCCATTGCACTTTTTACTCAGTAGGCTTGTACAGCATACAGTAGTTCAAAGGACTCTTTCACCCCAGTTTGGTAGGTAATTCAACTAGCATTCAATCATTTGTCACAAGTTTGATTTGCAATAATTACAAAAAAAAGTACAGCAACAGTTAAAAACACTGTCACAAGTATTATAGCTCTTTAAAAGCACAATATAAAGTGAGATTTTCTAAAAAATAGAGTATCTGGAGATGATATCTGATTACATAATCTGAGTGTGGTACATGATCAAACAGATTTTGTGGTAAGAGCAGTTTACTGTCAGTTATAATTAAGGCTGTAGATACCATTTTCAAAGTACAGACTTTAGGGGGCAGCGGAAGAGACTTTCTGAGGCAAAGTACAAATGAGGAATAATTACTGTGATGTTCAAGGAATGTCAACACCTATTTCATCATGATGAGCTCAGCATCCTTCAAATTGTCATTGAATCAGGGAAAGCATTAGTATAAGACCAAAGGCAGCTTTGGGAAAGGGTATCTTTGAAGTATTAAGGAGTAGGTCGACTGGCAGTCAGCAAACATAAAAGTAGACTAACGCGTAAATGTCTTGATCTCCAATAGAGATCAGTACACTTCAAGAAAAAAAAAATGGTTTCCTTTTTAAGTCCAATATTGAATGCACATGCAGTTGTTGTTTTTAAAAATCTATTTTGCGGGTTGGGCATGGTGTCTCACCCCTGTAATCCCAGCACTTTGGGAGGCCTAGGCAGGCAGATCACCTGATGTCAGGGGTTCGAGACCAGCCTGACCAACATGGAGAAACCTCGTTGCTACTAAAAATACAAAGTTAGTTGAGCACGGTGGCACATGCCCCTGTAATCCCAGCTACTCGGGAGGCTGAGGCAGGAGAGTTGCTTGAGGTTGCGGTGAGCCAAGATTGCACCATTGCTCTCCAGCCTGGGCAACAAGGGCAAAACTCCGCCTCAAAAAAATAAAGAAAGAAAATATATTTTGGATTCAAAACTGGGTAAAATTAAGCTTTATTTAGGGTAGTTTATAAAGGTAGTAAATTTTTAAAGAAAAATAAGTAAAAGCTTATTGTAACAGACAGGAGACTCAAGGCTTCTGGGTCATGTCAAAGTTGTGTTCCTTGAGATGGGGTTGATTCCCTCGGTGCTCACTTTATGTTATTTGTCTTGTTTTATGCATTTGCTGTTTATAAAGACATTAGGTAGAAAACCCACTGATAGTAATGAAGCGTTCGACTTCCACGATGTATTAGCTCATGTCTGTTACTGCCGTAACCAATATTTTCCAATACTTTATTAATATTTCATTTTAAGAGATGATTTATTGTTTTCCAGAAGAAATAGTGAACCTTGTCTGGCTTTCTGTGATACTTTGAAACAGTCTTTTTGTGAGTGATGGATATGAGAAGATGCAATTTTTTTTTTTTGTTTTGTTTTGTTTTGTTTTGTTTTGTTTTTGTTTTTTTTTTGAGACAGAGTCTCGCTCTGTCGCCCAGGCTGGAGTGCAGTGGCCGGATCTCAGCTCACTGCAAGCTCCGCCTCCCGGGTTTATGCCATTCTCCTGCCTCAGCCTCCCGAGTAGCTGGGACTACAGGCGCCCGCCGCTTCGCCCGGCTATTTTGTATTTTTTAGTAGAGACGGGGTTTCACCATGTTAGCCAGGATGGTCTTGATCTCCTGACCTCGTGATCCGCCCGTCTCGGCCTCCCAAAGTGCTGGGATTACAGGCTTGAGCCACCGCGCCCGGCCTTTTTTTTTTTTTTCTGAGACATAGTCTCACTCTGTCGCTTACTGGAGTGCAGTGGCACCATCTCAGCTCACTGCAACCTCCGCCTCCTGGGTTCAAGCAATTCTCCTGCCTCAGCCTCCCAAGTAGCTAGGATTATGGGTGCATGCCACCATGCCTGGCTAATTTTTGTATTTCTAGTAAAGACGATGTTTCACTATGTTGGCCAAGCTGGTCTCGAACTCTTGACCTCATAATCCTCCTGCCTTGGCCTCCCAAAGTCCTGGGATTACAGACATGAGCCACCGCACCCAGCCAAGACGAACTACTTAAGCCAAGAACTAAGCCTTACATTTTGTATTATATAAAGTACCTGATATAATACTTCCAAACTAGTATGCATTTAGGAATTGATCCCATTCATTCACTCATTTGACAAGCATTACTGACTTTTCTACAAACCTTGGCAAGTCAGAGGAGTTGGCCAACTAGCATGGTTAAACGGCACCTGATGGTGCTCTAAAGACACTACAGAGGCTGGGCGCAGTGGCTCAAGCCTGTAATCCCAGCACTTTGGGAGGCCGAGACAGGTGGATCACAAGGTCAGGAGATCGAGACCATCCTGGCTAACACGGTGAAACCCCATCTCTACTAAAAATACAAAAAACTAGCCAGGCGAGGTGGCGGGCGCCTGTAGTCCCAGCTGCTCCGGAGGCTGAGGCAGGAGAATGGTGTGAACCCGCGAGGTGGAGATTGTAGTGAGCTGAGATCCGGCCACTGCACTCCAGCCTGGGTGACAGAGCGAGACTTCGTCTCAAAAAAAAAAAAAAGACACTACAGAAGCCAGGCATGGTGGCTCATGCCTGTAATCCCAACACTTTAGGAGGCTGAGTGGGGGGGTGAATCACAAGCTCAGCAGTTTGAGGCCAGCTTGGCCAACATGGTGAAACCCCATCTCTACTAAAAATACAAACATTAGCCGGGTGTGATGGTGGGCGCCTGTAATCGCAGCTACTTGGGAAGCTGAGGCAAGAGAATCACCTGAACCTGAGAGGTGGAGGTTGCTGTGGGCCGAGATCACACCACTGCACTCCAGCCTGGGCAACAGAGCAAGACTCCATATCAAAAAAAAAGAAAAAGAAAAAGAAAAAAGACACTACACTACAGAGTCAGCTGTTTCTTCCAGCCATCCAACTTATTTTAGCTAATAGATATCGTTGACTCTCACTCCCACTTAAGTCTTACAAAGGGATACTAGGGGAGGATAGGCCAGTTATAAGGCTGAGGTTTAATACAAATAAAAAGAGAAAGAGTCAGAGATAGAAGGGAACAAAACAAAACAAACCCCAGAAGAATAAAGGGACAGAGACTGTACAATGAGCAAAGCAGCTTAAGTTGAGCCAGATATTCTTCCTCTTTCCTTGCTGGGTCTTTCCTCTTGCCAACCCCCACCCCCATCTGTGGTGGAGTCAAGCCCAGTATGGATGCCACAGAGATAGGTCAAAGCCAGTCAAGAGTCCTGGGATCAAAACTTGACTGAGTAGGGTCAAAACTTCTGCACAGACAGCAGGGGAAAGAGTCACCAGATAGATATAACCCACTTTTGAGGGATGCCAAAAATGAGAAGCAGGAAAGTCAAAATTAGTCATCAAGTCCAAAGGAGTGAGCAACAGAACCTGAGGCTGAGGAGAGAAGGTGAGTCAGGAAAGTCAAGTACCATGTGACATTTTCTTTTTGAGGGGGAAAAGAAGAAAAAAAGGCAAGATCAAGAGAAATAAAGGGTCCAAGACAATAACTGGGAATCATCCCTTGAATTTCAATCCTGAATTTTGTTGAGTATGAGTTATCTTCATTTAAAAGCATGAGATCTGAGCAGGTTCCTTCCTTCCTTATAACTTGCCCTCCCACTTTATTGACAGTTCAAGGCATTAAAAATACCAAACAAGGCCGGGAGTGGTGACTTATACCTGTAATCCCAGCACTTTGGGTGGCCAAGGTGGGCAGATCACCTGAGGTCAGGAGTTCGAGACCAGCCTGGTCAATATGGCGAAACCCCATCTCTACTAAAAGTACAAAAATTAGCCAAGTATGGTGGCAAGCGCCTGTAATCCCTTCTACTCAGGAGGCTGAGGCAGAAGAATCACTTGAACCTGGGAGGTGGAGATTGCAGTAAGCTGAGATCACACCACTGTACTCCAGCATAGGTGACAGAGAGAGACTCCATCTCAAAAAACAAACAAATAAACAAACAAAATCTGGAAGCCATGTAGGCATGCTTGCTAATGAAACAACCTAGTCTAGACTGATTTGGCCATAAAGATAATCACATCTCCTGAGGAAAATTTTCCCCAGATTCCTCCATTGACTATTTTTGGAATAAAGCCTTTGAACAAAGGTTATGTGAGTTCAGTTATAAGCAGCTTGAGGCACTGGGAGATAGAAAGCAATACCACACCTTACTTACCAACCGAAATTTTACTGAGCACTTACTGTATCCCATGTGGGTCCCCGCAGAGCGGGGGACCTGTACCAGTCCGTGGCCTGTTAGGAAGTGGGCCGCACAGCAGGAAGTGAGCAGCCGGCCGGCAAGCATTACAGCATGAGCTCCGTCTCCTGGCAGATCAGTGGTGGCCTCAGCAGGGAGGCCAAAGCCAGCCCCAGGTCAATGGCTATTTATTTTGTGTTCTCTGTCAGTATGTCTAAAACCGCTCCAGGACCCCTGATTTATTACCTCTACAATGGGCACTACTAATTGTAGAATTTGAGACTAGATTCTCACAACAGCATGAACCCTACTGTGAACTGTTCATGTGAGAGATCGAGGTTGCAGCTCTATGAGAATCTAACAAATGCCTGATAATCTGAGGTAGAACAGCTTCATCCCAAAATCATCCATGGAAAAATTGTCTTCCATGAAACTGGTCCCGGGTACCAAAAATGTTGGGGACCACTGCATTTAGCATACTGGCCCCAAGTACTTTAAATACAGTATCACAGAATATCTAACATTTGAATATTATCCTATTTGGTTAAAATCAATTAGACTTTTTCAAGGATCTTGATCCTGCCTCACTCAAATTTAAACCATAACTTCCTATAGACTAAGATTATCTTGCCATATTCTTTTTTACCCCCCTTATTTCTAGCCAAGCCTCAAAAGGTTAAATATGCACTGGGATCTCACAGCACCTCAGAGAGCATATGCAGTCTACCTGTCCCACCATGGAAAAGTGACTGTCAGTCACTATGGAGCATCAGTCAATACGCAGCAAAGTATTAAGTGTCAGATATTAGCCTTAAAATAAATATCTGCTTTTTTTTTTTTTTTTTGAGATGGAGTCTCACTCTGTTGCCCAGGCTGGAGTGCAGTGGCGCCATCTCAGCTCACTGCAACCTCCACCTCCCAGGTTCACGCGATTCTCCTGCCTCCTGTAGCTGAGACTACAGGCACCCACCACCACACCTGGCTAATTTTTGTATTTTTGATAGAGATGGGGCATCACCATATTGGCCAGGCTGGTCTTGAACTCCTGACCTTGTGATCTGCCCACCTCAACCTCCCAAAGTGCTGGGATTACAGGCGTGAGCCACCGAGCCTGGCCAATTGTTATCTTTCTTTCTGCTTTTCAGACAAGAAGCAACTATAATTTAAATTTTTCTGCTATATGGCCTACACTCCACAAGCGTTCTGTAATAACTGAGCCAGGGTTTAACAAAGGAGGGCTGTGTGTGTGCATGTACCTGTGAGTGCACGTGTATGTGCCCCTATATGGCCGCATCATTGCTGATGTGGGGTGGGAGTCAGGAAAGAATGTTCAGGCACATCAATATTTATGTCAAAGAGATAGTATGACACACAAAAATTATAATTGTATAGTGTTAATATAATGTTGGGGGGAGGAGAGATTTAGAGAAAAGGAAGGAAGGGGGGTTTCAGGGAAAGGAGGAACAACTAGAAGGATGGATTCCTATCTGCAATTGTGTAGGGAAGCTCTGCTATGAAGACTGCAGAAGCCTCTCCAGGCATTGGGATATTTCAGATATTCCGTTCTAGAAAAGAAAAAATGCAATGCTCATTCCCCCCTCCCCTCCCCTCCCCTCCCCTCCCCTCCCTCGCTCCCTCCTCCCTCCTTGGTGCCCTTCCAAGGGAGGGCCCTTGGTACCAGCTTCTTAGTTCTCCCCCCAGGGAGGTTTACCAAGGCCAAGAGGGCCAGATGGGGCTGCTGGCAAAGATGTTGCTGATCCGGCTCTTTCTCATCCCACTTTCTGTCTGCCAGTGCTTTTGGTGGTGGCAGCGCCTGTCCTGATGAGGGTAAAATACTCATCCTGGAGCGGGCAGCATGTGCCCCAGCGAGCATCCAGTTGCATTTCCCAGTTACCCTCTAGCTGCTCTGTGCTGCAATGTGCCATTATGTTGCTACTCCCATTTTATACTTC
Source organism: Trachypithecus francoisi (assembly GCF_009764315.1). NCBI lineage: Eukaryota > Metazoa > Chordata > Mammalia > Primates > Cercopithecidae > Trachypithecus > Trachypithecus francoisi. The sequence goes on from NW_022681461.1 coordinate 15,784,043, forward strand.
ACACACCAGCTTTCTCTCAAGACAGTTATTTGATCACTAACCACTTTGAATATCATGATCATCGGCTCATTTATTTTTTCTATTTTAAAGGATGGCGCTGGTGTGCTCAGGGAGCAGCCGTATCGATTTCCACATTTGCCAAAGCATCCGAGTGTGAGCTGCCTATCACTGTACTGACTTGAATAAAAGGTTATTACTGTGATCATTATTTAGCATTTATATAGCTCCTCACAATTGTTTACCTAGTATTCCTCAGAGCACACCTGTCAAGGTGATCTGTATTAGCAACGCCCATTGTAGAGGCAATAAATCAGGGGTCCTGGAGAGGTTTTAGGAATACTGACAGAAGGACACAAAATGAGTAACCACAGACCTGGGGCCCGCTTTGTACTCCCTGTAGCATATGTGTCCAGCAAATTCATTCCATGGTTCTGGTTAGCAAACCTTCTCAGGCCGGCTCCTTCTCCCCTTGTAGGTTGCAGCTCAAATATCACCTCCTTGGAGAGGCCTTCCCTGGTTCCCTGTCTAAGATAGCATCCCCTCCGCTAGGCACTGTTGCTGTGCCGTATGGACGTCACAGTGCTTGGAGTCACCTGGAATTATCTTGTTTGCGTATTAATGTTCTTGTTTATTATTTGTTTTCACCATTTAAGAAGATCATCTAGGGCTGAGCATGGCGGCTCACGCCTGTAATCCCAGCAGGTGGATCACAAGGTCAAGAGATGGAGACCAGCCTGGCCAACATGGTGAAACCCTGTCTCTACTAAAAATACAAAAATTAGCTGGGCATGGTGGCACGCGCCTATAATCCCAGCTACTTGGGAGGCTGAGGCAGAAGAATAACTTTAATCCGGGAGGCGGAGGTTCCAATGAGCTGAGATCACACCACTGCACTTCAGCCCTGCAACAGAGCAAGACTCCATCTCAAAAAAAAAAAAAAAAGAAGATCATCTCAGTGATGGTGGCATCCTTGCCTGAGTTGTTCACTTCTGCACCTGTTTTCTTTGTTGAGAGCTATGTCTGGCATACAGTAGGTGCTCGATAATGCTTGTTGAATGAATGACAATAAGAGTCCTGTAAATACTGTTATTTACACAGCATTTCCTATGCCCTTTTGTCTCCTTCTGGCCTGTCTGGATAGAGTCACACCTACAGTCAATTACTCTTAATTACCCTGGAGCTAATGATCTAGTTCATGGATGGCTCTGGTCCTTGGCTTTCCTTTCCTTCTTGCTCCAGATCTTTCGGTAATTTCTTGCCTTTAATTGAGAGGGGTGAAGAAGAGAGTAGGGCAATGAAAGTCCTATTAGACAATTTCACTAACTCTAATAGCTTAGAAAAGGTACAAAGTTGAAATTATTGATTCCAAGATTTTTTTGCCTTATTTGTGAATTTCCAAAAAAAAAAAAAAAACCTATCTGTTTTATATATGCAATTCAGTGAAAAGTGCTTTGAAGAAGTTAAAAGCACTGTATAAATGTAAGATATAATTATGTATGCATGTAGTCCCATTAACCTTGGTAATTGAGAGTTGGTTATACATTTAAGGTTTAATTAGTTTCGATAGAACAGTAGCTCACACTTTCTAATGGGTAGGGCCAGACAAGGGCTTAGAAAACGTGCCTTTGGTTAATTTTTTTTTTAACCATCAAATCAAGATAAAGTTTAAAATCCCTTCAAAGCCTTAAAGGTTGGCAGTAATGCTGATTTCTCATCAACAAGTAAGAATAGGCAAGCGAGACTAAATGTTTGAATTTTCTTGCTTCAAATTTCAAACGAGAATACAATTTCACCCAAAAACTCTTAAGCTGATCTTGGAAGAAAGAACCTCTAGATAATCTAAAAATGAACTTTTCTATTTAAAGGTTATTGTTAATGTTTTTTGTACCCTTATGTGCAACAAAAAATGGTTTGTCTTTTTGTTTTAAATATAAGGAATCAACATAAGCTTTATAACATGTGTTGTTGCAATTGCTCCTCACTTGAGCCCATCTTTTTTTGTTGTTTTTTTGTTTTGTTTTGTTTTGTTTGAGATGGAGTCTTGCTCTGTTACCCAGGCTGGAGTGTAATCATGCGATCTCGGCTCACTGCAACCTCTGCCTCTCGGGTTCAAGCAATTCTCCTACCTCAAACTCCCGAGTAGCTGGGATTACAGGTGTGTGCCACCATGTCCAGCTAATTTTTTGTATTTTTAGTAGAGACAGGGTTTCGCCTTGTTGGCCAGGCTGGTCTCGAACTCCTGATCTCAGGGTATCTGCCTGCCTTGGCCTCCCAAAGTGCTGGGATTACAGGTGTGAGCCACCGTGCCCGGCCTAACCCATCATTTTATTGATGGAAAAAATGGGTCAAGCACCGTGGCTCACACCTGTAATCCCAGCAGTTTGAGAGGTCAAGGCAGATGGATCCCCTGAGATCAGGAGTTCGAGACCAGTCTGGTCAACATGGCAAAACCCATCTATACTAAAAACACAAAAATTAGCTGGGTGTGGTGGTGGGAGCCTGTCAACCCAGCTACTTGGGAGGCTGAGGCAGAAGAATCGTTGAACTTGGGAGGCGGAAGTTGCAGTGAGCAGAGATAGCACCATTGCACTCCAGCCTGGGCAATAAAAGCTAAACTCGCTCTCAACATAAAAAGAAAAGAAAAGAAAAAATGGGCCAGGTGAGGTGGCTCACACCTGTCATCCCAGCACTTTGGGAGGCCGAGGCGGGCAGATCACAAGGTCAGGAGATTGAGACCATCCTGGCTAACTCGGTAAAACCCCATCTGTACTAAAAATACAAAAAATTAGCTGGGCATGGTGGTGGGCACCTGTAGTCCAAGCTACTCGAGGGCTGAGGCAGGAGAATTGCATGAATCCAGGAAGCAGAGCTTGCAGTGAGCCGAGATGGCGCCACTGCACTCCAGCCTGGGCGACAGAGTGAGACTCCGTCTCAAAAATGCAGTGAGCCGTGATGGCGCCACTGCACTCCAGCCTGGGCGACAGAGCGAGACTCCGTCTCAAAAAGAAAAAAAAAATGGACAAAGCCATCAGGCACCTCACAGGTCTTAGAAGAAGTCACCAAGAAGACTGGTGTGTCTCAAGTCTCCTGACTCCAGGTTTACTATTCCCTGCACTAGTGTTGGAAAACCACATTGGAAAGAAAAGCCATATTCTTACTACTGATGTAACAGCACCAAGCTTCAAAGTTGGACAAATGTATTTTACTGTGTTGTGAAATCTGCCACATTTACTTAGCGTGTACACTCATACACTGCATAACAACGTTTCAGGCAATGACAGACCACATATACATTGGTGGTCTCATGAGGTTATAATGGAGATGAAAAATTCCTATCACCTCCTAATGTCATAGCTATTGTAACATCATCATAGCACAACTCATTACTCACGATGCTGGTATAAACACACCTACTGTGCTGCCAGTGGTTTAAAAGTCTAGCACATACAATTATGTACAGTATATAATACTTGCTAATAATAATAAATGACTGTGTTACAGCTTTATGTATTTACTATACTATACTTTTATTGTTATTTTTAAACTGTACTTTTCTACTTATTAAAAAAAGTTGCCAGCCGGGCGCGGTGGCTCAAGCCTGTAATCCCAGCACTTTGGGAGGCCGAGACGGGTGGATCACGAGGTCAGGAGATCGAGACCATCCTGGCTAACACGGTGAAACCCCGTCTCTACTAAAAATACAAAAAAAAAACTAGCCGGGCGAGGTGGTGGGCGCCTGTAGTCCCAGCTACTCCGGAGGCTGAGGCAGGAGAATGGCGTGAACCCGGGAGGCGGAGCTTGCAGTGAGCTGAGATCCGGCCACTGCACTCCAACCCGGGCGACAGAGCAAGACTCCGTCTCAAAAAAAAAAAAAAAAAAGTTGCCAGTGATGCAGTTTCAAAAAAAGAAAAAAAAAAAAGAGAGAAAAAGAGCTAACTGTAAAACAGCCTCCGGCAGATCCTTCAGGAGGTATCCCAGCAGAAGACATTGTTATCATAGGAGAGGACAGCTTCATGCGTATTATTGCCCCTGAAGACCTTCCAAGTGGGGCAAGATGTGGAGGTGCAAGACAGTGATATTGATGACCCTGACCCTCTGTAGGCCCAGGCTAATGTGTGAGTTTGTGTCTTAGTTTTTAAGAAAAAAGTTTAAAAAGTTAAAAAAAATTAAATTTTTTAAAATAGAGAAAGCTTATAGGATAAGAAATAAAGAAGATATTTGTTGTCTAGCTGTACATTGTGTTTGTTTTAAGCTAAGAGTTATTACAAGAGTCAAAAGGTTTTATAAAAATTTAAAAGTTCACAAAGTTAAAAAAGTTATAGTAAGCTAAGGTTTATTTATTATTGAAGAAAAAATATTTTAATAAGTTTACTGTAGCCTAAGTGTACAGTGTTTAAGAAGTCCACGGTAGTGTACACGAGTGAATATCTTAGGCCCTCACATTCCCTCACCACTCACCCCACTCACTCACCCAAAGCCACTTCCAGCCCTATAAGCTCTATTCAAGGTATCATTTGTGCCCTATACAAATGTATCATTTTTGTCTTTCATACTATATTTTTACTGCACCTTTTTAATGTTTGGATATGTTTAGATATACAAATACCATCGTGCTACACTTGCCTACAGTATTCAGTACAGTAATGTGCTGTACAGCTTTGTAGCTTAGAAGCAATAGACTATCCCATATAGCCTAGGTGTGTAGTACGCTGTACCCCTAGGTTTGGGCAAATACGCTCTATGATGCTTGCACAATAATGAAACTGTCTAAGGATGCACTTCTCAGAGCATACCCCCATCATTATGCAACATGTGACTATACTATGTCCCAGGTCCTGTGGTTGGCCTTGGGAGGATACAGAGAAAATGAAACACAAGTTAGATTTCCTTAGCTCTTCTAACCTAGCTGGGGTAGGAAATGCACATTTTCAAACACTGCTGTAATACAAGATAGGACTGTCGTGCATTAAAAGAGAGAAGCAAAGCACTATCATGGCAGGGAAGAGAGCAGTATCGGAAAACACTCCCTGAAAAGGATAAACTTGGCACAAGATCAAGATTTAACAGAAGATATATTGGGAAGAGTCAAGAGGAGAAATAAGGTGTCTATCAGATTTTACCTACCTAAAATTTTATTTTTTCAAATTGTATAGAGCTCTGTCCCTTTAGAAAACTGTGACTAATACACTACCGTAGCAAAAATCAGTCGATAAACATAAAAGTTAGTAGATAAAATGTTTAATTATTTTTAATTAGAGGTGTTTGCAGGTTAGTTATATAAATAAAGGTCATTGTAGGAAAAACTGAAAATAGCAAAGATCAAAGTTACTTTCCCTGGGGAACAGAGAAGCGTGGCTGAGAGGTCAGGTAAGGCCTGCTGTGTTTCTTCATAGACCTTTTAATATCAGTTGATTTTAAAACCACATGTATGAATTACTTAGATAAATGTTAAGTTTTTAATGAACTCTCAAGAATGAGTGTGGTTTCTACAAGAAGAAATAAGAGAGGGAAAACAAGTATTCTATTTTAATTGTGCAGTGAGTGATACACTTTATGTTTAGGGAGACATCAGCTGGTATTCTATAGTAGAAAGCATTGAATAGAGGGATATAAAAACAACGCTCAGAGAGGTTTTGGGGAAAAAAAGACAAAAGGTGTTGAACAGAGGTGATAAACTTAGAATGAGCTTTATATATGCTAGTAGTTCTCAAATTTGAAAGTGCATCAAAATCACTTACTTATTAAAACAAAACTGCTAAGGCCTCCAGTGTCTTCTCTAGTAGGTCCAGGGTAGGGCTCAGGAATTTGCATTTCTTTTTATTTATTTTATTTTATTTATTTTATTTTGTTTTGTTTTATTTTATTTTATTTTGAGAGACAGTCTCACTTTGTCACCTAAGCTAGAGTACAGTGGCACGATCTCGTCTCACTGCAACCTTTGCCTCCCAGGTTCAAGCGATTCTCCTGCCTCAGCCTCACAAGTAGCTGAGACTACAGGTGCACACCACCACGCCTGGCTAATTTTTTTGTGTTTTTAGTAGAGACGGGGTTTCACCATGTTGGCCAGGCTACTCTCGAACTCCTGACCTCAGGTGAGCTGCCCACCTTGGCCTCCCAAAGTGCTGGGATTACAGGCATGAGCCACCGTGCCCAGCCAGGAATTTGCATTTCTAATACATTTCCAGGTGATGCTAATGTGCTGGCCTGGGGACCACAATTTGAGAGGCACTAACATACAGTAATCCAGCAACAAGGAGAAATTAAGAATGAAGTGGAGGCCGGGCGCGGTGGCTCAAGCCTGTAATCCCAGCACTTTGGGAGGCCGAGACGGGCGGATCACGAGGTCAGGAGATCGAGACCATCCTGGCTAACACGGTGAAACCCCGTCTCTACTAAAAAAAAAACTACAAAAAACTAGCCAGGCGAGGTGGCGGGCGCCTGTAGTCCCAGCTACTCGGGAGGCTGAGGCAGGAGAATGGCGTAAACCCGGGAGGCGGAGCTTGCAGTGAGCTGAGATCTGGCCACAGCACTCCAGCCTGGGTGACAGAGCGAGACTCCGTCTCAAAAAAAAAAAAAAAAAAAAAAAAAAAAAAAAAAAGAATGAAGTGGAAAGAGACTGTTCCAATAGACCAGAAGGAATGGGGCCCTGATGAGAGAGCTGAGAGGGAAAGTACAGAGCAGCAGTCAAGAGAACAGGCCAATTGCTTCAAAGAACAAGGGACCATTGGACCATATTCTGGGTAATTACAAATCACAAATCACCAGTAAATCCCCCAGTGCCTATGCTGGGTATGCAAGAAGAACTTAAAATTTGTTTTTTAAACAGCAATCCTGTCTAGAAATTGATTTGTGAGTTTTGTCTTACTTTCCCTTCCTCCCACATCACTAACCTCATTTCAGTGCAATTAAGTTGCAAAAGCATCTTCCAGGCAGATCATCTCTATCTGCACCTGGTCAGCGAGTGTATGTATCTGTACATGCAAAATGGCACTCAAAATGATTTCTTTATTGTTTCATTTTAGAACATCATTGTAGCTAAATAATGGTCAAAAGAAAGAGCACAGGAAGTGATTGTCTCTACCAAGTAGAACAAAAGATGCTCAACTCTGACCGAGTGAGGTGGCTCACACCTGTAATCCCAGCAGTTTGGGAGGCCAAGGTGGGTGGATCACCTGAGGTCAGGAGTTCAAGACCAACCTGGCCAACATGGTGAAACACTGTCCCTACTAAAAATACAAAAAATTAGCTGGGCGTGGTGGCGCCTGTTGTCCCAGCTGCTCAGGTGACTGAGGCAGGAGGATTACTTGAACCCGGGAGGTGGAGGTTACAGTGAGCCATGATCATGCCACTGCACTCCAGCCTGGGCAACAAGAGTGAAACTCCATTTGAAAAAAAAACCGAAAAGACAAAAACGCTCAACTCACCACACCATAGAAGTAATACTCCATGAAAGCATTAACGAGCGGCCGGGCACAGTGGCTCACGCCTGTAATCCCAACACTTTGGGAGACCAAGGCTGGTGGATCACCTGAGGTCAGGAGTTCAAGACCAGCCTGGCCAACACCGTGAAACCCATCTCTACTAAGAATACAAAAATTAGCCGAGCGTGGTGGCATGTGCCTGTAATCCCAGCTACTCAGGCGGCTGAGGCAGGAGAATTGCTTGAACCCTGAAGGCAGAGGTTGCAGTGAGCTAAGATCGGGCCATTGCACTCCAGCCTGGATGACAAAGCGAGACTCCATCTCAAAAAAAGAAAAGAAAAGAAAACCTCAACGAATCTTTTATCCAACAAATATTTTGGGGGCACCTACTAAATGAGAAGCACCGTGGTATGCTTGGGATACAAAAAATAATAAAACATAGGTTCTGTTCACAGTCAAAATCTAGCAGTCTTTTTCCTATGCTCTTAAATCTGCCCAAGGATTGCGTTTTGTTTGTAATAAAAATCCTAAAACACATACAGAAGAAGACAGCTAGCTTTTCTAAACTGACCACTTATGTTGTCTAATTATTCAACAGAAGAGAACACTTTGGTCCTGGGTTATTTCAGTGAGCTCAGCGGTATTTTGCAGCCACAAATAGAGACGCTAGAGAGACTCCAGCACCTGTGTGCTCCCCTACTCCTTCAGCAGAGTGAGCGTTTTATCACTTACACACCTTTCAGTGTCCAAAGAGAGTGCCACTTGAGGTTTTAAAAATATCATTTCCTTTACTACCTCCCAAAATAACAGGGTCACTTCAGGACCAGCAAGTAGTTGGCACTGCGACACGATTCCTAGGAGTACTAATAGTTCTGAAGAGGAGCAAGTATTTTCACAGCTGTAGGTCTTGGTGCTGAACTTTCTACTGTCAGTGAGAATCATGTCCAAGTGAAAATATAGAAGTGGAACCAGCCACCAAAGGGATAAAGCAACAGGAATTGTTGTTTGCTGGAGTCAGAGAACAACTGAAAATGACTTCTGCAGCTGGAAGAAAAACAAAGACAAGGGTTGAAGGTCAACTTCCTTCTTTTATTTTGGCTAATTAGCATGCCCAAGCAGTGTTGCTCAAATGTTCTGCGTGTCACTGATTATTTCAGCTCTGTAAAACATTCTACACGTCAGCTTATGGACCTAGGAGGTAAGGGCACTCAAGGGGAACAAAAGGAAAGACATGCAACCTCACTAGAATTCATGAAGTCACCCATGGCACCCAGCCCTCTCTGCCCCATTCCCAACTTCATCCATCTCCAAACGGTATGAATTTTATTTGCTAAATGCCGTTCGCCTCCATCCTCACCACTCTACCTTGGCCACTGCCAGTATAGCCATGCTGTCAACATGTCTCCTGTAGATTACTGTAACAGCTTTCTCACCAGTCTCTCAGCATCCTGATTAGCTCTTCTGAACCATTCTTCACACTGCAGCCACAGTAATCTTTCGGAAACTCACATAAAGCTACTAAAATCTGAATACCACTGCCACCTCTACCACACACACACACACACACACACACACACACACAAAACCTATCTTAAGGCCAGGCGCAGTGACTCACGCCTGCAATCCCAGCACTTTGGGAGGCCAGGGCGGGAGGATCACCTGAAGTCAGGAGTTCAAGACCAGCCTGGACAACATGGTGAAACCTCATCTCTACTAAAAATACAAAAATTAGCTGGGTGCAGTGGCACCCGCCTGTAATCCCAGCTACTTGGGAGGCTGAGGCAGGAGAATTACTTGAACCCGGGAAGCAGAAGTTGCAGTAAGCCAACTGCACTCCAGCCTGGGTGACAGAGCAAAACTCTATCTCAAAAAATAAAAATAAAAATAAAAGCTAGCTTAAAATTGTTTGCAGGCTCCCATTGCTCTGTAGAGTTTATTTTTATTATTTATTATTTTTTTTTTTTTGAGACGGAGTTTCACTCTGTTGCCCAGGTTGGAGTGCAATGGCACAATCTCGGCTCACTGCAACCTCTGCCTACTGGGTTCAAGAGATTCTCCTGCCTCAGCCTCCCAAGAAGCTGGGATTACAGGCATGTGCCACAACGTCCGGCTACTTTTGTTCGTGTTTAGTAGAGACCGGTTTTCACCATGTTGGTCAGGCTGGTCTTGAACTCCTGACCTCAGGTGATTCTCCTTCCTCGGCCTCCACAATTGCTGGGATTACAGGCATAAGTCACCACGCCCGGCTGCTCTGATGACTTTAACTAGTTGAATTGGCCCAGAGAGCTCTGCGTTATCTGTGTGGCCACTCTTTCCCTCTTCCCTTTGCATCTCACTGCCCAGATTCCCCCACCTGGAGCACTCTTCCCTCCTCACTTTGCCAACTCATCTTCTCCTCACCCCTAAGCTCTTAACTTATATCAGTTCCTCAGGGGCACTTGAGGAAGAACCTCTGCTTCCTGCGTAATCCAGAACCCCATGTTGTAAACTCCTTTGCACCATCAGCCAGCTCATGAATTCTTCATGGAATGCTTCACAGGGTATTTACATGATCTCACATGATCATTTGACTTCTGCTTGGTCTCCCCACTAGACTGTGAGCTCCATGAAGGCAAGGATTCTGTTTTTTTTTTTTTTTTTTTTTGAGACAGAGTCTTGCTCTGTCACCCAGGCTGGAGTGCAGTGGCGCAATCTCGGCTCACTGCAAGCTCCGCCTCCCGGGTTCCCGCCATTCTCCTGCCTCAGCCTCCGAGTAGCTGGGACTACAGGCGCCCGCCACCGCGCCCGGCTAGTTTTTCGTATTTTTAGTAGAGACGGGGTTTCACCGTGTTAGCCAGGAGGGTCTCGATCTCCTGACCTCGTGATCCACCCGCCTCGGCCTCCCAAAGTGCTGGGATTACAGGCTTGAGCCACCGCGCCCGGCCGATTCTGTTTTTGCTTACCACCACATCCCAGAGCCCAGCACAGTGCCTGGCACATATTAGGTACTAAATAAATACATTTGGAAGGAAGGATGGACAGAAGGAATGATGAATGAATAAATAAGAGTGGCAAACTGATACTGCTAAAATAAGAATGACGCCTAGAATTTTAAGTGAATGATAACAGTAGGTAACACACATTTAACTTCCAATGTTAGGTACTGTTCTAATATATATATATACCATACATACATATACTAATTTATTTCTTATGACAACTCTATAGTTATTTTTATTCTCCCCACTTCATAGATGAGTAAATTGAGCCACATAGAGGTTACTCAAAATCACACAGCCAGCAAATGCAATTTATTATATTTTATAATGGAAGAGATATTATGACCATACATAACACAAGAATATAATCTGCTCTGGGACCCTTCTTGCCTAACCACTTTAAAGGGTTTCAGCGATCGCTGCTTTTAAGGGTTAAGGATTTATCTTATTTGGAATTGGATTGTGAAAGTGAAAAACTGTGTCAATCACCCCAATGAATGAAGACCAGAGAATCTCTTTTCTGTACTTCGGCTGCCTCTGTGTCACATTTTGGGGTAAAATATTTCCACTTCAAAGTAAGAGTGGTCTGATTAAAACAAGCTCAACATAAAGTAATAGGCTGTTCTCACCTCAGTTTTGACTATATTGTTTTAAAGTCAGTAGGACAGAAATTGAAGCAGCTAAACACAGAAAACAAAGAGAAAGAAGAGCTCAGAGTATGGGAAGAAAAAGGAAAGAGTATTTCCCCAGGAAAAAAGATTGAAATCGAGATATATTTGTTTAGAAAAGAGAAGATGAAAAGGAATGTGCTGCCCTCAGATATCTACAGGAAACCACTCACTGAGCATGCCCACCATAGACTGGTTTATTTTTGGCTTAACCTGGAATAGAAAGCCGAATGTTTAGACAAGGCAAAGTCATCTTGGGAAGGGAGGAAGAGAGGAAGAGTACTAAGTGGAAACAACAAATAACTTATTTGCAAAATGAAACTCTAGATGGAGCAGTTCCCTATATTTGAATTTTCTGTGGTGACACTGATTTTGCTGGATTAGCAACTATTGGAAAAAGGACTGGTTGGAATACATTAGCTCTGTGATAGGAAATAAAATTGGATGATGCATCACTTACAAAATAGAACCTGAATCTCTGGGCAGGATCCATGTAAAGAGAGGAAGGCAGAAGAGAAAAAGGAGGAAGATGACAGAGAGGAAGAAGAGGAGCGGGAGCAAGAGGAGTTGTAGTAAGAAGAATTTTGAAAAGGTGTCCAAAAACTTGGTGTGTCCTGTGGAATATGATAGAGGGCACAAGCTCTGGAGTCCACCTGCTACGGTTTGAATCCAGCCTCAATCAACTGCTAGCTGGAACCTCCCTAAACTCAGGTTTCCTATCTTTGAAATTGGGATCGTAAAGAAACTAATCCTTGTTAACTTCATAGCACATAGTAAATGCTTAATAAATATTTGTGCCACTGCTGTTGTTGAAGATGATCTATCCCCTGATAACATAAATCTGAACTACCAGCTGTATTGAATAATGTTGGAATTGACCAGAAATAACCAGGGATAATGTTGTATTAGATTCTCTTCTGGAGGGGGTCATCACCTAACAGTGAGCTTTACACTTAGATGCAGAAACCCAAGATAAGATACAATCTTACAGAAATTGTCCATTCTAGACTGGTTCTATGAAATCATTTTCTCTCTCTTTTAGTTTTCAGTCACCATCCTTTTTCCCTCTGCTTACTTTTCTACTTTGTACTCTGTTTTCCACTCCTTTGAAATCTCCACTCTTCTCCCCATGTGAGGATCCTGTCCAGACAGACTAACCAGACCTGTTTCCTCCATGCTTTAAACACTGGGGGCCTAACGGGGAAAACATTTTCTTTGGGTGGGTGCCAAGTAACGTTGAGGAGTGGGAGAGAGTTTTTAATGACACAGTAAGAAAGAAAATATTTATGTTTCATTTTAATTGAACTTTTCAAGCTCACTATTTTTTAGTAGATGAAAAAGATCAACATATGAGAACACTGGAAATGAAAATACACATAGCTCTGGTTTCATGCACAGAAGTGGAAAAAGCAAATGGGGCAAAGGGAAGTCTGTTGGAGGCATCTTATGGGAAGAACTACCCCAGCAAAAAAAAAAAAAAAAAAGTGAGCTTAGTGGCACTGCCTTTATCACTGCATTTCTATGATTGGGGCAGATCCTGTTGGACTGGCCCATAAAATTGGCAAGATAATGAACAAGTTCATTACTTTAAATATCTTTCTATTTGTTGGGTCTACTGCAGTGCCTTGGGGAGCAAGTTTATAGAGTGTCACACCTGTTAAACCTGGCAAAGGGAGCGCTGTGAAAGGACGCGGTTTACCTTCTTGAGTGACTCCAGAAATCGCTGTTTTTGTCACTATTAAGCGTTTACCATGTGTTAGGTACTGTACTAACTGCTTTAGACATATGATCTCATTTAAATCTTCCAGCAGCTCTGTAAAGTAGGTATCGTTAAAGTTACTAGGCAATTTACTTGGGTCACACGGCTGATGAATACAGGAGCTGAGGTCTTAACTCAGGTCAGTAAAACACCAAACCCTGCATGTAAACCGCAATATCAGGTGCAGCCCAATCGGACCAGTTTTCTATCTCTAACAATACTTGGAAAGACTCGTTATCTTAGGATTTGTGAAGGCAATAAACAGAATAGCTGAGAATGAACTACTTGTGTGTGTGTATATTTAATTAACTAATATATAGTAGTATTTTTCTATTAAGTAAATCATAGTGGGATTACGCACTATTTCCAATTAAAAGAATCCTAACAGGTGTAGTAGCTCATGCCTGTAATTCCAGCACTTTGGGAGGCGAGGCCGGCAGATCACTTGAGGCCAGGAGTTCAAGACCAGCCTGGCCAACACGGTAAAACCCCATCACTACTAAAAATACAAAAATTAGCTGGACATGGTGGTGTACGCCTGTAGTCTCACCTATTCGGGAGGCTGAGGCAGGAGAATCACTTGAACCCAGGAGGCAGAGGTTGTAGTGTGGGCCGAGATTGTGCCACTGCACTACAGCCTGGGTGACAGTGAGACTGTCTCAAAAAAAAAAAAAAAAAAAAAACCTTGTATTCCTTGGTAGGTTTCTCTTCTCCCCGTGATACCCAGCTTTTCCTAATCCATTTCTGTGTGGACCTACAACCTTTAAATCTCTGCTGTGCCTCAGTTTTATCATCTGTTATAAAAAGTACTAAACGCAGAGCATTTTCAGGATTAACACACTTGATGCATTTAGAACCCTTGGAGGAGTATTACTGGTATTTTGAAAATGTTACCAATTGGCATCATGTCTCTTCCTTGAATGGGAATCGTATTACCATTTGAAGAACTGACTTTAGTCCTTGTTGATGCATTTTGCTTGAAAATATAGACACTGCCATGACAATGCCACAGAGACTTTGCTTCTCTCCAATGCTTTCTGCAAAATGCTCTTACCTGACTTGCTTAGTAACTGCTCAGAAAATGTTCTCCCTCGGTCCACAACCCCCTGTAGCTCCTTGGCGTCCTCTGAGGAGGGTGATGGCGTACGCTAACGTCCCCTTTACACACCGCAAGGAGAAACATATTTTCAAGGCTGACGGTAAAAAGAATCACCTCCTGTTCCTGGTCCAAGCTACAAATTGTGTCCCGTCCAGCGGGATCGTTAACACAGACCTTGGAGGAGGGGGTGGGAATTTAGAGACCTGATCAAGTCTCGTTTATTGAGGGCGTTGGTACAGCTTATATAGGATGGTAAGAAAGAGGAAGTGCGGCAGAGCAGGCGGGGAGGAGAATAATGAGAGACGTCACCAGGCGCATGCTCGGTAGACTTAGTCTTTCCCGGGCGCGGGAAGTTATCTATGCACTCGCGGGAAAAGTTGATGATCAAGAACCAGGAAGTGCGCCATCTTGTCTCCGCAATGCGGAGCTTAAGCAACAGAGGCAGCGGCAGTTTCCGGGCCTCACGGCTCCGGACAAAATTGATTTGATTTTTTTCTACTGGGTAGAAACATGAAGGGCATGAAACATCCTGTGTATGTTCACTAAAATCCCCTGGGATACAGAAACTCAGGAATGTTTCTGTTTAATGCTAAGCTTAAACAGGCCTTAGAGAAATATGTAAGATACCTGTCTCAAATTGAGGGTCTTCTCCATAGATCCTCAAAAAAGATTATCTGTCTAGTTTGGAACATCTCGCGGTGCCTCTCGCTGGTAATCCCAGCACTTCGGGAGGCCAAGGTGGGCGGATCACCTGAGATCGGGGGTTTCAGACAAGCATGACCAACATGGAGAAACCCCGTCTCTACTAAAAATACAAAATTAGCCAGGCGTGATAGTGAATGCCTGTAATCCCAGCTACTAGGGAGGCTGAGGCAGGAGAATTGCTTGAACCCTGGAGGCGGAGGTTGCGGTGAATATTTTCTTTTCTCATCTAATTTTAACTCCACTGTTGCCCAAGAGATAGTCTGTTCTTATAGGTCAAAAATATTAAAGATTCTCAGTTTTATGTGTTTCAACTTAATACCTAGAAGTCAAATACAGTCTGTTTCTAGGTTTATGTAGTCATTGATACTGTGAGTTTTGCTTGTTGCTTCTTTGTTTTTTTGGTATACAGTGTGGTTTTTTATTTTTTAGTAGAGACGGAGTTTCACCATATTGGCCAGGCTGGTCTCAAACTCCTGACCTCAGGTGATCCACCCGCCTCAGGCTCCCAAAGTGCTGGGATTACAGGCGTAAGCCACCGTGCCCGGCCTACAGTGTACGTTAAAGTAAATATTACAAAGTCAAAAGATCTACTGTAAAAAAAATTTACAGTGCAAATAGCAGTAAAACATGCACAGATATGAACTACTCACCTATTAATATGCCCTTTGACTTTCAGTCTCTTACAACACATTGAGGGCAACTATTTTGGGGTCTGAAATACTGCCCTGTCTCGTCTGGAATGTCTGCTATAAGACACCAGGGAGGGAAATCAATTTGCTAAAGAAGTTCATACCTGTAGTGTGACTAAACAGAAAACAGCAACTTAAATTTGCAGCCACATGAGGTTGAATGGTGTACCTGGGAATGAGAGTGACAGCAGTCTAGCCGTGAGACTGTCCTCTGGGCCAGAGGGCAGAGAGGTCAGAGTTCATAGTGGACCCTGACATATGTTCCCTCTTTGCTGACCTGGACCAGCTGTCCCTTCCTATGTACACCATGAGCAGAGGCCCCAGCTTCTGATGTCAGTGTGTTGGTGACAGCACAGCTGAAGGTGTGAGAGGTGTCGGGGAATGTGACTGCTCATCTACATGCATTCCCTAAAAGGAAGTCTCAGATGTTACTCAAAGCACTTATCAATCACTCGCGTGGGCAGAAAATGACAAGCAAATTGCAGGCCCCATCAAACATTCCTTATGCTGATGCATCCGTAAGACAACCTATGGGGAGGACTCCCACTGAGCAGTGAACGTTTATGAGCAAAGTGATTAAAAGCTGCTTCAAATCCGCCTTTAAAACTGGTGAACAAAGCAGTAACTCAGTAGCGGTTTCCCCAGGACCACGTACACAATTATTTCAATCCAGTGGGGTGCATGTCTGCCTGCGGGAGAGGGGACAGCAGTGCTGCCGAGCCGCAGGCTCAGACCCACCTCTGCTAAAGCCTGGCTGAGCCCCTCTCTGCTCGACTCACCTTGGGCCAGTGAACACCCCTGCAAAACAGGAGATACCTAAGTCATAGAGTTGTTGTGAGAAATAGGGGTAGGTGGTCATTAGTGTTCTGAAAGCTTATAGAATGGTGCCACATGTGCAGCAGGAGGTCAATACAAGAACTAACACTTATCTAGAGCTTGCTTTGCATGCCACACATTGCTTTAAGAACTTTGTGTCGGGCCGGGCGCGGTGGCTCAAGCCTGTAATCCCAGCACTTTGGGAGGCCGAGGCGGGCGGATCACGAGGTCAGGAGATCAAGACCATCCTGGCTAACACGGTGAAACCCCATCTCTACTAAAAAGTACAAAAAACTAGCCGGGCGAGGTGGCGGGCGCCTGTAGTCCCAGCTACTGGGGAGGCTGAGGCAGGAGGATGGCGTGAACCCAGGAGGCGGAGCTTGCAGTGAGCTGAGATCCGGCCACTGCACTCCAGCTTGGGCGACAGAGCGAGACTCCGTCTCAAAAAAAAAAAAAAAAAAAAGAACTTTGTGTATTGTTTATTTAATCTTCTCAATACCACCAAGGCAAGGACTAATGCTGTCTGCATTTTATAAGAGAGGAAAATGAGGAAAAGCAGTAAGTTCCCACATCTAATAAGTGAAAGAATTGGGACTCAGACTTAAGCTTTTGTCTGACCCGGAAGGCCATGCTCTTCACCCATAAATGGTGACGACGCTTTGTCCTGAGAACGACTCATAGAGGACAAGATGGTGTCAACAAACTGTGTCTTCTTTTTTTCTCTCCCCTAACTCCCTCCACCCTGAGAACCTTGCTCTCCATGCACTCTGAAGGGGACTCAAGCCTTGTAGGAGCCCCTGAAACCTGCAGGGACTGCTGAGTCCAAGCTAAACTGCTCTGGGCTGAGGGGAAATCACTCCAGAGCCTTTTCTAGCTTTGCTATGGGCACTCAGCCTAACCTTTATTTTGTAACTGATTTACTCTGCCCAGAAGTCAGCCTTAGCTACTTTCTGTGAGAACTGGGTAGACCCAGGAAATACTCAGCTGGCCAACCAGAAAATTAAATAACAAAGTCATCGGGCCCTGAAGCTTAATACTCAAATGCCAAACAATTTAGAACAATGAGTCACTCTTTCAAAATAGAAATAGTTGTCTTCCAATGTCTTAGCTCTTGCAGAATAACATAGCGTCATAGTTAAAAACATAGCCTGTGACTGGGCGCGGTGGCTCATGCCTGTAATCCCAGCACTTTGAGAGGCCGAGGCAGGTGGATCACGAGGTCAGGAGTTTGAGACCAGCCTGGCCAACACGGTGAAACCCCATCTCTACTAAAAATACAAAACTTAGCTGGGCATGGTGGTGCACACCTGTAGTCCCAGCTACTCGGGAGGCTGAGGCAGGAGAATTGCTTGAACCCGGGAGGTGGAGGTTGCAGTGAGCTGAGATCATGCCATAGAACTCCAACTCTGGGCGACAGAGCAAGACTCCATCCCAGGTAAAAATAAATAAATAAAATAAAATAAAAACTAAAATAGTTGGCTGGGTGCAGTGGCTCATGCCTGTAATCCCAGCACTTTAGGAGGCCCAGACGGGTGGATCACAAGGTTAGGAGATCGAGACCAACCTGGTTAACACGGTGAAACCCCGTATCTACTAAAAGTACAAAAAATTAGCCGATGGCAGGTGCCTGTAGTTCCAGCTACTTGGGAGGCTGAGGCAGGAGAATGGCGTGAACCCAGGAGACGGAGCTTGCAGTGAGCCAAGATTGTGCCACTGCACTCCGGCCTGGGGGACAGAGCAAGACTCCGTCTCAAAAAAATAAATAATAAATAAAATAAAAACCACAGCCTGCAAGCCAGAGCTCTAGTACCAGCTCTAGCTGCGTGACCTTGAGCAAGTTTCTTAACTTCTGTGTGCTACAGTTTCCTTATTTTTTAACATGAGAATAATAGGTTCTACCTCAGAAGTGGTTGTGGGGATTAATGAATTGTTTCTATAAGTCATGTCTTTCTTGCCATTCCCTATAAAGATCAAACAAATTCCCCTATGTAAAATTACTCATTTTGATAACTATGTGAGAAGATGATGCACAGATGGCTTTTAAGAACACTAATGACCATGTTCCTAAATACTTTGGAACATGCCTGGCACATAATAAGAGCTATATAAATATTAGCTTGTATAACTATTATTACTCTATTGTGTTTCAGTCCAGGCATATAGGCTTTGCAGCAATGTCTTTAAAGAATTTTTCTTGAAAATCTTTTTCCTATTTTTACTCTCTCACTACTAACTACCCATCCCCTCTAAATCCCCTCTAAATCCCCTCCCCACCATCTCATCTTTTCCTTAAAAGCAAAGGAAATTACATTTAAAAGCCTCGTGAAATTACAACACTCAACACGCTCATAAAATCCAGGAAATGCAAAAGTTAGTATTCTCTGAAGACATTAAGTCAGTATAGTGGCTCTAACATAAACATTTCACATTTCGGAGGGCTCAGTGTAGACTCTTGAAGTTTCTGGTGGTGAGCTTTGAGGTCTTCACAACTGCCCCCGCCTCACCAACTGCTTTTGTCTTGTAGAATGCCTCCTATGGGTATCAGGTGGCCTCTGGACCTGTCATTTCAAAGGAATACTGCCCCTGCTCCAGACTCACAGCCATCTCACAGAGCAGTGCTTCTCACACTTAAGCATCAGAACCCCCTGGCAGGTTTGCCAAAACACAGATCGCCAGGCCCCACTCCTGGAGTTTCAGACTCAGTAGATCTGAGGTGGGGCCTGATAATCTGCATTTCCATCAGGCGCCCAGAGGATGCTGATGCCACTGGTCTGGACCACATTTTGGGAACCACTGCATGAACACGTCTCTCCACTAGAAATATATTTCCCTCACTTCAAATCCCATAGAGCTCCTCCAGCTGCACCAAACATTGAATGAAAAATTCCATTTGTGGTGGGGCGCGGTAGCTCACGCCTGTAATCCCAGCACTTTGGGAGGCCAAGGTGAGCAGATCATAAGGTCAGGAGATCGAGACCATCCTGGCTAATATGGTGAAACTCCATCTCTACTAAAAATACAAAAAAATTAGTCGGGCGTGGTGGCGGGTGCCTGTAGTCCCAGCTACTCAGGAGGCTGAGGCAGGAGAATGGTGTGAACCCGGGAGGTGGAGCTTGCAGTGAGCTGAGATCTCACCACTGCACTCCAGCCTGGGCAACGAGGAGAGACTCTGTCTCAAAAAAAAAAAAAAAAAATTCTGTTCATGAATGTATATGATTCCTCAATTTTTTAAGAAATGTAAAACAAATTCTGTTCCAACTCCAATACAGCCTAGACAAAACAAGACTCACCTCACCTCAGCTGCTGCACTCATTCTACACACGCATCCTTTGTCTGTTCTGCCTGTATCTTTGCACAGATGCTCAGGATGGTGTGTGTGTTTAGACATCTCCAACCCTGCTTGTTTACATGTACACATTTGTGTTTTTTCTTCTCCCCCATTAAACTATAAAGTCCTTGAATGTCATTCTCGCCAAGGCTCCAAAGCACCTGATGCTGAACACACGGTGGGTGTTGAATAAATGCAGCTGACTGATAAAAATGTCGACTCTATTATTGTACCTGGTAAGCAAAGTGAACAGATATTGCCATGAGAACTTAAAACTATGCATCAGAGACCAAAGTGTGTTTATTTTTGCAGCATTAATATAGTCAAAAGATGACTTTCCACTCATATATAAATATGCGATATGTTGCCAATCAGCATTTTAAATGCTTTGATGCCATTCTCAGAAATACCATCTGTGCATCATCTTCTCACAGAGTTATCAAAATGAGTAATTTAACATAGGGGAATTTGTTTTATCCTTATAGGGAATTGCAAGAAAGACATGAGTTATGGAAATATTAGTGTCATTGTAATCAACTTTGATTGTATGGGACATTCAAGGATGTGCAGCACCCATATCTCAATCTTTCCATAATTAAATAAAGGAATGATATTAGCCCTGAAGGTTATTGATGAGAGTATTTTCTGAGAGTTAATAATTAACCCAAAGTTATTATTATTATGTACTGATTTACAAATCACATTTAATTACATGATCAAAAGGATGAGATCATTATTTTATCTATTGAACAGCTAGGATTTGAACTGCACCAAGTTAAGGATACAGTATATTACCAGTCATTCCCAAGCAAACAAAGACTGTTAGAGAGACAATCAGAAAGCTTGTCTTCTGTCCTAATGTCCTGTGAGGTCTAGAATATACATTAACCATAATGACATTGGAGGTCAAATATTTACTCAATACTGTTGAAAGAAGTCAGTGTTATACCTAGTCCCATGCGATATGAAAATGTGTGGTCTTTGAGCGGATTTTTTTTTTTTAAGATTTGGTGCTTAGCCGGGCATGGTGGCTCACGCCTGTAATCCCAGCACTTTGGGAGGCTGAGGCCACCTGAGGTCAGGAGTTCAAGACCAGCCTGGCCAACATGGTGAAACCCCATCTCTACTAAAAATACAAAAATTAGCCAGGCATGGTGGCGGGTGCCCATGATCCCAGCTACTCTGAAGGCTGAGGCAGGAAAATCGCTTGAACCTGAGAGGCAGAGGTTGCAGTGTGCCGAGATCGTGCCACTGCACCCCAGCCTGGGTGACAGAGTGAGACTCCGTCTCAAAAAAAGAGTTGATGCTACGTCTAACCTTCTACTGATTATATTCTTTTCCCATCATTAAATTAAGGAGAACTTTGCTGGTGCATTCCGAACATTTAGTTTCTTTCAGCTTAAATCTTTCTGAAGTTCAACCAGGGACCAATAATGAGTTCTAACTGAGAATAAGTGTAGGTTGTTTCTGAATTTTTAAAAAAGTGATTTCATGCTATTGTTACTTTCATAATGAAACTTAGTGACATCTGGGTTGATATCTTTTTCTGGTCTGATTCCCAGTGTTGCTTTTATACACCCAAGTCAGATCTTGTTTTATAAAAGAAACTGTATTCTTTCACTTGAGCTGGCCTTTTCTTACACATACCACATAATTACAGGCAACACACCTCCCCTTCTTGCAATTAATTCATCTTTCCCTCCAAAGAAATTAGGACAGTAGAGGATAAAGGGTACTCTTTTGTCTTTACAGGTTGAAATCACATGTTGCTGTATTACATACCGATTTTAAGCTAGTCAAAATTTTGGCTTATGGAGTGAATTTAAAACCAAAAGGGCAGATGCTACACATTAAGATATGCCAAGAGCAACCATGGTCAAGAAAACCTGGAAAATAATCTTGATTCTCCTCTGCTATTCCAAAAGCAGAGTTAGAACTGACTTCAAAGGAAACTGATCAATACTTGGGCTAATTCCGAGAAGATGACAATTCAATTTAGTTTAACTGGTGCTAAAAACTGTAGATATGTATGAAAGCAATAGTCCACACAAACCCAGTGTTCAAGAAAGTTAGAGAACACTAAAGGAATGATAAGGGGTCAAAAGCTTTTGTGGCAAAGTGTTTTATTTTCCAGGATTGTGTCGTGGTTTATTTTCTGAATTGTATTGAGTTTCCAGTTAATAGACTCCTCCTAGACTTTGGAATCAGTAAAACACAGTAATCAGTGGTGTAACTAAGCAGCATATTTTCATTAATAAATACACATTTTTAAAAAGCCTTTTAAAATGCCTTTGGTGAGGAAATTCTTAGTGTGAAAAAAAAATTTTTAATCTTTTTATTTATTTATTAAGTTTAACCCTGTGGGTTAAAAGAACTAAACCTTAAATGAAATGATCTAGAATCAAGCCCATTTTCTGCAATTCACTTATAGGAGCATGCTGGCAACTTAGCATCTCTGCAAATGGACACTGGTTTATTTGCTGAAGAGTCATACAGAGTTTGAGCTCATCGCATACAAATTAACTGGGAATGTTTTAGGCTGAATCTTTTACAATTTTTTGGCAAGTCTCACATTTGTACCTGTTTGCTTTACTCAGTTATTGCCTACTGCAAAATCAATTTTGTCTCTATAAAAAATTCTTTGCAAGTTCCCAAATATGTAATTTCATCTATCAGCAAACTTTCAGAATCTTCTCAGCTATAATACTTCCATGTATCTCTGAAGACATGTTCCTTTGAAGCTTAATGCTTTTGAGAAAACATGCCTTGGAGGCCAGTCAAACTCTATGATGCTGTTCAGGACGGCTCCCTGTGATGGATATAATTTGGCAATATGGTGCAATATGCACATGAGCTTTGGAATCAGACCTGTGTTCAGGTCCCAGCCCACTACTCAGTGCCTGTGAGATCTATGAGATTTTACTCAACCCACCCAAACCTCACTTTCCTCCTCATTTATAAAATAGAGATGATAATAACTACCTCATGGAATTATTGTAAAAATTAAATAACATACTTCAGCCACTTTGAAGAGTGTCAGCAGATAGTAGCCACTCAATAATGGTGACTTCTTATTATTGCTGTTTAGTTAATATTAAGTAGCTTCCTCTTAAGTCTTCCTTTCACATTCTGTTTTTTCTTTTTTTTCTTTGAGACAGCATCTCGCTCTGTTGCCCAAGCTGGAGTTCAGTTGTATAGTGTCTGCTCACTGCAACCTCCACCTCCCAGGTTAAAGCCATTCTCCTGCACCAGCCTCCCAAATAAATGGGATTACAGGCGTGCACCACCACGCCAGACTAATTTTTTGTGTTTGTAGCAGTAACAGGGTTTTACCATGTTAGCCAGGCTGGTCTTGAACTCCTGACCTCAAGTGATGCACCTGCCTCAGCCACCCAAACTGCTGGGATTACAGGCCTGAGCCACCACTCCCAGCCCACATTAGCTTTAAAATACATTGACGTTTTCCTCAGAAATAGCTCATTCACAGTATTCTGTATTAGTTTGCTAGGGCTATCATAACAAAATGCCACAAACAGGGTGGCTTAAATAACCGAAATTTATTTTCTCACAGTGATGGTGGCTAGTAGTCCGAGATCAAGGTGTGGGCAGGTTTGATTTCTCCTGAGACTTCTCTCCTTGGCTTGAAGATGGCCATCATCCACCAGTGTCCTCACAGGGCTTGTTCCCTGGGCCTGCGATTCCCTGGTGCCTCTTTGTGTGCTTGAATCTTTTTTTTTTTTTTTTTTGAGATCTAGTCTCACTCTGTCACCCACGCTGGAGTGCAGTGGCACGATCTGGGCTCACTGCAAGCTCCGTCTCCCGGGTTCATGCCATTCTCCTGCCTCAGCCTCCCGTGTAGCTGGGACTACAGGCGCCCGCCACCTCGCCCGGCTAATTTTTGTATTTTTAGTAGAGACGGGGTTTCAGCTTGTTAGCCAGGATGGTCTCGATCTCCTGACCTGGTGATCCACCCGCTCAGCCTCCCAGGGTGCTGGGATTACAGGCGTGAGCCACCGCGCCCGGCCTGTGTGCTTGAATCTTCTAGTGGGATATATTTTGGATATTTCTCCCCACCCAAACCTCATGTTGAATTGTAATCTCCAGTGCTGGAGTCGGGGGCCCAGTTGGAGGTGTTTGGATCATAGGGGTGGGGTCCTTCATGGCTTGGTGCTGTCGTCACGATAGTGAGTTCTTGCATGATCTGCTCCTTAAAAAGTGTGTGTGGCATCTTTCCCCCACAACACTTTCTGTCTTGCCACTGTTTTTACCATGTGACCTGTAAGCTCCCAAGTTGCCTTCTACCATGAATAAAAGCTTCTTGAGGTCTTACCAGAAGCCATGTTTCTCCTACAGCCTGCAGAACCGTAAATCAATTAAACCTCTTTTTTTTTTTTTTTTTTTTTGAGACAGAGTCTTGCTCTTTCGCCCGGGCTGGAGTGCAGTGGCCGGATCTCAGCTCACTGCAAGCTCCGCCTCCCGGGTTTACGCCATTCTCCTGCCTCAGCCTCCGGAGTAGCTGGGACTACAGGCGCCCGCCACCTCGCCCGGCTAGTTTTTTGTATTTTTAGTAGAGACGGGGTTTCACCGTGTTAGCCAGGATGGTCTCGATCTCCTGACCTCGTGATCCGCCCGTCTCGGCCTCCCAAAGTGCTGGGATTACAGGCTTGAGCCACCGCGCCCGGCCTTAAACCTCTTTTCTTTATAAATTATCCAGCCTCGCCGTGTGCGATGACACAGTCCTGTAATCCTAGCACTTTGGGAGGCCGAGGCGGATGGATCACCTGAGGTCATGAGTTGGAGACAAGCCTGACAAACATGGTGAAACCCTGTCTCTACTAAATACAAAAACAAAAACAAAAAAATTAGCCGGGTGCAGTGGCACATGCTTGTAATCCCAGCTACTTGGGAGGCTGAGGCAGGAGAATTACTTGAACCCGGGAGGCAGAGGTTGCAGTGAGCCGAGATCACGCCACTGCACTCCAGCCTGGGCGACAGAGTGAGATTCCATCTCAAAATAATAATGAATAAATAAATAAACAAACAAACAAACAAACAAACTATCCAGTCTCAGATATTCCTTTATAGGAATGCAAGAATGGGCAAACCTATAGTATCTCTTCTTATAAGGACGGCAGTGAGACTAGATGAAGGCCCACCCTAACAATGACCTCATTTTAACTTCATCACCTCTTTAAAGACCCTGTCTCTAAAAACACA
Organism: Trachypithecus francoisi; assembly: GCF_009764315.1. Classification (NCBI taxonomy): domain Eukaryota; kingdom Metazoa; phylum Chordata; class Mammalia; order Primates; family Cercopithecidae; genus Trachypithecus; species Trachypithecus francoisi. Next base: position 15,808,723 of record NW_022681461.1, read on the forward strand.
TTCTGAGGTACTTGGGGGTTAGGACTGTAATACATGAATTTTGAGGGACACAATTCAGCCCATAGTACTCTACTCCAACACACTGTCTAACACTGATTGACCCACAAATTGCTCTTCACTCACTCGATGTATTCATTCAATATCCAGTTCTCAAGGATGTATTCAGTGCTTCCTTCAGACTAGATGTGACACCTGGGGAAGAGGGAACTCTTCATAGTGAGACTATAACACCATCACTCTTGTCAAGCTCACAATGTCATGAAAAAGCCAGGTAATTTTCTCAAATTATGATTTAGTATAAAAGAGTTAAGAAAGGAGGCCGGGTGCAGTGGCTCACGCCTGTAATCCTAGCACTTTTGGAGGCCGATGCGGGCAGATTACAAGGTCAGGAGTTCGAGACCAGCCTGACCAACATGGTGAAACCCCGTCTTTCCTAAAAATACAAAAGTTAGCCTGGCGTGGTGGTGCACGCCTGTAATCCCAGCTACTCAGGAGGCTGAGGCAGGAGAATCACTTGAACCCAGGAAGCAGACGTTGCAGTGAGCTGAGATCACGCCACTGCACTCCAGCCTGGGCAACAGAGTGAGACTCTGTCTCAAAAAAAAAAAAAAAAAAAAAAGAGTTAAGGAAATAGCAGACAAATGAATCTTTCTGAAAGAGGACATCTTTTTTTTTTTTTTTTTTTTTTTTTTTGAGACAGAGTCTTACTCTGTTGCCCAGGCTAGAGTGCAGTAGTGTGGTCACAGCTCACTGCAAGCCTTGACCTCCTGGGCTCAAGTGATCCTCTTACCTCAGCCTCCTGAGTAGCTGGGACCACAGATACATACCACCACACCTAGCAGATTTTTAAAAAAAAATTTTTGTAGATACAAGGTCTTGCCATGTTGCCCAGGCTAGTCTCGGACTCCTGGACTCAAGTGATCCTCTTGTTTCTGCTTCCCAAAGTGCTGGGATTACCGGTGTGAGCCACCGTGCCCAGCAAAGAGGACATCTTTTTTTTTTTTTTTTTTTGAGACGGAGTTTCGCTGTGTCGCCCAGGCTGGAGTGCAGTGGCGCGATCTCGGCTCACTGCAAGCTCCGCCTCCTGGGTTCCCGCCATTCTCCCGCCTCAGCCTCCGAGTAGCTGGGACTACAGGCGCCGCCACCTCGCCCGGCTAGTTTTTTGTATTTTTAGTAGAGACGGGGTTTCACCGTGTTAGCCAGGAGGGTCTCGATCTCCTGACCTCGTGATCCACCCGCCTCGGCCTCCCAAAGTGCTGGGATTACAGGCTTGAGCCACCGCGCCCGGCCGAGGACATCTTAAAGGATAAATAGGAGTTGATTAGGGGGAAAGGACAGTGGCTGAAGGAGGTTTCAGGCAAAAGTATTGGGAAAGATGAGTTAAATTAATCAGAAGTTGACTAATGATCACAAAATCAGAACAAGGGAAAGAAGATCAATAGTGGTGGGGAAAGCACTCTTGCACCTACGGATTGAGGGGACCCCGAGCTGTCTCTGGCTGACTACAGAGAACAGGTCTCGGAGTGCAGATTTTGTCCCATACCCAGATCTTACGTCTTTCTGCTTGGTGAGCAACAAACATTGCCTCTATGATCTCCATTTACTATGCTGGCCACCTATGCTTTAATGAGATACTGCTTCTCATCTTCCAAATGTATTATCTTTATTTTCTAAATAATTTGCCTATAAATGTAAATGATAAAATGCAGGTGACTTTGCAAAGAAACAAACAAGCAAAAACAAAAACAAAAAACCCTGGCCCTTATCATTTGAGCATTTGAATATTTCAGGGTGTTTTCTTTTTTTTGAGACGGAGTTTCGCTTTTGTTGCCCAGGCTGGACTGCAATGGCGCGATCTTGGCTCACGGCAACCTCCGCCTCCCGGATTCAAGCAATTCCCAGCCTCAGCCTCCCGAGTAGCTGGGATTATAGGCATGTGCCACCATGCCCAGCTAATTTTGTATTTTGAGTAGAGAGGGGGTTTCTCCACGTTGGTCAGGCTGGTCTCGAACTCCCAACCTCAGGTTATCCATCTGCCTTGGCCTCCCAAAGTGCTAGGATCACAAGGCATGAGCCACCACGCCCAGCCCAAATATTTCTGTTTTAAGGGGTGCGTGCTTGGTGCTCTGATGGCAAGAGCTTCCCAGGGCTGCATGCCCATTATATCCCAGTTACACGTTTCCTTTACCTCACTTAGTCCTCTAGAAGAGCCTTTTTTTCTTGTTTTTGAGACAGGATCTCACTCTGTCATGCAGGCTGGAGTGCAGTGGATCATGGTTCACTATGGCCTCAAACTTCTGGACATAGAGATCCTCCCACTTCAGCCTCCCGAGTAGCTGGGACTACAGGCACATGTCACCACACCCAGCTAATTTTTAATTTTTTTGTAGAAATGGGGTCTGCCTGTGTTTGCCAGGCTGAACTCAAACTCCTGGACTCAAGCGATCCTTCCACCTCGATCCCCTAAAGTGCTGGGATTATAGGTGTGAGCCACCATGCCTGGCCTCCAGCAGCCTTGTGAAGGGAAGGTTTCAGTCTTATTCGCTTTGTATAGATGCAGAAACAGAAAGTTGAGCAAAGAGCTTGCCCAAGGCCATGCAGTCACCCAGTGGCAAGGCACAGACTTGACCCCATGTCATCTGACTTCAAAGCCAAAGCACTAACACCAGGATTTGAACTGGGGCCAAGCAGTAAGGACACGCTCACTGACCTGCTGTGAAACGAAAACAGCAAAAACCAAAAGACTAAGGACCTTTCACATGGGGATAGGTTTATTAAATAGATCTTCCTCCTTGTGAGGCACATGTTTATCTTCTGCTGTCCACATGGTAACCATTGTGATCTTGAACTTTCCATTTTTCTTTTTCTTTTTTTTTGTTTTTTGAGACTGAGTTTCACTCTTGTTGCCCAGGCTGGAGTATAATGGTGCTATCTCGGCTCACTGCAACCTCCATCTCCCAGGTTCAAGCGATTCTTCTGCCTCAGTCTCCCGAGTAGCTGGAATTACAGGCATGCACCACTACACCCAGCTAATTTTGTATGTTCAGTAGAGACAGAGTTTCTCCATGTTGGTCAGGCTGGTCTCAAACTCCTGACCTCAGGTGAGCCGCCCGCCTCAGCCTCCCAAAGTGCTGAGATTACAGGCGTGAGCCACCGCATCCGGGCAAACTTTCCATTTTTCATTGCCTGACTTTTAAGTGCTGCCACCTCACATCCCCTAATGAGGACCAATTTCTTAAGTGCATTTATATTTACAGGAGAGTAAGTGAATAGATCATATAATGGCTTTCTTCTGCTGTGGTTTCCACAAGAGTAAAAAGTCCAGCCCTTTCTTATCATAACTGGCTGGAAACATTCCACATTGGAGATGTCAAGTCATAACAATGTGGGGGGGAAAAAACCCACTTTGCTCTCAGAACTACACAGTGCTATAGAAAAGACATTCTTAAAAGCTGTCTGCAATGTCCTACATTAATTTCCTCTGGTAAGGCATCTCAGACAAAGGGGTCTTATAAATGGATTACATGTGGCTGGGTGCAAAAGTACAGTAAGCCCTCTGTGAGATGCTTTTGAGGGTGGACAGCAAAACTGGGGCTTCCTTCACGAGGGTTCCCAGCAAACAGCTGACTTGAAGTTTTGTGGCCAGTAATAACCTCCTTCAAAATAAACCACTTATACTGTTGGCTTGACAGTACCCCATCAATTATACCAAGAATGCATGGCTTTTCTACCCTGGCAAACATCGTCCACGTTGACAAAAGGATAAACAGAGGGAGGAGGCCGGAGTGCTTCTTCAGTGCTGTCACTGAGCTCTGCCGTTGTTTGGCCTGTACCTGGGCTCAGCATCTTCCTCAGCTGGAAGAAGTCCTCAGGCTGAGGCGGGTGGATCACGTGAGGTCAGGAGTTCGAGACCAGCCTGACCAATATGGTGAAACCCCATCTCTACTAAAAATACAAAAATTAGCCAGGTATGGGTGGCGTGCACCTCAGCTACTCCGGAGGCTGAGACAGGAGAATTGCTTGAACCTGGGAGGCGGAGGTTGCAATGAGCCAAGATCGCATCACTGCTGCACTCCAACCTAAGCAATAGAGCAAGACTCCATCTCAAAAAAAATAAAATAAATAAAATAAATTTAAAAAAAAGAAGTCTGGGATGGGGAAGAGCAGAACCCATCCCAACATTTCCGAGACCAAATGGATCAAGGTTGGGTCATAGAGAAGTTTGGAAACTGCAGGACAAAATTAGGTTACAACAAGCCATCTGGGGAGCTAGAATGAGCCCACGGAGCAGCAGCACTCACTAGGGTATGGGCTGAGGTCCGGGCTTGGATTGCTCAGCCAATGGAGACATGGGTGCCAGAGTGGGAGAGGCATCAAGATATTGTTTCTCATATCTGGCACATATGCTTAGCAATCACTACTTGGACCAGAGGTCAAGATAAATTTTTATTCCTTCCCTCAAAATGTAGTCTTTAGTAAGCCTGTAAGGAGGGAGAGAGGTTTGCAGAGCAATAGTCATTGATCCTAACTCACATCCATGGAGATACAGCATGACTCAGATCCACTGAGAATCAAGAGAGAGAAACCGGCCACGTGTGAGCATCAATTTCATCAACTCACTCACTCAGCTGAACTCGTGCACTGGTAGCCATGGAGCATTCATCATCTCAGAGTCAGAAAAGTCATGCCCCTCTCGCTGGGGACAGCCCCAGACTCAGGGAGAGGAGACAGCCATTTCTACCCAACACACCTCAGAAAAGAACATTTCCTGGGAAGGGTGAGGCAGGCATGTGGAGAAAGGGACAAGTAAGAAATTACAGATGTGGCCAGGCACAGTGGCTCACGCCTGTAATCCTAGCACTTTGGGGACCAAGGCGGGCGGATCACCTGAGGTCAGGAGTTTGAGACCAGCCTGGCCAGCATGGTGAAACATTGCCTCTAGTAAAAATACAAAAAATCAGCCGGGCGTGGTGGCGCATGCCTGTAATCCCAGGGAGGCTGAGGCATGAGAATTGCTTGAACCCAGGAGGTGGAGGTTGGAGTGAGCAGAGATTGCACCACTGCACTCCAGCCTGGGTGACAAGAGCGAAACTCCATCTCAAAAAAAAAGAAAAGAAATTACAGAATGTGGAGCCTGGAGGATCTCTCCAGAAAGATCATAATTTGCATAAAACAACAACTTCAAAATTCCTCCAAACTCAAAACAACTTTTGTAGGCCACTCCCCAGATCATAACAAGAAACAATTTTGTCTGACGCTTATTCTGAAGTGCTGTGCCTTGAAATCATAGCTATATTGTTTTATTTGGCTTTTCTTTAGTTAAGTAACACAAGTAATCACCAAACTAATATACCCATAAAACTTAATTGAGCCTTTCTCCTAAATAATTTTTTGCTCTTAAAAATGAAACCAAATATGACAACAACAGTGGAAAGAAAAAAAAGAATCTCAAAAAAAGGCCCTATGTTCAGGAAATGAGAAAATTAAAATGAAAAGAAAAATTCTTGCACTTACACCAAATAAATCATATTATACTGAGTGTCATCCAAACCAAGATTTTTTTCTCAAGGAAACTGCAAACAAGATGGTTTGAAATTAAAGTCTTCATTCTCCACCCAGCCAAGCAATCTCCCAGAAAGTCAGTCTCCATTATGTCCTGAAGTATCCGGAGAATGATGTTCCACTGCTGGTTTCAGCTGGCTGCATTCTGTCTGAGATTGGAGTTTTTCAGAGGAGTGAATTACACACACATACACAGTGTGTGTGTGTGTGTGTGTGTGTGTGTGTGGTTGCAGGAGCCAGCGGCAGCATTCAGAAGTACCAAGAAAGCATTGTCCTGAAGGGTAGAATAAGTACCACGTCAAACACTGTGTGGACAAGCTGCTGTGGCTGTACCAGCAGATGGGCTGCTCACCTGTCTTCAACATCCCTCTTTCCTCCCAGGCATGTTCAGCCCTCCTTTAGACAAGAAAGGGAAAGAAACTTGAGGTGAGGCTGGGAACAGTGGTTCCTGCCTGTAATCCCAGCACTTTGGGAGGCTGACGTGGGTGGATCCCCTGAGGTCAGGAGTTCAAGACCAGGCTGGCCAACATGGTGAAACCCTGTTTCCACAAAAATACAAAAAAGTAGCCAGGCATGGCAGCAGGTGCCTGTAATCCCAGCTACTCTGGAGACTGAGGCAGGAGAATCACTTGAACCCGGGAGACAGAGGTTGCAGTGAGCTGAGATCACATCACTGCACTCCAGCCTGGGTGACAGAGCGAGACACTGTCTCAAAATTTAAAAAGAAAAGAAAACAAGAAAGAAAGCAAGAAAGCAAGAAAGAAAGAGCAAGAAAGAAAGAAAGAAAGAGAGAGAGAGGGAAAGCAAGAAAGCAAGCAAGAAAGAAAGGGACTTGAGGTGACACTGAGCTAGGCAAGAAGGGCACATGCATAAAATAAGGAAGGCCAACTTCCAGCTACTCACAAATCCAGAGGATGTTGTTTTACCTTCCAGATTATTCATGGCAATTTCTGGAACTGACGAGGAGAAAATGTGACTGTTAGGATGTTGAGAGAAAGAGATGCATGGCTTCACAGTGCATACATATTTCAAAACATGATGTTGTACACCATTACACAAATTGTAAAAACATACCCAATTTTTTTTTTTTTTAGACAGAGTCTTGCTCTGTCACCCAGGTTGGAATGCAGTGGTGCAATCTCGGCTCACTGCAACCTCCACCTCCTGGATTCAAGCAGTTCTCCCGCCTCAGCCTCCCAAGTAGCTGGGATTACAAGCACATGCCACCATGCCCGGCTAACTGTTTTGTATTTTTAGTAGAGACAGGGTTTCACCATGTGGGCGAAGCTGGTTTCGAATTCTTGACCTCAAATGATTCAGCCGCCTCGGCCTCTCAAAGTGCTGGTATTAGAGGCATGAGCCACCACGCCTGGCCGAATATACACAGTTTTTATTGGTCAAAATTTAAAACAAAGGTATGAATGTAGTGGCAGGAAAGACTAGAAATGAGGGATGGTCATTCGGATATTTGTCTCAGCTAAATCCAGGCTCAGCCTCTTGAGTGTCACCCTTTATCTTCAAATGGTGGACTCTGGCTGGCAGTTTGGAACTTCTGGACTTCCTCTATTGCACTGAAGATGTTTATTTGGGTAGTTGGGCCTCATTCCTGTTAAAATGGTAACATAAAAAGTCTCTTGCCAGGTGTGGTGGCTCACACCTGTAATCCCAACATTTTGGGAGGCCAAGGCATGAGGATTGCTTGAGGCCAGGATTTTCAGACCAGCCTGGGCAACAAAGCAAGACCCCTGTCTCTACAAAAATAATGGGCTTGGTGGCACTGTAGTTCCAGCTATTCGGGAGGCTGAGGCAGAAGGCTGAGGTGGGAAGACTGCTTGAACCCAAAAGTTCCAGGCTGCAGTAAATTAGGATCACACCACTGCACTCCAGCCTGGGTGATAAAGCGAGACTCTGTCTCTTAAAAAAAAAAAAAAAAAAAAAAATTCTCCCTTATTTTATAAGTTGGAGAAACTGCAGGAAAGCTCAAAGTGTGGAGAAGCCTACTAGACGGTTTCCCTCAACTTACCACGTTTTCCCTTCTTCCTTTCATTCTGTGTTCCTCCAACCCCCACCCTTTTTGTTGTTTTCCTGTAACTTATTCAGGCATCTTTTCCCTGGAACCTACAGTGAATATATCCCTTTTAAACAGAGAAATTACTCTTGAAAATTTCTCAAGGCAAAATTCCTTCAATTCCAGCAATCATATAATAAACTCCTATTACGAGCAAAGCATCCCATTATGAGCTTTAGAGAATACAAAAACACGCAAGCCCTGTGTATTTAGTTATCTATTGGTGCATAACAAATTACCCCCAAATTTAGCAACTTAGAGCAATAAAGATTTATCATCTCACAGTTTCTGTGGCTCAGGAATGGAGACGCAGCTTAACTGGGTGGTTCTACCTCAGGGTCACTCTTAAGGCTTCAAATCAAGGCACCTCTCCTCGCAGCCTCACCCCAGAACCTCTCTAGTAGGATGGCTGGGCTTGTTTACGTGGTGGCTGGGCTGAGAGACAGAGGAATTCAGTAAGTCTGGGACGGAGCCTGAGAATTTGCATTTCAGGTGATGCTGATGGCCTGGGTCCAGGGACTGCACTCTGAGAAACGCAGACTTGAGTAAAGGTTCAGAAGTACAGCATATTTGGAAAGTAGCAAATAGATCTTTTTATTTGCCAATTTGGACTGATTCAGTTAGTTTCCTGATCCTCTTAGAAACAGTGGAAATGAAAGGCATTGGTCTATACTTAATGAATCTTTAAAAATTAGAAACTTTTGGGGCTGGGGGGCATTCAGAGAATATAAACCCATCATTCTACAAATGAGCAAAGTGAGGGTAAGAAAACAGGCTGAAACAGATCGTAGACGTTTTCTTTAAAGTTAAATGGGTTTGTGTGGTTCCCTCACTCAGGAGCTCCTGGAAGAAAGAAAGAGCCTCTTTGCCTTTGGAGTCTTAGTGCTTTCTGTTTGAAATGAGATAGTTTGTGATGGATTCTCCCAATAGAATACTCTCCCGTTATGCAAGGCATATGCCCATACTTTGGCATAGAAGGGAGGCTGAAAGAACTCTCAGAAAATCTCTGAGTCCATTAGACAAGTTTCCCTCCGCAAATGGATCTATGTAGCTCCTTCCTGGCTTCTGTGTGATGAGAAGCCTTAGTCACACTTCCGCCAACTCCACAGAGACGGTTGTCGTTTCTCACAATGTCTCCGGTGTATACATTTGGCTGCCTAAACTTGTCTGCAACACTTGGATTTGGGACACCATTCCTTTTTAAAATCCAAATAATTAGTAAAACAAAATCTAAATGCAAACTGGGGATGAACCCATCTTGACTCCTGAAATATGCTTTCTTCAGAAAGAGGGTAGTGAAGCTCTGCAGTTCACTGCTTGCAGTGTGTGCACAAAATTAGCTTGGTTCTTTTGTTCTGTTGTCTGAGTTTCTGTCACCTTTTATTTGACTGTACTTAGGGAACAGTATGAAGGCATTTAAAAGAAGCCCAAGGGAATCTCATTTGCACATGCAAATACAAGTGGTTTTATCAAGATTAAGCCAGCTACCCCGACTTCCTTTACCTTCACTCTTCCCCTAATTTACCACCCTCTGCCCCACTCTGACACATAGTCCTGTAGCCAAGAATATATATGTGCATGCATATTCTTATATAGAAGCAAAGATTCTAAAGGCAACTGACCCGTAACCCCCTTGTGGTTTCCACTTGTGGTTTCTGCATAAACTTACTGAAGTACAGGTGTCTCTTTAATTATGACATTCAGCGAAGTCCTAGAGTTCACAGCTCCCATTTCCTCCCAAGGGTAAGAACTGTCCCAAGCTTTAACCTTGAGTAAGAAGGTAAACTACAGATGGAGAGAGGGTAGCCAAAACCTCACTGCTGCTTCTTTCATACTCAAACCTGGTTTCTGAGCCTACATTTGTTAACTCCTATGAAAGGATGCCACATAGCTAATGTCTTCCTTCGAGAAAGCTAAGAGGTCAGAGTGGCAGACTGTAAATTCATTTGATTCATTGCCTTTACCAGTTCAACCACAAATTGTTTTCTCCCACTGAACACCATTGAATAAGTCATATCAGGTGCACAATGGAAACAGCAAACCACAGATAGAAAGGGATCACATCTTGTAAGGAAGTGCACGGGTCAGACCTGCCTTCCCACTTCCCAGCTCTTTGGTTTGGGCTTGGCCAAGTCACTTAACATTGCCCCAACTCAGGCTCCTCATTTGGGCCTTGGTTTCCTCACTTGTGAAATGGAGTTATCCTGCAGGTCAGGGACACTATGTGAATATCCAAATCACCTGGTACTATCACCTATCACTCACTGCACTCAGCAGGTGTTCAATAAATGGTAGTCGTGATGGACCGGGCAGTAAATGAAACACATGATTTTTTTCCCAAAGAAGCTCAGAATCTTTGTCTATGTTTCACCAGCTTAATTTTGTTTTTTTCCTGGCTGAGAACCACTTTGTGTATCCTACTCTCAATTCCTGCTAAACTAGAGAAAGGAAAAGTTACGTGGACATGAATCTAGAGTCAGCTTCCGACTGGAAACCTCTGCGATTGCACTGATGAGCTCTGGAATACTTTTCCCAACCCAGATGGAGTTATTAACAATAACATTATGTTCTAAGTCATTAGTAAGGACCTGTCAGAAAGGAATCAGTCCCTGCATCTTCTGGGGTTTGATAGGAAAAAAAAAAAAAAAAAAATTAAAAATGATGGAGGCTGAAGCATCAGCAACTGACATATGTTCATCCGAAACAAAGACAACTTTTTTATAAAGGAATCTGTGGTGCACACAGACATGGAAAGAAAGACACTTTGGCTGCGAAATCCCCCCATCTTCTCTGGGGAGACTCCTGCCTCCGCCTGCTGTTCATCAGTCTTGATTTTGATGGGGTGATTTTTAGTCAGCTGCCTCGATCATTTTGGCACAGACAAAAATCCTTTAAAAAATGTTACACTTCATCAAAGTGTATCATGAGACTTCACGGTCATTATCTCAATGGCCGCTCTGACGTGCCACAATTGGCAGAGACACAAACGGTAGGGGGTGTATGAGAAGAAAGCCAGCGTTTCATGTGGAAAGCTGGCAGGCGTCGCCAAGCTTCTGTCAACAACTCCGCGGTCTGATCCGATGCACTGAGCGCGCTGATGATGCTCTTGTTTCGGGAGGAAGTAAACAAGAAAATGAATTCCACCGTGCAACACAGCCTCTTTGTATCTTCAAAATGGTGTGACTGGACTCGGGCCAGCTGCGTTGAAAGTTGGGCCATTTATGTCATCAGGGCCCCAGTACTGATGGAGGCTTTGATTACGACTTGGACCCAGCTGTAAGACCCTTCGGGAGCAGCCACTCAGCAAATAAAGGCATTGATTGGTTGTTGGGTCAATTTAGCCATAAGGGGACAGAGCATGGCTCTTTTGAAAAGCCTAATGGATTAGCTACACAACCAGTCCCACTGTAGGCCTTATTTTTCAAGTAACTTCATGACGGTTTTGCAGCTTGGCAGGGAACCCTCCTCCAGAGCAAGCTTCAGAGCTGTTCTTGTTATCAATAGTGAGGCTCAAAGGATTAGACACAGCGGGCTTTACAATTTAATGAAAACAGCTGTTGAAACAACAATTACGGCAAACAATAGTTTGCATGGAAAACTATTAATTATGTAAAGTTATGCAGAAAGTGGAATACTCTTTTATTCAGGGCCTTCTAAAGCCGACTGATGAGGACAACGTGGAGCCACCTTCCATTCCGTGCCTCTCAAGTGCCAGGAAGTGGGGGTGCTTGTAGGAAGGGGCTCCATGGCGTGTGAGCTGCATGTAAGTAGAGCTCTAGGCTGCCACTTCACTGCAAAGCGAGTTAGAGGTAAAATATTGAGGAAAAGCACGTTCATTCAACTTACATTACCTTGGGCACGTCAGGTCTTCTCATACCAACTCAGGACTGCGTTTTCACAAGAATCTGAAATTCCATTTGAGTCTTAGTGGCTGGGGTCTCAACTTTAGCTTTTTTGAATAAAACCACTTCTATACTATGCTCTCCTTCAAGCCTCACTCACCATAAGAAGACAACGCTGAAAAAATGATGGAGCTCCTTGTTCTCTCGACTAAATTGGCTTTAATTACTTTATGACGGTCCAGTGTGGACTCGCAACCATTCCCCTTCCATCTTCATTCCCTCCTCCCCTAAATGCACAGCTCATCTTCTCCCTCCACTCTCTCGGCTTGCTGGGGCTTTTAAATTCATTGCTTCTCTCTTTGCAATTTCCATCCTTGACTAACAGTGCTGGGAATTGACTTATGGCCCTTTGCCTACCCTGTGCTCCACATCACACTTTCCTCCCCATCCGGGAATCACCAAGCCAAGAAGTCCCATTAAGAAGGTTATTAACTGTATACATAAACATTGCCTCCTGCCTACAGTTAGATTTATTTCTCATCACTTCCAAGTAACTGGTTTTAACACTCTTTCCAGCACGCCCAACACCTTTTATTTGACTATATTGTTTTAGAAAGGCCTTTGGGAATTTAGCTAATTTCATGCTGGAACTTATTAAGTGGGATTTGACACTCTTTGATAATTCCAATAAACCATTAGTCAAGTCTCACTCCCTTCAGGGAAGGAATGAAAGCTTTATTAGTCAGAGGGTCTCTATTCTAAACATGTCACCTGAATTTAGTAGCGCATCTGTGCTGAAATGCAATTGACTTTGTGATTGAATAGAACTTTCCCTGAAACTACAAGAAAGCTGTCACTGGCTATCAACAGCAAGAGAGCATCTGCCTTTTTCTGAAAATTTTCATTGGGTTCACATGTGCATTTTGAAATAATTCAGTGAATTTAACTTATCAACTTCTGAATGTTAAAATGAGAAGCATACACCCACACACCCACACCAACACTCAAATTCTCTCTGAGGACTTAGTTCAGTCTTTTCTTCACCCAGGATACAAGAATAGAGAATAATTTCCTTCCCCTCTTCTGACAGTTTAAAAAACCCTTTTTTTTTTTTTTTTTTTTGAGATGGAGTCTCGGTCTGTCGCCCAGGCTGGAATGCAGTGGTGTGATCTCAGCTCACTGTAAGCTCCACCTCCCGGGTTCACACCATTCTCCTGCCTCAGCCTCCTGAGTAGCTGGGACTACAGGTGCCCACCACCACGCTTGGCTAATTTTTTGTATTTTTAGTAGAGACAGGGTTTCACCGTGTTAGCCAGGATGGTCTCGATCTCCTGACCTTGTGATCCGCCCACCTCGGCCTCCCAAAGTGCTGGGATTACAGGCATGAGCCATCACGCTCGGCCAGTTTAAAAAATCTTGAAAGGTCATACCTCCAGAAAGCCCCAGAGCATAATTGAGTGTGCAAATGAAATTCATTACCATGGTCACAAACAATAATCCAATTAACATGTATTTGTGTAATACCTTTAAAATCATTCTAAACTCAATACCACATTCATCTTTGAAGTACAACGCCAGCTCAGTGCCATGTCCCAGCATACTCCAGTTCACACTTCGCACTGGAGATGACGAAACAGCATCAAGATTGCAAAAGCAATTATTCCAGTTATCCAGATGTGATTTTTCAATCATTGGAGGATTTTTTTTTTTTTTTTTTTTTTTTTTTAGCAGTTCTTATTTCGTGGCACAGATCGCAGCGCTCACGCTGGCTCAGTTCTTACATCTCTTCATTATTAATTCAGCTCATGGAGCTTAATTGGACAAGGCTAGAGCGAATTTGACAAACATCACAGCAGCAGAAAAAGCAATCACTCTTTCAAGATGAAAATTTGTTTGATGTCTTACTGTGTAACTCATTTACTCTCCTCAGGAGTCATGTGACCTGAATGTTAATCAGCCATTGATTGGTTTCTCTCCTTGGACAGTCACGTGATCCGAATATTAATGGGCTGGCACTCCGTAGCTGTACTGTTAGGCAACCTTGTGATTGGCTGCCAGGTTAAGATACGGAGATAAGTGGGTGCTTGATGAGCACTTGACAGAACTTCACAGAAAATTAAGGCCCTAAAATAGCATGAGAAAGTCTTGTCAAATCAAGCATGATTATCATTGAATGCTTAAGGAATTCATCATCTGCATGAAATTGATACACTTCAGTACCAACAGGCCCTGCAGTCAGCAGGGACTCATCAGATTTTTATTTATATGTGTTCACCAAATCACATTAATTCTGAGAGCTAAAACATGCTAAGGATGAAGGTTATTTTCTGTTCAATCTAATTTATCTATGACAATAATCATCACTAATAATGTGTCAAATTGGATTGCAGTCATTTTATGCATGCATGCTGATTTGGAAAATAGTGTTAAACCATCCCGCAGTAATTAACAACCGGTAAAGGTATGCCGAGCCCGAAGTAATCAGCATATCTAGATGGAAAATTAAGTTTTATAGAATGGATTTATAGATACATATCCTTATTTAATTCAGAATATAAATTATTCCTGGTAAAAGCCGACATCATTTTTATAACACCATTAAGGCCAATAACCATTGAGGGACTCGCATCCTTAATTTGCTCTATCCTTCATTTTTTCTCTCATTTTCCGTGGTTAACTTTCTAATGGGTGTCACTTCCTTATTGGCAAGTCCTCATTTTAGCAGGGTTTGGTAGGGCTAAGAGATGAATGAATATGCATTGGTATAAGTGTTAATCATGGATGAAGGAAGCCACATCATACCTCTTAAAACACAATGCTTTATAATTACTGGCAGGGGCTGGGAGGTGGGCAGTGAGGAGAATACAAAGAGCGGGGTGGAGCTAGACTTTGGCCTTTTGGTGGTTCTTTATTATTTCTCCTCACAAAAGGACAATAGGAAATTTTGCAGATTGACTCATAAGGGATTAATGTTTCTTGGGAAATCACTTAAGCCTAAATTGCTTTTGTTGAAATACCTTTTACGGAACAGAAGTTCTTTTTTTTTCTAACTTCCTGACTTATAGGGCATTTTTGTAGCAATGGAGGATTGGAGTCATGAAATCTTAAAAGAAATGTTTGTACCCTTTGGTGAGTGTGGCTAAAATATTTGAGAAGAGAATTACACCTCTAAAAAAAGGGGGAAATATCTATGTATAAAATGTTGTTTCTTTCCCACAACTCCCCCAACCCGGTCTTAATCCCTGAGCCACCAGCGCTGCCCATTCTCTCCCTGTCTCTCAGGAGGTCTCTTTATTGATTAAATGAATCTGCTCCAAAGGCTGGCTCCCAGGCTCTTTGATCTAATCCGATCTGATTTTATCCTATCGCTTCAGCAGGACATCGGGGAATTAACAATAAGCAGCTTTACCACAAGTGTTTAATAACTCAACACAATCTCCTTATGGCTCCGAGCTGCTCAAGTTCCCATCCAGTCCACGGCAAACAGTGTAACAGATTGGCCATCCCCCCTGGAACCTGAGGAATTTTCATGCACTGTGAAACTAATCGCTTCAAGTTCCTTCATAAATCACACAAAGCAGATTTCAGCATCTTAACAAATTGAAAAAAAAAAAACAAAAAAAAAAACAAACCCCAAAGGTGGAGGGGGAGGGGGGAGAGGGGCTGGCGGAGAGGACTCACCCTCCAGCTAAAAGTGGGTGGGAGGATATCGTAGAGTGGGAAGGCCCAGAAATAAATTAGCTTCTGTCCTCTCGTTCAATACGTTTCTCATCTCTTTATATTTTAACATGAATAAAATAATGTGGGCAGGCTCAAACTTAACCATGCTCCAAACCTGCAATGACCTTATTTTTTTTTCACTGTGATGAAAACGATGTGGTTTCAAATAACAGGCCTCTTATTGTTGTTCCTGTGTCAGCCTTGAAATATGTAAGAAGCATACAATTAAACTAGGTTTGTGAGTCCTGTGTGATACAGACAGCAGAGAGGCTAGGCTGACATGGTGTGTCCCCTGGATTTCAAACCAGCATGCATGCATACAAGGGTGTCTTAAATGATCGCTCAAGGCTGGGCGCAGTGGCTTACGCCTGTAATCCCAACACTTTGGGAGGCCGAGGCAGGTGGATCACCTGAGGTCAGGAGTTCGAGACCAGCCTGGCCAACATGGCAAAACCCTGTCTCTACTAAAAATACAAGTTGCTGGGCATGGTGGCACATGCCTGTAATCCCAGCTACTGGGGGGCTGAGGCAGGAGGATCGCTTAAACCTGGGAGGTGGAGGTTGCTGTGAGCCGAGATCGTGCCACTACACTCTAGCTGGGGTAACAGAGCAAGACTCTATCTTAAAAAAAAAAAAAAAAAAAAAACACTCAATTACAAAAAGCCATTCTTGAAATATTTTTACCCCCTATATATATCCCTATCTCTACATTGCAAAAGCAGAACTTATTTAATATCTTCCTCCCCACCAGAAAAAAAAAAATGCACCATGTCCCTCTTGTCTAACTATAAAATGCATAATATATAAAGTTGATCTTCTCCTTTTCAAAGGCAGAAATTTCAAAGCAATGGCTTACCCTTCTGCCAAAACAGTGCTGGGAGTCTATGAGAAAGTGGGAGAGGAAATAGGCTTTAGAAAGCAGCCGGATTATTAGTGCCATGGGGGAAATATCACTCTAGCACTAATCTAAAATAAAACATCTTTTCGTTGCTCTATTTAATACCTACTGTACATCAGAATTACCTATAAAAACATGTTTCATAACAGAGAAACAGCCCTCTCTCCCCATCTCTGTCACTGCACTCTCCATTACTGTGGCAGTTCTGCAATTTCTCACTACATCAGCGGAGTAACGAAGGGCCCTCATACTGCACATCTGGGGGCAGAGAGAATTTTACGACTCAGGCTTAGGCCAGATTACTATGACTATGGTAGGATCTTTTTCCATATCCTCAGGGTCCAGGGTACATGCAAATTCCCTCGGATACAGCTGGATGCCTTCTTATTGCATTCCTAAGTAAAAAGCATTTACATGTATATCCTTCTCCACCCACATCCATTCATTAGTATTTATCTAGATTTTGCCACCACTGTCCATGAGTCCAAAATTTTGAAATTCCACCCCCGCCTCCAGAAAAAAAATGTCTACTCCAATTTTGTGATCTACTTATTATGGAAGGGAATGCTAGCATAAATAGTGTTATTAGTTCCTCTTTGGAAATGTCTTTTGCCTTACTTTTTTTTCTCCTGATAAACTATGTCATAACAGAAAAATCCCTATGAAGTTCTCCAGAGAACTTTGCACTGTTTCCAGACCCTGGGACTATAATTATGCCGTGTGTAATTAAAACAGACAGAGCATCCCCTGCCAACTGTGAATGCCCCTGTTTACATCACAAAGAGATAGCAAAATGTACTCAGGAAGGTTCCAGCCAAAGTAATTGAGAGGGTTGCCTGAACCCGTTCTGCTTTCCAAATATTGTCCCTGGGTTAAGAACAGCGAGAGGCAGAAGAAATGAGAGGAGTGGAGGGGACCCAGGCCAGAGGCCTGTTGACTTTCCCTGCCTGGGCATGATGTCATTGAGTTCAGTGACTTGGGGGGCTGGTGTGGACTGGTCTTGTTGCACGTTTAATCCAGGTGCTTCTGCTAAGGAGCTTCATTCCACCGCGTGGTAGCCTTCAGTGGTCCTGAAGCCCTGCACTCAGATGCAAAAGTTCAGACCATTAGGCCAGGGTGTAAACACATTCTTGACCTCGAGCAGTACAAAGAAGATTCTTCTGCCTGCAGCTCACTCAGGTCACAGGCTCATCTTTCTCTGCTGCTTTCCTCCTAGGCTGCTGCAACTGGAACATTAAAAAGAGAGACAGAGACAAAGAGACAGGGAAGAGAGAAAAGAAAGGGCAGTGAGGAAAAGAAAAACAAAACAAAACAAAACAAAACCAAAGTCACAAGTTGAAAAAAAATTCCCTATAAAATAAAAGCACGTTATGTTTTTGTATATTTTCAATATGCAGCCAAACTAAACCATTAAACGAGGATTTTATTTCACAAAGTCTGCAAACTATTCAACCGCTAACCCACTATACCAAGAATGTGGTGCCAACCAAAATATGTCAAGATTAGTAGTACTCAATAACATCTCAAAACCAAATGACATGCAAGCTGTATTTCATGATTAGAGCGCTTCCTTATGTCAAGGAACATACATGTTAACTTGTTTAAACACAGCGCTGGGCTGTCACTCTGTTTGTCATAAGCAGAGGAAAGGGAATCCAGTGCTTACCAAACCCATCCAGATGATACTTCACGCTTTCTGTCTTCCTGGCAGACAGCACGGACACCATCCAATTAATCCTTACAGCTTCTCTGAGAAGAAGAGTTGAAGGCGAGAGAGACCACTTCCCACTTTACAAAGCTGTACCTGACAAGCAGGGTTTTCCGAATGCCTCACATGCAACGACACAGCCGGGCTGAGAATCGAAAATGCTCGTTTTTTTCTAGTAAGGCGGCAAGTCACCAAAATTGCAAAATGCAAACACCTTGTCTCTAGTAAGGTGAATCCTTTTTTTTTTTTAATCCCCAGGACTAACATTTGCATAGCGCTTCAATGACTGCAAAGGGCTCTTGGTGAATCCTCACCACTATCCTGGTCATTTATATATGATTATCCCCATTGTGTAAAAGAGAAGCCCAAGTGGTAGAGGAAGTGACCTGCTCAAGCAGCCTTATCAGAAGCGAGTAAAAGCAGAGCAGGGCGCCTCTGTCTCAGGCCTCTGAACCAAACGGGAGCTACACAAAACAAGGCTGCTCCTCCCAACGCGTGGTCTCTTTTTGCACCAAAATGCTTGAGTTTGAGCAGGAATCTAAAAATGGAGAAGGGTAATTATCTCATTCTCTGACTGTTAACAGCCAGGAGCTGCTGTGTGCTTCTACCTGGCAGGAGAATGAAAGGGAGGCTGTTCTCTCACTTACACAATACAGTAGTAAGAGATGTGATTATGTTAGGAACACTTGAGGGGGCTTCTGGGCAAAAAGAAAACACCGGAGCTGGCTTCATCCCGTCATCTGGTGCTTCTTCACTTGCTTGTGCTGCAGTACCTTCCGCCTGGAAAGCTGTCCACTGACTTCACACGGCAATGGGCTGCTCCCGCAGGCAAACGATGAGCTGTTGCTGCCTCCATTGCCCCACCCACCTGCCCCCTACAACCACACACGTCCTTGTTCTCATGGACACTCTTGCTACTGGGGAATCCTTGCCTCCCCTAAACTGCTATGGAGACCCTGGGGTGTGGTGGAAGAGAACTCGAATTCAAATCCGTATCTCATCAGACAGAGTACAGGGTGGCTCCTTGTAGTCCGCCCCTCACACGGCAGCCTGTGGGGCCAGCAGAGCCTACATATGGTGGTAGTGTCCATTCCCCAATATCCTCCTCAGCCTGATGAGAGGCCAGGCCTTTCAAGATGCAGAATGCTGGCGTTCTGGCTTCATCCCAGAACATGCATCCACACGATCTGACCCTGGCCCTCCTTCACAGATGCTTCTGTTATGGGCTGAACTGTATTCCACAAAAACGTATGCCAAAATCCTCCACCCCCGGTACCTCAGAATGTATTTGGAGAAAGTCCCTTTAAAGAGGCTGCTGAGGCAAAATGAGATCACATAGGCGGGCCTAATTCAATCCAACTGCTGTACTTACAAGAAGAGATTAAGACACCAGGGATGTGAGGCAAGAGCACCTGAGGACACAGCGAGAAGGTGGCCATCTAGAAGCCCAGGACAGAGCCTCAGAAAACCAATCCTGCCAACACCTTGTTCTCTGACTTCTAGCTTCCAGAACTGTGAGGAAATACATTTTTGTTTTTTTGTTTTGTTTTCACATTATTTATTATTTTTTTTTGTAGAGACGAGTCGCACTCTGGCGCCAGGTTGGAGTGCGGTGGCATGATCTTGGCTCACTGTGACCTCTGCCTCCTGGGTTCGCGCCATTCTCCTGCCACAGCCTCCCCAGTAGCTGGGACTACAGGCGCCCGCCATTTTTAGTAGAGACAGGGTTTCACTATGTTAGCCAGGATGGTCTTGATCTCCTGACCTTGTGATCCACCTGCCTCGGCCTCCCAAAGTGCTGGGATTACAGACGTGAGCCACCATGCCCGACCTTCTTTTTTCGTATTTTAGTAGAGACGGAGTTTCACCGTGTTGCCCAGGCTGGTCTCGAATTCCTGAGCTCAGGCAATCTGCCCTCCTCGGCCTCCCAAAGTGCTAGGATTACAGGCGTGAGCCGCCGAACCCAGGCTCTTTTTTTTCTTTTTTAATTTTTTTTTTTTTGGGGGGGGGGACAGAGTCTTGCTCTGTCGCCCAGGCTGGAGTGCAGTAGCACAACCTCAGCTCACTGCAACCTCCACCTCCTGGATTCAAGCGATTCTCTTGCCTGGGCCTCCCGAGTAGCTGGGAATACAGGGGCACATCGCCACTGGCTAACTTCTTTGTATTTTTAGTAGAGAGGGGGTTTCACTATGTTGGCCAGGCTGGTCTCGAACTCCTGACCTCAAGTGATCCACCCACCTTGGTCTCCCAAAGTGCTGGAATTACAGGCGTAAGCCACCACTCCCAGCCTTATGTTTCTGTTTTCTTTTTTTTTTTTTTGAGATGGGGTGTTGCTCTGTCGCCCAGGCTGGAGTGCAGTGGTGTGATCTCGGCTCAACGCAAGCTCCGCCTCCTGGGTTACGCCATTCTCCTGCCTCAGCCTCCTGAGTAGCTGGGACTAAGGCGCCCACCACCATGCCCGGCTAATTTTTTGCATGTTTAGTAGAGACGGGGTTTCGCCATGTTAGCCAGGATGGTCTTGATCTCCTGACCTTGTGATCCGCCCGCCTCAGCCTCCCAAAATGCTGAGATTACAGGTGTGAGCCACCGCACCTGGCCACGCTTCTGTTTTCTAAGCAATCCCATCTGTGATCTTTTGTTATAGGCAACCAGAGAAAAATAATACAACTTCTCATTCCCCTCGTTTCATGCATACTGATGACTCTGCCGATGTGCACATCCCTTGACTTTTGGCCTGGTAAACACTTCTTGATCTCCAATGTTCAACTCCAATGCCTGGTCTCCTCCATGAGGCCTTCCAGCTAACCATGGGCATCAAACATATCATGTGGGATTATATGGCACCATGACATCTCCTGTAGTTAGCTGATGGCCTATGCCTTCACAGACAGTGAGTTCCAGGGAACAGGGACATCTCTGACTCAGCCCTGAGGCTTAGCCTAATGCTCATCAGAGAGAAGATGATTAATATTTGATGAGGGAAGAATGGAAGGAAACAACAATAAGAATAATGACTAAGACTTACTATATCTTTGTTATGTGCCAGACGCTGTTCTAACTATTAGAATTAGTATACTTGTATTATTATTATCTTCCCAATCACCATATGAAGTAGATAATATTGTTATCCTCATTTTACCACTGAGGGCAGGCATACTAAGATAAGAAACTTGCCCAAGGTCATGCAGAACCGGTGAGATAATGTACCTGAAGGCACTTTAATTGCAGAGTACTGCAGCCTCTATTTTCAGTGGCCAGAAATCAGTCAGGTAACCACAGGCCTGTGACTTGAAGGCTGAATTAGCAGTGGGTGGTGGGCACATTTTGCATAGTGGGTAATCCTGAGGAGATAAATTTCAAGAAAGAGAAGAATGGGGTAGACAAGGATAAGAGTTGCAAAAAAGGCCAGGCGCAGTGGCTCACGCCTGTAATCCCAGCACTTTGGGAGGCCGAGGTGGGCGGATCACAAGGTCAAGAGATAGATACCATCCTGGCTAACTCTGTGAAACCCCGTCTCTACTGAAAATACAAATATTAGCTGGGCGTGGTGGTGCTTGCCTGTAGTCCCAGCTACTCAGGAGGCTGAGGCAGGAGAATCGCTTGAACCCGGGAGGCAGAGGTTGCAGTGAGCTGAGATCGCGCCACTGCACTCCAACCTGGTGACAGAGCGAGACTCCATCTCAAAAGAAAAAAAAAAGAGTTGCAAAAAAATGCTCTTCTGCCCCCTACTAAGGAATGGAAGGAGTGCCACCTTCTTGCAGTAATCCAATGGCACCACTCTCGTTACAATACATGTGAATTCTGCCTCTGGGATTGTGCATTCCAACTGCCCTGACCAGGAGAAGCTCTGAGGATGCCCTACATGTGTGTTGTCATTGGTTCAGAAACCAGAGATTGATTACAGCCTTAGAGAGTGCTATCAATCAATGTCATATTCAAATTTCATTTTACTAACGCAGCTTATTGGACCTAATACTTAGAGCTGGAGTCCCAGTGTTACCTGCGGGGTAGAAGGATTTCCTGTTCTGTTTTCAGCCTGGACTTTCCTGTTGTTCTTTGGTTTTGGTTTGTTTAATGAAGCACCACTTTGTGCTCTTGGTTCTTTGGTTTCCTGTTATTCTTTGGTTTTGGTGTTTTCAATGAAGCACCACTATATCTCTTTTTTCGATTCAGAAACGCATTGAGCATGAAACAATGTCTTAATGGGGGGTTGGTAAAGAGACATGCCTCATTCTTTCACACCTGCAAAGACTCCTCTTCCTTGAAGGTTTTCAGATGACCTACTTACTTAGGCTGGGAGCAGAAGGGTTAAAGCGCTCGGAGGAAATCAACTGTAAATAGAAAGGCTATGTTTAACATAATCCCCTCCAGAAGCCTCTCTCTTCTCTAGGCACTGTAATCAACCCTGTAGTGTCAGGCAAGGTTCTTGATTATCTCCCTGTAGCATTATGTCTCACCACATAGCTGATAATAAACTGATGGATTATCAAACAAGATTACAGCTTTAGCAAATAAAATCATGTTTTGTGTTAAGAGAGAAAATGCTTACTATCCCTATCTGCCTGGCTAAATATTTACATATCACAGGCTTTCTAGGGTCCCTGTTCTTTCAAATCTGATTTTAAAAAAACAACACAGAGGTTAAGTTAACAAAGAGGGAACACACTGTGCTTTTAACACTGAGCTAAATGCTCTTCTGGGAGAAAACAGGTACTGCCTAAAAGGGAGAACTAAGTCAATTCAAGGCCTCAGGTACCAGGGAGATCAATGGGTGCATGTGACAAATGACAGAGCTGGCTGTGCTTGGAGGGATTCAAATGCCTACTTTTAAAGGGAACACAGGTGAAAGATAAAAAGAAACCCAAAGAGCATGCATGCAGCTGTGGCTGTGTGTGTGTGTGCGCGCGTGTGTGTGTGTCTGTGTGTGCACAAGAAGAGGAGAAAGGGACTTGTATGAAGTCTCATGCTGATCTGATGTTTTATGCCTTTCAAAACCCTTTCTTCTTTATCACCTACACCCACCTCCCCAATTTTCCCCATCCTCTCCATTTGACAGCTGACACAAAGTGAAGCCTAGAAGAGACTTGCAAAAGGTTCCGGAAGGCAGGACTCAAACCTCAGTCTTCTGACTCCTAGTGCATCCCATTTTCTGTGTCACTTCTCTGCTTGAACTCAAGGATGCAGAGGGAAAGAATAGCAGAGAGGTGTTTTTTTAGAAGTTGCATGTATTCAAATTGTCAGGATCTGAAGTTAAATTACTATTTGGTTTAAGACTGGGCAGCAGCCAGGCGTGTGGGTTCACCCCTATAGTCCCAACACTTTGGGAGGCCAAGGCAGATGGATCACATGAGGCCAGGAGCTCTAGAGCAGCCTGGCCAACATGGCGAAACCCATCTCTACTAAAAACACAAAAATTAGCTGGGCATGGTGCTGTAGTCCGAACTACTCAGGAGGCTGAAGCAGGAGAATTGTTTGAACCCGGGAGGCAGAGGCTGCAGTAAGCCGAGATAGTGCCACTGCACTCCAGCCTGTGTGACAGAGGGAGAATCTCTCTCTCAAAAAAAAAAAAAAAAAAAGGGACTATGGGCAGAAAAGGATGTAACTGAAAATATAAAATGGGCATGTAAAATACCTATCTTTTAAGAGAGAGAGAAATAGGTTTGTACACTGGTCAGTTTAAATTCGTTACTATTCCAGGGAAGAATATAAAGCACGAATAACCACCAACACAGCTAGTTGCAGAGAAAGTTATTTCAGATAATTTGACTTTCTTCTGTGAAAAACAGATCTTGTAAACACGGAGGGCAAATATTCCAAATGTGATCCCTTACATGTGAAATTCAGAGAAGTTCTTGGTCCCAGTGACTTTTTCCTCTGCCACACACAAAATAGCACTGGCCTAGCCACCATCACCAAGGAATCTCTGTTCCGTACACTAGGGAGATGCACAAAAGTACTGGAGGAAGATGCTCTATGCCTCTTTCTAGGCTTTGTCATGAGACATGCAGTCTTTCAGGCAAATCAACCAAAGCAATGCAGGAGTAAGAACATGCCCACTCTCAGCCATAGAGTGTTTAATGCACAAATTGAGCACCAATAAATATTACTGAGTGAAAAAAATAATTCGCATAACACATAATAAAAATACAGTGTTTCTCTTTTGTAATGGAACGTCATCTACAAAATATATCCATTATAAACTGGCGGAATCATGACTTTTCCCTTTTATAATTAGAAATATGAAAGGAGATAGAGGCTTTTCAAAATACAACAAAGAATGCATTTCAAATTATTCACAAGTTTATATTAACATCAGCAATGAAAGTACATCTTCCCTCCGTAACAATCCTTTTTTCCCAAATCCACAGCATAATCGATTTACAGTTTGGCATGTAATATGTAGTTTAGTTTTGTTTAACATATAATATAGATGAGGTCAAACTTTAGGCCAGGCGCGGTGGCTTACTCCTGTAATCCCAGCACTTTGGGAGGCCGAGGCAGGTAGATCACCTGATGTCAGGAGTTCCAGACCAGCCTGACCAACATGGTGAAACCCGTCTCTACTAAAAACACAAAAATTAGCTGGGCGTAATGGCAGGCAACTGTAATCTCAGTTAGTTGGGAGGCTGAGGCGAGAGAATCGCTTGAACTCAGGAAGCGGAGGTTGCAGTGAGCCGAGATTGTGCCATTGCACTCCAGCCTAGACAACAAGAGCGAAACTGTCTAAAAAACAAAAACAAAACAACAACAACAAGAACACAAAAAACCTTTACACATGGTTTTGCCACTTTATTTTTTCCTCTACTATTATGTGTGTAGATGCTCCGTAAATTATTATGAATTCTTCTAACCTCAGGACTCTGAGGTTATTTCCAGTTTGGGGCCATCATGGGCAACAATGCCATAAACATTCATGTATGTATTACTTTGTTGAAAGTAATCCTGAGTTGAAAGAAATATCCAGCTTTAATTTTAATAGGTACTGCTATTAAGACTATTTATAGGCTGGGCGCAGTGGCTCGTGCCTATAATCCCATCACTTTAGGAGGCCAAGGCGGGTGGATCATAAGGTCAGGAGTTTAAGACCAGCCTGCCCAACATGGTGAAATCCCGTCTCTACTGAAAAAACAAACTAGTGGGGTGTGATGGCGGGCACCTGTAACCCCAGCTACTCGGGAGGCCGAGGCTAGAGAATCGCTTGAAACCGGAAGGCGAAGGTTGCAGTGAGCCAAGACTGTGCCACTGCACTCCCATCTCCAGCCTGAGTGAAAGAGTGAAACTTCGTCTCAAAAAAAAAAAAAAAAACACAAGAAAAAAAGGACTATGTATTGGCCAGACGCTGTGGTTCATGCCTGTAATCCTAGCACGTTGGGAGGCCAAGGTGGGCGGATGACTTGAGGTCCAGAGTTCGAGACCACCCTGGCCAACATAGCAAAACATCCATCTCTACTAGAAATACAAAAATTAGCCAGGTGTGGTGGCGCACACCTGTAATCCCAGTTACTTGGGAGTCTAAGGCAGGAGGATTGCTTGAATCCAGGAGGTGGTCACAGAGCCAGATCCTGTCTCAGAAAAAAAACAAACAAACAACAACTTTGGTTTCTCTTCAGATCAATAACTCTTTCACATTTTACCAAGTTAATAAAGTTTTCTTCTCTATGTTAAAGTTATTTTATTATGATTACTTTAAATCACAAATGGGTGTTGACATATATCAACTGCTTTTAGCACTATCAGGATGAACAAATGATTTCTCCTTTTTTTTTTTTTTTTGAGGTGGAGTCTTGCTCTGTTGCCCAGGCTGAAGTGTAGTAGCACAATCTTGGCTCACTGCAAGCTCCGCCTCCCAGGTTCAAGCAATTCTCCTGCCTCAGCCTCCTGAGTAGCTGGGATTACGGGGAGTGCCACCACGCCTGGTTAATTTTGTGTTTTTAGTAGAGACGGTGTTTCTCCATGTTGGTCAGGTTTGTCTTGAACTCCTGACCCCAGGTGATCCGCCCACCTTGGCCTCGCAAAGTGCTGGGATTACAGGTGTGAGCCACTGCGGCCAGCCTTTCACCATTTATTTGTATGTTTTTATTTATCATCCTTTTGCATTCTTTTTATTCTCTATCTTTTGTTTGATTAATCTAGTTGTTGTTCTGTTTTCTCTTCTTTTCTAAAAATTTTTTTTTAAACTGTATCCTTTTCTATTCTTCTTAAGAATTGCCAGGCCGGGCGCAGTGGCTCACGCCTGTAATCCCAGCACTTTGGGAGGCCGAGACGGGCGGATCACGAGGTCAGGAGATCGAGACCATCCTGGCTAATACGGTGAAACCCTGTCTCTACTTAAAAATACAAAAAACTAGCCGGGCGACGAGGCAGGTGTCTGTAGTCCCAGCTACTTGGGAGGCTGAGGCAGGAGAATGGCGTAAACCTGGGAGGCGGAGCTTGCAGTGAGCTGAGATCCGGCCACTGCACTCCAGCCTGGGTGGCAGAGCAAGACTCCATCTCAAAAAAAATAAATAAATAAATAAAAGAATTGCCTTTACATTTTAATACTCACATTTAAATATCTATATCTTATCAATGTCTAGAAATAATCAGGGCCTCTATTGTCATCTTGATTAAGGCATGAATTTTAAAGATTTTAATTCTGACTCCACTTCTGTTTCCTGTTCTCTAATCTCTGTACTCCCATATCTTCTACTTACAGGTTGAAATTCTAGTTCCATATTAACAATTGTTTCTATATTATGCATCAATAGTTCTTTAGACTCAGCTATGTTTTTAACGTTTTTCGACCCACATCTCTCCCATTGCTTTATTCATAAAATACATGTGTCTGGGCGCGGTGGTTCACACCTGTAATCTTAGCATTTTGGGAGGCCGAAGCAGGCAGATCACCTGAGTTCAGGAGTTCGAGACCAGCCTGGCCAATATGGTGAAACTCCATCTCTACTAAAATACAAAAATCAGCTGGACATTGTGGTGCACGCCTATAATCCCAGCTCACTTGAGAGGCTGATGCATGGGAATCCCTTGGACCTGGGAGGCAGAGGTTGTAGTGAGCCGAGATCGGGTCTCTGCACTCCAGCCTGAATAACAGAGCAAGAGTTCAGTCTCGGGGGAAAAAAAACAAAAAAACTAAACAAAAAAAGTATATAAAACTTATAAAACAAAGTATATAAAACTTATAAAACAAAGAATATAAAACTTATAAAATTTATTTTTCTTGATGTTTTACAGCAATGTGTTTTGAAGATTACTTTTGAAGAAGGTCTGTGGTCATATCCCAAAGCATATTTTGTTCTCCCACTGGAACACAAGTTTGGCTGGGTATAGAATTTGAAGTACACAATTAGTTGCTGTAAGGAATGTATAATTGTTAGTATTCTAGCTTTCTGCACCTAGTCACTGGTTTCAAAAACAGTGAGAAGAAAATGTGCTCAATTTTTCTGCTTGCAAAATATATTGATGTTGGTGCAAAAGTAATCGCAGTTTTTGCCATTGAAAGTAAACCACGAATAGTTTTGCACCAACCTAATATTATTGAGGTTGATGTTTAACACATATGAGAATTGCCTTTCTCCCTGCCCCCTTCTTCTTCTTCTTTTTTTTTTTTTCCGAGACAGAGTCTTGGTCTGTCACCCAGTCTGGAGTGCAGTGATGTGATCTCACCACACGACAACCTCCACCTCCCGGGTTCAAGCAATTCTCCTGCCTCAGCCTCCCAAGTAGCTCGGATTACAGGCACCTGCCACCACATCCGGCTAATTTTTATATTTTTAGTAGAGACAGGGTTTTACCATGTTGGCCAGGATGGTCTCAAACTCCTGACCTCATGATCTGCCCACCTCAGCCTCCCAAAGTGCTGGGATTACAGGCATGAGCCACCCTGCCAGACTTTTCACCATTCTTCTAATTTTACATGGGGCAAAGAAAGGAAGAAACCGAGATTGAAAATGGAATTCACCCTTATAAATGTAAAATGAGTTCTAAGTACCACCTATTAACAGTGAAGAGATTCACAGTAGGAAGGAAACTGCAGGAGCTTCATGTGCCTGCTAATCATGTTCTCAAAGCCTGGGAACTTCGTTCACTCTGGAAGAGCTCACGCCTGTAATCCCAGCACTTTGGGAGGCCGAAGTGGGGTGGATCACCTGAGGTCAGGAGTTCTAGATCAGCCTGGCTGAAGTGGCAAAACCCGTCTCTACTAAAAATACAAAAATTATCCAGGTGTGGTGGCAGGCGCCTGTTGTCCCAGCTACTTGGGAGGCTGAGGCAGGAGAATTGTTTGAACCTGGGAGGCAGAGGTTGCAGTGAGCCAAGATCGCGCCATTGCACTCCAGCCTGGGGAACAGAGTGAGACTCCATCTCAAAAAATTTTTTAAAAATTGTTCTCTACAATAGTAGTGTTGTTCAAATAGTTAGCTATTGATAATAGGTAATGCTAGTAACAAAGGAACCAGATCATAAAAATGCATTTGTATTTCTTTACATTTTGCTCTTAAGTACCCTGCTGTTAATACAATAATTTGGCAGTAGAAATTGTCATATTTTATCATCTTAAGAGAGAACATCTTTCTAAAGAAATATTGTGTCTATCTACATAGAATTTAACCAAAATCTATGTCCTCAATTACTCTAGTCAATGGACAAATTACTCACTGAAGTCACAAAACAAAATCCCAAAAAAATTATTAACCACATAAGCTTCATGAACATAGTGAAGAAAGAAAATCTCTGAAAGACTAGTTTTACACACTGAAATCTATAAAATGACAGAGAACACTCTTTTTCTCCCTCACTCTTCTCACTACCACCTCCTTCCTCTCCAATTTTCTTGTCATTCAAAAAGTAAAGAACTAACTTCACAGACTCTTATTCAAACCAAGGAGAATAATTCATTGTTCATGTTTCAGATCTTCTGCTGAAGGCTTTTGCTTTTGAGATTATCCACACCATTCCTCGCAAGCCCGGCCTCTTAAATGACTAACAGCATACAGAATAGAATGCACAAATCATAGCAGCTGAAAGGTCACAAAGTAGCAAGTTTGCATGACAAAATTTTATTACACAAATTAATCAAGGAGTGTTCATGTAAGTAGTTATCTTTGGCTGTGGAAGGAGGGGTGGGAAAGACAGCGAAGCTGAAGGGGCTCTACAGCCATTTTCTGTACGCTTGTATACTGGTGTGCTATCTAAAATTTTTACAGCCAGGTGCAGTGGCTCACGCCTGTAATCCCAACACTTTGGGAGTCCGAGGCGAGTGGATCATGAGGTCAGGAGTTCGAAACCAGCCTGGTCAATATGGTGAAACCCTGTCTCTACTAAAAATACAAAAATTAGCCAGGTGTGGTGGCGGGTGCCTGTAATCCCAGCTACTCAGGAGGCTGAGGCAGGAGAATTGCTTGAACCCGGGAGGCAGAGGTTGCAGTGAGCTGAGATCATGCCATTGCACTCCAGCCTGGGCAATAGAGTGAGACTCTGACTTAAAAAAAAAAAAAAGAAAAAAGAAAAACACTTTTTACAATGAGAATGTAATCATATAATAATTGTGTAATATTTAAGAATTAGGGGTCGGGCGCGGTGGCTCAAGCCTGTAATCCCAGCACTTTGGGAGGCCGAGACGGGCGGATCACGAGGTCAGGAGATCGAGACCATCCTGGCTAACACAGTGAAATCCTGTCTCTACTAAAAATACAAAAAACTAGCCGGGCGAGGTGGCGGGCGCCTGTAGTCCCAGCTACTTGGGAGGCTGAGGCAGGAAAATGGTGTAAACCCGGGAGGCAGAACTTGCAGTGAGCTGAGATCCGGTCACTGCACTCCAGCCTGGGCGACAGAGCGAGACTCCGTCTCAAAAAAAAAAAAAAAAGAATTAGGCAAAAATCATAAACAAAACAGAATGTTAACAATGAAAGGACTATTAGAGATGACCTAGTCCCAAATCTCCCAGTTGTAATACCATAGACTAAGTGTGTAGGTCCCCCCAAAATTCATATGTTGGAACGAGATCCCCAATGTGATGGTATTTGAGGGTAAGGCCTTTGGGAGGTTATTAAGGTCATGAGGATGGACAGTGGGATTAGTGACATTATGAAAGGGACCCCCCAGAGAGTTCCCTGGTCCCTTCTACCACATCGTAACAGTGAGAAGGCACTATCTATGAGCCAGAAAACAGACCATCATCAGACAACAAATCTATCGGTGCTTTGATCTAGGACTTTCCAGCCTCCAGAACTGTGAGAAGTAAATTTCTGCCACCCAGTTTATAGTATTTTGTTATAGCATCCTGAACCACCTAAGACATGTATAAATGGTGAAACAGAGACTAAGAGGATCTAACTGATTTACCCCAGGTCATAAAGTAACCCAATTCTGAACTCCCAAACTCCATTTAAAGGCAGAGTAGGGGACTGCACAGAGCTTCTCTGATAACAGCCAGTCCACCCTGGAGAAAACAAGAGATGCCAGGGCCTGACAGATGAGATAATCCAGAAGCTATACAGAAATGCTTTTGTTTAAATACTGGAGGAAGTAAGGAAATATGCCAAAACCAGAGGATATGGGTTGTGAAAGAGGCAAGTATTCAAGTCATAGATTCAATCCAAGGATTTAGGATCTAGGGTATGGGAACCAATCAAGACATTCGCGTCAAACTGAACCAACTAGTTGCCTCTAGCACTGCGAGAGATTAGGTCTTTCCTTTGGGAGTTTATTTAGTGGATCCATTTGTTGCAAACAGCCAGTGGGATGGGGTGGCAACTGATGGCAGAGAGCTGGCTAAAGTACAAATACTATATGACAAATTTTATT
This sequence comes from Trachypithecus francoisi, assembly GCF_009764315.1. Taxonomy (NCBI): domain Eukaryota; kingdom Metazoa; phylum Chordata; class Mammalia; order Primates; family Cercopithecidae; genus Trachypithecus; species Trachypithecus francoisi. The sequence continues at coordinate 15,839,319 of NW_022681461.1, forward strand.
TTAAAGATCTTTGTGCCACTCTCTCATGTGTCAGACATCAGTAGAGCAAATTTCTTAGGCCTTCTGAGTGACGCAAGAGCAGATATAAAAAGTTACAGATCTGTGGGTAAAAGGAGCTAAAATCCTTCAACTAGAATGAGAAGCAATCACTAAGGGCTATACCTTTTATATTCCTTAACCTAGTAATATTATTTTCATGTGATTGGGACTGAGTCTTGGGAAGCCTTTTGGGCCACTATTTGGCAGAATCTAAAAAGACTGTGAATTTCAGCAGACACAAAAGAGATGAATAACTTAAGGATCTGGGCACAAATGGTTTTGGTAACCATAATAACTTCTGCTAGTCATGTACCTGCAGCATATTCTTCTCAGAAAGAAAACCAAAATGCTGTCTTACAGGACAATAGAATAAGATTATAGAATTCTAAATACCAGAGTACATTGAAATTCAAGTTAACTTTCACATTTATTAAAACTCTAAATAAAATTCTTGATAATTAATCTCTAAAATGTTTAAATCTGCGGCAGACATGTGCACATAAATTATAATAAAGAACGTTGGTATGCAATTTGATTCAAAGTGCTTTTTAGTAAAGTACATAATGATGCATGCTGAGGAGATGCAGGTATATTTAATTGGATATAATTAAAATAATGATGTGTGTTTAAAATAATAATATATTAAAAAATTTTAAATGTAAGTGGCTGAAGAACCTATAATAAAAAGTCAAAGCAGTAACTAGTTTTTGATTACCTGATTATTCACGGAGTTAGTGCCTTTCATTTACCAAGTAATGCAGGTAATGCTATCATAATGTCACACTGGAGAGATTTAGGGAGCCGTGCTGACAATGTAGCTTTCTGCTTCCCCCTCTTCAAACTAGCTTTACCTTCTAGGTCTCTTCTCCTTATGCCAACTCTCTTCATCAAAAAAAGAAAAAATCGCTGGGCGCAGTGGCTCACATCTGGAATCCCAGCTCGGGGAGGCAGCGGTGGGAGGATAGCCTGAGCCCAGGAGTTTGAGACCTGCTTGGACAATATAGCGAGACCATGTTCTCAAAAAAAAGAAAAAACTCTTCCCAAGCGCAGCTGTATTTAAGGAAGAAAAGGTAAATGTTGACAATTGTTGAAGCTGGGCAGTGGTAACGTGAGGTTCAGTATATTTTTCCTCTCTACTTCTTTGTGTATTTGAAGTGTTCTTTTATTAATAGAAAAAAACTCCAGAAGTCTGTTTCTATATTTGAATGTAAGTTCTAGAATGTTTGATAACTTTGCTTCTTCCCTATGCAAAGGATGTAACTCATTAATGTGTGTGTGCATGCACTGGTACTGCTATGTGAGGCCTCAGAAATTCCCTTCAAGTAAGTGGACAAATAGCAGATCAAGGCCCATTTCTAACTCTTAGCCCTGGTAAGACAATGCCCCTGTAAAGATTGCTTTTCATCTCGACGTCTCCTACCATCTTGAGTTATTTTTTGGTCCCCTTCCTTGTCTTTCACTATTCTGCTTCAAGTTGAACCAATGAGTCATATCTGCCTCATTATTTTTCAGAGTCTGGTCCTCATCCATACACCAGGATTCCTCAGATGAGCAGCCAATGAGCCAATGCCCTACTGCCCAGACATCTCATTACCTCTGTCCTCTGCTGCCCTGCTGTGACCTCCAACCGAGCTTAGTTCAACTCCCTGCAGGGCTGCATGGGCAATTAGTGTCCTTGAATCTCAAGCTCTATAATTCATGATCAGATCTTGGGAGAGGTGAGTAGCTTGGTTGATTTTTTTTTTTTTTTTTTTTTTTTTTTTTTGAGACGGAGTTTCGCTCTGTGGCCCAGGCTGGAGTGCAGTGGCCAGATCTCAGCTCACTGCAAGCTCCACCTCCCAGGTTTACGCCATTCTCCTGCCTCAGCCTCCCGAGTAGCTGGGACTACAGGCGCCCGCCACCTCGCCCGGCTAGTTTTTTTTTGTATTTTTTAGTAGAGACGGGGTTTCACCGTGTTAGCCAGGATGGTCTCGATCTCCTGACCTCGTGATCCGCCCGTCTCGGCCTCCCAAAGTGCTGGGATTACAGGCTTGAGCCACCGCGCCCGGCCTGGTTGATTTTTTAAAAAAATTCCTGCTTAGATGACTAAGCTTCTGCACTTAAAAGGAGAAACCAGGGTGATGATGCATTTGTAACCTTTCTTTCTCTCTTTTTTTTTTCTCTTTCTTTCTTTTTCTTCTTTCCTTCCTTCCTTCCGTTCTTCCTTCCTTCCTTCCTTTCTTTTTCTTTTCTTTCCTTCTCTCTCTCTGCCCTCCCCCCCTCTTTCTTTCTCTCTCTCTCCCCACTCCATCCCCCTTCCCTTCCCTCTCCTCCCCTCCTCTCCTCTCCTCTCCTCCTTCCTTCCTTCCTTCCTTCCTTCCTTTCTCCTTCCTTTCTTTTTCTTTTCTTTCCTTCTCTCTCTCTCTGCCCTCCCCCCCTCTTTCTTTCTCTCTCTCTCCCCACTCCATCCCCCTTCCCTTCCCTCTCCTCCCCTCCTCTCCTCTTCTCTCCTCTCCTCTCCTCTCCTCCTTCCTTCCTTCCTTCCTTCCTTCCTCCTCCCTCCCTCCCTCCCTCCCTCTCTCTCTCTCTTTCTTTCTTTCTTTCCATCTTGCTCTGTCACCCAAGCTGGAGTACAGTGGCGCACTCTCAGCTCGCTACAACCTCCGCCCCCAGGTTCAAGCAATTCTTCCATCTCAGCCTCCAGAGCAGCTGGGATTACAGGCACCTACCAACACGCCTGGCTAATTTGTATATGTTTTAGTAGAGACAGGGTTTCACCATGTTGGACAAGCTGGTCTCAACCTCCTGACCTCAGGTGACCCACCCACCTCAGCCTCCCAAAGTGCTGGGATTATAGGCGTCAGCAACGGCGCCTGGCCTGTAACATTTCTTAGGATGAAAACTGTACATACATGTCTTCTGTATTTTCCTTGTTTTTTTTATGGTTAATTATTGTTACATTATGACCACGTTTTTACTAGTTTGAAATAGCTATTCTGGACTTTTGAAAAATGATTCTCAAAAATGTGTCAATTCCTCTAGCAGTTAATAGTAACAGTTTTGCAGCTTCATTTTAAAAATAGTCATAAAGTAGGGATATTGTCTTTGCACAAACACACAAAGGACATCCTGAAAACAACATACATTGGAAATAAAGGTCTAGAAACTTTTTGGCATAATTTTGCCTTATGGCAATTCAATTTCAACTTATATGGACTATGATGCCAAGCTTTTTAATCATTCAATGGTGGTCGAGCGCGGTGGCTCTTGCCTGTAATCTCAGCACTTTGGGAGGCCGAGGCAGACAGATCACACGAGGCCAGGAGTTCTAGACCAGCCTGGCTAACATGACGAAACCCCGTCTCTACTAAAAATACAAAAATTAGCTGGCCGTGGTGGCACACACCTGTAATCCGGAGGCTGAGGCAGGAGAATTGCTTGAACCTGGGAGGCAGAGGTTGCAGTGAACCAAGTCCGTGCCATTGCACTCCAGCCTGGGCAACAAGAGCGAACCTTCAACTCAAAAGGAAAAAAAAAAAAAAAAAATAATTCAATGGTGATAATCCCATCTATAAATTGTACCTACCTTCAAGTCCTATTTTTGTTCTGTTCATTTTTTCAATACTTTATTGCTTAATATCAACTTCAGTAAAGGAGAGGTCAAGAAATAATGGTTAAAAAAAAAAAAAAAAACCACAAGCTAATCTACTGCATACGCTTTAGTATCTCACCAATGAGACTGTTTGGAAGGAAACCTGAAGCCATTGACCAAAATGAAAACTCTGGAGTTTGAAGACCCATGCCAATTATTCTTCTCCTAATGTTAGAGTAAATGAAGGGGTCATTTTTATAGCTCAGTGTTAGCGAGATAACCACAAAATCCAATTCTCAAATACTGTGACTGAATGTTTATGAGATTTTTTCAGCTAACATGGTATATATAAACAGTACCCCGTGAGTATTGGGATTCTGGCTGGATGTCTGAAAAAATCATAGCCTGCATCGAATTCTTACATGTTATCAATGTCTCAAAGAACAGTTGAAGAATGAATTAATTTAAAATAATTTTTAAATTTTTAAAATAAATTTTTAATTTAAAAAAGTTAATTTTCTCAGCACGTTTTAACATTGCCAAGTTTAGTTTTCTTGACGTTTCTCCCTGTTCCCTCTCATTTCCTTCTTAAGCATTCACTATCACTGACCCAGATCTCCACCACTAGATTTGTACATGGCGGAGAAGAGGGAAACACGCGGAGAACAAGGAAGGGTGAGGAGGAATAAAAGAGCCAACAGAAACTTACTGGGGCCAGGGTTTGGAGATTATGCTGCAAACTAAACACAAAGCAGCCAAATTGTTTATTTTGCAGTTAGTGGAACTTTCTTCTCCAACGTCAAGAGGCAGGAGCCAGACTTTTAGAAAGTCACAGTTTTCCCAAGACTTAAAAGAAAGATAGCCTTGATCATGCACATATTCTTGGAATGCTTGTAGGTTAGCACTGATGTTCTTCCACTGGGTGTATTTATAGGCCAAAATGCTATCAAGCCTAGGGCCCTTGGCTCCAGCTCCAGCTGCAAATGAGGTAAGTACAGATTTCCAAATCACATCTTCAATCTGCCAATGCATTCTCTACCACCCAACCTCCTTCCCCAAATTTGAAATTCTAATAATAATAATAATGACTCCGTATTATTCGAAGTATTGTAATCTAAGGAATTCACCTTATTTTCTAAGTCTTTGAAGGACAAAAAAAAAAAGGTATGCAGAGGTCAAAATATATAGGTGTTAAATGCCATGCCAAGAGATAGTTTTCCTTTAGTAGGAGTTAAACAGGTCTTTAAGCAGAATATAAATGAACTTGGTTTATTTTAGAAAGATAGTTCTGGGCCAGGTGCAGTGGCTCACGCCTGTAATCCCAGCACTTTGGCAGACCAAGGTGGGTGGATCACCTGAGGTCAGGAGTTTGAGACCAGCCTGGCCAACATGGTGAAACCCCGTCTCTACTAAAAAATACAAAAAATTAGCCGGGTGTAGTGGCGGGTGCCTGTAAGCCCAACTACTTGCGAGGCTGAGGCAGGAGAATCACTTGAACCTGGGGGTGGAGGTTTCAGTGAGCCGAGATCGCGCCATTGCACTCCAGCCTGGGCAACAAGAGCGAAACTCCGTCTCAGAAAAAAAAAAAAAAAGATGGTTCTGCTGATACCGAACTCATCCAAAATAATGTATAAATGTATTACAATCAACATAAAAATCTCAGTACGTTTGTTTTCTTTAAAAACAATAAATAAAATAGTACAAATTATATTTGAAAATAAAATGTGGGGAAAGAAACATTGGAAAGCCTCTGCCAGAAGATAAATAAATAAATGAAAGGGGAGGAGCAAAACAGGAGGACTTGGCCTACCAAATAAAGCTACTACATTTAAAACAACAAGGCATTTTTGTTTAAATTTGCAGCCAGGCTGATAGACTAGAATAGAAAGCCCAGAAAGAAGCCCAAGATATATATAAGAATTTAGTGTATGACAGAGTCGGCACTTCAAATCATTGGAAAAAGATTGCATTTAACTACAAATAACATTGAGAAAGCTGGTCAAACATATTAGGAAAAACGAAGTTCAGACCATGAATTCATACCTCATGCCAAGGATTTCTAAATAAAAAATGTAAAACTTAATTATAAATCACAAAACTACAAAAATATTAAAATTGTATGTGATCAAGAATTCCATTTTACATTGAGAGATTAGTAAACAGATATGAAATATTTTCTTATTAAAGTTGTATTTATATGCCAAAAAATTCCATTTTAAGGAAATTTTTCCTAAGAAACAGAAAGACGGAGATATATGTAGGTAAATCTAGAAAGATATTGAACACATCATTCATAAAAGCAAAATAACCTGAATGGCTGTTGTATTAGTCCGTGTTCACGCAGCTGATAAAGACATACCCAAGACTGGATAATTTATAAAGAAAAAGAGGTTTAGGCTGGGCGCGGTGGCTCAAGCCTGTAATCCCAGCACTTTGGGAGGCCGAGACGGGCGGATCACGAGGTCAGGAGACCGAGACCATCCTGGCTAACACGGTGAAACCCCGTCTCTACTAAAAAAATACAAAAAACTAGCCGGGCGAGGTGGCGGGCGCCTGTAGTCCCAGCTACTCGGGAGGCTGAGGCAGGAGAATGGCGTAAACCCGGGAGGCGGAGCTTGCAGTGAGCTGAGATCTGGCCACTGCACTCCAGCCCAGGCGACAGAGCGAGACTCTGTCTCAAAAAAAAAAAAAAAAAAAAAAAAAAAGAAAAAGAAAAAGAAAAAGAAGTTTAATGGATTCACAGTTCCATGTGGCTGAGGAGTCCTCACAATCACGGTGAAAGGAGAAAGATACATCTTACATGGTGACAGGCAAAAGAGAGAATGAGAACCAAGAGAAAGGAGAAACGCTTTATAAAATCATTAGATCTCGTGAGAATTATTCACTACCACAAGAACAGTATGGGGGAAACCGCCCCCATAATTCCATTATCTCCCACCAGGTCCCTCCCACAGCACATGGGAATTATGGGAGCTACAATTCAAGATGAGATTTGGGTAGAGACACAGCCAAACCATACCATCTATCAAAAGAAAATCATATAAATAACTTATAGTACACTCATATAATGAAATAATTTCAAGCCACCAAAACTGATGTAACATGTTTACTCACTTAGAAAAATACCCATGCTCTATTAAATAAAAATGCAGATTACCAAACAGAATTATATTAAAATCCAATTTTTGCTACAATAAAAATAGAACAAAGTTGTGTATATCTGTATAATCATAGAAGAAAGTTCTAGGAGAATGCACACTGGGTTTTCATTGGGTGACAGAATTTTGGCTATTTAACAATAATGAAGTTATTACTTTTGCAGTGGAGATAAAACATTAAAAGGCTAGCATTTTTAATAAAAAATAAGATTAGTCCTGGTAGTAGGGGTTGGAGTAAAGAAAGCTGGTGATAAGGTATGAGATTGTTACAAAGGTCCTGGTAATAGCTGATGATAACCTGAAGAGAGCAGAGATAATGAAGAAATCTGAGAAATATTTAGGTGGTAGAAGAAGCAGGACATGGTGATCATCTGGGCTTCTGTAATTGGATTGTCATTTAGGATGTCTGTAACTTGAGTAAATCACTAATAAAGGTAGAGCATATGACTGAACCTTAGACTAGGTGGGCAAGCAAATAGATCTGCCTTTAGACATGAATTTCAGGACATTGTGGAAGATCTGTCCAGCAGAAAACTGGAAATAGGCTGGAAATTCAGACTTGGAATTTATTTGCATGAAGGTATTGGTCAAAACCATAATTGTGGCTTTTAAAAGTACCTATAGGCCGGGCGCGGTGGCTCAAGCCTGTAATCCCAGCACTTTGGGAGGCCGAGATGGGCGGATCACGAGGTCAGGAGATCGAGACCATCCTGGCTAACACGGTGAAACCCCATCTCTACTAAAAAAATACAAAAAACTAGCCGGGCGACGTGGCGGCGCCTGTAGTCCCAGCTACTCGGGAGGCTGAGGCAGGAGAATGGCGTGAACCCGGGAGGCGGAGCTTGCAGTGAGCTGAGATCCGGCCACAGCACTCCAGCCTGGGAGACAGAGCGAGACTCCGTCTCAAAAAAAAAAAAAAAAAAAAGTACCTATAATTCTCAAGGGAAAATGGTCACCAGGTCCACACTGCTTCCAGAGCTTTTATCACACTAGACTCCATTTTCCCAATTACATGGGATTTTATTTTCTGAAACTCTAATCATCTAGCTCTCCTATATAATTAGGACTCTGACTCTATCATATTCTGGATTAAGTAACTGTCAGTCCCTGCTTTAAATCCTTCATTGGCTTCTCATTTCATTTTGGAAAAGAAAAAAAAAAAAAATTCCTGGCTAGGATCTACCAGCCAGGAAGATGATCTAGACCAGTGCTATCTCTGACCACATTTTCCTTCACTGTCTCCAAATAATGGGGAACAGATCTATTAGCTTACTGTGATCTGAACATTCTGGCCTTCTTTCTGGTCCTTGAGCACATTGAGTTCTCTATTTCCGGGCTTTGCACATGCTCTTCCCTTTGCTAGGAAGGTTCTTCCTTGGCTTGTCTCATGGGTGGTTCCTTCTCTTCATTCAGATCTCAGCTCAACTGCTACTTCCTCCAATAGACCTTCCCTGACCCCATTTCTGAAGAACCACCTTCACCCATATTCGTCCACTCTGTCACATCACCTTATCCATACTTCTTTTATAGAACCTACCTCTACCCAAAATTATTTTGTTACTTGTCAGCCTTTGTTTATTGTCAATCTTTCCTTCAAGAATGTAAGCACTATAAGAAAGACAATGGAGCACCTATAAAAGAGCCTGACACAGAGCAAACTTTCAGGTAACTGTGGGATACTATAATGTGGAATGAATGAAAAATGGAGATGTTTATCGTAAGTAGAACTAGATTTGCAATCAGAAGACCCAAATGCAATATATACTTGGCTAAGTCAACCTCAATTCCCATATTTCTAAAACGTGGCCACAAAATGTCTACTCTGCCTATGTATTAGGGTTTTCATGAGACTGGTTACACGTTCATTTATTCATTCATCAACAAATGTTTCCCAAGTACCTTCTCTGTGCTAGGCACTGTGTTAATGCTGGGGCACTGCTATGAATAAGGAGTTTTCCAGGTGCGGTGGCTCATGCCTATAATCCCAGTGCTTTGGGAGGCCAAGGCAGGCAGATCGCCTGAGGCTGGGAGATCGAGACCAGCCTGGCCAGCATGGTGAAACCCTGTCTCTATTAAAAACATAAAAATTAGTCTGGCGTGGTGGCAGGCACCTGTAATCCCAGCTACTCAGGAAGCTGAGGCAGGAGAATCACTTGAACCTGGGAGGCAGAGGTTGCAGTGAGCCAAGATCGCATCATTGCACTCCAGCCTGGGCAACAGAGTGAGACACTGTCTCAAAAATAAATAAATAAGTAAAAAAATAAATAAGGAGTTTCATCTAGTATTTGAGACAGCCAGGTTTACAGGCAGTTACACATAGTACAACTGTTATCAAAAGAACCAAGCACAGAGTGCTATAAGAGCACATAGGAGCAGGGGCACCAAGTCTATCCTCATGGAATCAAAGAAGGGTGGCAGTAGTAAGAAATCAACATGGTGAAGAAGGCTGGGGAGCTGGGTGGGCAGAGAAGGGGAAAATGGTACAGACAGAGGTAACAACATGTGCAAAGGCCCAAAGGCAAACAAAGACAAGGCATATTGAGGAACTGCATGTTATTCAGTATGGCTAAGACTAGGAAGAACGGATGATGGCAAAATTAAAGACTGGAGTCCAGCGAGAATCCAGGCCATAACGGGACTCTGCACAAGCATGGATATTTTGGAGAATTTTATCGGAACCAAAACAAAGGAGGCAGTGGAGAGGGGGCAAGGTTAACAAGGACATATCAGAGGTATATCTAGAAATAGGGGAAAACCTGATTAGAGAGGGCTTTGGATGTCTTGTTAGGGGATTATACTTCATGCTTAGTGTGATGAGTAGGTACTCAAAGAACTTTAAGCTGGGCAATGACCATCCCAGCACAGAAAAAAACAAATTGGAAAGAGATAAAACGAGAGAACAAGAGAGTTGTTCATTAAGCCAAGAGAGGAGGAATGGGTGGCTTGAATCAAGAATGATGATGGTCATGGCTCAGAGAGACAAGTTCAAGAGATACTTAGGAGACAGTGTGTTGTGACTTGGTGATTTATTAGGGAACACAGGAGAGGGAGGTGGGAGGTCTGAAAGACAACTCCCAGGGTTGGGCCTGATCAGCTGAAAGGATGTTGGTGTCATTCATGGGCACAGAAAGCCCAGCAAGGAGATCAGATTAGAGAGAAAGATGACCTGTTAAATTCTGGCTGTGAACAGTCTCCTGAAAATCAAAATTGCCAGCTGTCAAGCCATGTTGCTGGGGGGACATCAGTGTGTTAAAGGCTTCCACTGATGAGTCTTTTTTTTTTTTAGACAGAGTTTCACTCTTGTTGCCCAGGCCGGAGTGCAATGTCACAATCTCAGCTCACCGCAACCTCCGCCTCCCGGGTTCAGACGATTCTCCTGCCTCATCCTCCCAAGTAGCTGGGATTACAGGCATGTGCCACCACACCCAGCTAATTTTGTATTTTTAGTAGAGACAAGTTTTCTCCATGTTGGCAGGCTGGTCTCAAACTCCTGACCTCAGGTAATCCACCTGCCTCGGCCTCCCAAAGTGCTGGGATTACAGGCGTGAGCCACCATGCCCGGCGATGTCTTTAATGATAGCTGTCTTTTTCTAAATCAGTGAAATTATAATAATTAATGGATAGGATTTCCTTAATCTTAAACTCTTCCATGCATATTTCTTAAGTTTTATATTCTGTTTCTGCTTGTTTACAATTATCTAGCTCAAGATAAAATTCTATGCTTAGTGAGTGTTCAAGATTGGGGTCTGTAGGAAGCAGACTCTAAGACAGAGTTTAATGTGCAGGATATTTATTAAGGAGAGTCCTTGGGATCAACATCTGTGGAAAGGCAGTGGAAGCAGTACTGGGTGAGGCAGAGGTCAAAGGCAATGTGGGCCAATGACAGCCTTGGACAACCCCACAAGGCGCTCTGGAGCTAAAAACAGCCTGTCGGGGTTGTCCCATGCTAGACTGAAATGGCCAGGCCTCTATACCCATCTCAACCACCCACTGTGTGTGGGCCATCCCGAGAACGGTGTACTTGGGCAAGGCAGTTTTCTGCAGTTGAGATAATCCCTGATAACTAAAGACTGTCTGCGCACCACGCTTCCAGCAGCTGAGCCAATACATTCCTCAATGAAGGGGAATCAGAGCAGTGCACCTCCATGCCACAAATCCATGCCACAAATCCATGCCACAGATCCATGCCACAAATCCATGCCACAGATCCATGCCACAAATCCATGCCACAGAGTAATTATAGGTCTGTATTTCTTTCCTTTCTTTTTTTCTTCTTTTTTTTGGAGATGGAGTCTCACTCTGTCACAAAGGCTGGAGTGCAGTGGTGCAATCTCAGCTCACTGCAACCTCCATCTCCTGGTTTCAAGCAATTCTCCTGCCTCAGCCTCCCAAGTAGCTGGGACTACAGGCACATGCCACCACGCCTGGCTAATTTTTGTGTATTTTTAGTAGAGATGGGGTTTCACCGTATTGTCCAGGCTAGTTTCGAACTCCTGAGCTCAGGCAATCCGCCTGCCCCAGCCTCACAAAGTGATAGGATTAGAGGCGTGAGCCACTGCATAAGTCTGTATTTCAATATCTCAACATCCTCAGAGGACACCCTGACAGCCAGGAAATATGCTGCCCTGAGCAAGTTTGAGAACTTCTTCCTTTCCTATATTCTTTTAGTAAACATTTATTGAGCACATTTTTTATGTCAGGCACTGGGTCAAAGGCAGACAATACAGAAATAGCCTTCTTCGAAATTACAATCTAACGAGGGAAACTTTAAAACATAATAATCAACATCATCATCATACAATTAAACAAAGTAGTTTCCCATAGAGATAAGCACTCTAAAGGAAGTGAGGCTGGGTGTGGTGGTTCATGCCTGTACTCCCAGAACTTTGGGAGGCGAAGGTTGGGGGAATCACCTGAGGTCAGGAGTTCCAGACCAGCCTGGCCAACATGGTGAAACCTTTTCTCTACTAAAAATACACAAAAATTAGCAGAGTGTGGTGGCATGGGCCTGTAATCCCAGCTACTTGGGAGGCTGAGGCATGAGAACGGTTGAGTCTGGGCAGCGGAGGTTGCAGTGAGCTAAAATTGCATCACTGCACTCCAGCCTGGGCAACTGAGGGAAACTCTGAAAAAAAAAAAAAGAAAGAAGAAAGGAAGGAAGGAAGAAAAGAAAAAAGAAAAGAAAAGAAAGAAAGAAGACAAAAGGAAAGGAAAGGAAAGAAAAGAAAGGAAGGGAGAGAAAGTGAACAGGGTGAGTAACTGGGATGAGTCTCATTACACAAAGTGCCCAGGGAAAGCCCCTCTAGAAGCCACCCTCATTCCTGGGCTCAAGGCCCCTTCATCTTCAAAGCCAGCTGTGTGGCATCTTCTCTCCTCTCTGATCTCTGCTTTTGTCCTTATATAGTCTCGCTCTCACACGGATCCTCCTGCCGCCTCATATAGAGGCCCTATGATTACATCAGGCACACAGGGATAATCCAGGATAATATCCTTGTCTCAGAATTCTTTTTTATTTTTATGAGACGGAGTCTCTCTCTCTCCCCCAGGCTGGAGTGCAGTGGCGCCATCTCGGCTCACTGCAAGCTCCGCCTCCCAGGTTTATGCCATTCTCCTGCCTCAGCCTCCCGAGTAGCTGGGACTACAGGCGCCCACCACCACGCCCGGCTAATTTTTTGTATTTTTAGTAGAGACGGGGTTTCACCATGTTGGCCAGGATGGTCTCGATCTCCTGACCTCGTGATCTGCCCACCTCGGCCTCCCAAAGTGCTGGGATTACAGGCGTGAGCCACTGCGCCCAGTCAGAATTCTTAACTCAATCACATCTGCGAAGTTCCTTCTGCTATATAATGCAATATATTCACAGGTTCTGGTATTAGGGTGTGGAAGCCTGGGGGATGAGGGCAGCAGTATTCAGACTACCACATTCAATTGCCTCATCTTTGTTTTTTGTTTCTGTTTGTTTGTTTGTTTTTGAGACAGAGTCTGCTCTATTGCCCAGGCTGGAGTGCAGTGGCGCGATCTCGGCTCACTGCAACCTCTGCATTCCGGGGTCAAGCTCTTCTCCTGCCTCAGCCTCCCGAGTAGCTGGGATCACAGGCGCCCCTCACTGCGCCCGGCTAATTTTTTGTATTTTTAGTAGAGACAGGGTTTTACCATGTTGGTCAGGTTGGTCTCAAACTCCCGACCTCATGTGATCTGCCTGCCTCGGCCTCCCAAAGTGCTGGGATAACAGGCGTGAGCTACCGCAGCCGGCTCAACTGCCTCATCTTTAAAATGGGTGTAATAACAGGTACGCCCTATATGGTGCTTGAGAAAATTAAATTCATATGAAATGCTAAGAACACTATCTGGCCCAAAGAAAATCCTCAACAAATGTTAGTAGCTATTTTTACCATGTGGACTTTTTTTTTTGAGACGGAGTCTTGCTCTGTCGCCCAGGCTGGAGTGCAGTGGCCGGATCTCCGCTCACTACAAGGTCCGCCTTCCGGGCTCACGCCATTCTCCTGCCTCAGCCTCCCTAGTAGCTGGGACTACAGGCGCCTGTCACCAGGCAGGCTAATTTTTTGTGTGTGTTTTTAGTAGAGACGGGGTTTCACGGTGTTAGCCAGGATGGTCTTGATCTCCTGATCTAGTGATCCGCCTGCCTCAGCCTCTCAAAGTGCTGGGATTACAGGTGTGAGCCAACCGTGCCCGGCCCCATGTGGACTTCTTTACCCGCTGTTCTTCATGCCTAAGGTTTCTGTCTTAGTTCTGCCCCTGATGATTTCAAATGTTTTCACAATCATCTCTTTGTCTTCAGTTTTTGTCTTCTTTTACACATATCCCTACAACCCACACTCACCACCCTCTATACCACCATCGGATAGAAACAAAATAATCACATTTCATTAATTCATCCACTCAATCAATATGTAGCAGGCATCTACCAATGCCAAACACATGCAATTATTGTCCTCATGTCCAATTCCTGTGCCAGCTGGACTTCTTGAGCCAGGTATTGAATCCTGTTTATCTCTTTCCACCAGCAGTTTACAGTCCCTGGACTAAACTAGAAGCTCAATAATGCCTAATGAATGAGTTAATGAATGGATGAATCTAGTTATAACATTCTATAGTTCTATGATTCTATAAGGGCAGAAGCCCTATTAAATTCTCATCAGCGGAACGTATTTGCATTATTTGTAAGGCAGTTGAAATGCTGTAAATATTCACCACTGCAGTCTGGTGCCTCCCCAAGAAGCATAACTTAAGCCATCTTAACCAGACTGCAGAGAGACACTGTTGCAGAGAGAGCAACTGGGTAAGCTGACAAAGAGGCAGAATCAAGGAATGTCGCGACCATTTTGGTTAAGATATATTTTCTCTCTTTCAGCATAATCTCATTTCCTCTTCACCACAAAAATTTAAAAAAATGAAAAGTAAGATACTGAGAAGGGCCTTTCTCAGTGCTCCCCATTCAAGAGTGCCTGCCAAACCAATTAATACCTCCTGAATGTTATCTCCCTGCTATGTTAATGTTATGTTAATAAATGCAATTAAGATAACATTCAGGAGGTGTTAATTGGTTTGGCAGATGTACATGAATAAGAAGCACAGATATTTTGCTTTCCCTATTTATGGAGGCAGGAAGTGACACAAAGTTGGACAAAAGGAAACTTAATTTGCTTCCAGTCTCTTTTGATACCACTTAGGCCTTTTCTGTTAAGTAATATATGGGATTTTTTAAAATGCTAATTTAGATGGTATTACAAAGATGAAGCGATTGTCAAATGTTGCAAAAACACTGAAATTGTCTTTTGCCACAGGAATTAGCATGATGTTTACTCTCTTGAAAATGCTATATATGCCATATATGCTATATATACACATACACTCTCTCTCTTAAATGTCTATAGCATATATGTAAATGAGCTCTCATGCTAATCTATGAAGCAGATTGTTCCAGAAGACTAACTTCTAGACTATTCTTGATGTAATTAGTCTTTAATGTATTCCAGTGATTTAAGAGCTAATGGTTCTTTTATTCTAACTTACCATAAGATGGTGGCTTTTACTTCTTGTGTTGGAGATTACACACACAAACAACAGTACCTTTCTTTGCAAAACAGAGGTTTTCTCTGAAATGAAGCCTAAATTTGCATAGACTTGGCGCAAAGAGAGATTACATCGCCTTGCCATCGCCTTGCCATCAAAGACATTGTGTTCATTTCTGGAAAGTGGCACTTGCCTGAGCATCACGTGGCCTTGGTGAGGCTTAGCCTTCCCAGGGCTTTATCAGGACACAGCTCTGGTAGGAGTCCCACTAAGATCTGAGATAGAAGAGGACGTCAGTGCACAGACCCATGGAGGTGCCTTCCAGTTTTGGAGGGGCAAATTATTAATGTCTACTCTGCAACCAAATGGGGAAAACTAAACAGAGACACTATTAAAGACTTTATTCAACTTAGACTTCAAACAAATTGGAAGTGCATTACCTCAATTCCAAGACGCCAACTGTAAAATGCACCTGCTCTTTAATAAGGGTTTTCCAGGAGGAGCAAAAAAGGGAAAAGAGGATGAAGAGAAGGAAGAGAAAGAACACATTACATTTTATATTTATTGCGAGACTGAAGTCCAAGGGCAGACATGCTAAAATGTGCATCTCAAATTAAAGAATAAGCTGGGCATGGTGGTATGTGTTTCTAATCCCAGCTACTTGGGAGGCTAAAGTGGAAGGGTCACTTGAGCCTGAATTTGAAACCAGCCTGGGCAACATATCAAGACCCTGTCATACCCCCACCCGCCAAAAAGGATAAAAAGAATATTATGTATTACCTAGAAAAAAGTAGGAGTAAGTAGCCAGAACATAGTCACTGCTCCGGTCCAGGAATAGTGTTTTCAGCCAGTATCTGTTGCGTAATCCCAGAGAACGCACCAATCCTGAGAAACATATGTAAGTTTGTTTGCTGAATGCCCATCTGTAACATTTGCACATCCCTTCCTCGCTTTTCTCAGTGAAATTTCCTTGACTCTTACATATAGAATATTGGGAGTGTTCCTAGCTTTCAACCTGTGGGTATTGGTCTTAAGTGATAAGGAATTACTGTTGCTCTCCAGTGACAATGTTAGATGAAGATTGTTGCGAAATACCTTTCTAATCTATGTGCATGTGTGTGCAAATGTAACTGCAATATTTTCCAGTAACATAGAATCATTGTGGCTCAAATTCTTTAGGTTTTACAGTCCTGGCTTTCCTCCAGGCTAAGGAGGTAGAAGAACCCTCCCACGTGCAGTGACGCTGACTCAGTGTTTAGGGGCAGTCCCCACTTGGCTGTTGGCCTTGGTTGTCTTGGGTGGCAGCAATGCCTGGACACCAATTCCAGTGAGAACCTATTTCCAGACTATCCTGCTGTATCCTTTAGGGGAGTGTTGCTTACATTGGATACCTCCCCCTGCACTGCCCTAAAAGCTCAGGAGGCTGCCTGAAGATGAGATTATGCAATGAACTCTCATGCTTAAAGCAATGAACTTTAGTCAGGAGGTTGACAAACATTTTCAGGCTATTTCCTTTTAAGTAGGGTATCTTCGCTTGTGGCAGAGATAGCAAATAGATTATATCTGAGTGCTAGGGACTGAATTGTGTCACTCCAAAACTCATATGGATAAAGCCCTAACCCCTCATACCTGAGAATGTGACTGTATTTGAAAAAAAGGTCTTTTAAAAAGATGATTTAAGTAAAAGAGGCAATTAGGGTGGGCCCTAATCCAATCTAACTGGTGTCCCTTGTAAGAAGAGGAAGAGAGACACCAGGGATATGTGAGCCCAGAGAAATGGCTGTGTGAAGACAGAGCCAGAAAGCGGCCATCTAAAAGCTAAGGAGAGGCCTTAGGAGAAATCAAAACTGCCAACATCTTGCGCTTGGACTTCCAGCCTCCAGAGCTGAGAAAAATAAATCTCTGTTGTTTAAGCCTCCCAGTCTATGGTATTTGGTTACAGCAGCCCTGGAAAACTTTTTTTTTTTTTTTTTTTTTTTTTTTTTGAGGCAGAGTCTCGCTCTGTCTCCCAGACTGGAGTGCAGTGGCGCAATCTCGGCTCACTGCAAGCTCCGCCTCCCGGGTTCACGCCATTCTCCTGCCTCAGCCTCCCGAGTAGCTGGGACTACAGGCGCCTGCCACCTCGCCCGGCTAGTTTTTTGTATTTTTAGTAGAGACAGGGTTTCACCATGTTAGCCAGGATGGTCTCGATCTCCTGACCTCGTGATCCGCCCGTCTCGGCCTCCCAAAGTGCTGGGATTACAGGCTTGAGCCACCGCGCCCGGCCGCCCTGGAAAACTAATACACTGAGTGGTTGCTGTTGGCTGCGTGCAGCGCTACATTTAAAAGGATTCTGGCAGTGGGGAGCAAAGGCATGAAAGCAGAGGGGTGGAGCACACAGCAGACATCAGCCACCCTTACTCCACGAGGTGAATGGGGAAGGTTGGACCACCTATAAATGCACCTGTATATAAAAACAAACATGAAAGTACTGCATTAGAAA
Source organism: Trachypithecus francoisi (assembly GCF_009764315.1). Classification (NCBI taxonomy): domain Eukaryota; kingdom Metazoa; phylum Chordata; class Mammalia; order Primates; family Cercopithecidae; genus Trachypithecus; species Trachypithecus francoisi. The sequence goes on from NW_022681461.1 coordinate 15,856,603, forward strand.
AAGCTGGGTCATACTCAAGGCTGTTCACACATTCCACCCTCTAGTTAAAAACATGGCCAGGTGCAGTGGCTCATGTCTGGGATCCCAATGATTTGAGAGCCCAAGGTAGAAGGATCATTAGAAGCCAGGAGTTCAAGACCAGCCTGGGCAACAAAGCAAGACTTGGTCTTTATAAAACATTTAAAAATAATTAGTTAGTCATGATAACACATGCCTGTAGTCCCAGCTACTCAGGAGACTGAGGCAACAGGACTGCTTGAGTGCAGGAGTTTGAGGTTACAGCAAGCTATAACCTCAAAGCTCTATTGGCCAGGCTGGAGTGTATCACAGTACTGTACTCCAGTCTGGGCAATAGAGTGAGATCTTTTTTTTAAAAAAAAAGATAAAATGTGTGTGTCAACATCAGGTTCCTTAACTTTCACAAAAGAATGTCCATCTTACCACCAATGTTGCCAATTACTAAGCACTGCACTGCAAAGGAATTGAATCAACAACCCAGAATAGCTGCTTTTCCTGTCAGGAAGAAAAACTGGAAACTTAACTAATAATATTAGGTGGGAAATCAATAAATATTCTTTATAAATTCATGAATTTTACTTGATGATTTCATTTTTTCTTTTTTTGAGGTGGAGAATCACTCTGTCGCCCAGGCTGGAGTGCAGTGGGGTGATCTCGGCTCACTGCAAGCTCCGCCTCCTGGGTTCACGCTATTCTCCTGCCTCAGCCTCCCAAGTAGCGGGAACTACAGGCGCTCGCCACCACGCCTGGCCAATTTTTTGTATTTTTTTGTAGAGATGGGGTTTCACCGTGTTAGCCAGGATTGTCTTGATCTCCTGACCTCATGATCCGCCTGCCTCGGCCTCCCAAAGTGCTGGGATTACAGGCTTGAGCCACCGCGCCTGGCCTTATTTGTTATTTTTTGAGAACACTCATTTTTAGCTTCATTTCTCCCTCCATAGGATTTTGGAAAACCAGTATTCCTTCCTTAAAGGATTTGTGATCAGAAGCCATAAGTTGTGTATTTATGAAGGAGGGCCTATATGAGAGCCAATAAGTTTGCTTGATTTTTATTTTATTTATCTTTTAATACTTGCATTCATAATTTGGGGTGTGTTTTTAAAATTTAACATATACTTTTGGTTCTAACTAATCGTAACTGAAAAAGTGGATAACTGGGTTTGGGTTTTTTTGTTTATTTGTTTGCTATAGTTTAATGTGTCCCTAATGAATAAGGGTATTAATTCTCAAATGTCCCAATGGGGTGCACAGTATTAAAAGTGGCTAAAAGTCCAAAAGAGATCTTGGTATAAAAAGTACCAGAGACTCGGACCGGGTACGGTGGCTCGAGACTGTAATCCCAGCACTTTGGGAGGCTGAGGCAGGTGGATCACGAGGTCAGGAGATCGAGACTATTCTGGCTAACATGGTTAAACCCCATCTCTACTAAAAATGCAAAAAAAAAAAAAAAAAAAAAAAAAATTAGCCAGGCATGGTGGCAGGCACCTATAGTCCCAGCTACTTGGGAGGCGAGGCAGGAGAATGGCATGCACTCGGGAGGCAGAGCTTGCAGCCAGCAGAGATCGCACCACTGTACTCCAGCCTGTGCGACAGAGCTAGACTCTGTCTCAAAAACAAAACAAAACAAAACAAAACAAAACAAAACAAAATACAGAGACTCACAGGTCACAATGGCTCACGCCTGTAACCCCAACTCTTTGGGAGGCTGAGGCCAGTGGATGACTTGAGGTCGGGAGTTCCACACCAGCCTGACCAACATGGAGAAACCTCGTCTCTACTAAAAATACAAAATTAGCTGGGCATGGTGGCTCATTCCTGTAATCCCAGCTACTCGGGAGGCTGAGGCAGGAGAATCGCTTGAACCCAGGAGGTGGAGGTTGCGGTGAGCTGAGACTGTGGCATTGCACTCCAGCCTGGGCAACAAGAGCGAAAGTCCGTCTCAAAAAAAAAAAAAAAAAATACCAGAGACTCTTGCCTGATGTGCCCATCCTCCGTTATTCATGAACAAGGAAGAGGGGACAAGGGTGTTGTTATGAACGTTACAACTTCAGAGAAACTTTTACTCCACTTAGTCTATTCTTTGGTTTGTTGTTGTTGTTGTTTGTTTGTTTGTTTGTTTTTTGAGATGGAGTCTTGCACTGTCACCCAGGCTGGAGGGCAGCGGTGCTATCTCGGCTCACTGCAAGCTCCACCTCCTAGGTTCACACTATTCTCCTGTGTCAGCCTCCCGAGTAGCTGGGACTAGAGGCGTGTGCCACCACGCCCGGTTAATTTTTTGTATTTTTAGTAGAGACGAGGTTTCACCACGTTAGCCAGGATGGTCTCAATCTTCTGACCTCGTGATCTGCCTGTCTTGGCCTCCCAAAGTGCTGGAATTACAGGTGTGAGCCACCGTGCCTGGCCTCCACTTAGTCTATTCTTGACCAAGAGAACTAGCCACATATCACCAATACATGTAAACCCAATTTGGGCAATTCAAGAACTCAAGAACTCAAGCAGGGCCGGGCGCAGTGGCTCAAGCCTGTAATCCCAGCACTTTGGGAGGCCGAGACGGGCGGATCACGAGGTCAGGTGATCGAGACCATCCTGGCTAACACAGTGAAACCCCATCTCTACTAAAAAATACAAAAAAACTAGCCGGGCGAGGTCGCGGGCGCCTGTAGTCCCAGCTACTCGGGAGGCTGAGGCACGAGAATGGCGTAAACCCGGGAGGCGGAGCTTGCAGTGAGCTGAGATCCGGCCACTGCACTCCAGCCTGGGCGACAGAGCGAGACTCTGTCTCAAAAAAAAAAAAAAGAACTCAAGCAGGCCACTTGTATCCCTTTCACACATTTGAATCTTCCTTAACTGTCCTCTCTAACTATTCATTGCTTTCTCCAGCCCAGACCCTTTCATGTTCCCCTACTATATAGTCCTGCCAGCACCATGCACTTGATTAGGTATCTACATTCTTTTCTAAAAGAATTGTAGTTTCCACTAGGTCAAGCGGCACAGGGATTAGATCCTCTCCTCCAAGCTTACTGTATTTGTGTGATTTTCAACCTCAAGCCATCTTTTTACTATTTAAAACTCTATTTTTAATTTATATACAATAAAATTTACTTTTTTGATATATAGTTCTAAGAGTTCTGACAAATGCATAGAGACTGTGAAAATAAGTAATTCAAAAATCTAAGCTGGTAATATTTTGAACCTAAAGGGAATGTGTTCATGGGACCTGAGTCGTGTAAACAGACAGCTGTAACTTGGGCAGCTGTAACCTTTGTTTCTTTGATTATAGATGAGCCTTTTTCCTTACATACATTGTTTTGTAAAATGTTGTGAATGACTTAAGTGCACCAGGGGATACCTCATTTCTCTTGACTGTTGATCTTTATTATAGATTAACTTTCTTCTTTCCTTTCTCACATAAAGATTTTGTGACTGTCATGTTGTCTAGGATGGAATGTTAAACACGTGCTTTTCAATAGGAAAGAAAAAAAGCCATATTAAAAAAAAACTGTAACTAAATTGTTGTCACTTATAAACCAGCTTTATATAAAAAAATTGTAACCCTACTAAATTTCTTTGTTTTTGGCCTATATATGAAAGACGTTAAGTTTTATTTATTAACATAATTTTTTTTTTTTTGCGATGGAGTCTTGCTCTGTCACCCAGGATGGAGTGCAGTGGTACGATCCCAGCTCACTGCAACCTCCGCCTCCCAGGTTCAAGTGATTCTCCTGCCTCAGCCTTCAGAGTAGCTGGGATTACAGGTGCCTGCCACCACGCCTGGCTAATTTTTGTATTTTTAGTAGAGATGGGGTTTCACCATGTTGGTCAGGCGGGTCTGGAACTCCTGACCTCATGATCCACCAGCCTCGGTCTCCCAAAGTGCTGGGATTACAGGCGTGGGCTATTGTGCCCGGCCGATGTTAAGTTTTAATTCTGGAGCACTGACCCCCACTTCTCTGATGTCCATATCTCCTGGAGGGCCATTTCCAGCTTTTCTCTTGAATAAACTTTTAAAAACTGGATTCTGATCCTTTTGATTATTTCAGGTTGACAAGACATATAACCAAAACCATAATCAAGGCACAAAAGAGTTCCATTACTTCCCCAAACTTCCTCAGACTGTTTTTAGTCAAACTCCCTTCCACGTCCACACACACACATACAACCAACCATGACAACTGGTCTATTCTCCATCTCCGTATCTTCAGCTTATACAGAATGACATATAAATGGAATCACATGGTATGCAAACTCTGGAATTTGGCTTTTTTCACTTAGCATAATGACTTTGAAATTCATTCTTGTGGTTGCATATATCAAAGTTTGTTCTTTCTATTGCTGAGTAATATTCTACTGCATGAAGGTACCAAAGTTTGGCTATCCATTTGCTCATTAAAGAACATTTGGGCCGGGCATGGTGACTCATGCCTGTAATCCCAGTAGGATTTTGGGAGGCTGAGGCTGGTGGATCACCTGAGGTCGGGAGTTCGAGACAAGCCTGCCAACATGGCGAAACCCAGTCTCTACTAAAAATACAAAATTAGCCAGGCGTGGTGGGACATTCCTGTAATCCCAGCTACTCGGGAAGCTGAAGCAGGAGAATCGCTTGAACTGGGGAGGCGGAAGTTGTGGTGAGAGGAGATTGCGCCATTGCACTCCAGCTTGGGCAATAAGAGTGAAACTCTGTCTTAAAAAAAAAAAGAACATTTGGGTTGTTTCACTTCACTTTGGGGCAAATACAAATAAAGCTGCTATAAACATTCCTGTACAACTTTTTGTGTGAACATAAGCTTATAATTCTCTAGGATAAACAGCCAGGAGTGGTATGGCTGAATCATATGGTAAATATATGTTTAATTTTATAAGAAACTGTCGCTGGGCGCGGTGGCTCAAGCCTGTAATCCCAGCACTTTGGGAGGCCGAGACGGGCGGATCACGAGGTCAGGAGATTGAGACCATCCTGGTGAACACGGTGAAACCCCGACTCTACTAAAAAATACAAAAAAAAAAAAAAAAAACTAGCCGGGCGAGGTGGCGGCGCCTGTAGTCCCAGCTACATGGGAGGCTGAGGCAGGAGAATGGCGTGAACCTGGGAGGCGGAGCTTACAGTGAGCTGAGATCCAGCCACTGCACTCCAGCCTGGGCAACAGAGTGAGAGTCTGTCTCCAAAAAAAAAAAAAAGAAACTGTCAAACTTTTTCAGAACGGCTGTACCATTTTGCATTCCCATAGCAATAAGAGAATTCCAGTTGTTACGCAACTTCATCAAGACTTGATATTGTCACTTGTCTGTTTTTTATTTTAGTTATTCTAATACATGTATAGTATATCTCACTGTGATTGTAATTTGCCTTTTCCTAACAGCGACTGCCTAATGATGTTGAGAATTTTTCGATGCACTTACTTGCCATCTGATACGGTTTGGCTCTGTGTCCCCACCCAAATCTCATCTCGAATTGTAATCCCACATGTCAGGAGAGAGATCTGATGGGAGGTGATTTGATCATGGGGGTGGTTTCCTCCTCACTGTTCTCATGATAGTGAGGGAGTTGTCATGACAGCTGATGGTTTTAAAAATGTTTGGCAGTTCTTTGTTGGCCTCTCTCCTGCCACCGTGTTAAGACATGCCTTGCTTCCCCTTCACCTTTCACCATGATTGTAAATTTCCTGAGGCCTCCCCAGCCATGTGGAACAGTGAGTCAATTAAGCCTCTTTTCTTTACAAATTACCCAGTCTCAGGTAGCATCTTTATAGCAGTGTGAAAATGAACTAATATAGCATCTATGTGTTTCCTTTGGTAAAGTAACTGTTGAAATTTGCCTGTCTCTTTCTTTCTTTCTTTCTTTCTTTCTTTCTTTCTTTTTCTTTCTTTTTCTTTCTTTCTTTCTTTCTTTCTTCCTTTCTCTTTCCTTCCTTCCTTCTTTCTTTCTTTCTTTCTTTCTTTCTTTCTTTTCTCTCTTTCTTTCTTTCTTTTCTCTCTTTCTTTCTTCTTTTCTTTTCTTCTTTCTTCTTTCTTTCTTTTCTTCTTTCTTTCTTTCTTTCTTTCTTTTTTCTTTCTTTCCTCTTTCTCTCTCTCTCTCTTTTTCTCCCTTCCCTTCCTTTTTTGTTTTTGACAGTCTTGCTCTCACCCAGGCTGGAGTGCACTGGAGTGATCTCTGCCCACTGCAATCTCAACCTCCCAGGTTCAAGCAACTCTTGTGCCTCAGCTTCCTGAGTAGCTGGGACTACAGGCATGTGCCACAATCTTCGCTAATTTTTGTATTTTTAGTAAATATGGGGTTTCACCATGTTGCCCACGCTGGTCTTGAACTCCTGACCTCAGGTGATCCACCCGCCTCAGCCTCCCAAAGTGCTGGGATTACAGGCGTGAGCCACTGTGCTCAGTTGGCTTTTTTTTTGCTTATAGTTGAGTTTTGAGAGTTCTTTATATGTTTTAAGTTCAAACCCTTTGTCAAATATACGATGTGTAGATATTTTTTCCCACCCTGTGACTTGTCTTTTTATCCTCTTAACAGCAACTTGGACAAAGCCAAAACTTTTAATTATGGTAGTCTAATTTATCCACTTTTCTCATATAAATCTTGCTTATGGTAGCATATGTAGAAAATCTTTGCCATCTCAAGCCCATTAAGATTTTTTTCCTAGATTTTCTTCAAAACCTTTATGTTTTACATTGAAGTCTATTATCCATTTTGAGGTAATTTTGTATAAACTAAAGTATAAGTCAAGGTTCATTTTTTTCTTTCTTTTTTTTTGCACATGGATGCCCAATTGTTCAAACACCAGTTTTTGAAGGCAGTATTCATTCTCTATTGAATTGGCTTTTTACCTTTTCCAAAAATCAACTGACCATATTTTTGTGAATCTATATGAAGTCTCTACTCCATTTTATTGAACTGTGTGTCTATCTGCTCACCCATATTTCATTGTCTTGATGACTGTAGCTTTATTCCAAGGCTTGAAATAAGGTAGTATGAGTCCCTCAACTTTGCTCATTTTCAAAATTGTATTGGATATTCCACGTTTTTGCCTTTCCATATACATTTTTTTTTTTTGAGACAGGGTCTGAGTATATTGCCCAGGCTGGAGTGTAATGGCTCAATCTCGGCTCACTGCAACCTCCGCCTCCTGGGTTCAAGAGATTCTCCTGCCTCAGCCTCATGAATAGCTGGGATTTCAGGCAAGCACCACCATGCTTGGCTAATTTTTTGTATTTTTAGAAGAGACAGGGTTTCACCATGTTGGCTAGGCGGTCTCAAACTCCTGGCCTCAAGTGATCTGCCCACCTTGGCATACCAAAGTGCTAGAATTATAGGCGTGAGCCGCCACGCCCAGCCATCCATATAAATTTTAAAATCAGTTTGTCAATAGATATAAAACCCCTGCTGGGATTTTGGTTGGAACAGCATCAAATCTACACATCAAACTGGAGAGAACTGATATCTTAACTATATTGAATTTTTCAATTATGAAAATAATATTTTTTTCTTTCTTCTTCTTTTTTTTCTTTTTTTTGGAGATGGAGTCTAGCTCTGTCACCTAGGCTGGAGTGCAGTGGTGTGATCTCGGCTCACTGCAACTTCTGCTTCCCAGGCTCAAGCAATTCTCCTGCCTCAGCCTCCAGAGTAGCTGGGATTACAGGCGCACACCATCACGCCCAGCTAATTTTTGTATTTTAGTAGAGATAGGGTTTCACCAGGTTGCCCAGGTTGGTCTCGAACTCCTGACCTCAAGTGATCCACCTGCCTCAGCCTCCCAAAATGCAGGGATTACAGGCATGAGCCACCATGCCCAGCGAAAATAATATTTCTTTATTTCATCACTGTTTTGTAGTTTTTTTTTTTTTTTTTTGAGATGGAGTCTCGCTCTGTCGCCCAGGCTGGAGTGCAGTGGCCGGATCTCAGCTCACTGCAAGCTCCGCCTCCCGGGTTTACGCCATTCTCCTGCCTCAGCCTCCCCAGTAGCTGGGACTACAGGCGCCCGCCACCACGCCTGGCTAGCTTTTTGTATTTTTTAGTAGAGACGGGGTTTCACCGTGTTAGCCAGGATGGTCTCAAACTCCTGACCTCGTGATCCGCCCGTCTCGGCCTCCCAAAGTGCTGGGATTACAGGCTTGAGCCACCGCGCCCGGCCTTAAATATATTTTTTCTTTCCATTTTCTAGGTATTGTAAATGGTACTAATTTTGATTTTTTTTCCTATTGTTTATTGCTATTATGTGAGAGTACAGTGGCCTTTTTTAGTTTCTTTAGGTGAAAACAGATTACTGACTTGAGATCTTCTTTTTTTTAGAGATGAGATTTCACTGTGTCACCCAGGCTGGAGTGCAGTGGTGCAATCATAGCTCACTGCAGCCTTCAACTCCTGGGCTCAAGCAATCCTCCTGCCTCAGCCTCCCAAGTAGCTGGGAACACAGGCATATGCCACACATCCAGCTAATTTTTTTGGTTTTTGTAGATAGGGTCTCACCATGCTGCCCATATTGGTCTCAAACTCTTGGCCTCAAGTGATCTTCCTGCCTCAGCCTCTCAAGTAGCTGGGATCACAGGTGCAAGCAACCATGCCTGGCTCAGTTAAAAATATTGTATAATTGGCCGGGCGCGGTGGCTCAAGCCTGTAATCCCAGCACTTTGGGAGGCCGAGACGGGCGGATCACGAGGTCAGGAGATCGAGACCATCCTGGCTAACACGGTGAAACCCCGTCTCTACTAAAAATACAAAAAACTAGCCGGGCGAGGTGGCGGGCGCCTGTAGTCCCAGCTACTCCGGAGGCTGAGACAGGAGAATGGCGTGAACCCGGGAGGCGGAGCTTGCAGTGAGCTGAGATCCGGCCACTGCACTCCAGTCCGGGTGACAGAGCGAGACTCCGCCTCAAAAAAAAAAAAAAAAAAAAAAAAAAAAAAAAAATTGTATAATTTCCTAGTAGGTGTCTTCTTCGACACATAAATTATTTAGTATATTTTTATTTGCAAATATTTAATGGTTTTCTAGGTATCTTTATTATTAGTTTCTAGTTTAATTCTGTTATGAACAGAAAACATACATTTATATTATATCTTGGTGAATACTCAAGGTGCAATTGAAAAGAGTGTATTGTCCGGGTGCGGTGGCTCATGCCTGTAATCCCAGCTCTCGGGAGGCAGAGGCGGGAGGATAGCTTGAGCCCAGGAGTTCGAGACCTGCCTGGGTAATATAGCGAGACCCCGTTCTCCACAAAAAGGAAAAAAAAAAAAAAAGACAAAAAAAAAAAGCGAAAAGAGTGTATTTTGCTGTTGTGTGAGGTGTTCTATAAATGGGAACCGGTTAATAGTGTTGCTCAGGTGTTCTGTATATTTGTTGGTTTTCTGTCCACATTTTCTGTTAATTAGTTAAATAGATGTTTCGAGTTCTCTATATTTTTCTTTTTTGTGCCCAGGCTGGAGTGCAGTGACGCAATCTCTGCTCACTGCAAGCTCCGCCTCTCGCCTCTCGGGTTCACGCCATTCTCAGGCCTCAGCCTCCCGAGTAGCTGGGACTACAGGCACCTGCCACCACGCCCAGGTAATTTTTTTGTATTTTTGGTAGAGACGGGGTTTCACTGTGTTAGCTAGGATGGTCTTGATCTCCTGACCTTGAGATCTGCCCGCCTCAGTCTCCCAAGGTGCTGGGATTACAGGCGTGAGCCACCGCGCCTGTCCCCAGGCTGTGTTTTATAATGAATGTCATCGTTGATTCATTGGTATATGTTGTATTTCTGTCTCTGACCCCTCCACTGGTGTCTGAACTTGTATATCAAACTACAAACTTAGTATATCAACCGAGTGGCCTCATAGGCATTTTAAATTTCAGAGCAAACCAGAACTCTTTCTATCATAGTTTTCTGCTTTCAAAATACCATTCAACCAATTGTGCAGGCCCCAAACTTTAGTGTCATCCTTTATTCTTCTCTTATCCTCACACTCCACGTCCAATGCATCAGCATCCCAACTCTACCTGCAAAATATATCTTGAATGTGTTTACTTTTCACCTCTGAATTCTTGGCACCCTAGTCCAGGCTACCATAATATCTCACCTGCACTAAGGTGACTATCTCCTTACTGGTTTCTTCTTGCACTGGGTCCCTGTTCATACTATTTCCATTTTGGGGGGTTTTTTTTGGTTTTGTTTTGTTTTGTTGTTGTTGTTGTTGTTTTGAGATGGAGTCTTGATCTGTCACACAAGCTGGAACGCAGTGGCATGATCTCGGCTCACTGCAACCTCTGCCTCCTGGGTTCAACCGATTCTTCTGCCTCAGCTTCCCAAGTAACTGGCACTACAGGCGCCTGCCACCATGCCCGGCTAATTTTTGTATTTTTAGTAGAAACAGGGTTTTACCACATTGGCCAGGCTGGTCTCGAACTCCTGACCTCGTGACCCACCTGCCTCAGCCTCTCAAAGTGCTGGGATAACAGTTGTGAGCCACCGCACCTGGCCTCATACTATTTCTCATATAGGAACCGAAGTATACTTTGGTTGTTTTGATTAAAGAAGAATTTTAAGGCCAGACGTGGTGGCTCATGCCTGTAACCCCAGCACTTTGGAAGGCCGAGGCGGGTGGATTGCTTAAGGTCAGGAGTTTGAGACCAGCCTGGCCAACATGGCGAAACCCCATCTCTACAAAAATACAAAAAATAGCCAGGTGTGGTGGCACATGCCTGTAATCCCAGCTACTCAGGAGGCTGAGGAAGGAGAATCGCTTGAACCTGCGAGGTAGAGGTTGCAGTGAGCCGAGATTGCACCACTGTACCTCAGCCTGGGCAACAGAGTGAGATCCTGTCCGCACCCCCCTACCAAAAAAAAGAAGAATTTTAGTAGGAACTGGATCATGTTTAGCTTTAAAACTCTGCCATGTTTCAGGTCCCCATACTTACCTGTCTTCTGTTTCATTCCCGTTCTTGGCCCTAGAGTTAGGCCCTATCTTAATGTGGTGTTTATCACCCCGATGCATTCTTCCCACTTCTGCTATATATGTCTGCTCAGATCGCCATCACAAAATACCACATAGTGGGTAGCTGAAACAACAGCTAGATACATACTCTTATGGACTGAATTGTGTTTCCCGCCAGATTCATACATTGAGGCTAGAAGCCGAAGATCAAGATGCCAGGAGGGTGGTTTGGGTTAAGGCCTCTCCTTCTGGCTTTTAGACAGCTGCCTTCCTGCTACGTTCTCTCATGGCCTTTCCTCTCTGGGCATTTAGGAAGACAGAAAGAGAGGACTCTGGTAGCTCTCCCTGTTTTTATAAGGACCCCAGTCCTGTGAGATTAGGGATTCACATTATGACCTCATTTAGCCTTCATCGCCTCCATATAGGCCTTATCTCCAATACAGTTACTTTGGGGGTTTGGGCCTCAATGTATGAATCTGGCGGGAAACACAATTCAGTCCATAAGAGTATGTATCCCTAAAATATAGGCAGGCAAATACATAGGCAGGTAGGCAGGTAGATAGATAGAGTTACACTGTGGTAAAAGATTATCTAACTATATTATATTTACATCAACTAATGAAACCTAAGGAAATTGCTATTAGTAATTTTCCACTTAATAGTTGTGCTATCCTCCACCAAAAACTCATGTTAATCATGTTTTTAAGAACTGTTTCCAAGCTCTAGTTTTAAAAAATCTACATGTGAATTCAAATTACAAAGTAGTAAAGTCACCTCGGAGACTTCATTATATGATTTACACAACATGATGGAAATTATGATTATACAATTTTATATTCTTCATCTTTATATCCATATACTTGAAATCTCTCCCATCTGAAATAAGTATTCTGTGATCATTCGAATTAAACTTCAAAATGTTTCTTAGTCCAGGCACAGTGGATTACACAGCTGTAATTCCAGCACTTTGGGAGGCCAAGGAGAGCAGATCACTTGAGCCCAGAAGTTTGAGACCAGCCTGGGCAACATGGTGAAACTTTGTCTCTACAAAAACTTAGCCAGGTGTGGTGCACACCTGAAGTCCCAGCTACTCAAGAGGCTGAGGTGGAAGGATTGGTTGAGCCCAGGAGGTAGAGGCTGCAGTAAGCCAAGATCGTGCCACTGCACTCCAGCCTGGGCAACATAGTGAGACCCTGTCCAAAAAAAAAAAACATATTTTTTAGAGGTGTAAGGATGGGATGAAGAGAAGTTGTAAATGTGTACAGAAATAGTTTTATAGAGAGACTACATTCTAGTATTCAATAGCACAGCAGGTTGACTATAGTTATCAATAATGTATTATATATTTCAAAATAGCTAGAATATTTGGAATGTTCCCAACACAAAGAAATGATATCTATTTGAGGTAAGAGATATCCCAATTATCCCAATTTGATCATTACACATTGAATGCATATAGAAAAATATCACCGGTACCCCATAAATAGGTACAATTATATATCTGTAAAAATGTTTTTTTAAGGAATGAAGCCAAGAACTTTATTTCTAATAAAAAGGAAATGTCTTTTTAAAAAACAAAATCCTTTATTTAAAATTAGGTGGATAGAGCACACCTGCAATCCAAGCGCTTTGAAAGGCCGAGGCAGGAGGATTGCTTGAGCACAGGAGCTGGAGACCAGCCTGGGTAACAGAGTGAGACCCCATCTCCACAAAATAAAATAATAAAAAAATTAGCCAGGCATAGTAACATGCACCCATAGTCCCAGCTACTTGGGAGGCTGAGTCGGGAGGATTGCTTGAGCCCAGAGATAGAGGCTGCAGTGAGCTGTGACTGTGCTGCTGCATTCCAGCCTGGGCAACAGAATGAGACCCTGTCTCAGAAGAAAAAAGAAAGAAAGAGAGAGAGAGGTAGAGAGAGAAGAAAGAGAATAGAGAGAGAGAGAGAGAAAGAAAGAAGAAAGAAGAAAGAAGAAAGAGAAAGAGAGAGAGAGAGAAAAAGGAAGGGGAAAGGAAAAGAAAAGAAAGAGAAAGAAAGAAGAGAACAAAGAGAAAGAAAGAAAGAGAGAGAGAGGGAGAGAGGGAGGGAGGGAAGGAGGGAAAAGAAAAGGAAAGAAAAGAGAAAATTATGTAGAGAAGAAAAATGTTCTTTTCAAACTCTTTTAACTATTCAAGTTTAGTGTAATGAAAAAAGTATAATCCATATCTGGCACTGGAGTCATCATATTTCTAGTAAATTGGTTAAATTTTCTTTCATTACACCTCTCAGAATTTTGTCCTTTTGGGGAAGGCAAACAACTCAGCCTCGGCAATACTCTGTCTCATTTAACAATCTATTTCAGTCTTATTCTTGGCAGTTACCAATGACCTGGCGCTGTTGACACATTTTCAGTGTGTGTGGCTATGTGTGAAATGCTGCCATGTTGCTATTTTCCTACACAGTTCTCCCCTTTGATCACCAACCTTGTCTTGTCTCCCACTCTCCCTTGCAGCTCTAATTGTTTTTTATTCCTTTGAAACCATCTGGAAAAAAAGAAGGTCCTTAAAGAATAGTCTCCTTTCCAGTCATTGCTGCCAACTTAGAAATATTTCAATTTGTTTCTTGCTGAGTATTTTTAGTTTGTTAAGAAGATTTTTTCTTCCCACCTAGCCAAGATTAGTTAAAACCTAGGTCTACCCAATTTTCCTCCAGCAGTAACATCCCAGGGCCCCCAGGTGTCACAGTGGGAGGATTACAGGATTTAAATCAAAACATTTTATTTTATTTCAAGTCATAATCCTACCACTTTCCCAGCTAGAGACCTTGGGCAGTCACAGCCACTCTGGGATTCAGTGTCCTCATCTGTAAAATGGGGGTGATCATACCACCTAGTTTTCAGGGTTGTTTGATGGATTAAATAAGTGAATGTACATGAATATCCCTTGAGAAGTGTAATGCAGTGATGTTAATGTTTGCTCAGTTCAATAAACATTTCTTTAACAACTAATAGGGGTGGCAAACTCAAAGGACTACAGGTAACAGGTAACGTAAATGCATGCAGCAGGCAGGGTTCCATGCCTCAAGGAGTGGGGAAGGTGTGTGTCTGGAGACCTTGAGCTCACAAGCCTGTCTGAGGACAATCTTGGCTCAGCTCCAGCCCACAGTTTCCATCTCAGAAAAAGATCTAGTGTTGGCCAGATGTTTTGATTTTTCAAGAAAAGCTAGAAAATATGATAATTTCAATATGAAATCTTTTCATTTTTAAATGTTGACAACTAATTTTTAACAATCCCTTTGTAGGTGAAAAAACAATACTCATCTACTAGCTGAATTTGCCACACAGACCTCCAGTTTTGCCTACTATGTGCCATATACTATGGGAAGCCCTAAGAATTCAAAGAAAAAATATATAGTCCATGGTGGACATGGAGATGCGACTGCCTTAATCCCCCTTTGAGAAAGGATGTGCTGCCCAGCTGCAGGGAGTGCTGTCAGCAGATGGCCCTCAGCTGTCAGCCTCTTCAGGTACTGCTTCAGCTGCAGAACTGCATCACTCATGGTCATGCCCTTCCTGGTTGGCCCATACCCAACAATGGGTGGTGGCAGGGGTGTAAAGACCTAGCTACCTCACACCAATTCAGAACAACGAAAGGCCATTCCAGCTCCAGAGCTCTTCACGGTGTCAGGTGAGATAGTTGTCAGGTTTGCATCAGAGCTTCACTTCACCTTAGGTCCATTCCTGTTTCCTTGTCTTCCTTTCCACAGGTGATGATCCAAAGGCCCACATACATATTTTGGTCACTAAACTCCATCTCAGAAGCAGCTTTCTGGGGAATCCAGCATGCAGCATGATCCTTGAACTCAGGGAACAATTTGTTTGATGAGCCAGGTGGACAGATGAATTCAATACTGTGTGAGAAGTGCTAGGATAGACACATAAAGAAAAAGCGATCGGAAGGGAGGAGAAGTACACCAATTCAATCAATGAGGCTCAAGTTCTTCCTGGAGTGAGTAATCTTGAGATAATTTTGAAGATTTATAAGCATATAAAGAAGGAAGAACAGGCCAGGCTCAGTGGCTCATGCTTGGGATTTAGCTCAGTGCTGCCAAATCCCAGCACTTTGGCAGTCCAAGATGAGAGGATCACTTCAGGCCAGGAGTTCAAGACCAGCCTAGGCAACATAGTGAGACCTTGTCTCTAAAAAAAAAAAGAAGAGAGAAGAAAGGAAAGTAGAAAGGAGAGAAAGAAGGAGGAGGAGGAAGAGGAGGAGGAAGAGGAGGAGGAGGAGAAGGAAGAGGAGAAGAGAGGAGGAGGAGGAGGAGGAGGAGGAACAGGTATTTCAGGCATAGCAAACACTGAAAGCAAGCAGTAAATAGACATCCAAGAAACAGACGCAATATACATGGAGGATCAGCAGCAGTTTGGTACTAACAGAGCTTAAAATGTTAAGCTGGGAATGGGCCTGAGATGAAGTTGAAGAGAAAGTTTTAACTTAAGAACTTAGCCTTGATTCGGTAGATAAAGTGAACTGAAAATTTTTCCTCCTAGTTTACTAAACACTTATTCATTCTTTCCTCCAATAAGCTTTATATGTTTGTCCTTCCTGGAGCCTATTTTCATTCAATAGGCATTCCTTGAGAAGTTTCATCTTCTATCATAGTTGAAAATCTAGACATGAGCATCCAACTCATCTCCACGTAAATGGCCCAAAGGAATCACAAATTCAACATGTCCAAAATCAAGTTCATCACCTGACTCTCCTACACCTCATCTTGCCAAATTTCCTACCTTACTGAATACTAGCACTGTCCATCCAATTGCTCAAGCTAGGGTCCTAAGCATCAGTCTTGGTTCCTTTCACTCCTTTACACTCCAAATTCAGTCTTTTTTAATGTGTCCTATAAATAATCTCACTTTAATATATTTCTGATCACTCCATAGCCAGTGCCACTTCTTTAGTTCAGTCAGAGCTCTTTACAGTTGGCTCATTTGCCCCTAGTCTTATCCCCTTTCAAGTCTATTCACCAAATAACTGCAAGAACAATCCCTCCAAAGCACACATATGATCATATCAAGCTTCAACCTAAAGTCCTCCAGGGGTCTCCGTAATCTTTGAGATAAAGTCCAAAGTTCTCAACAAAATTCATCATCTGATACTGACTTCACACTTTCTGCTTCACACACAATATATTACTTTCAATTCCTCCAGCTCTCTATGCCCTCTCTCACTCCAGAACTTGTACCAGCTTGCCCACATAGTCTGAAATTTCTTTCCCTGGCTGTCTCTCCTCTCCTTCTCTTCACCTGGCTAACCCCTGTTAGTCATTCAGGGATTAACATATGTGTTGCTTTCTCCACCACCTTTACCCCTATTATAAGCTAAGTGCTTTCTTTGTAATTTTGTCATTGCACCTATCAATCTGTACTTCTGTCTCTCTATCACAAGATACAACTGAATGCAGAGAATATATCTATTCATTTCCAAATGTCCAATGCTTAGCACAACATCACTTCCAAATAAATGAATGAATGAAATATATTTTATTTCTAAATGTTCCCTCTGATAGCAATGTGACTAATTGTTTCAAGAGGGAACTCACTAGAGGCCAAGAGACGTGTTATAAGAGGCAGTGATGACCTAAACCAGAAAAGCGGGAGTGGCAAAAAAGTAGCTATATGGAGAAATAGTTTACAGGTAAAATCAGCAGAATTGATGATTGGATATTGGGGCTAAGGGAAAGGTTATGGTATGAAATAATTTTTGGATTTCTGATTTGGGCACCAGGATAGCGATATCTTAACTAGGATACAATACGAGACGAG
This sequence comes from Trachypithecus francoisi, assembly GCF_009764315.1. Taxonomy (NCBI): domain Eukaryota; kingdom Metazoa; phylum Chordata; class Mammalia; order Primates; family Cercopithecidae; genus Trachypithecus; species Trachypithecus francoisi. Next base: position 15,873,321 of record NW_022681461.1, read on the forward strand.
AAGCAGATTGGATAAAGGGCAAAACAACGATGAGTTTTAATGAGTTTGCTCAGGGCACGTTGAGGATGAAGTGCATATGGAAAGACCAAGTGGACTTATTTGGACTTTGGCATATGGAGTGAGGGGAGTAGTAAAAACCATAAATGAAATGGCATGATAAGCCAGGCGTGGTGGCGGATGCCTGTAGCCCCAGCTACTTGAGAGGCTGGAGAATGGTGTGAATCCAGGAGGCTGAGCTTGCAGTGAGCTGAGATCGCGTCACTGCACTCCAGCCTGGGTGACAGAGCAAGACTGTGAAAGAAAGAAAAAGAAAGAAAGAAAGAGAGAGAGAGAGAAAAAGAAAGAAAGAAAGAAAGGAAAGAAAAGAAAGAAAAAGAAAGAAAGAAAGAAGGAAGGAAGGAAGGAGGAAGGAAGGAAGGAAGGAAGAAGGAAGGAAGGAAGGAAAGGAAGGAAGGAAGGAAAAGAAAGGAAAGAGGGAGGGAGGGAGGGAGGGAGGGAGGGAAGGAAGGAAGAAGGAAGGAAGGAAGGAAGGAAGGAAGGAAGGAAGGAAGGAAGGAAGGAAGAAAGAAAAAGAAAGAAAGAAAGAAAGAAAGAAAGAAAGAAAGAAAACAAAGTAAGAAAGAAATGGCATAGTGAGGGCGAACGCGGTGGCTCACACCTGTAATCCCAGCACTTTGGGAGGCTGAGGTAGGCGGATCACCTGAGGTCAGGAGCTTGAGACCAGCCTGACCAACATGGAGAAACCCTTTCTCTACTAAAAATACAAAATTAGCTAAGCATGGTGGCACATGCCTGTAATCCCAGCTACTCAGGAGGCTGAGGCAGGAGAATCGCTTGAACCCGGGAGGAGGAGGATGATGTGAGCCGAGATCGTGCCATTGCACTCCGGCCTAGACAACAAGAGCAAAACTCCATCTCAAAAAAAAAAAAAATGGCATGGGGGAATAGTTGGTGTAAGGAAGAGGTCAAGCACAGTGCCCTGGGAACATCAACTTTGTTACAGGGTGGGCTAGATTTCTTCTTTTTGCCCCCTCCAGATCCACTGTCCATCCCACCCCAGGAGACTGACCTATATGGACTACACCAATGGGCTTCCTTGCCCTCTAGTTTTGCTTTGGTTTAGTTCATGAGAAAGACTACCAGTAGACAGAAGGAGAGAGGAGAATGACATCCAGGTATTTATTCTCCAGCTCACTCTCTGCTTCATCCCTTTACCAACTACCTCTCCAAGTTCCAGCAATGGCCCTCCCTATCTATCAGGGCCAGGTATGGTAAGGAAGCCTCGCTGATACTGGCCAGGGGTACTGTCCTGGTCCTTCTTACTTTTCCTAAGCCATACACACTTTTTAAATAACTCTTTTATTAAAATCTCCCCAATTACGGCCAGGCGCGGTGGCTCATGCCTGTAATCCCAGCTCTTAGGGAGGCCGAGGTGGGCAGATCACCTGAGGTCGGGAGTTGGAGACCAGCCTGACCAACATGGAGAAACCCCATCTCTACTAAAAATGCAAAATTAGCCAGGCATGGTGGCACATGTCTGTAATCCCAGCTACTCCAGAGGCTGAGGCAGAAGAATCACTTGAACCCAGAAGGCAGAGGTTGCGGTGAGCCGAGATTGTGCCACTGCACTTCAGCCTGGGCAACAAGAGTGAAACTCTGTCTCAAAAAATAATAAATAAATAAATAAATAAATAAAATCTCCCCAATTATTCAGCTTGAAAATGTCATCATTTTCGTAAAGAGACCCTGAGTGATAAACAAAGGATGCTAGGAAAGAGAGGCAAACTAATCTGATAAACGAACTCTATCACGGTGCCTTAGTAGATTACTCTTCCCAAGTAAACAGAGTTATCTGAAAACTAAAGAATAACCCTAAAAGTGGAAATTTCAGGCACCAGGACGAAGGAGGAAGTGGTTGATAGCTAGAATAAATGTAACGGCAAACAACTTGGAAATTCTTAAGGATTAAATTCCAACGAGGCATATTCCAAAGGGCTAAATAACTCTACATATAAGTCACTTCTAAGTGCCTGTGGTGACATAGTCTCATATTATAATAAACTTTGTAAGAGTTAATAATGGCAGGGGTTCCAAATAACTGAGTATAAAATACTGGTGTGTGGGGGATGGATCTAAAAGGATAGCAATCTTGCTAATTTAATGGGATCCAATTAATGGGGTCCAACAGCTGAGCATCAACATAGCACAAAAGATATGCAAAAATATTAAGAGAAATTCAGCTGTCTGCTCCATTGGAACCACAATGAAGTAATATTAACATATTCGGTTGTATTAAAGATAGGATTTTGACATACATGTATATGGCCTCAACATTATTTTGAATACATTCAAGCTGGACAGTGGCCTTTATTGGAGTTCTTCAGATTGTAAAATGTAGGTCACACTGACTCTGGGCCAGTTCTGTGATATCCCCTTCCCTGTCTGTATCCTCCTGGTCATCTTTACTGCTCCACAATGTATGACTCACTTCCTACATAAGTCCTCTAAACAGATTCTACTTCATTCTAGGCAGCTGTTGTCGTAGCGACAACCCCTCAGGACCCTTATACTGCCAGCTTGTTGATGGTAATTGGCTAGATTGCAAATTTAATTTGTTTTTCTATGATTTAGCCAATCAACGCTGCAAGAATGCAGAAAAAAAAATAGTGGGGGCAACTCAAGAACAATTAAAATGTCAGCTGGGCACAATAGCTTGTGCCTGTAATCTTGTGATTCCGGAGGATCAATTGTGGTCAGGAGTTTGAGGCTGCAGAGAGCTATGATGGTACCAGTGCACTTTAGCCTGGGTGTCAAAGTGAGACCCTGTCTCTAAAAAAAAATTCCTTTTTGTTTTTTGAGACGGAGTCTTGCTATGTCGCCCAGGCTAGAGTGCAGTGGTGCGATCTTGGCTCACTGCAAGCTCCGCCTCCTGTGTTCATGCTATTCTCCTGCCTCAGCCTCCTGAGTAGCTGGGACTATAGGCGCCCGCCACCACGCCTGGCTAATTTTTGGTATTTTTAGTAGAGACAGGGTTTCACTGTGTTAGCCAGGATGGTCTCGATCTCCTGACCTCGTGATCCGCCCGTCTCGGCCTCCCAAAGTGCTGGGATTACAGGCGTGAACCACCGTGCCCAGCCAAAAAAAAATTGTTTTAAGGAATAATTAAAATGTCAACGTGTTTAGAAAGAGACCTATTCGTAATGCAAATATGAAATACTTTTGATGTTGATATTCAGGTCATTAGAACTCAGTGTCAATCACGGCGTTAGAATTTTGCTTTGACTTACCAATGAGGCAAAAAAAAAAAAGGCAGCAGACCCAGAGCTTGTTTCCCCTACTTATCTCAAGTCAACAATCTAAAATCAAAGAAAAATCCCGAACTTCGAAATAACTCTAAAGTTCACCTCTTCTAACTTGCTTCTCCATTTGCTAACATCTTGTATGATGTCCCTGACAAAGTCACTTGTTCATGCATTCAACAGACACAAATTGAGCACCTGTTCTTGCCAAGCACCACTTATTTAACTCCAAAGATGAAAGCACTTTGGTTGCTACTTCCAAGAAACTCACACTAAGCCTGTCCTTGAATGGTGACTTCATGACATAAATCGTTATGATCAAGTTCTCTTGAATTGAAATTGCCTTTGCACTACTTCCAGAAGAGAAAATTTGGTTCTGTCTTCAAATATTTTTAGGGAGTATTAAGTTTTTGTGCTGTCCACTCTGACCTCAAGATTTTTTGGCAAAACATACGAAGTTCACTCAATTACTCCTCATATGATTTAGCATCTAAAACACTCAGAGCCCTGGTCACACTCCTCTAAACACATTCAGGTTTGTCAAAGCCCCTCTTAAAGTGAGGAGATCAAAATAGAAAATGTATCACATTTCTATTTCTATTTTCTAGAATGACCTGGTTACTGACTTTTTTTTTTTTTTTGAGACGGAGTCTCACTCTGTCGCCCAGGCTGGAGTGCAGTGGCCGGATCTCAGCTCACTGCAAGCTCCGCCTCCTGGGTTTACGCCATTCTCTCGCCTCAGCCTCCCGAGTAGCTGGGACCACAGGCGCCCGCCATCTCGCCCGGCTAATTTTTTGTATTTTTTTAGTAGAGACAGGGTTTCACCGTGTTAGCCAGGATGGTCTCGATCTCCTGACCTCGTGATCCGCCCGTCTCGGCCTCCCAAAGTGCTGGGATTACAGGCTTGAGCCACCGCGCCCGGCCTTTTTTTTTTTTTTTTAATCTTAGACGGAGTTTCACTCTTGTTGGCCAGGCTGGAATGCAATGGTGCGATCTCGGCTCACTGCAACCTCCGCCTCCCGGGTTCAAATGATTCTCCTGCCTCAGCCTGCCGAGTAGCTGGGATTACAGGCACGCACCACCACACCTGACTAATCTTGTATTTTTAGTAGAGATGGGGTTTCTCCATGTTGGTCAGGCTGGTCTCTAACTCCTGACCTCAGGTGATCTGCCCACCTTGGCCTCCCAAAGTGCTGGGATTACAGGCGTGAGCCACTGCACCCGGCTGGATACTGACTTCTTCTAATGCAACTACAATTCCTTGGCCTTTGAAAACACTTCTGTCATTCTGCTGTATGAGCATGGTCTTTGGAGTCAGACCCAAGTTCATATAGATAGATGATTTTGTAATCTTGAACAAGTTGCTTCACGTCTCTGAACCCTAACTTCATCTGTGAAACAGAGATAATCATTATTTCCTTATAGATTTTTTCGGTGAGGGTGAAAATATACGACGTGTAAAGCTCCTTAGCACAATACTTGGTACATAGTAGATGCTCAAAAAATTGCCATTGGGCTGGGCGTATTGGCTCACACCCAGCACTTTGGGAGGCTGAGGTGGGCAGATCACTTGAGGTCAGGAGTTCAAGACCAGCCTGGCCAACATGGTGAAACTCCATCTCTACTAAAACTACAAAAATTAGCCAGGCATAGGGCTGCATGCCTATAGTCCTAGCTACTAGGGAGGCTGAAGCACAAGAATCTCTTGAACCTGGGAGGCAAATGTTGAAGTGAGTAGAGAGAGCACCACTGCACTTCATCTCAAAAAGAAAAAAAAAATTGCTAATTGATGCCCTTAATATCATTTTTATTTTCACAGACACAGAAATTGCTTTATTTTTGAAACAGAGTCTCTCTTTGTCACCCAGGCTGGAGTGCAATGGTGCGATCTTGGCTCACTGGAACCTCTGCCTCCTGAGTTCAAGTGATTCTCCTGCCTCAGCCTCCCAAGTAGCTGAGACTACAGGTGCCCATCACCATGCTCGGGTAATTTTTTTTGTATTTTTTAGTAGAGACGGTGTTTCACTGTGTTGACCAGGCTGGTCTTGAACTGCTGATCTCAGGTGATCCGCCCACCTCGGCCTCCCAGTGCTGGGATTACAGGTGTGAGCCACCGCACCCAGCCTTGTTTTTAATTTTCCACAGAAACTGACATCAAATTCAGTCCCATCCTTCCTTTATTCAACTGATTTTCTCCCTGACATTTCAGACTTCACGTTTGTTATTGTAACAGTTCATGTGTGTTCATCTTCTCTTCCCAGAGTATTGAGATTTTCTTTAGATTTGAATACTGTTGTGTCACCTGCAGATCGGATACACCTGACCTTTAAGTCTTCATCCTGGTTACTGATAACGCTGCAAATAGAGGGACCAAGGACAGACAGCCCCATGACACACTAGGAGACCTTCATCAGGTTTATGCCTGTTCCCAGTTTTCAGCAGTTGTTTAATGAGTTGTGAATAGATGTGCTGCACTGACACCTTACACAAATGCTATTATCGTTCCACAAGCACATTCTAAGAGATAAACTGGAGGATCAATTTGTCTCTGGTATCCCCCAAATCTATTTGCCTAGTAACTCTGTTACATAAGAAAATATCTGCTATGATTTAATGAATTTATGCTGGCTCTCGATGCTCATTTTCTTTTCTAATTATGTATAAGTCATCTCTCTAATAATTCACCGTATGTCTTTTCCTCCTCTTCCTTCTTTGTATTAAGCAAAATAATAATGGATCCCGAAATATGTCCATATCCTAATGCCAGCCTGTGAAATTGTTCTTTCTGTGACAAAGGGACCTTATGGATGAGATTTTAAGGCTAAGGACTTTGACATAAGGAGAGCAGCCTGAATTATCCAATTACTGAATCCAATTACATAATTACATGAGTCTTTTTTTTTTTTTCAGACTGGAGTCTTGCTCTGTTGCCCAGGCTGGAGTGCAGTGGCATGATCTCAGCTCACTGCAACCTCTGCCTCCCGACTCAAGCGATTCTCATGCCTCAGCCTCCCAAATACCTGGGATTATAGGGGCCTGCCTGGTTAATTTTTGTAATTTTTAAAGTACAGATGGGGTTTTGCCATGTTGGCCAGACTGGTCTTGAGCTCCTGGCCTCAAGTGATCTGCCTGCCTCGGTTCCCCAAAGTGCTGGGATTACAGGTGTGAGCCACTGCACCCGGTCTAATCACATGAGTCTTAAGAGCAGAGAACCTTTTTCAGCTGTGGTCAGGGGGTGATCAAGTTCCCTGAGGGAGGTGCAATGTCACTGGCCACATGCCAAGGAAAGTGGGCAGTCTTTAGAAGTCAGAAAAGGCAGAAAACAGATTCTCCTCTACAGCCTCCAGAAAGGAATGCAGCTGTGCTAAAACTTGATTCAGCCCAGTGAGACCTGTGTTGGACTTCTGGTCTTCAGAACCATAAAATAATAAATCTGTGTTGTTTGAAGCCCCCAAAGTGCTAACTTGTTATAGCAGCCATAGGAAACTAATACCTTCTCATCATCTTTCTCTCGCTCTTTTGTGAATTCATACTTTGAGTTAACATGGATTTTTTTTTTCAATTTCACTTTTGGCCAATTGGGGCTTAATTTGGCCATGACATAGGAGACCAGAATAAGTCTGGTGAATAGCAGGAAGTCATCAGTTAATCTCTCAATAACAAATCATTCTTGGCCGGGCGCGGTGGCTCACGCCTGTAATCCCAGCACTTTGGGAGGCCGAGACGGGCGGATCACGACGTCAGGAGACCGAGACCATCCTGGCGAACACCATGAAACCCCGTCTCTACTAAAAAAATACAAAAAACTAGCCGGGCGAGGTGGCGGGCGCCTGTGGTCCCAGCTACTCGGGAGGCTGAGGCAGGAGAATGGCGGGAACCCGGGAGGCGGAGCTTGCAGTGAGCTGAGATCCGGCCACTGCACTCCAGCCTGGGTGACAGAGCGAGACTCCGTCTCAAAAAAAAAAAAAAAAAAAAACAAATCATTCTTGTCTCTCTATTCACATAGGTTGCAATGACATGTCTGTGTAGCAAAACTTTGTTGGAATGGTAAGCACTATGACTACATAACTGTATTTCTTTTGTGACACAAGTTCTCGTTTACTTATTGAGACTGAAGTGGTGTGAATATGGCTCACTGCAGCTTCAACCACGTGGGCTTAAGTGGACTCCGCCCACCTCAGCCTTCCAAGCAGCTGGGATGACAGGTGCACCACCACACCTGGCTAATTTTTTGCTTGGTTGTAAAGAGGAAGTCTCACTTTTTGCCCAGGCTAGTCTTGAACTCCTGGACTCAAGTGATCCTCCTGCCTCAGCCTCCCAAAGTGCTGGGATTACAACTATATTTCTTTTTTTAAAAAAATCTAAAAATTCATCTAGTCTTCACTCCCTTGCACTTCTGATATAAATCAACAAAATTTGATGTGGTTTTACTAAATATATTCTATGCTTAAAACCTGTACAATTATGTTATTGTGGAAGCTACACTTGTGAGCCAGAGCCCAACTCTGTCACTTACCAGTTTGTGACTTTCAATAGTTATTTCTTTCTGCACCTCAGTTTTCATACCTAGAAAAATAAGGACATTTGATGAGATAATCTCTAAAGTCTCTTTTTTTTTTTTTTTTTTGAGATGGAGTCTGGCTGTGTCGCCCAGGCCTGGAGTGCAGTGGCGCGATCTCGGCTCACTGCAAGCTCCGCCTCCTGGGTTCATGCCATTCTCCCACCTCAGCCTCCTAGTAGCTGGGACTACAGGCGCCCGCCACCACGCCCGGCTAATTTTTTTTTTGTATTTTAAGTAGAGATGGGGTTTCACCGTGTTAGCCAAGATGGTCGATCTCCTGACCTCGTGATCCGCCCGCCTCGGCTCCCAAAGTGCTGGGATTACAACTATATTTCTTTTTTTAAAAAAATCTAAAAATTCATCTAGTCTTCACTCCCTTGCACTTCTGATATAAATCAACAAAATTTGATGTGGTTTTACTAAATATATTCTATGCTTAAAACCTGTACAATTATGTTATTGTGGAAGCTACACTTGTGAGCCAGAGCCCAACTCTGTCACTTACCAGTTTGTGACTTTCAATAGTTATTTCTTTCTGCACCTCAGTTTTCATACCTAGAAAAATAAGGACATTTGATGAGATAATCTCTAAAGTCTCTTTTTTTTTTTTTTTTTTGAGATGGAGTCTGGCTGTGTCGCCCAGGCCTGGAGTGCAGTGGCGCGATCTCGGCTCACTGCAAGCTCCGCCTCCTGGGTTCATGCCATTCTCCCACCTCAGCCTCCTAGTAGCTGGGACTACAGGCGCCCGCCACCACGCCCGGCTAATTTTTTTTTTGTATTTTAAGTAGAGATGGGGTTTCACCGTGTTAGCCAAGATGGTCGATCTCCTGACCTCGTGATCCGCCCGCCTCGGCCTCCCAAAGTGCTGGGATTACAGGCTTGAGCCACCGCGCCCGGCCTAAAGTCTCTTTCTTACCCTAAATTGCCGTGTTTTATCAGAGTATGGACCCAAAAAAAAAAAAAAATTGTCCCTGTTTCTTTGCCAAAAGGATAAACTGATTAAAATACATTATTTCCTTTATTTGTTCATGTCAGTCCATTTACATGAAATGCACTCTCCTTCTCCTTTATTTTCTTTTGCCACTTATATTTCCAGCTAGTAAAATACTCCTCTGCTTTCAAGTCCCAAATCAAATGCCACTTCTCATGAAAACTTCCTTGATCACAGCATCAGGAGTTAATCTTGCTCTCCTCTGAAATACTACAGCACTCATTTCCTGTAGGCTTCTCACACACTGAGTTCTTCTCCTTTGTTGCCATGTCTTGCCACTCCAACCACACTGCAGCCTCCTGGAGATGGGACCATGTTCCTTGTCTGCCAATCACAAGTGTTGAGTAAATATCCTGGCCGGGTGCAGTGGCTCACGCCTGTAATCCTAGTACTTTGGGAGGCCCAGGTGGGTGGATCACTTGAGGTCAGGAGTTCAAGACCAGCCTGGCCAACATGGTGAAACCCTGTCTGTGCTAAAAATACAAAAATTAGCTGGGTGTGATGGTACGCGCCTGTAATCCCAGCTACTCGGGAGTCTGAGGCAGGAGAATCGCTTGAACCCAGGAAGCAGAGGGTGCATATCATCTCCTATCTCTCCTTTTCCTTTAACTTTTCCAGCTTCAGTCTATCAGCTCAATTGTCTCCCATTTGATTAAAAAAAAAAAAAGAAAAAAAATTCCTCCAAAGGCCCCATATCCGACTCCAGCCCCATCCCTGGATCTCCCACTGTCACATGTCATGGAGGAGTGGAGGTGTGTACATCCACCCCCTCTATTCCACCACCTCCTCCTTGTGCTTCTGCCCACTGCTATCTGCCTTCCATCCCATCACTCCACAGAACATACTTCTCCCAAGGCTACCAATGCCCCCAACTCACTGTAGACAGTGGACACTATACTTATCCTCTAGGCATCACTTTCTGCTATTGACCAAGAGCTCCTTCCTGAAACCCTTTCTTCCATGGCCCTCCGTGGCAGGACGCAGCTCTTTCTGCCTGGATGCTCCTTCAGTCTCCAGCGCCTGTTCTCCCTCCGTCATTCACCTCCTGCACACTTACCATCCTTAGAGTTCTATCCTGGGCCTTCTGCTGCACTTGGTCTACAGGTTTCCTTGTACCCCTTCCATCCTCAAAGCATCCATCGTCATACAAAAGAGCAAATTAGACTAGCAAGGCCTTTGATCTCCAGAAGTTTACAACCTAATATGCAAACACAGACCACAAACAAGCAAACGAATAAATCCTAAGATAATTTCAGACAGTGATAAGTGCAATGAGGGAAATAATTAACTGGAGGAGGATATTTTAGGAAGGGGGGTGAGAGAAGGCTTCTCTGAGGAGGTGACACAGAAGCTGAAAAAAAAATACCTCTGATTACAAAGAGCCAGTTCTGAGATGAACCAAGGAAAAGCATTTCAGGCAAAGGGAATTTACAAGTGAGAAGGTCCTGAGATGGAAAAGATTCTGCCCTGTTTCAGAGAGACAATAGGAGGTCATGGCATTTGATGAGGTGGCAGCAGGACGCTGGAGTCCAATGCAAACAGCCTTGGAGGCTGAGATGAGGAATTTGGATTTTCGTCTAAGTGCACAGAACAGCTATAGGTGATTGCAGCAGTCATTCCTATGAATTTCCTACAAAAGCCAAGTGTTTTTTAAAATGCAGGTCTGTTCTTATTACTGCCCTGAGGAAATCTCCCCAGTAGCTTCCTATACTCTTAGGAAGGTCTGAACCCTTGAAATGACCTCCAAGGGCAATCATGCCTGCTGCGATCACTGCCTATATCCAGGCCTGTCCTTGCCACAACCTCCTTGCCATTCATATGCTAACTACACTCTAGTAGCTTTAGGTCCTTGGACACATTGGGCTCACAGTAAACTTCAGACAGTGCTGTCCAAGAGAAATATACTGTGAACCACATTTTTAATTTTAAGCTTTCTAGTAGTCACATTATGCAAATAGAAAGAAACAGGTGAAACTAGTTTTTTGTTTGTTTGTTTGTTTTTGAGACAGGGATTCACTCTGTCACCTAGGCTGGAGTTCAGTGGTGCCATCTCAGCTCACTGCAACCTCTGCCTCCTGGGTTCAAGCAGTCTTCCCAGCTCAGCCTCCCAAGTAGCTGGGATTACAGGTATGTGCCACCATGCCTGGCTAATTTTTGTGTTTTTTTGTAGAGCCCTATTAATGGGATTTGTAGTGTTCACCTGGTTGAAGGGATCACCTGGTTGAAAAGCAAAGACCATAGAGATAGGACCTCTTGTCAGTGTCAGGAGACATAAGGTGCACCTTTCGCTGTTGTTCTCTTGACAGATGCGTTGTTATATAAGTAATGCATTTACTTGTTACAAAATTCAAAAGGTACAGATATGAAGAGTAAGTCTTTCTTCATCCCAGTTTCTAAGCCATACCGTTTCTGGAGACTACAAATATTACTCATTTCTGATATTTACTTCTGTTCTCTTCTAATGGAAAAAAAATCATCTTACAGACTAACATTTTTCAGTTTTCTCAATAATGCGAAGAATGAAAGAACCAACAACCCTTCCTTAGAAGGCACCCTTTGGACTATTATCTGCTCTCGGGCATGTGCTACAGAATTAATGGATTTCTGTACTTTCATTTAAATGGGGAAGCAATAGAATTTGGAACTGAATTTTTTTTTTTTTTTTTTGCTATGGGAATTGAAATATTTTTATCCAAACAATTATCCTTAGTTGAGGTCTTTTCCACTGAAATATTACTAATCACTAAATGGAGTGGACAATTCTTTTTTTTTTTTTCTTTTTTTGAGACGGAGATTCGTTCTTGTTGCCCAGGTTGGAGTGCAATGGCACAGTCTCGGCTCACTGCAACCTCTGGCTCCCGGGTTCAAGTGATTCTCCTGCCTCAGCCTCCCAAGTAACTGGGATTACAGGCGCCCGCCACTACGCCTGGCTAATTTTTGTATTTTTAGTAGAGACGGGGTTTCACCATGTTGGCCAGGCTGGTCTTGAACTCCTGACCTTGGGTGATCTGCCTGCCTCAGCCTCCCAAAGTGCTGGGATTACAGGCATGAGCCGCTGCACTCGGCTGGAGTAGACAATTCTTTAGACTTACATATCACTGGCCGTGTAAGGAGCATTAAATGCCCAAGTCCATCCTTTTACATGCGTAAGTGTTAGGTATGATTCAGTCTATGTCTAAGAGGGAAATCTTCAATACAAAATGCCTTGACCAGTCAGGAACTGTGGCTCACACCTATAATCCCAGCACTTTGGGAGGCCAAGGTGGGAGGGTCATTTAAGCCCAGGAGTTTGAGACCAGCCTGGGCAACATAGGGAGACCCCATCTCTACAAAATATAAAAAATAAAAAACAAACAAAAAAAAACCAAAATGATTTGACCAAGGCTGAAAGGTCATGAAGGGAACACTTTTAGGCATGTGATTATTGATTTTTATTTATATTCCATTCCGGTCTCCACAGCCCCAACCCCTTGCTTGTATCTCTCTGGGCCTAGCAAAGCCTCAGCAGACCCTACAAAAGAGAAGTGGAGCCAGAAACCAAAAGATTCTCAGAGCCCTTATGCCCTGACTCTTCCTGTCCCCTCTTCCCCACCTTTGGCCACCCAGGTAGCTGGAGAAGAGGTTCTAAAAGAACGCACAGTTGGTTCTGGCCGTCTGAAAAAAAAATGTCTGTTAAAGGTACATTTGAAAAATTGATTAAAAAAAAAAAAAAAAAGAAAAAAGAAAAAAAAGGCCAGGTGTGGTGGCTCAGGCCTGTAATCCCAGCACTTTGGGAAGCCAAGGCAGGTGGATCACGTGACGTCAGGAGTGTGAGACCAGCCTGGCCAACATGGCGAAACCCGTCTCTAATAAAAACACAAAAGTTAGTCAGGCATGGTGGTGGGTGCCTATAATCCCAGCTATTCAGGAGGCTGAGGCAGTAGAATAGCTTGAACCCAGGTGCCAGAGATTGCAGTGAGCCGAGATTGTGCCACTTCACTCCAGGCTGGGTGAAAGAGTGAAACAAAGTTTCAAATAAATAAATAAATTGGTTAAAATCTTTCAGATTTTGCTGTTTGAATGGCATGTGTGTGTGTGTGTGTGTGCGTGCCTGTGTGTGACAGGGTCTTGCTCTGTTGCCCAGGCTGGAGTGCGGTAGCCCAATCTTGGCTCATTGCAATCTCTGCCTCCTGGGTTCAAGCGATTCTCGTGCCTCAACCTCCCCAGTAGTTAGAACCACCGGCACTCACCACCATACTCGGCTAACTTTTGTATTTTCAGTAGAGACGATGTTTCACTATGTTGGCCATGCTGGTCTTGAACTCCCAGGCTCAAGTAATCCGCCTGCCTTGGCCTCCCAAAGTGCTGGAATTATAGGCATGAACCACAATACCTGGCCTTAAATGGCACATTTTTATAGACTTTTGCTGTTGTTGTTGTTGTTGTTGTTGTTTTGAGACAGAGTTTCACTCTTACTGCCCAGGCTGGAGTGCAATGGTGTGATCTCAGCTCACTGCAACCTCTGCCTCCTGGGTTCAAGCAATTCTCCTGCCTCAGCCTCCCGAGTAACTGGGATTACAGGCATGTGCCACCATGCCCGACTAACTTTTGTATTTTTACTAGAGACAGGGTTTTGCTGTGTTGGCCAGGCTGGTCTTGAACTCCTGACCTCAGGTGATCCACCCACCTCAGCCTCCCAAAGTGCTGGGATTACAGGCTTGAGCCATCGTGCCTGGCTGCTGTTGTTGAGACTGAGTCTCACTCTGTTGCCCAGGCTGGAATGCAGTGGCGCCATCTCGGCTCACTGCAAACTCTGCCTCCCGGGTTCATGCCATTCTCCTGCCTCAGCCTCCTGAGTAGATGGGACTACAGGCGCCCACCACCTCGCCTATCTCTTTATTTATTTATTTATTTTTGTATTTTTTAGTAGAGACGGGGTTTCACCGTGTTAGCCAGGATTGTCTCCATCTCCTGACCTTGTGATCCACCTGCCTCAGCCTCCCAAAGTGCTGGGATTACAGGCGTGAGCCACTGCGCCTGGCCTTTTATTACAAAATTAACTTAGCAATATGAATAAGGAATCTCAAAAATGTCCGTTAAAGGGACTGGCCTAGGAATACCATTTCTTTGAATATATCTTAAGGAAATCACCCAAACATGGAAAAGTTTCAAGTACAAATATGTTTATCACAGTGTTATTTACAATAGCAAATAATTGTCATATGCTGAAAAGGTCAAGTAATGGCAATACAATAATTTGAAATAATATTACTAAGATTATATGTTAATTTATAACAAAGCTGATGTCATAATTAATACAAAACAAAAAGATAAATACATAGAAAGTACAGCATAGAAAGTGGGACGAAGAAAGACTTACTATTCACTTGTGTACCTTTTGAATTTTGTAACAAGTACACAGTATAAGATTAAAAGAAAATATAAACAAAAAGTCCCTTGGGTCATTAGGCAATGGGTAAACTTTTGCCTTTACTGTATCAGATATATAAATACATTAAATAATGTGTTTGAGGATACATCATGTGGGAAAAATGAAGCAGAGAAAGAGAAGGGGAAGCACTGGAGGGGTAGGGTTTACAATTTTTGTTTGTTTGTTTGTTAGTTTGTTTGAGATGGAGTTTCACTCTTGTTGCCCAGGCTGGAGTGCAATGGCACGATCTTGGCTCACTGCAACCTCCGCCTCCTGAGTTCAAGCGATTCTTCTGCCTCAGCCTCCCACATAGCTGGGATTTCAGGCATGCGCCACCACGCCCGGCTAATTTTGTATTTTTAGTAGAGAGAGGGTTTCTCCATGTTGGTCAGGCTGGTCTCCAACTCCCGACCTCAGGTGATCCGCCTGCCTCAGCCTCCCAAAGTGCCGGGATTATAGGCGTGAGCCACTGTGCCCGGCCTAGGGTTTACAATTTCATACAGAGTGGTCAGGAAGGCATCACTGCCAACATGAGATTTGAGAGAAGACTTGAGCCAAGGGAGGCAGGCAGCCACTGGGTGTCTAGGGAAGAGCTTCCCAAGCAGTGGGAAAGGAAGTGCAAAGGTCCCGAGGCAGGAGTAGGCCTGGTGTGTTCCAGGAGCAGGGAGGGGTCAGTGCAGCTGCAGCAGTGGGAGCCGTGGAGACGCTGGAGAGGCACAGGGGCTGGTGCAGGGCCTGCTGGTCAGGGGGCCTTTGGCAGTCACTCTGAGAGAGCGAGGAGCCATTAGCAGGTGGGAAGAAGAGGAGCAACAGGCTCAGGCTCAGGCTTGAGCAGCCTCCCTCTGGTTGCAGGTTGAGAATGGACAGAGGGATTGGCAGGAGCTGGGAGCTGTGGCTGTCATCCAGGCAGCTGAGAAATGGTGACGGGACCAGGCACTAAGAGTAGAGGGAGTAAAAGCAATTGAACTCTGGATATATTTTGAAGGTAGGGCCTCTGGTGCTGTTAACAAGTTGCCAACATAAATTGCATAAAACTCAAACATGGGTCAGTGCGGTGGCTGACGCCTATAATCCCAGCACTTTGGGAGGCCAAGGCGGGTGGATTATCTGAGGTCAGGAGTTCAAGACCAGCCTGGCCAACATGGTGAAACCCTGTCCCTACTAAAAATACAAAAAATTAGGCATGATGGTGGAAGCCTGTAATCTCAGCCACTTGGGAGGCTGGGGCAGGAGAATCACTTGAACCCAGTAGGCGAAGGCTGCAGTGAGTCAAGATTGTGCCATTGCACTCCAGCCTGGGCAACAAGAGTGAAACTCTGTAAAAAATCAAAACAAAACAAACAAACAAACAAAAACCTCAAATATACTTTCCTCTTTCCTGAAACTTCTTTGGAAACAGCCTATGATGGAGTGCTGAGGGAATAATGTGTGACTGTCTTTAGGGGAAAGACATTCTCATGGACCTCTGATGTCATCCTAAGTGATTTTTATTAAAACGTTATAATATATATAAACTTAAAACTAGATATAAAGAATGTTTGCATATAGACATCATGCCACAATAAAACTAAAACAAACTTACAGGTCAACAAATGTAGGAAAGTCATACAATTCAAATGAATACTTTTAATTTAATGGAACAAATACAGAATGCTCACTCCCCTCAACAGCGTGAAAGTGGTGCTCCCTGTCCAGGCTCTCCTGAGTTCAGCCTGCTGGCCTCATGCTTCGCAGTGACTCAATGCTTCCACTGCTTGTCTCTATTTACGTTACGCAGAACCTTCCTTTGTACATCCTGTGATGAGGTCATCGGGCCTTCACTTGGTGAGAACACAACATTCACATGTCTGTGTGTTTTGTTTTTTTTAAATCATTTACAATGATTTTTCTGACAAAGAAACTGTCACTCCCTGTCACCAAGAAAATCTTACACACAGATAAAAATGCAGGCCCCGAAAGTATGTGGAAGTTCTCCGTTAAGTTGATCAGCCAAATGAACCAAAATATGTTGATCTTCCCTGATTATTAGCATCAAAATGAAAATACAAAATTGAATTCTCATAGAGAACTCAAGGCCCCTTGAGAATATGACTGAAGACTTTCAAGGATCTTCAGATCTTAATTTGAGAAATATAAATGAAGTGAAAAAGGTCCTTGATTAAAAGTCAAAAAAATCTGGATAAAAATTGGAGCCCTAAGATTTACAGCGAGTGGGCCTGGGATGTTTACCTCATAGATCTGTTAGAAAGATTAGCGATGATCTGATAAAAATTATTTCTGAAATCATCTTAGAACGTGTTAGAAGATGCCTTGGCCAAGTATCCTGGAAAACAGTATGAGAGTAAGTGATAGGTGCGTGACAGCGGGCACTGCTGTCCCAGGGAATAAGAGGAAAGAAAAGGGGAAAGGCCTGTTGTTCTGTCATCATTATGGATAAGAATATTCCAACCTTCCCTTGCCCCTGTCAGGGGGTTCAGATTTTGAAAATAATTAGAAAAAATACTAGTTTGCAATTTTGCATTTAAATTATATTCTGAATTATTCTGTTTTTAAAATAAAGCCAACCCTCATCCCAAATTTTTATTATAAATAGAAAACATAAAATAGTTTATCCCTAGAGGCCATTTTGGGATTTTATTGTAGTATAGTCTCATGTCCTGATTATGGTCATGTGTACCTAAAGTATATTTGCTGAAACTCGTTGCCTGATTTGAAATTCAAAACTTTAGAAATGCAAACATGCAAACATGATTGCAAATATGCAAAGTACAAGGTCTTATACGATTGGCCCTAATCAAGGCAAAGTCCTTTAAAATAAATACATAAAACAGAGTTTAGAATAGGCTAAGAAGCAGTAACACATGCAAAGTAGCTAATTGCTCTTGATTCACCATGAATATTAATCTTATTTAACCTGTAAAACATAACTACAGGGAAAACACCAAAAGGCCTGCTCTGTGTCCCATCATTTTTTCCACCCAGCCATTTTGCAGTTTTCACTTCTCAATTCCAGGCTGTGCCTATTCTTAGACACTCAGCAATACCAAGTATAAGTCACTGCATGTTAGGCATGAATTAATTAACAATAATATCCAGGTTGCTGGCAACATACTGCCAGCAGGTAGGGTCAGGCAAGATGGGCGATGGAAAGAAGGTGTGTTCTGTGGTCTTACGTCAGACACCACTGAGTTAAGTAAATAGACAATGGTGCATTTCATCCTGCCTATGGGGCTTTGAACATTTTACCCACCATCACGGCTCTTGCAGAGACAGCCACCCATGCAGAAAGAGACAGGGCCCCTTGAGAGTGTGCTGACCGACTCATCCAGGTCAGGAGGCCACAGTGAGCACAGCCCGTCCAGTGAGCTGGCAGAGGCAAGTCTCCAAAATAACAGTCCTCCCCTAAAGAGTGGACATCTCAGCTTAGACCAAATCAAGCAAGTAAAAAACAACAGTGAGCATGCAAAAGAGAATTCAATTCAAGTAAGCCTAGAAAACCCCCTTAGCTGCTTCCATCTGCTGTGGTCACTGCTTCCGCAGGGAGGAGAAACTAGAGGTGAATATAAGAACTCACTGAAGTCCCATGCACTGTGGTACATATAAATCTGAGTGTAACTGCTATGTACTTAGTTTGCTTTAGAGCGTGGGTCCAGTCATTCTCAATATATTCTGTCCTCTTTGGAGTTTCGAGTTAAAAACAAACCAAAGAATCTTAAGAGTTTTTGCCACGTAGATGCATCTGATTAGGTTTCTGATTTCTGACTTTTACCAAGACTCTGATTATTACCAAGATGGCCAAAATCCCTAAGAAACATTTCTCAGGTCATTACGCAAGTATGTTATGTATGTTTAGTAAATGGCTGCTGCTTGCTTTGACTAGAACCCATCCTTCCAAGAAAGAAGCCCCCTTTCTGAAATTGCTCCTTTCCGCCCTATAAACAAGTGGTTCACCGGATGGGGCGAGTGTGGCCATGTTCTTATATGACCCCGCCTCCACCAAACTAGAGTTGTGTGGACCGGCTGGCACCCTTGCCTGAAGCGCACACAGTCAGAGCCTTCCCCAAGACTTTTCTATCTAGAATTAAGAAACAAAATCAGGGCCGGGCGCAGTGGCTCACGCCTGTAATCCCAGCACTTTGGGAGGCCGAGGCGGGTGGATCACAAGGTCAGGAGATCGAGACCATCCTGGCTAACATGGTGAAACCCCGTGTCTACTAAAAATACAAAAAATTAGGCAGGTGTGGTGACGGGCGCTTGTAGTCCCAGCTACTCAGGAGGCTGAGGCAGGAGAATGGCGTGAACCCAGGAGGCGGAGCTTGCAGTGAGCCGAGATGGCGCCACTGCACTCCAGCCTGGGCAACAGAGCAAGACTCCGTCTCAAAAAAAGAGAAAAGAAAAGAAAAAAAGAAACAAAATCAGCCCCTCATTGGTGTTTTAACCCACAGTATGTGAGACTCAGATCTACAATGAGAGAGAAAGCCCTGGATACCAGGAGGGATAGAGCTGCAGACAGAGAGAGAAGGAATCCAGGGGGCACTTGGGAGTCCTGGTTCCGATTTTATTTCATTTTATTGTTAAATTTCTGCCTGGTTCCTTGTCTTTCTCATAGATTGACCTCTTAACCCCTCCTTCAGTTACTTAAAATATCCCAATATTCTCCCAATACATTCCTCCCTTATTCTTAAACAAATTCAGTTGGGTTTCAGTTGCCAGCAACCCACGGGATCCTGAATAATAAAGCAATATGTGGTTATTGTCTCAGGCCTCAAAGGATAAACATGAAAATGTACAACAGCTAAAGGACTAGGTGGTGATTCCAGCTACAACTTTATTTTAGCTAACGTGGACAGGTGGCTTACCACAAGTTTAGCCTCAAGGGTTAGGCTGATATCAAAGAGAAAAAAAAACACACACACACAAAACTCGATTTCCACATTGTTGGATTTCCACACTAATGAAAGGGCAATCGCTGTAGGAGATAGTGGGAAACAGTAAGGATTTTCAAAGAGGGCTTCTTTCTTTCATTCTTTTTATTATTATTATATTTTTAAAAATTCTCTGCTTCTGAACCCTTTGCTCCACAGGCAGTGCAGCTGGGGAAGCCATGGGCAATCTCCCCCTCACTCTACCAGCAAGGCCCGGAACGACTTGCCTCCTGGTCATTGCCCCTAACTAAACAGGGCCCAAGGCTGGGAGAAATCAAAGGAGTTATTTTTACAAAGAAGGGTTTTTTTGCATGCTGTGCAGGTCCATTAGGAACTGTCTGGCTGGAAGCTGAACCGTCTGAAGCAACTGCAACAGGAAGAAATGGCAATCGAGATCCCTCTGCCTCACTCTTTCCCTTCACTCCTCTGCTTTCCCTTCACTCCTCTGCTTTCCCTTCACTCCTGCCACCCTCGCCAAACCCACATCCAAACGGCAGCAGAGACATCAGCACCTGTCTGGTTCAGAAGAGCCTTTGAATCTCCCTTAGGGGTGCACAGTTGGGAAGCAAAGCATGTTTGCTTGTTTGTTTGGTTTTGCTTTCTTGAAGGAAACCTTAAGATAACACAGCACTGCCCTCAACATCTCTCACCATGTCGGTGATTGGGAGATAAAAGGGACAGACAGCACCACCCTGAGTGGAAGAGACAAATTAAGACTTGATCAACTGAGCAATCCCCTGCTGAGGCCCCCCAGCTTGGCCAGACCTCTTAACACAGAGACAATCCCACAATGTACAGGTCGGCTTTGCTGCTGCCTGTGCAGCCAACTATTACTTTAAAGAAAATCTGAAATCTTCACCTCCCACACACATCTCCCAAACAATAGTCCTCCCCTCTCTGCTTCATCACGGAGGAAGTCTAAAAGGGTTGCAATTCAGAGATTCCTCTCCCTTCCTCCTATATGTAGGCATTACCTTCAGTCCAAAGACTGGCCTAATGTTAGCTAAATGAAATCTAGAGAGTTAGATTTTCAGCTGTTTTGAGTGTGCATTCCTTCACAAAGACACATTAAGAACTACAGAAAGAAATGCCCTGAGATGAACGGAATTCATGCGTGGGCTTGCTCTCCTGTACCTTGGCGGAAAAGGCTGTGCCTACGCAAAGAGAGTAGCTTCGCTGAAAGATGCACAAGTTAGGCTAATGTTTCAATGTGTCATTGAGTTAGTAGAGTGAGGATTATTTATCTTTTAATCAGTAAAAATACTTTTGCTGAGTATGAAAACCAATGAAAGTGTTTTATTACCTGAATTGTATTCAGATCTGTTTATTACTTTTCATTGTTTTTAAGCCCTTAATCAAAGACTTCACAGCACATGGACTGAGTCTTACGGATTTGTTTTGCAAATGGGTTTTCACATGTGTTAACTGTGACTTCTGGTAAAGAAAACCAGAGCTAGCCAGTGGATAAAGCAGTAAAAACAGATTTTATTCAGGAACTATTGCAATCAGGAAAAAGAGACCTCAGTGTAGAACAGAGTTCAACTGCAAATAAGACAAGGAGGGGTAGGGAGTTACAGCCAAGGAGTAGGCTTGAAGAGTGGGAAGAGACTGGTGGATGGAAAATTACTAAGAGGAGACACCAAGGGTGAGGGGAGATTCTTGGTGCAGACAGGGCAGAATGATCAGATATTGAAGGTAGGGGATGAGGAATTTGATCAGATATGGAAGAATCTGATATCAAAGGTGACATTCTCTTTAACTTAACCGGACTCTTGCTAAAACTGAGCAATGCAGGCCCAACAAAATGTACACTGAAGCCCAAGCTTGAGCCATGTTGAGAAGAGGGCTTGGAGTAGTCTCACTAGAGCTGGGTCAAGCAGAGAGTTTTTGTCATATTACCATCCAGAATTTACAGGGCAGATGTATACTGTTCCCCTGAAAGCAGTCTTCTGAGAAGGCAACACTACCACTGGCATTGCTTGAAGTATTTCTGGATCCTTCTTAAACACTGCCTACAGAAAAGTGAACCAGATCTGGGTTTGAATTCTTGCTTTACCACTCATTTACAATCTAATCTGATAATTAACTTCTCAGTCTGTTCTTTCATCCATGAAATGGGATTACTAATACCTACCTTTCAGGTTGTTGAGAGGGTTAGAGAAGATAACTGATGTGAAACACTGGTTCAGTTTGGAAACACATAAAGCCTAAATAAATAACTATTCTAAAGATCGCCTTTAAAGCTGGCGATGTTCTTTTAAATGTCCCTAGTGGTTACAGACTTGGTTTTCTGGATTTTTGAAATGGCCTAAATTTACCAAAGCCCATCCCTACGGGAAAGATATCAAACTGAGTAATACTGTTTTTGGTCAGAAACAGAGTTTACCTCTTACATTATGAGGCTGCTTTTGTCATATTACTTGGAAATTGGTTCTGAAGAAATAGCCAAAAAGAAATTCCTAAGTGGTTGCCATGGCCTTCCCCGATGGTGGTTAGCTTCCACTCCATGTCGGCACAGCTCCATCTACCACTGCCCCCGGCCCCATGTATAGTCTCAGACCCAACACCCGTCTCCAACCTAGGCTGCCTGGCTTCTTGTCCATTCAGAGGCTTAATGTTTAGGCACCTTACCAGACCTGGATTCTAGTAACACATTTACAAGAGCTGGATTCCTGAATCAGCCCCCGAATCACTCTGTTACCATACAGACTGCATGCCCAAGAATCAAACTTTTTTTTTTTTTTTTTTTTGAGATAGAGTCTCATTCTGTTGTCCAGGTTGGAGTGCTGTGGTACAACCTCAGCTGACTGCATCCTCTACCTCCTGGGTCCAAGTGATTCTCCTACCTCAGCCTCCCAAGTAGCTGGTTCTACAGGCATGCACTACCCTGCCCAGATAATTTTGTCTTCTTAGTTGAGATAGGGTTTTACCATGTTGGCTAGGCTGGTCTCAAACTCCTAGCCTCAAGTGATCCACCTGTCTCAGCCTCCCAAAGTTGTGGAGGCGTGGCCGGCCATAGATGTTAACTTCTTTTTTTTTTTTGAGATGGAGTCTTGCTCTGTCACCCAGGCTAGAGTGCAGTGGTGCAATCTCAGCTCACTACAACTTCTGCCTCCTGGGTTCAAGTGATTCTCTTGCCTCAGCCTCCCAAGTAGCTGAGACCACAGGTGCCTGCCATCATGCCCGGCTAATTTTTTGTATTTTTAGTAGAGGTGGGGTTTTATCGTGTTAGCCAGAATGGTCTCGATCTCCTGACCTTGTGATCCACTGGCTTCAGCCTCCCAAAGTGCTGAGATTACAGGCATGAGCCACTGCGCCTGGCTGATGTTAACTTCTTAAGAAGCTATTTTTACCTTCAGATTCCAATATTGTCCCAGTTCACTGACCTGGGCTCTTCCAACTCCCAGCCCTGACACGTGACCATGCTGAGCTCTCTGTATCGCCCTGGCACTCCCTCAGCATGCCAGTTCTCCTGCTATTTGAAACGGGCCTTGCTACACAGAAGAATCCCTTTATAGAAGATTCATCACATTCTTCTTTGCAAGCAATAGAATCAAACTGACTAGTTTTAATAGAAAAGTAATTTACTGAAGGATACTGGGACTTGAAAGAAGATCAGGAAAGGCTAGACAACCAGGCTCAGTAAATAGGCAAGAAGAAGAAAAACTAGAATCAGCCACAGCCAGAGCCAAAATCATGCCCAAGCCCTTACTGGTGAGGACACCACTGCCACCAGTGCTGAGTGCTGGACCTCATGGCCACCACCTCAGCTCTGTGCATCAGATGCAGCACCCCTCAGCTCCTGCCACTACAGGCATCCCCCAAAAGGATTCTCTACTGTGCCTCTTTGTATAAACAGCCTCTGCCGCAGTCTGGAGGGAGCCAATTGGATTGGTCTATCCCAGGTCGGAGGGCAGTGCCCCAGCTTCAAGAGATCCTGGGAGGCCGGGCGCGGTGGCTCAAGCCTGTAATCCCAGCACTTTGGGAGGCCGAGACGGGCGGATCACGAGGTCAGGAGATCGAGACCATCCTGGCTAACACGGTGAAACCCCGTCTCTACTAAAAATACAAAAACTAGCCGGGCGAGGTGGCGGGCGCCTGTAGTCCCAGCTACTAGGGAGGCTGAGGCAGAAGAATGGCGTAAACCCAGGAGGCGGAGCTTGCAGTGAGCTGAGATCCGGCCACTGCACTCCAGTCTGGGCGACAGAGCGAGACTCCGCCTCAAAAAAAAAAAAAAAAAAAAAAAAAGAGATCCTGGGAAAGTATCTGACATCTTCAGCTTCCAGGACAGGTGTCCAAAACAAGTATCCACAAAGCCTCACAGGCTGTGTCTGCTATGACAAGGACATTAATCTCAATGTAGTAAACTGTAGCTCACTGGAATTTTAAAAGTTTGGAACAATTTTCTGGAAAGCCTTAAAAGAGGTTAAGCCTTTGTGTTAAGAGATTTCATTGCTGGGCACAGTGGATCATGTCTGTAATCCCAGCACTTTGGGAGACCGAAGCTGGTGGATCACCTGAGGTCAGGAGTTGGAGACCAGCCTGGCCAACATGGTGAAACACCATCTCTACTAAAAATACAAAAATCAGCTGGGTGTGGTGGCAGGCACCTGTAATCCCAGCTACTCAGGAGGCTGAAGCAGGAAAATTGTTTGAACCTGAGAGGCAGAGGTGGCAGTGAGCCAAGATTGCGCCATTGCACTCCAGCCTGGGCAACAAAAGCAAAACTTTGTCTCAAAAAGAAAGAAAAAGGAAGGAAGGAAGGAAGGAAGGAA
The DNA here is from genome assembly GCF_009764315.1 of Trachypithecus francoisi. Lineage (NCBI taxonomy): Eukaryota > Metazoa > Chordata > Mammalia > Primates > Cercopithecidae > Trachypithecus > Trachypithecus francoisi. The sequence goes on from NW_022681461.1 coordinate 15,897,282, forward strand.
GGAAGGAAGGAAGGAAGGAAGGGAGGGAGGAGAAATTCCACTTTTCAGAGTCTAGGATTAGGCTATAATGTGAAGCAGACTAAAATTTCTTCAAAAATATGTTTATTTTTATTAACTATTACAATTGGAAAAAACTCTAAATGTTCACGCCTGTAATCCCAGTGCTTTGGGAGGCTGAGGTGGGAAGACAGATTGAGGCCGGGAGTTTGAGACCAGCCTGGGCAACAATGCAAGTGATCCCATTCTATAAAAAAATTTTTTTTTTCATGAGCTAGGTGCAGTGGTGTCCACCTATAGTTCCAACTACTTGGAAGGCTGAAGCAGGAGAATCACTTAAATCCAGGAGTTCAAGGCTGTAGTGAACTATGATCATGCCACAGCACTCCAGCCTAGCTTGGGCAACAAAGTGAGACCCTGTCACTTAAAAACAAAAATTACAATCATATTAATTTTAAAGATATAAAGCAAGATATAAAACCGCCTACAGTAAATGGAGAATTACATACAGAACGGTCTTACCATGTAAAAGTATTGACAGATAAGGAGCTAGACAGATAAATGCATCAGGAAGGTACTCATGCTCACAACTGGTATAAGCCATAAAAAATTTCTTTTCTTATTTCTACTTTCTGTACCTTTCTGATTTTTCTTATAAAGGGGATGTACTGAATATATTCCTTATATATTTTTAAGAGTTATTTTTAAAATATCTGTTTCATTGCCTATGGTCACTCCTGATATAACAATTTATCAATTAAGTTAGCTTATTTTATATTTTAAAAGACTAAGAGCCATACAGTTAAATGCAATGACACACAGTTCCCCTTCCTTCCTTCCTTCCCTCTCTCCCTCCCTCCCTCCCTCCCTCTCTCTCTCTCTCTCTCTGTCTCTCTCTCTTTCTCTCTCTCTCTCTCTCTCTCTTTCTTTCTTTCAGATGAAGTCTCACTCTGTCGCCCAGGGTGGAGTGTAGTGGCATGATCTTGGCTCACTGCAACCTCCACTTCCCGGGTTCAAGCAGTTCTCTGCCTCAGCCTCCGGAATAGCTGTGACTACAGGCATGCACCACCATGCCTGGCTAATTTTTGTATTTTTAGTAGAGATGGAGTTTCACCATATTGGCCAGGCTGGTCTTGAACTCCTGACCTCATGATCTGCCCACCTCGGCCTCCCAAAGTGCTGGGATTACAGGTGCCAGCCACCGCCCCCAGCCGACACACACAGTTCTAAAAGTCACGTTATAAACAACTGGAGTTAGCTGAGTGTGGGCTCGGTGTTAGATGATATTAGGGAATTATTTTTGGAGATATGTTGGTTCGAATAGTCACAATGTCTATAATTTAATTTTTAAAAATCAGCAAAAATACGATTTTTAAAAATTAAAATTTAAGGAATATTTTAAAATATTAAATATTTTATTAATTATTTATTAAATTAATATTTAAAAATTAAGGAAAGCCATATAAAATGTTCGAAATGATTGAAAGTAATTGGATAGGAAAAGGAAAAGGATTAAAGAAGGATGGACCGGGCTCAGTGCCTCATGCCTGTAATCCCAGCACTTTGGGAGGCTGAGGTGGGCGGATCACCTGAGGTTAGGAGTTCAAGACCAGCCTGGCTAACATGGTGAAACCCCGTCTCTACTAAAAATACAAAAATTAGCCAGGCGTGGTGGCAAATGTCTGTAATCCCAGCTGCTCCAGCTACTGGGGAGGTTGAGGCAGGAGAATCGCTGGAACCCAGGAGGCAGAGGTTGCGGTGAGCCGAGATGGCGCCACTGCGCTCTAGCTTGGGTGACAGAGCGAGACTCTGTCTCAAAAAACAAAACAGGCCGGGCGCGGTGGCTCAAGCCTGTAATCCCAGCACTTTGGGGGGCCGAGACGGGCGGATCACGAGGTCAGGAGATCGAGACCATCCCGGCTAACACGGTGAAACCCCGTCTCTACTAAAAAAAATACAAAAAACTAGCCGGGCGAGGTGGCGGGCGCCTATGGTCCCAGCTACTCGGGAGGCTGAGGCAGGAGAATGGCGTAAACCCGGGAGGCGGAGCTTGCAGTGAGCTGAGATCGGGCCACTGCACTCCAGCCTGGGCAACAGAGCGAGACTCCGTCTCATAAAAAAAAAACAAAAAACAAACAAACAAACAAAAACAAAACAAAAACAAACAAACAAACAAAATCGATGCAAATATTAATCAGAAGAAAGAAGGTGTTGCTAATTAATATTAAATTAGTGGTTAAAGCAGAAAGTATTGCTAGAGATAAATAGGAAAACTTTATTATGAGATAAAGGTTAAGTTTACCAGAAGATATAAGAATTCTAAATTTGTATTCAACCTAATAACCTAGCCTCAAAATGTATACAGCAAAAACTGAAGAAAGAAATGAAGTCATACTTTCAGTGAGAGATTTTAGCACCCCTCTCTCAATAAATGATAGAATAAGCAAACACTCAAAACAAGCAAAAAATAAGCAAATCATTAACATACAGAAGGCTTGAACAAGATTAATAAACTTGACACAATTGACAAGAGGAACACTCCCACCAACAACCACAGAAAACATTTCCTTTTCAAGTGTATTTGGAACATTTATAAAATTGATGTATGCTGGACAACAAAGCAAGTCTGAACAACTTTCACATTACTGAAATCATACGGAATCTGTTCCCTGGGCTTCACAGAATGATGCTAAAACATCACTTGTAATAGAAATACAGGGCGGGGCACGGTGGCTCCCGGTGCATTGGGAGGCAAAGGTGGGAGGGTTGCGTGAGGCCAGGAATTCAACACCAGCCTGGGCAACAAAGCAAGATTCCGTCTCCACAAAAAATAAAAATTAGCTGGGTGTGGTGGTACATACCTGTAGTCTCAGCTGCTTGAGGGGGAGTACGGTTTCAGGCGAGAGGGTCACTGGAGCCCAGGAAGTCGAGGCTGCAGTGAGCTATGATTGCACCAGTGCACTCCAGCCTGAGCAGCAGAGAGACACCCTGTCTCTAAAAATAAAAAAAAGAAAGAAATATAGATACCATTAGGAAAAAGGTAACTAGAAAATTCACAAATTGGTCTGGGGTGGTGGCTCATACCTGTAATCCCAGCACTTTGGGAGGCCGAGGTGGGCAGATCACCTAAGGTCAGGAGTTCGAGACCAGCCTGACCAATATGATGAAACCCCATCTCTATTAAAAATACAAAATTAGCCGGGCGTGGTGGCATGAGCCTGTAATTTCAGCTACTTGGGAGACTGAGACAGGAGAATTGCTTGAAGCTGGGAGATAGAGGTTGCAGTGAGCTGAGATCACACCATTGCACTCCAGCCTGGGCAACAAGAGCAAAACTCCATCTCAAAAAAAAAAAAAAAAAAATCACAAATTAAGTGACCCAGTTTTAAATATTTTGTAGTATAAAGACTAAATCACAAAAGAAATTAGAAAATATCTAGAACTGAATGAATAACTCATCCCTTCTAAGATATTTTATGCCACACTACCAAACCAAAGACAGTCCGTTTTTTATAAAATAGCAAGACTTTTCTTATTTCAAAAAGAGCTATACATGACCAGGCAAAAAATATCAAGGTCAATTTTTTTTTTTTCTTGAGACAGAGTTTCGCTCTTGTTGCCCACGCTGGAGTGCAATGGCATGACCTTGGCTCATGCCTGTAATCCCAGCACTTTGGAAGGGCAAGGCAGGTGGATCACCTGAAGTCAGGAGTTCAAGACCAGCCTGACCATGATGGTGAAACCCCATCTCTACTAAAAATACAAAAAATTAGCCGGGTGTGGTGGTGCATGCCTGTAATCCCAGCTCTTCGTGAAGCTGATGCAGGAGAATCGCTTGAACTCAGGAGATGGAGGCTGCAGTGAGCCGAGACTGCGCCACTGCACTCCAGCCTGGGCAACAGAACAAGACTCCATCTCAAAAAGAAAAAAAAAAAAAAAGTCAAATTAAGAAAACTAAGAAAGGCGGAGAAATTTCTCCATATTAAAGGAACAAAGGAGACATGGGAACTCAGTACAAGGCAGGATCCTACACTGGATCCTAATCTGGGGGAAAAAATCATTCATAATTAATTATTGGGACATCATTTTAACAATTGAGAAAATCTGAATTTACATTTGAACTATGGATTACACAGATAATACAAAGAAACACAGCAAGTGGGGCAAGATATAAATAATGGATGAATGTAAAGGGCATTTGGGAGTTCCTTGCACAATTCTTGAAACTTGAGATGAAAGGAAATAATTGTTCCTGAATCATCATAACGGAATGGGTAGAAACAAACCCTGTCTTGTTTCCTTTTTGGCCTTTTAATTTAAAGTCAATATTTTAATAATCTTTTTGATGCTCCAGTTGGTTGCTCCCAGCCTGCAAATGGACCACTACCAATATGTAATTAAAGGAGAATAACAAATAGAATATAGATTACACAGGTGCTGACTTACAAATGCAAACGTTGTAGCAGAAGATTAAGCTCCCCAGAGGCTACAGGTGCGCATCTTTGCTTATTGCCATCATAATTCATTAATGGTCAAAGTAACGCTGAGATCAATATTCCTGCAGTCATGGGAATGAAAAAAAATGATCACCACCAAAACAAGATACAAAGACAGCCTCAAAATGTTTCTCCCTACATAATTAAGAAACCACTCATTGTCATTAATTTTAAAACTGAACAGATTTTCTTAGCTATTGTGTGTTCAAGAGGTGGCATACATTAAAGGATGTTGAAAAGAATTGTTGTTCCCTTACACAGAAGGGTATGCAAGAGACAGAGAAACAGAGTTGCATATGTTTATCTAGTTATCTTCTTAGCTCCTCAAGAACAAATATTTTCCTTGAAGTCTTTCCTTTCTCTCTGTCTCTCTCTTTCTTTCTTTCCTTCTTCTTTTCTTTGGGGGGCGGGGGACAGAGTCTTGCTCTGTCACCAGGCTGGAGTGCAGTGGCGTGATCTTGGCTCACTGCAACCTCTGCCTCCCGGGTCCAAGCAATTCTCTTGCCTCAGCCTCCCGAGTAGCAGGGACTACAGGCACCTGCCACCACTCCCGGCTAATTTTTGTTTTTGTTTTTGTTTTTTTTGAGATGGAGCCCAGGTTAAAGTGTAAGTAGTGCGATCTCAGCTCACTGCAAGCTCCGCCTCCTGGGTTCAGGCCATTCTCCTGCCTCAGCCTCCTGAGTAGCTGGGACTACAGGCACCCGCCACCACGCCCAGCTAACTTTTTGTATTTTTAGTAGAGATGGGGTTTCACCATGTTGGCCAGGATTGTCTTAATCTCTTGACCTCATGATCCGCCTGCCTTGGCCTACCGAAGTGCAGGGATTACAGGTGTGAGCCACCGCGCCTGGCTTACATTTTTCCTATTGGCCATTTGTGTGTCTTCCTTTGAAAAGCATCTACTAAGGTCTTTTGCCCATTTTTAAATTGGATTATTTATTTTTTGCTATTGAGTTAAATTCCTTATCTATTTTGGCTATTAACTCCTTCTCAGATGCAGTTTGTAAATATTTTCTCCCATTCTGTAGGTTGTCTTTTCACTCTGTTGATTATTTCCTTTGCTGTGCAGAAGGTTTTTGGTGTGATGTAATTCCACTTGTCCATTTTTACTTTTATTGCTTGTGCTTTTTTTGTTTGTTTGTTTGTTTTCTTTTTTTCTGAGAGGGAGTCTCACTCTGTCGCCCAGGCTGGAGTACAGTGGCGTGATCTCAGCTAACTGCAAGCTCCACCTCCTGGGTTCACACCATTCTCCTGCCTCAGCCTCCCGAGTAGCTGGGACCAAAGGCGCCCACCACCACATCCGGCTAATTTTTTGTACTTTTAGTAGAGGCGGGGTTTCACCGTGTTAGCCAGGATAGTCTCAATCTCCTGACCTCATGATCCGCCTGCCTCAGCCTCCCAGAGTGCTAGGATTACAGGCGTGAGTCATTGCGCCAGGCCTTTCTTTTTTTTTTTTTTTTGAGAAGGAGTCTCACTCTGTCACCCAGGCTGGCGTGCAGTGGTGCAATCTCGGCTAACTGCAACTTCTGCCTCCCGGATCCAAGCGATTCTTGTGCCTCAGCCTCCCGAGTAGCTGGGATTACAGGCACTTACCACCATGCCTGGCTAATTTTTTTGTATTTTTAGTAGAGATGGGGTTTCGCCATGTTGGCCAGGCTGGTCTTGAACTCCTGACCTCAGGTGATCCACTGCCTTGGCCTCCCAGAGTGCTGCGATTACAGGCACAAGCCACCGCGCCTGGCTGTGCTTTTGAGTTCTCATCCAAAAAATCTTTCCCCAGATCGATGTCATGAAGTATTTCCCTTATGTTTTTTTTTTTCCAGTAGTTTTATAGTTTCAGATCTTGCATTTAAGTCTTTAATCCATTTTGAGCTGATTTTTGCATATGGTGAGAGGTAGGTGTCTGGTTTCATTCTTCTGCATATGGACATTCAGTTCTCCCCACATCATTTATTGAAGATACTGTCCTTTTTCCAATGTATGTTCTTAGTACCATCACAGAAAATCAGCTGGCTGTGTGTGGATTTCTTTCTGTGTTCCCTATTTAGTGCCATTTGCATAGTGTGTCTATAGTTTATGTGTCTATTTTTATGCCAATACCATGCTATTTTGGTTATCATAGCTTTGTATGGTATATTTTGAAGTCAGGTAGTGTGATGTCTCCAGTTTTGTTCTTTTTGTTCAAGAATGCTTTGGTTATTTGGGAACTTTTATGGTTCCATACAAATTTTAGAATTGATTTTTTCTATTTTTTGTGAAGAATGTCATTTAAAGTTTGACAGGGATTGCAGTGAATCTGCAGATCACTTTGAGTAGTATGTACATTTTAAGAATATTAATTATTTCAGTCCATGAACACAGAATATCTTTCCATTTATTTGTATCCTCTTTAATTTCTTTCATCAGTGTTTTATAGTTTCCATTGTAGAGATATTTTACCTCCTTGGTTAAATGTATTCCTAGATTATATATATATATATATATATATATTATTTATTATAAATGGGATTTTCTTGATTTCTTTTTTGGATAGTTCATTATTGGTATAAAAAAACACTACTGATTTTTGTATGTTGATTTTGCATCCTGCAACTTTACTAAATTGGTTTATCGGTTCTAACCATTTTTTTGGTGGAGTCATTAAGGTTTTCTATACATAATATCATGTCACCTGCAAACACGGACACTTTGACTTCCTCCTTTCCAATTTGTATGTCTTTTATTTCTTTCTCTTGCCTAATTACTTTGGCTAGCAGTTCTAGGACTATGTTGAATAAAAGTGATGAAAGTGGACATCCTTGTCTTGATCCAGATCTTAGAGGAAAACGTTTCAACTTTTCCCCATACAGTATGATGTTAGCTGTGGGTTTGTGTGAGACTTTCTGTTAAACATTTCTTTTTTTTTTTTTTCTTTGGATGGAGCCTTGCTCTGTCACCCAGGCTGGAGTGCAGTGGCACCATCTCAGCTCACTGCAACCTCTGCCTCCTGGGTTCAAGTGATGCTCCTGCCTAAGCCTTCCAAGTAGCTGGGACTATAGGTGCCCATGACCACACCTGGCTAGTTTTTGTAATTTTAGTAGAGACAGGGCTTCACCATGTTGGCCAGGCTGGTCTTGAACTCCCAACCTCAGGTGATCTGCCCTCCTCAACCTCCCAAAGTGCTGGGATTACAGGCATGAGCCACTGTGCCAGGGCTCTATTAAACATTTCTGCTTTTAGTTTTCTAGTTGTAAAGAGGCTCTCTCACCCAAAACTTTTAAAATAAATACTGCTCTTTTATGATATGCTCATATTTTACATAAGTTGGAATAACAAGGCTCTCAAGAGTGGTATGACTCACGCCTGTAATCCCAGCATTTTGGAAGGCTGAGGTGGGAAGCATAGCTTGACTGCAGGAGTTCGAGACCAGCCTGGGCAACATAGAGGGACACTGTCTCTACAAAAAACAAACAAACAAACAAACAAACAAAATTAGCTAGGTGTGGTGGTGTGTGCTTGTAGTCCCAGCTACTTGGAAGGCTCAGGTGGGAGGATCACTTGAGCCTGGGAGGTCAAGGCTGCAGTGAGCCCTGATCGTACCACTTGCACTCAGCCTGGGCAAAAGAGCAAGACCCTGTCTCAAAAACAAAGAATAATGAATATTTGAAATAGTATAACCGGCCTATTAAGAAAGTCCCAGCTTTGGCAGGCACAGTGACTTACACCTGTAATCCTAATACTTTGGGAGGCTGAGGTGGGAGGGTCACTTGAGCCCAGGTGTTTAAGACCAGCCTGGGCAACATGGTGAGACCCCATCTCTGAAAAATTTTTTTTTTAAATTAAAAACATGGACCGGGCATGGTGGCACACACCTATAATCCCAGCACTTTGGGAGGCCAAGGCGGGCGGATCACAAGGTCAAGAGATCGAGACCATCCTGGCCAACATGGTGAAACCCCGTCTCTACTAAAAATACAAAAACTAGCCAGACGTAGTGGTGTGTGCCTGTAGTCCCAGCTACTTGGGAGGCTGAGGCAGGAGAATCTCTTGAACCTGGGAGGTAGAGGTTGCAGTGAGCTGAGATCATGCCACTGCACTCCAGCCTGGCAACAGAGCGAGACTCTGTCAAAAAAAAAAAAAAAAAAATTGGCTGGACGCAGTGGCTCATGCTTGTAATCCCAGCACTGTGGGAGGTGGAGGTGGGCAGATTACCCGAGGTCAGTATTTCAAGACCAGCCTGGCTAACGTGGTGAAATCCCGTCTTTACTAAAAATACAAAAACTAGCCAGGTGTGGTGGCACATACCTGTAGTCCCAGTTACTTGGGAGGCTGTGGCAGGAGATTTGCTTGAACCCAGGAGACAGAGTTTGTAATGAGCCGAGATCATGCCACTGCACTCCAGCCTGGGTGACAGAGCAAGACTCTATCTCAATAAATAAATAAATAAGTTTTAAAAATAAGAAAGTCCCAGTTTTGTGCAAAATTTGAAATTATTTAACTCCAGTCAAGAGTAATTTTTTCGGCCGGGTGCGGTGGCTCATGCCTGTAATCCCAACACTTTGGGAGGCCGCGGCCGGTGAATCACCTGAGGTCAGGAATTTAAGACCAGCCTGGACAACATGGTGAAATCTTGTTTCTACTGAAAATACAAAAATTAACCAGGCGTGGTGGTGGGCACCTGTAGTTCTAGCTACTTGGGAGGCTGAGTCAGGAGAAATGCTTGAACCTGGGAGGCAGAGGTTGCAGTGAGCCAAGATCGCACCACTGCACTCCAGCCTGGGTGACAGGAGCGAGATTCTATCTCAAAAAAATAAATAAATAGGCCCGGTGGGGTGGCTTACGCCTGTAATCCCAGCACTTTGGGAGACTGAGGCAGGTGGATCACGATGTCAGGAGTTCAAGACTATCCTGACCGACATGGTGAAACCCCGTTTCTACTAAAAATACAAAAATTAGCCAGGCATGGTGGCGCATGCCTGTAATGGGAGCTACTCAGGAGGCTGAGGCAGGAGAATCCCTTGAACCTGGGAGGCAGAGGTTGCAGTGAGCCAAGATTGCGCCATTGTCCTCCAGCCTGGGCAACAAGAGCGAAACTTGTCTCAAAAAAAAAAGTTCATCAAATTAAAAAAATATAATAATATTTTGTAGAAAGGAGGTCTTACTTTGTTGCCCAGGCTGGTCTCAAGCTCCTGGGCTCTAGTGATCTTCCTACCTCAACTTCTAAAAGTACTGGGATTACAGGTGTGAGCCACCACCCCTGGCCTATTATTTTAATGTTTAGAGTTATAATTTTTAAATAGTTTTTATTCTATAACAAGGTCATCTAAGGAGCAAGTTCCAGTGAGCATTTAATTCAGTGAGAACAATAACCCAATCTTGAAAATATATTCTTTTGGAACAGAAGTCAGAGACAATAAAACACTAGATAAAGCCACATGGCCATGTACCAAGCTATTAAATTTTGGAGACAGTACTCTGTGAAATATCAAAGATAATTCCGGGAAAATTTAAGAGAGTATTAAAGCAAATACATCTTTAAGTTTGCAAATACAATCTTATAACTGGGTATGGATAATGAAATGGAAAAAATGCTATGGCTGCAAGATCATTCCTAACACAATGTGTCCCTATGCTACAGAGATTGTCTGCACCTGTGCTCTGAGATTATACCCCCATGACCATACAGATCTGCCTACAAAAAAACTACTCATGACTTATGCATGCTTTGAATATAAGAAGTGTTTGGAAAAATCACTCTTCTTTCCAATTTCTTGGTTATCTAATGGCCTGCAGGTATAAAAGATAAGAACTTAGCTCATTTATGTTTTCTTCATCCTCCCAATTCCTTCAGTGTTAGGTAGTTATGCCATTATTTTTAAGTTTTGTTGTGGTTACCCTTTAACTTTAAATAGTATGTTACACCTCAATTTTTCATTCCAAAAACTTGAGTCAGTATCCTGACTTCAGATTATAGAAGTTGCAGGTATCTATGATACTATCCTTCTCTTCATATTTCCTTAACTTTCCATTTCCCACCTTTTGTTACCTATACTTTTATATTATGAAGAATAATGCTTGCCTTTTTTTGCAACATAACCAAGATCTTCCTTACTTTGTCCTTAAGTTGAGTGTAAAGGATGAACTTTAACTTAGAAGATGAATACAGGCCGGGCGCGGTGGCTCAAGCCTGTAATCCCAGCACTTTGGGAGGCCGAGACGGGCGGATCACGAGGTCAGGAGATCGAGACCATCCTGGCTAACACGGTGAAACCCCGTCTCTACTAAAAATACAAAAAACTAGCCGGGCGAGGTGGCGGGCGCCTGTAGTCCCAGCTACTGGGGAGGCTGAGGCAGGAGAATGGCGTAAACCCGGGAGGCGGAGCTTGCAGTGAGCTGAGATCCCGCCACTGCACTCCAGCCCGGGAGAAAGAGCAAGACTCCGTTCCAAAAAAAAAAAAGAAGATGAATACATTCTAGAGATCTAATGTACAGGATGGTGACTGTAGTTAAGACAACAACGACAACAAAAAGTAATTACATTAGTAAGACTACATCAATATTGTGCACTGCTGAACTAGGTAGCATATTAGGAATGCAATTTTCCTCTCTATGAGGGCAGTGTCATATCCTTCATATATTTATCATACCCTTCATATATTTATCATACCCTTCATATATTTATCATACCCTTCATATGTTTATCATACCCTTCATATATTCAATGAAAAATGTCTTAGCACCATGTACTAGTCTTTTTCTCACACCCCCTAAATTACTGAAAATTATACATTCTTCTTCTAAATTGGGCCATAACATACTCAATTAGCTTTTGGTTTTTCTGGAATTATTAATTTCCTATCTTTTTATTGACTAAATATATAGCTTATCTTATACTAAAACTTTTTTTTTTTTTGAGACAGAGTCTCGCTTTGTCGCCCAGGCTGGAGTGCAGTGGCGCCATCTCGGCTCTCCACCTCCCGGGTTCACGCCATTCTCCTGCCTCAGCCTCCCGTGTAGGTGGGACTACAGGCGCCCGCCACCGCACCCGGCTAATTTTTTGTGTTTTTAGTAGAGACGGGGTTTCACCATGTTGGCCAGGATGGTCTCGATCTCCTTACCTCGTGATCCACCCATCTTGGCCTCCCAAAGTGCTGGGATTACAGGCGTGAGTCACTGCGCCGGGACTATACTAAAACTTTTGTTGTTGTTCTCCTAGTAACACTATGGACTGCATGCAATACTTTTGCCCCAGAGTCCTTCTCTTTGGAACTCTTTGTCCTCCTACTTTAAAATGGATAATTTTTTTTTTTTTTTTAATCACACACTACTTTCCTTTCTTGTGTTAGAAAGATCCCTTGCCTTAATCTTTCTTGGATAACTTCATCATCCTGCTGGAATACATGCTCAAATAACTTAAAAAAGGAGTCCTTGCAAGTACATTTTACAAGCCCTGGTTTGTATGAAATACCTACATTCTACCCTCACAGTTGATTGATAGGTAGGCTGGATATGTAAATTAGTTTCAAATTTAATTACCCCCAGAACTGAAAGGACTACTCTATTATCTTCCAGCAGCCAGAGATGTTAATGAGAATTTGGCTGTTCAATTTACATTCCTCTATAGGTGGCCTAATTTTTCCTTCTGGAAGCTTTCAAAAACTTTTGTTTATTCTTAGAGTTCTAAAAATTTTACAAAATTATGTCCAAGTGGGTTATCTTCCCCATTGATCACTGTTGGCACTTAGAGGGTTATTGTAATGTAAAAATGTGTCCTTTTCTCGGAAATTTTCTTTTTTTTTTTTGAGACGGAGTCTTGCTCTGTCGCCCGGGCTGGAGTGCAGTGGCCGGATCTCAGCTCACTGCAAACTCCGCCTCCCGGGTTCACGCCATTCTCCTGCCTCAGCCTCCGGAGTAGCTGGGACTACAGGCGCCCGCCACCTCGCCCGGCTAGATTTTCGTATTTTTAGTAGAGACGGGGTTTCACCATGTTAGCCAGGATGGTCTCGATCTCCTGACCTCGTGATCCGCCCGTCTCAGCCTCCCAAAGTGCTGGGAATTTTCTTAATTTCTCTAGTAATGTCCCTTATGCCATTTTGTCTGTTCTCCACTTCTGGATCTCATATTATTTAGCTGTTGGACCTCTTCAATGGGTTTTTTTTTTTTTTTTTTTTTTTTTTTTTGAGACGGAGTCTCGCTCTGCCGCCCAGGCTGGAGTGCAGTGGCCGGGTCTCAGCTCACTGCAAGCTCCGCCTCCTGGGTTTACGCCATTCTCCTGTCTCAGCCTCCCAAGCAGCTGGGACTACAGGCGCCCGCCATGTCGCCCGGCTAGTTTTTTGTATTTTTTAGTAGAGACGGGGTTTCACCATGTTAGCCAGGATGGTCTCGATCTCCTGACCTCGTGATCCGCCCGTCTCGGCCTCCCAAAGTGCTGGGATTACAGGCTTGAGCCACCGCGCCCGGCCTTCAATGGGTTTTTACATCGCCTATTTTCTGTCATATGTCTCATCAGTGATGGAGAATGCCATCTTCACCTCACTACTGTCACTTTTGTCTACATCAATTGACTAAAATAATAATAACAACTACTACTACTAACTATGTCAGCCTGGAGTAGAATCCTTGTTTTTACCATTTTGAGTGTTTTACCCAGCATCATACCTACCCAACTGCTGTTCAGATAGCATCCTCTCAGAAGGTGGATGCTGAAAATGCCAGGAAATGGAATATTTTAAATAAAAATAAAAAAATAGAAAACCTTATTGAAGTCCGGCTGTAGATATTTCTTTCCCCTCTTCTGCCAGGCTCATCACTCTATCATAGATAAAATTAAATTGGTGTGGCATAATTTGCACTTCACAAAATCATGTTGATTACGACCCAGTACCTTGTGCTCTTCTAGGTGGTTGCAAATTGATTGTTTGATGATTTGCTCTTGTATCTTCCCAGGTATCCAAGATAAGCTGAATAGTCTATAATTACTACAGCTGTCCTTTTCCCTGTTTTAAAAAACAAGTACTCCATCTGCTGATTCTACTTGTCAGGACCTTCTTCTGTCCAACCTTCATTTTCTAAAATAAAGGCTGGTGGTCTTGCAATTATATTTGCCAATTCCTTAAGTGTCCTGGGATGCGAGTAATCAAGCCCTGCTGATTTGAATGCACCAGGCTTTCTGAAGTGCTCTTCAATCACTTCTTTCTCCTTGTTTGCCTTTGCACCTCCAAGATGATAGCACTTAATCCAGTTTAGTTGCCTTATCATTGCTGATTAAAAAGAAAAATGAAACAGGTTAAAAACACAGTGAAAGCCTCTGCTATTACAGTTCTTTGTTAATCGTTTTTATTTAGCAGTATCTGCTGATAGTGTTGTTTTGTTGGTAGTTTTAGTGGTTGCATTTTACATCCTGTAGAGCAAATTCCTTCTGGTATTCTTCCTTCCATGTTTTCTCCCTTCCTGCCTCATTCATTCCTTCCTTTCTTCCTCCCTCCCTATTTTCCCTTCTTCCTTCTCTCTGTCTCTCTCTTTCTTTCTTTTAAATTTCTTACAGAGGATGAGATAAGGGGAAGGGAGGAAAAAAAGAGGCCAAGAATCCCACATAACATTATGACCAAGACATTTACTAATCACCAAATGCCCACATGCTGCCCGCAATTTTTCAGCCTGCTTGTAGCTGGAGTGAGGGGGCACGTGACTAGTTCTGGTCCACAGGTACTGAAGAGCTATGAGTCTCCCAGGATTTCTTTCCTCTGCCCCAAGTAGCTAGAAGTCACATGTTCTGGATGATGAACCAACAAAAGAGTCTGTCCTGTGGTTGTGGTCAGATGGTGACTGGGTCTGGGGTGCTTAGGAAGCTTGACTGGGATTGAAGTAAAGATGCTTCTTTGCTTATGTCTGGCACTTTGGTGCTCCTCTGCATAGAGGTTCATTCTCTAGACATTTTATATCGTGAATGGCTCCAAATGTAATATCAGATGCCATGTGGGTAGCTAGAAGTCAGCCACGGTAGAAATATTTGCACCATATAGCTTGGCAAATGCTACAAATCAGGGCTTTCTTCCCATGTATCTAGTTACACCAGATCCAAAATATACCTACTATTCAGGTTGCCTCTATATTCATGCATATATGTTTATTATTATTATTATTTTTTATTTTTTATTTTTTGAGACGGAGTCTTTCTCTGTCGCCCCGGCTGGAGTGCAGTGGCGTGATCTCGGCTCACTGCAAGCTCCGCCTCCCGGGTTCCCGCCATTCTCCTGCCTCAGCCTCCTGAGTAGCTGGGACTACAGGCGCCCGCCACCGCGCCCGGCTAATTTTTTTGTATTTTTAGTAGAGACGGGGTTTCACCATGGTCTCGATCTCCTGACCTTGTGATCCGCCCGCCTTGGCCTCCCAAAGTGCTGGGATTACAGGCGTGAGCCACCGCGCCCGGCCTTGTTTATTATTATAGGTAGAATTTTTTAAACTAGACACTGATGGTCTCATTTCTTTCCCTATTGCAAACAGATCAATCTATGAATTGAAGATGTTAACATAAACCTGATTAACCTTTTATTAATAATAAAAAGATGGCAGTTTGAAGTTTCTTCTATATAACCAGAATATGCATATTTTAATACACAGACACTAGGTTAATATTCATATTAGTACAGTATTGGAAATGTTGCTATAAAAGAAGTATTAAATATACCTGTTCTCAGTCAGCATCAACAAGGTTTTCACCCCTCCAGTAATTATTGCATCTAATAACACTGTCTTAGCTACTGATTCATTCTGGAAGCTTCAGTATCTTTTAGGCTTTAGAGTTTATATGACTAAACTCCTTTATTTTAAGCCTTGCTGAAAGAGTTAATTCAGTGTCCTGTTCTAGTTCACCAACTCTTTATTTCCAAACCTTCAACCTCCACATACAAACAATCAGGAGAAAGGCCATCAATAAGGTTTCAGCATCTATTATGGGATATGAAGCAATAACATTTTAAATAGCACCTTGGAGGCCTGGAGGAGTTAATACATCTTTCAGCAGTCCCTACTTTATAGCTCTGGAGTATTTTGAACCCTGAAAATCTGGATTATTTATGAGGAGATTGAGAAGGCTCCAGTTGGAGGGAAACCTCATTTCTTGTTTCTTATACAAACAAGAAAGGGTATGCTTTGATAAGGTTTGCATCTGTGTCCCTGCCCAAATTTCATGTCAACTGTAATCCCCAATGTTGGAGGTGGGACCTGGTAGGAGGTGATTGGATTATGGGAGCAGTTTCTCATGAATGCTTTAGCACCATCCCCTCCGGGCTTTTCTTGTGACAGTGAGTTATCATGAGATCTAGTTGTTTAAAAGTGTGTAGCACGTGGCCGGGCGCGGTAGCTCACGCCTATAATCCCAGCACTTTGGGAGGACGAGGCGGGTCTCATGAGGTCAGGAAATAGAGACCATCCTGGCTAACACGGTGAAACCCCGTCTCTACTAAAAATACAAAAAACTAGCCGGGCGAGGTGGCGGGCGCCTGTAGTCTCAGCTACTCGGGAGGCTGAGGCAGGAGAATGGCGTGAACCCGGGAGGCAGAGCTTGCAGTGAGCCGAGATTGCACCACTGCACTCCAGGCTGGGGGACAGAGCGAGACTCCGTCTCAAAAAAAAAAAAGTGTGTAGTACCTCCCCCACCCCCAGCTCTTGCTTCTGCTCCAGCCATGTAAGGTGTCTGCTTTCCCTCCGCATCATCCGCCATGATCGTAAGTTTTCTGAGGGCTCCCCAGAAGCAGAAACCACCTTGCCTCCTGTACAGCCTGTGAAATCATCAGCCAATGAAACCTCGTTTCTTTATAAATTACTGAGTCTCCAGTCCTTTCTTCCTCCCTCCCTCCCTCCCTCCTTCCCTCCTTCTCTCTCTCTGTCTTTCTTTCTTTGACAGAGTCTTGCTGTGTTGCCCAGGCTGGAGTGCAGTGCCACAATCTAGGCTCACTGCAACCTCCGCCTCCCAGATTCCAATGATTCTCCTGCCTCAGCCATCACAGTAGCTGGGACTACAGGCGCCCGCCACAACGTTTGGCTAATTTTTTTGTATTTTTTAGTAGAGATGGGGTTTCACCGTGTTAGCTAGGAGGGTCTCGATCTCCTGACCTCGTGATCCACCCACCTCGGCCTCCCCAAGTGCTGGGATTACAGGCGTGAGCCACGGTGCCCGGCCTCCAGTGTTTCACTGTAGCAATTCAAGAAGGAACTAATACATGCTTACAAGTAACATTTGAAAACAACATGACTAGAAACCTTTCATTACAAATAACAAGGGATTTAAACTTGATTCATGCCAAATTATGTAGTAAAATAAAAGACAAGACAATTACAGAACGAAAGACTAGTCATCTTTAAAATGCTGCTTCTTGGGTAGAATTCAGTGAGACTACCTACAGATGAGTTTGACGTTCATCAATTCACAGCAGGAGGTAAAAGAAAGAATTCTTATTACACCCACCAACCCATTTCCCATCACAACACTGATAATTTTCTAGGCATTCTAATGCCTTTTTTATTTTTGGGGATTAATCCACATTTTTTTTTATTTTTCGAGTCAGGGTCTCACTCTGTCACCCAGACGGGAGTGCAGTGGTGCGATCATAGCTCACTGCAGCCTCAATCTCCTGGGCTCAAGTGATCCTTTCACCTTAGCCTGGAACTTCAGGCATGCGCCACCACACTCAGCTAATTAATCCACATGTTAATCAACATTCTTTTGTTTACAAGTATGACTGATTGTATTTTCCAAAGATGGCCACCTAATATACATTCTGGCCACATGTTCGTTTTAAAATGTAATGCTGGCCGGGCGCGGTGGCTCACGCCTGTAATGCCTGCACTGTGGGAGGCCTAGGCGGGCGGATCATGAGGTCAGGAGATCAAGACCATCCTGGTTAACATGGTGAAACCCCGTCTCTACTAAAAATACAAAAAATGAGCAGGGCATGGTAGCAGGAACCTGTAATCCCTGCTACTTGGGAGGCCTGAGGCAGGAGAATCACTTGAACCCGGGAGGCGGAGGTTGCAGTCAGCTGAGATCGCACCACTGCACTCCAGCCTGGGCAACAACAGCGAAACTCCATCTCAAAAAAAAAAAAAAAAATAGTGATGCTGACATTCCTTCACTGAGAGATGGGGTCCCTCAACCAAGATGGATTTTTGTAACTGCTGCCACAAATAGAATGAGATCAAATGACATTGCATGGCTTCAGAGGCTGGGTACTAAAAGGCAATGTGGCTTCCACCTGGCTCTCTCTCCTTGGGACCTGTGCATTTGGAGCCCTTAGCCTCCATGGGAAAGTCCATCTATTCCTGAAGCTACCATGATAAAGAGACCACAGAGAAACAGAGAGGTTCCTATGCAGCCACAACTCTTCCAGCCACAACTGCTTGAGTCTTTGCAACCCAAGAATCAGGCATGTGTGAGTGTCAGCCTTCAAGCTGTCAGCTGAAACCAAGTTGGAGTGGAAATGAGCTGTCCGTGCTAAGCCTTGTTCAGATTACAGATCTGTAAGGAAAGTAAGTGTTGCTCTTGTTTTAAGCCACTGAATTTTGCAGCCCTTGTTTCTGAAACAGCAAGTAACAGATGCCCTTCTAGCTAGCATCCGCAAAATGCTGAGGAAGATTATAGGATGAAGGTCTAGAATCATCTGAGGAGCCCAAAAATAAGAGGCACAGCTGGATCTCATGATGGCTTGACGAGAACCTAAACCAGAAGACCAGCAAAAATCAAGTCAGCTACTTTGTTCCAGCGTCCTCCTCTCTGTGCCTCCATGGTCTTCTCCTGTCTCTTATTTTGCGGCCCTCCTCTCCGCCTCTCAGCATGTCTACTTCCTTCCTTCTCTCTGCAGTCTGGTGGTGTGTGTTTCTTCTTGACTGTGCTGCAAAGCCAAAGCTCTTCAGTTGGGATGCCCTTAGTTTAAGAGACCAACCTACACTAACTGGCATCCTTTCTCTCCAGTGAAAAATTCTTGGGAGAGAGGATCTAATTGGCCAGCCTGAGTCAGATGTCTCTTTCTGGTCCAATCAGATGATACTGGGGGCAAGGCCACATTGTACCAACATGGCTGCCACTCCCGCTGCCCAGCTCCCTGTGAAGATTCTTAGAAGGGGGCTCAGAGGCTTGCAAACATAGCAATACATCCAATGCTCGGATATTAGAAGGCATTTTGGATAGTCTTATTCATGTGTAAAAACCTACCACAGCCAGGCACCGTGGCTCACACCTGTAATCCCAGCACTTTGGGAGGCTGAGGCGGGTGGATCACCTGAGGTCGGGAGTTCAATACCGGCCTGACCAATATGGAGCAACCCTGTCTCTACTAAAAATACAAAATTAGCCAGGTGTGGTGGCGCATGCCTGCAATCCCATCTACTCGGGAGGCTGAGGCAGGAGAATCACTTGAACCCGTGAGGCAGAGGTTGTGAGCTGAGATTGCACCCTTGCACTCCAGCCTGGGCAACAAGAGTGAAACTCCGTCTCAAAAAACAAAACAAAACAAAACAAAACAAAACCCTACCACAGACTCCCCTTTAAATTGCTTTTTGCTTTATTTACAAATTTGCTTAGATAAGTGTATGTCAACCCCCTCCTCATTCCCAGCCCATTCTCAACAGTTATTTGAAAGGGCACTTCTGGAACTCCACAAGAAGGGAGTAGATCCGAAAGATGTAACCTCAAGGAACGGAACTCAATGATTGATTTTTCTTATATTTATTGTTTGAGGTTTATCTTATATAGTGAAGTTGCCTTCCTTCCTTTCCTTCCTTTCCTCCCTTTCCTCCCTTTCTTTCCCTCCCCTCCCCTTCCCTTCCTTAGACAGAGTCTCACTCTGTCGCCCAGGCTGGAGTGCAGTGGCACAATCTCGGCTCACTGCAACCTCCGTCTCCTGGGTTCAAGCGATTCTCCTGCCTCAGCCTCCTGAGTACTTGGGATTATAGATGCACGCCACCATGCCCAGCTAATTTTTGTACTTTTAGTAGAGTTGGGGTTTCACCATGTTGGCCAGGCTGGTCTCAAACTCCTGGCATCAAGTGATCTGCCCCCCTCAGCCTCCCGAAGTGCTGGGATTACTGGCGTGAGCCACCGCACCCGGCCGAAACTGAGGCTTCTTGATGAACTTTGACAATTTTCCCACACTAAAAATTTTCTGGCAGGGCACGGTGGCTTATGCCTGTAATCCGAGCATTTTGGGAGGCCAAGACAGGAGGCTGGCTTAAGGCCAAGAGTTCAAGATCAGCCTGGGAAACATAGCAAGTCTCTGAAAAAAAGAAAAAGATTTTAGAATTTCCCATTGCTAAGTAATCTGTGGTGTCAGAAATCAGGATAGAGGTTGCCCCCAGGGGAGGGAGAGACTGGACCAGGTCTCTGGAGTGCTGAGAATGTTTTGTTTCTTGTTCTGGGAGGTGGATGAATGAGTGTAGTCTAGTTTGTGAAAACTCATGAAGCTATACACATATGATATGTACATTTTTCTGTAGGTATATTATCCTTCAATACATGTTTAAATATACTTCACTAATTATAAAAGATCGCTCAAATCAGCTTCACTATCACATGTTGCTGATCAGTTTGTAGAAATATAGATAAAATACATGGTATATATACATATGATTTAACAGTACAAATAACATCTTCTATAAATACATACATGTTTGTTAGGGTGCAAACTCCATCGTAATATTCTTCAGGATGCTGTATAGATATACTACCTCTCATAGAAAACTCAGGCCCCTAAAATACTCCATTTGAGTGACAGTGGAATAGTGAATGGCTCTAGAGTCAGACTGTTGGGGCTCCAGTTCTACTGCATGCTAGGTTTTTTTTTTTTTTTGAGACGGAATTTTGCTCTTGTTGCCCAGGCTGGAGTGCAATAGAGCAATCTCGGTTCACTGCAACCTCTGCCACCCAGGTTCAAATGATTCTCCTGCCTCAGCCTCCCAAGTAGCGGGATTACAGGCACGCATGATCACACCCAGCTAATTTTGTATTTTCAGTACAGACAGGGTTTCTCCATGTTGGTCAGGCTGGTATCGAACTCCCGACCTCAGGTGATCTGCCCACCTTAGCCTCCCAAAGTGCTGGGATTACAGGCATGAGCCACCGTGCCTGCCCTTTGTTTTGTTTTTGAGACAGGGTCTCAACCTTTTTTTTTTTTTGAGATGGAGTCTCGCTCCGTAGCCCAGGCTGGAGTGCAATGGTGCGATCTCAGCTCACTGCAACCTCCGCCTCCTGGTGTGTCTGGAATTGGTTCCAGCCGGTGGGTTCGTGGTCTCACTGAATTCAAGAACTGAGCCACAGACCTTTGCGGTGAATGTCACAGCTCTTAAAGGTGAGTGTTACAGCTCTTAAAGGTGGCACGGACCCAGAGAGTGAGCAGTAGCAAGGTTTATTGTGCAGAGCAAAAGGACAAAGCTTCCACACCATGGAAGAGGACCGGAGTGGGTTGCTGCTGCTGGCTGGGGTGGCCAGCTTTTTTCCCTTATTTGTCTCCTCCCATGTTCTGTTTCTGTCCTATCAGAATGCCCTTTTTTCAATCCTCCCTGTGATTGGCTACTTTTGGGATCCTGCTGATTGGTGCGTTTTACAGAGTGGTGATTGGTGCATTTTACAATCTTCTTGCTAGCTACAGAGCGCAGATTGGTGCGTTTTACAATCCTCTTGCTAGACAGAAAAGTTCTCCAAGTCCCCACTTGACCCAGGAAGTCCAGCTGGCTTCACCTCTCACTGGGTTCAAGCAATTCTCCTGCCTCGGCCTCCCGAGTAGCTGGGATTACAGGAGCCTGCCACCACGCCCAGCTAATTTTTGTATTTTTAGTAGAGACAAGGTTTCACCATGTTGGTCAGGCTGGTCTTGAACTCCTGTCCTCAAGCAATCCACCTGCCTCAGCCTCCCAAAGTGTTGGGATTACAGGTATGAATTACCGCACCAGGTGAGACAGGGTCTCATTCTGTTGCTCAGACTAGAGTCCAGTGGCGTGATCACTACAGCCTTGATCTCCCAGGCTCAGGTGATTCTCCCACCTCAGCCTCCCTAGTAGCTAGAACTACAGGTGTGCACCATTACACCTGGCTAATTTTGTAATTTTTATTTTTGTAGAGACAAGGTTTCACTATGTTGCCCAAGCTGGTCTTGAACTCCTAGGTTAAAGCAATCCTCCTGCCTTCACCTCCCAAAGTGCTAGAATTATAGATGTGAGCCACCATGCCTAGCCTGCATGCTAGTATTATGACCTTGGGAAAGTGATTTAACTTCAGCTTTCTTATCTAAAATGGAAATATTAAAAATAACTACTTCATGGGAATATTGTATGAATTTTAAAAATAATGCATGTAAAGTGCTTGAAAACAGGCCTGTCCCATAGTAAACACTTCATAGATATTAATTATTATTATTGTTGTTGTTATTAGACTATCCGAAAATCAAAGAAGAGAGCATCCCTTTTTCTACCTTTTACTATCCCACCCACTCCAACTCAACAGAACTCACTTCAATTCAGTTTATAATGATTGGGCATCTCTATGGGCCAGGCACCATGCTCAAATCTGGACAGAGTGGATGCTTAAAGCATGTTTCTGACTGTACAGAGTCCCCTACTGCAGAGACCTAAACCCCTGGGAAGATTCTATGCTGGTAGCATTTCCCAAAAGTTCTGTGGCTCATTTCTCCCCACGTTCACTTCTGGTGCTATTGGAAGTTCTACAGATTTCAGTCGTGAGCCAGTGCGTGAACACACAGGCAAATTATCTGTGGTGGGGTTCTCATCAGAGGAACCTGGCAAGGTAAAAAAGAGGAAGGACGATGAAGGCTGTGTTTATTTCTTGTTGTGGATATTGTGTTGTGTTTCACCAGGGTGCCAGTCTACTTGATCTAAACAGAAACAACCTGTGTAGTCTTGTGTGACACTGGTATTGTTTTAAGTCAACATTAGGAGGTGGGACAAGAGAAAATGGCCATTAATTAGAACTTAAGCCCCAAACTCTCTCTATATACAATGGGGCATGGAGCGTCCAAGCTGAACAACTGTTTGGAGGTCATTTGTAACCAAGGTAATCTGCTATGGACAGTATCGAAAACGATAGTCACCTCCTTCAGAATTCACTGTCACCGTTGTCCTTAATAACTCCTATTTTTACTGTTCACATCTAGCACTGCACCAATGGATGAGCTGAGAACCTCTTGAAAAGGAACTTGTGAAAAATGTGAAGGAAATACTACTGCTAAATAGGCAAGGCTAATGTTCTCACAACTGTGGAAAACAAAACTGAAAAGAAAATACAACACCAAAGTCCTAAAGCAGTGTTTTTGCATTCATTTTCTCCCTCCATCCTTCCTTCCTGAATAAGCAGCTAACGGAGAACAGCCTGATATGCATTTCTCTTCCCTTCCAGATAGAGAATTGGGTGCTCTGCAGCTGGGCTTCTGTCCTGTCCATACCCGGCAGGGACACAGCTGGTAAAAGAAGAAGAAGAGACTGGGTGCAGTGGCTCATGCCTGTAATCCCAGCACTTTGGGAGGCCGAGATGGGCAGATCACCTGAGGTCAGGAGTTCCAAGACTAGCCTGACCAAGATGGAGAAACCCTGTCTCTACTAAAAAAAAATACAAAATTAGCCGGGTGTGGTGGCGCATGCCTGTAATCCCAGCTACTCGGGAGGCTGAGGCAGGAGAATCACTTGAACTGAGGAGGAGGAGGTTGCGGTGAGCAGGGATCGCACCATTGCACTCCAGCCTGGGCAACAAGAGCGAAACTCCATCTCAAAAAAAAAAAAAAAAAAGGAAGAAGAGCAGGGATAGAGGAGGCAGGAACTCCGCAGTGAGCAGGGAGGGACTGTCTCCCCCCAGGTTAGGCAGCCCTGTGCCATGTATCCCGGCATGTGGGAGATAAGGATCCTTCCCCACTTGATTGTTTCTGGGCAGAATTCAGCATAGTGAATAGCATGGGCTGGCACCCAAAGTGCTTGGCTTTGAGTCCTGGCTCAGCCATTTACCTTGCATAAGTAATTTAGCCTCTCTGTGCCTCAGCTTCCCCATCTGTAAAATGGGGTTAACAATAGTACCTGCCTTCTAGAGTGGTGATGAAATTAAAGGAGTTAGTATGTGAAAAACAGTTAAAACAGGGCTTAGTACACATAAACCACCCAATAAATGTTAGCTGTTATTATTATCCCCTTTAAACAGCTCCAAATCATAATTATGATGAACATCATTGTATTATTTTGTCCTCCAGTTGCATGCCATGAAACCACCATATAGGCAAAAATTACCAAGTCCTTTTTCTATTCTAGTTACTAAATACTTTATCAGACTCAAGATGAAACACTTTGGGCTGACTTAACAGTGATGACTAAAGTGAGGTCCAGGATGCTATTTTACTAGAAATCCTACCTCTAGGAGTACCTTCTAAGGGAATTTTCAGATATGCAAATCCAAGGTACAAAGGGCATCACTGCAGTATTATTTATGAAGTGAAAAACTGGCCTAAGTGTGGAACAATCTGAGAATGATTAAATATGTTATGGTGCAGAAATAGGCTTTTGAAGAATTTTTAATGACTAGGAAATGCTCATGAAATAAACGTAAAGTAGAAAAGCAGGCTTCAAAACTGTTTACAATTGGATCACATTTGGTAACTATGTAAGCACATTTGCAGAGAAAACAAAACCCTAGAGAAATGTATCAAGATGTTCACAGTGGAGTTTCTGAGGGTGGAACGTAAGCATGGTTTTTGTTTATATTTTCTTTATATTTTTTGGTGCCTTCCATGTTTTACACAGGAACACACACAATTTTTATATTTGGGAAAAACATTAAGTCATAAAACCAAAACATTTAAGGAAAGAAAGAATCCTTCAGAAGACATACAGTGGACTGAGAGGAACTAGGAATTGAACCCATGTTTCCTAAACTCTAGTTATTTGGGTTTTTTAAAGCCCAGAATGCCACATAATAGAGACAGGTGTTGTTACTTTTGAAAAAATTAATTAATTAATTAATTATTATTATTATTTGAGACACACTCCCGCCCTGTCGCCCAGGCTGAAGTGCAGTGGCGCGATATTGGCTCACTGCAACCTCCGCCTCCTGGGTTCAAGCAATTCTCCTGTCTCAGAGTGGGATTACAGGTGCGCACCACCATGCCTGGCTACTTTTTTGTATCTTTAGTAGGGACGGGGTTTGTCCATGTTGGCCAAGCTGTTCTCAAACTCCTGACCTCATGATCCGCCCACCTCGGCCTCCCAAAGTGTTGGGATTACAGGCGTGAGCCACCATGCCCGTCTGGTGTTGCTACTTTTCAACTTACTTTGCTCTGGGAAGAAAAGCTACGTGAAATCTCTGGGTTAAAAAATTACAGACAGAGCCCAGCGCAATGGCAAGTAACTGCAGTCCTCAGGAGGCTAAGGCAGGAGTATTGCTTGAGCCCAGGAGTTTGAGGCTGTAGAATGATATGATTGAGTCTGTGTATAGCCACTGCACTCCTGGGCAATACAGCCAACACCCCATCTCTAACATTAAAAAAAAAAAAAAAAAGATAAATCAAAAGATACAGGGCCAGATGCAGGTGTGGTGGCTCATGCCTGTAATCGCAGCACTTTGGGAGGATGAGGCAGGCGGATCACCCAAGGTCAGGAGTTCAAGACCAGCCTGACCAACATGGAGAAACCCTGTCTCCTATACTAAAAATACAAAATTAGCTGGCTGTGGTAGCATGAGCCTGTAATCCCAGCTACTTGGGAGGCTGAGGCAGGAGAATCACTTGAATCCAGGAGGAAGAGGTTGCAGTGAGCCGAGATCGCACCATTGCACTCCAGCCTGGGCAGCAAGAGCGAAACTCCCTCTCAAAAAAAAAAAAAAAGAAAAGAAAAGATACATAGATATAGATGAGGACATCTGAGGAGAACAGCAGGGACTTCTTAAGGTATAGGATACAATTTGGTATTGAATAATCACAACCATTTGTTTTTACATGGGGGAGAAACATCTTTGGCCCACAGCAGAGTGGACGAAAGCCATCCATCCACTCTTTTGGAAGAAGTTTTTAAAAGAAAATTCCGTGGTTTAGCCGGGCACGGTGGCTCATGCCTGTAATCCCAGCACTTTGGGAGGCTAAGGTGGGCAGATCACAAAGTTAGGAGTTGAAGACCAGCCTGGCCAATATGGTGAAACCCCGTCTCTACTAAAAATACAAAAAAAAAAAAAAAATTAGCCAGTCGTAGCGGCAGGCACCTGTAATCCCAGCTACTCAGGAGGCTGAGGCAGGAGAATTGTTTGAACCCGGGAGGAGGAGGTTACAGTGGGCCAAGATTGCACCATTGCACTCCAGCTGGGCGACAGGGCGAGACTCTGTCTCAGGGAAAAAAAAAAAAAATCCGTGGTTTAAAAAAAAAAGTTAACTAACACAAACAAACAGGACAAGAGACATATCTAAATAGACAAGTAACAGAATTCCCAAATTCCCATGCCTCTGCACGCAGGACCTTGCTAATAAACCTCCCATTTGGAGTCCTACACGTCAAGGAAGATTACTAAGAGGAATTCAACTTCGAAAGGGCTTGGAGTGCTCACTTTGGCAGCATGTATACTAAAACTGGAACAATACAGAGGAGATTAACCTGCCCCCTGCATAAGGATGACATACAAATCTGTGAAGCATTCCATATTTTTTTAAGAAAGTTTTTTTTAAAGAAAAAAAAAAAGAAACAGCTTGGAAAACATCAGAGAAAGCCAGCAGACGATCCAGGCCACTGGAGCCTATTCAGCCGAGCCTGGGCTTCTGCCCTGTTCAGCTGTGTGCCTGGGTCTGCAGCTCAGCAGGAGAGGGACCTTGCAGGACTCACACCTTGGCCTGAGAGGCCAGAGTAATAAAATTAGGATTATTTATGATGCAGAAGTGATTTAATAACATTTTTCAAGAACCTGAAGGATTTATGTAGAGGAACTGCTGTTCTAGTAACTAAACCCTTTTGGATGGACTCCAAGATAAACCAGGCTTGTCTAGCTTCCGCCCTGAGCCCCTCCACCTCTTCCAGTTGCTCTTGGCAAATAATCTCTTCCACTTTACTGGAGGGTGATGGTCAAGGAGATGACCTTCCTGGCTGCTTTATCTACCCTCCTCCCCACCTCAAAATATCTCCCAACATCTCTCTTTGTTCCTTCACGTCACAAAGGAAGAATCAAAGGAGGAGGGAGCTAACATTTATTGACTGCCTGCTGTGTGCCAGCAGCTTGCAGAAACATTACCTCATTTAATTCCCACAAACACCCTGTGAGGTAGGCATAATTATCCCTGTTTTGCTTGTTAGGGGATGGAGGAAATCATATTCTTTTAGCAGCTGGTATGAGAATTTCTCTTGGGGGCGAGGCGTGGTGGCTCGGGGCTGTAATCCCAGCACTTTGGGAGGCCCAGGAGGGTGGATGACTTGAGGTCAAGAGTTTGAGACCAGCTTGGCCAACATGCCGAAACCCTGTCTCTACTAAACATGCAAAAAATTAGCCGGGTGTGGTGGTGCACGCCTGTAATCCCAGCTTCTCAAGAGGCTGAGGCATGAGAATAGCTTGAGGCCAGGAGGTGGAAATTGCAGTCTATACTCCAGCCTGGGGCCAGAGCAAGCAGAGCAAGACTCTGTCTCAAAAAAAAAAAAAAATTTATCTTGGAGCGAGAATCATCTTCATGGGAAAATACCTTTATCAGCCTCTTTGGACAGTGTGGAGGGAGGGGAGAGAGATGAGGAAATGTGTGTGGAATGGGCAGGGTGAAGGGACGGTGGGCTCCTCACTCAGAAAGAAGAGGGGAGGGGCAGAGGCAAGAAAAGAGCAGGAGCTTTAGAGAAAGGCTTTGGGTGGCACAATATGCCCCTACCCTCAAAAGCATATCTCTTAAAATCTCAAATAAATTTACTAAGCTCATGAAATGCTGAAAGAAAATTTTTGAATGTGTTTTCTGGTATAGGGTGAAACAAAGCCACGTGTGTTTCACCTGAGATGGTGACAGGCAGACCTGTAAAGGAAGTACATTTCCTAAATTCAAGAGCAGGAAGGTCCCCCACCCCCACCCGTTGACATCTGAGTTCTGTAGAGAGGGGAAAACTGAGGCTCAGAAGTTAATCAACGTCACTAAAGTCACACAGCATCACTAACAAAGGGAATTGATCCCAAGTCTGTTTATCTCGAATGCCTATTGTTTTCACTCTACTCCACATGCTGCTCGAAGAAAGACAGGTTTTTCCTCTCCCAGGCCGACTCTTCCACTGCTGTACCCCATCTAATCATAGTAATTAATCGTAGTGAATATATATTGAGTGTCTACCATATGCCAGACATTGTTGCATGCAGTAGCTCATTTGCTCCTCACAATGACACTATATATTTGACCATATAATTATTCACATGTTGTTATATGGAAACTGCTGCTCAGAGAGGTTAAGACACTAGCTCAAAGTCCCACTGCTGTAAGTGGTGAAACCAACATTTGAATCAGAGCCCATGGTCTTAACTGCATTGCATTCTCTGATCTCATCCCTTCTCACCTCTTGAAAGAACAGTTCTTCAAATTAACCCATCTAATTAACCTGTTCTCTCCCTCCCGCTCCTAGGATGGGACCTGGTGGGGTTTGCACAGGTCACGCAACACTGAACAGGGAAGGTGTTCTGATGGGCTTGGGTCAACGCTCAGGCTAACAGTATAACTTGGGGGTTGGTAAATTTTTTCTGTAAAGGGCCAGACAGTAAATATTTCAGGTTTAACGGGCCATATGGTCTCTGTAGCCAACTGCTCAACTCTGCTGTTGTAACATGAAAGTAGCCATAGTCATAAGTGAATGGGCAGGACTGTGTTCCAGTAAAGCTTTATTGATGGACACTGACATTTGAATTTCCTAAAATTTTTATGTGTCACAAAATACTATTCTTCTTTTGCTTCTTTTCTCCAATCACATAAAAAGGTAAAAACCATGCTTAGCGTAAAAGTCACATAAAAACGGGAGGCAGGCTGGATTTGGCCTGTAGGTGACAGTTTGCTGACCCTAGTTTTACCAAACCTTACCTTCTTCTGGATTCTACATCCAGCTGGGCCAACTCCAGATTAAACAGCCTCTAGGTCGGGCTTTGAGCCTGCCCTCCTTTGCCCGCTCCTCTTACCTACGAAACCACACAGGTCCAGTCCACAAGCATCTGCTCATCGCTGACCCATCAGGAGCTCTCCTCCAGTCTTCCAGCATCTCCTGACCAACCACAAGCTGCTGTCTGCTGTCCCTGCAGGAGGTGGCCATAAAGAAAGATGGAACTGCCATCATTTAGATGACCCTGGTGAGGCAAAGCCCCAAGGACAGGTTAAAGGGGTATTACCCAAACACTATGACAAGCCTTGCAAATAATACGCTTCAAATAGATTGCACATCATAAAAGGAAATCTCTAGGAAAGGTGGAGAAGACATTGCTAACAATCTGGGTCCAAGGAAGGAGTCCTGGAGACAGAAATGGAAATGAATTTCTCCTTCAGGAGACCAAGGCCAGAGGACAAGATATGGAAGACAGGAGTACACCAGGGTCACAGGACAGTTTAGGTCTAGTACCACAGAGAGGACTAAAAAGCACTGACAGTCAGGCATGGTGGCTCACACCTGTAATCCCAGCACTTTGAGAGGACGAGGTGGGTGGATCACCTGAGGTCAGGAGTTCGAGACCAGCCTGGCCAACATGGCAAAACCCCATCTCTACTAGAAATACAAAAATTAGCCAGGCATGGTGGCACGTGCCTGTAATCCCAGCTACTCGGGAGAGAGGCTGAGACACGAGAATTGCTTGAACCCAGAAGGTGAAGGTGCAGTGAGCTGAGATTGTGCCACTGCACTCCAGCCTGGGTGACAGAGCAAGACTCTGTCTCAAAACAAAAAAAAGCACCGACTAAGGAAAGGCTAAGAATAACAACAACAACAAAAAACTGCTAACTTTTTTTTATTAAACACCTATTGTGTTCTAGGCATACGTTGCTGGTTTTTAAAAAATAATACTGTCTCTTATTTAACTCTTTCAACACTCTGGTAAAATAATCATTTAAAAAATCTTCTTGCATTCATTTTTTTTAAATAAATATTGTGCATCTTTTATGTGGCAGACACTATGCTAGATGCTGAGGATAAGCAAGTAAGCAAAAATAGACCTTGTGCCTGCTTTCATGGAGATTATACAGGGATTGGCAAATTTTTTTTCCGTAAAGGACCAGATTGTAAGTATTTTAGGTTTTGTGGGCCATAAGGCCTCTGCTGCAACTACTCAACCCTGCCACTGTAGTGCAAAAGCAACCACATACAATATGTAAAAAAGTAGGTGTGGCTGCAAGCCAATAAAACTTTTTTATAAAAATAGGCTTCAGGCCAAAGCTGGCTACAGTTTGCTGACCCCTGTTCTAGTAGGAGACAAACATTAAGTAAATAATTACACAAAAAGCAATCATTAAGTGACATCAGGTAGAAGTTCCTGATACTAAAAAACACTATAATCAGAGAGATTTAACCTATTCAGGGAGATCAGAGGTTTCCCTGAGGGAGCAAGTCTTAGATCTAATGTAGCAGTTAATTAGTGAGGTGAGGGTAAGACTATTGCAGACAAAGGAAACAGCTTGTGCAAAGGCCTGGGGCAGAAAGCAGCACAGTAAACCCAAGTTAAAAGAGGTTTATAGGGCCGGCGGGAGGGCTCATGCCTATAATCCCAGCACTTTGGGAGGCTGAGGCAGGCAGATTACCTGAGGTCGGGAGTTTGAGACCAGCCTGACTAACGTGGAGAAACCCTGTCTCTACTAAAAATACAAAATTAGCTGGGTGTGGTGGCACATACCTGTAGTCCCAGCTACTAGGGAGGCTGAAGCAGGAGAATCGCTTGAACCTGGGAGGCAGAGGTTGCGGTGAGCCGAGATCGTGCCATTGCACTCCAGCCTGGGCAACAGGAGCGAAACTCTGTATCAAAAAAAAAAAAAAAAAAGAGGTTTATAAGCCTGGTGCGGTGGCTCATGCCTATAATCCCAACATTTTGGGAGGCCAAGGGCGGGTGGATCACAAGGTCAGGAGTTCAAGACCAGCCTGGCAAAGACGGTGAAACCCCATCTCTACTAAAAATACAAAAATTAGCTGAGCGTGGTGGCAGGTGCCTGTAATTCCAGCTACTTGGGAGGCTGAGCCAGATAATTACTTGAACCCGGGAGGCAGAGGTTGCAGTGAGCCGAGATCTTGCCACTGCACTCCAGGCTGGGTGACAGAGTGAGACTCCGTCTGAAAGGAAGGAAGGAAGGAAGAAGGAAGGAAGGAAGGAAGGAAGGAGGGAGGGAGGGAGGGAGGGAGGGAAGGAGGAAGGAAGGAAGGAAGGAAGGAAGGAAGGAAGGGGTTTATATAGTTGGGGCAGAAAAAGTCAGTGAGTGTGAGCTCAGACTGAAAACAGCAGGGAATGCCAAGCCCTGTAAGGTCTTATGGATCTTGTTAGGGGATAAGGTCCCTATTTAAATACAGAGACTGCTGCACAGGGAGTTAAGTAACACGCTCAAGGTCATGTAGCCCGCAAAAGGTGGAGCTAGAAGCCTTATCTCTAGACCCAACTTCTGTATTCCCTTCGTGTTCATTTTGGTTCTGTTTGCCCAATGTCTACAAATTTTCCTCTGTGAAATTCCCAAATCATTCAACAAAATGAAAAGGAAAGAGAAAGCCGAGTCCTGCACCTAGGCTAGGAGGCTAGCAGAGCCCTGATACCAGCGGGAAACCAGAGTGAACCTGGCAGATAAGTCCTACTGTGGAGGACCTACAGGTCTGGGAAGAGCTGGGTTCCTACTTCTCCTTTTGTCTCTGATGACCCCTTATATGAGTCTTAGCAAAGCTTCCTCTGTCCTTGATGTCAAAGGAGCCTTCAGAATTATCGCCCGGACTCCTCCCGCTGCGTTGCCAAGCCCTCTGGATCTTGCCCTGCCCGCCTCTGCACTCTGTCCTCACTGCCTCACTTGCACGCTCCCCTTGGGGGCACTTGCATGGCTTGCTGCTCTGTGAACACTCCACGTCCCCTCCTCAGTTCCACGCTGTTCCGCTGCTGGAAGAGCACATGCCTTGCCCTTCCCCTTTGTCTGGAAACCTTCTCTTCTTGAAGAATCCACGAAAATGTGGCACATATACACCGTGGAATACTATGCAGTCACAAAAAAGGATGAGTTCATGTAATTTGCAGGGACATGGATGAAGATGGAAACCATCATTATCAGCAAACTAACACTGGAACAGAAAACCAAACACCACATGTTCTCACTCGTAAGTGGGAGCTGAACAGTGAGAACACATGGACACAGGGAGGGGAACATCACACACTGGGGCCTGTCAGGGGGTTGGGGGGCTAGGGGAGGGATAGCATTAGGAGAAATACATCATGTAGATGATGGGTTGATGGGTGCAGCAAACCACCATAGCACGTGTATATCTATGTAACAAACCTGTATATTTTGCACATGTATCCCAGAACTTAAAGTATAATATAATAAAACAAAACAAAACAAAAAACCTTCAAAGAGGAATCTCCAAAAGCAAAATAAATAAATAAAGAAAAGAATCCACCTAGGAGGCCGGGCTCAGTGGCTCACACCTGTAATCTCAGCACTTTGGGAGGCAGAGGTGGGTGGCACGTGCCTGCAGTCCCAGCTATTTGGGAGGCTGAGGCAGGAGAATTGCTTGAACCCAGCAGGTGGAGGTTGCAGTGAGCCAAGATAGTGCCACTGCACTCCAGTCTTGGCGACAAGAGCAAAACTCCATCTCAAAAAAAACAAATCCACCCAAGAATGGTTCCTGATGCTTCCAGTTCTGCAGGAAGCTGTGCTCCCCTTCAATGCCCACCTGGTTCTTGGTGTGAATGACTAACATCCTAAACTACAGTTCATGTCGGCCTCCCACACTGTGCCCTGAGCTAGCAAAGGGCTTATGTGATGGGCGTTTGGCACTTTCATACGGAGGTTAACCCGTTGACTTGTTAACTCCACTTATTCCCACCTCTTAAGCATCTGCATATTTCTGTCCTTCAGATTTCCTAGCACTAGGCTTGATAGCAGCAGTTCTCAAAGTGGGGTCCCCAGTCCAACAGCATCGGCATCACCTGGGAACTCTCTAGAAATGCAAATTCTAGAGCCCTCATTGGACCTCTGAGATCAGAAACCGGGGGTGTGCAGCGAGCGATGTGTGCTTTCATAAGCCCTCCAGGTGACGCTGATGCAGGCTAACGTTTGAGAACCACGGCCTCACCAGAAGTTATTGCTCATTAAATTGCTGATTCCCTGAGGATGGTAACTGGTTGTTTTCAGCCTAGAAAAGAAAAAGAGTAACTGAGAAAATGACAAGAAAAGCTTTTACTAGGCTGAGTTTTTAGAAAAGAAATTTTCTGACCCGATATTTCAAATACGGGACTTTCAAAGAAGGCTCTGCTTTGTAAGGGTTAAAAAATAAGATCGATTCTCCTCGGTCTGGCCTGGGTGTGGTCTTGCTGAAGGGCGGGGGTTTGGACGACCTCGCCAGATGCCCTCCACTGCTCAGATTCTCTGCTTCTGGATATTCTATGCTCTAGGAAAGAAATATAAGTTAGGGAGCAGGGCATTATTGCTAGGGGACTTTGGGCTTTTAGCCCACAAGGAAGTATATACTTCTTTCCTCTTCTAAGGTGAGTCTTTGCCAGTCTATACTCATAAAAAGAGATGACCAGGACCTTTGAGAAAGGTAATTGTTTGTTTTTAGGTCATAAAAATGAATCCTTGCTTTGTTTTCAAAGGAACATGCTCTTCATGCAATCTATACAATCTGAATGACAAGTAGGTGAGGTCCAAGATTGGAAAGATAAAACTTCATTGTTGGTTTTTGGCCTGGAGCTGAAACAATGGGACAAAGGAGTGGCTTGTTGGTATAAGCTCTATAAAACACAATAACATTAGTCATGTAAACAGGAGAAAATAGGAGAGGCTTAATGAGATAAATTACACCGAGTCACCACATTAGGGATTAAAAGATTCTGATTAAGCAAACGCTAAAAGGTACAAAAGAAAGGATAAAGGGAAGCGTGGTAACTTTAGTCTTAGAAAACAATGGGTCCTTCTATCTAGGGTGCTGTTTGACAAGGGGGAGCTTTGAGAGGCTGCCTGAGCCGACTGTGAGTGTCCATTAAGATCCCACTTTTCATCAAAAAAAAAAAAAATCATCCTGTACTCAAACCAGGGCTCACAAAGCCAACACATTCTTCTTTTCTTCCTTATTCTTTTTTTTCCCCTTTTCACAATTGCAAAGCAATCCATTTTGCTAGATGAGTCTGTGAAGGAAATAAAAGCACTCCAGGTTTCTGAATCTATTTGCATTCCCAGATTTGCTGGCCTGACTTCCAAAGTGTGACTGGCTGCCATTCTCAGGCTAAGGGGAAAACAGCCAACTCATTGATGTTTAAGATTGCCTGTACACCTGTGAGAACAGCCACTTTTTCATAACTATTTTTATAAGGCCATTTGAACAACTGAAGTAGAGGGTACAGATATATACTATTTCAACTAACAGAGCTGCTGGAGCCTTGAGTCAGTATTACATGCTCATCATGTAGCTGTCTGTATTAAAGTGCACATCTACAGATGAGAAGATATAAAACTCTGTCAAAACGTAGAACAGGGAAACTCTCAGTGGTTCACACTTCCACACACTTCTTGGCAACGGTGTAAGTGCAAGGTCGCCAAAGGCCAGCGAGCCTTTATATATATGTATATTTTGAGACAGCGTCTTGCTCTGTCACCCAGGCTGGAGCGCAGTGGCACCATCTCAGCTCATTGCAACCACTGCCTCCCAGGTTCCAGCTATTCTTGTGCCTCAGCCTCCCCAGTAGCTGGGATTAGAGGTGCGTGCCACCACAACCGGCCTGGAACAATTTTTTTTTTTACATAAATGTAAAACATAAGCTCCCAGAAGCAAAATTGCTTTCAAAGGGTAGAAATATTTTAAAATTTTTGATATTACTTACACATGCCTTTCAGAACAGTGATACTAGGCCAGGTACTGTGACTCACGCCTGTAATCCCAGCACTTTGGGAGGCCAAGGCTGGCGAATCGCTGGAACCCAAGAGTTCGAGACCAGCTGGGCAACATGGGGAAACCCCACCTCTACTAAAAATACAAAACATTAGCTGGGTGTGGTGGTGCACACCTGTAGTCTTAGCTATGGAGGCTGAGTTGGGAGAATTAACTGGGCCCAGGGAGGTACAGGCTGCAGTGAGCCAAGATCCCAGCCTGGGAGTATACTCCAGCCTGGGAGTGAGAACCAGTCTCGACAACAATGAAAGAAAAGTGATATGAAATTTACTTCGACTAACAGTGAATGATTTTGCTTATTTCCTTGATTCCCTGAGCCATACTTTTTTGTACAAGTATTTGCCAATTTGAGGAGCTAAAAATGACATTCCATTTTTGTTTTAATAAGTATTTCATATTCATGTTCTATATATATAGAGAGAGAGAAAATTGTTTTTTCTTTGGGAATTGCATATTCACCTGTTTGCACATTTTTTTTTTACTGAAATAGCGGTAGTTTTTTGCATGGATTATAAAAACTTCATGTATTTTTTTTTTTTTTTTTTGAGACGGAGTCTCGCTCTGTCGCCCAGGCTGGAATGCAGTGGCTGGATCTCAGCTCACTGCAAGCTCCACCTCCTGGGTTCACGCCATTCTCCTGCCTCAGCCTCCCCAGTAGCTGGGACTACAGGCGCCCGCCACCTCGCCCGGCTAGTTTTTTGTATTTTTTAGTAGAGACGGGGTTTCACCGTGTTAGCCAGGATGGTCTCGATCTCCTGACCTTGTGATCCACCCGTCTCGGCCTCCCAAAGTGCTGGGATTACAGGCTTGAGCCACCGTGCCCGGCCAAAAAAAAAAAAAAAAAAACTTCATGTATTAATGATACTACTTTATTTGCTCATATATGCTGTAGGATTTCCCTCTAATTTTTCATTTTAATTTTTTTCATGGTGTTTTTGACATGTCAAAGTATTTAACATTCGTGTAGTCAAATCCAGAAATGTGTTGTTTTCTTCCTTTGCTTTTAAGCTTACAAAATTCTCTACTGGCTGGGTATGGTGGCTCAAGCCTGTAATCCAGCACTTTGGGAGGCTAAGGTGAGAGGATGGCTTGAAGCCCAGAGTTCAAGACCAGTCTGGGCAACATAGCAAGACCCCATATCAAATTTTAAAAATTAAAAATTTTAAACATTAAAAATAAATAAATAGGGCCAGGCATGGTGGTTTACACCTGTAAAACCAACACTCTGGGAGGCTGAGAAGGAGGATCACTTGAGCCCAGGAGTTTGAGACCAGCTTGGGCAACACAGCAAAATCCTGTGTCTATGAAAAATAGAAAAATTAACCAGGTGTGGTGGTGCATGCCTGTAGTCCCAGCTACTCAGAAGGCTGAAGTGGGAGGATAGCTTGAGTCCAGGCGTTCGAGGTTGCAGTGAGCTATGATCATGCCACCACCCTTCAGCCAGGACAACAGAGTGAGACAGACCAAGACTCCATCTGAAGAAAAAAAAAAAGTCACTTGGAGAACATCAGAACATCTTTAAAATGCAGTTGTGGGCCAGGCGCGGTGGCTCACACTTGTAATTCCCAGCACTTTGGGAGGCCGAGGTGGGCGGATCACGAGGTCAGGAGATCGAGACCATCCTGACCAACATGGTGAAACCCCGTCTCTACTAAAAATACAAAAAAGTTAGCTGCGCGTGATGGCGGGCGACTGTAGTCCCAGATACTTGGGAGGCTGAGGCAGGAGAATGGTGTGAATCCGGGAGGCGGAGCTTGTAGTGAGCAGAGATCGCGCCACTGCACTCCAACCTGGAGGAGAGTGTGAGACTCCGTCTCAAAAAATAAAATAAAATAAAGTAAAATGCAGTTGCCTCATCCTCTGAAGTGGGACCCATAAATCCGCATTTTCACCAAGCATCACAGAGAATTCTTCTGCAAGGTGGCACAAGAAAATTTTCAACATTGATTATCTGATTCGATACATAGGTATACATCCGCATCCACATCTGTATAGTACCCACTGATCATCTCCAGCTGTACATCTCCCAGGTACCTACAGCTCAATCCAAAACAGAATTCAATACCTCTCTACCCAAAACTCTTCCTCCTCTAAGTATCATTTTTCTTTCTGACACACACCACGACGTTTCCTTGCCCCAGATCTGAATCAGCCGTGTCTCCAAGGAGTTCTGGGTACATTCTCATGGGTAATGACATTCAGATACTAAGATATTGGCACTAGGTATCATTAGAATTCTCTTGTCTTAATTTGAACTGTTTTCTCAGGATGCAGTTCCAACAGTGGGATTATTAAATTAGGCAAGGTGAAATATTTTATGGCTCTGAATTCAATATTGACAAAGGTACAGCCAGTCCACCGCTGGGCTCTGTGGGGACTGTATTCCTTTGCCTCTCCTTCGCCCGTTAGTGTCAGTCACTAATATTAAAGCAGTAGCATTGGCTGACAGTGTCCTCAAATGTGAGAGCTTCAGAGAACAGTTCTGACGCACAGCTCCTGTCATTCCCCTCTCTGGTCCTCTAGGGATGTTTGCTGAAGAGACACATTCTGAACTAGAGCCAGAGGGAGAATAAAGAACTAGCTGGGTAAGTGCATAAGAGCTCGACTTCTACCTCCTCCCCAAATCAGTGCAGCTCTGGTTAATTGTGTGTGTGTGTGTGTGTGTGTGTGTGTGTGTGTGTTGAGATGGAGTCTCACACTGTCACCCAGGCTAGAGTGCAGTGGCCTGATCTAGGCTCACTGCAACCTCTGCCTTCCGGTTTCAAGTGATTCTCCTGCCTCAGCCTCCTGAGTAACTGAGATTACAGGCACCCACCACCACGCCTGGCTAATTTTTGTATTTTTAGTAGAAACAGGGTTTCACCATGTTGGCCAGGCTAACCTCGAACTTCTGACCCCGTAATCTGCCCACCTCGGCCTTCCAAACTGCTGGGATTACAGGCATGAGCCACTGCACCCGGCCAACTCTGGTTGATTTTTAGGGGAAGACATGGCCAAGGCCGGAACTCCTGAGCAGGGCATTCCACTTCTGTTTCTTTCCTGAGTCTAAGCAGCATCAGAATGTACAAGGAAGGCTAGCCTGATCCTTTGGGGTGGCAGGAGGTAAGAAAGAAAAAAATGGAATGTGGTTTCTGAACTTTAATGAACAGTAATGACACATGCTGACAAATGTGGCCCAGGTTAGTATACTGAAGGGAATGCAGGGTGGTGAGGGAGTAGTCAAGAGGAAAGTACAAAGGGGACAGAAGTATGACGGCAAAGCGGGCTCTCCTAGAACCATTTTAGATGTGCAGGAGAAGAAATTCCCTCTCCCAAATCTACTGCCAGGCATACCCTCCAGCCATGTTTACCTCTCCCTTTCGGTGGTAAAGCCCACCGAAACTAACTCCAAAAGAGATGAGAGCCCTAGAAAGAACAGGTCTTGCTTCAAGCTGTTTCAATATCTTTTTTTTTTGAGAAGAAGTCTAGCTCTGTTGCCCAGGCTGGAGTGCAGTGGCGCGATCTTGGCTCACCGCAACCTCCACCTCCGGGGTTCAAACAATTCTCTGCTTCAGCCTCCTGATTAGCTGGGATTACAGGTGGCCGCCACCACGCCCAGCTAATTTTAGTTTTATTAGAAACGGGGTTTCACCATCTTGGCCAAGCTGGTCTTGACCTCCCGACCTTGTGGTCTACCCACCTTGGCCTCCTAAAGTGCTGGGGT
Source organism: Trachypithecus francoisi (assembly GCF_009764315.1). Lineage (NCBI taxonomy): Eukaryota > Metazoa > Chordata > Mammalia > Primates > Cercopithecidae > Trachypithecus > Trachypithecus francoisi. Next base: position 15,935,535 of record NW_022681461.1, read on the forward strand.
TACAGGCGTGAGCTACCGCACCGAGCCTGTTTCAACATCTTTAAGGACTAGACGTGAAGAAAAATATGTTAGGTAAGAACCAGACCATATATTGTTCGACTTGACAAATCTTATACTTATCTAACATGTGCTAATACTGCGTGGCTTCTACTGTCTGTGAGCTCAAGAGAGAGAGAGAGTTTCCTTCCCAGGCTTTTCTAGTGCTCCTGCGTCATAGAGATCCTAATATCCTCCGATTGACTTTTTCTTCTTATTCTATTTATTTATTTATAGTTTAATTCTAGAGACAGGGTCTCACTTTGTCTGCAACCTCGAACTCCTGGGCTCAAGCCGTCTTCCTGTGTTAGCCTCCCAAGTAGCTAGAAATATAGGCGTGTGCCACCAAACGCTCAGCTAATTTTTTTTCTTTTTCTTTTTGTAGAGATGAGTGTCTCACTCTATTATTGCCCAGGCTGGTCTTGAACTCCTGGCCTCAAGTGATCCTCCAGCCTCGGCCTCCCAAAGTGTTGGGATTACAAGTGTGAGCCACCTCACTGGGCCCAAATTAGGTTAACAAATAGAAATTTTAAATTTAAATTTTCATGCCATAAGTTTTTATACCTTTAGTGCTAATACGTGTTTGGAAAGAATTAATACGTAGAAAACAAGTATTATTGGAAAACTTCAGAAGCAGTTGCTTAGGCCTAGCACAGCAGCCAGGTTATGTTTCGTGATGATGTATCCATGGTTTTTATTTTAGACTGCGTAGATAGCAGAGCCATTTTCCACCAGTAAAATTAGTCTTCATCTGGTTGTGCTCTTCCAGGAGCACAGCATCAAGACTCAGTGAAGCTCATGACACCATTTCAAGTCACATGGCCCCACCAGTTCATCCAGGGCTCTCTGAAGCTAACCCTTATTTGACCCGTAGCATATATTCTGTGATAGTCTTTTACCATTACTCATAATTTAAAGTATGAGTTTTGAATTTCTGGCTATCCTGTGTGTTTTGAGAGAAGAATGAACATTTATGTAAATAGTTCCCTATGTCCTCAATACCTAGAAGAGAACTATATTTTTTGGTAGATCTAAATAAATACTGGCTGATAACTTGTTACCTGGAACAGATTATGCTTGAAAACTTTAACTTCCATTAACACACACACGCCCATCCTTGAAAGTGGATATGGGGCAGCTAAATCTTTTTTTTTTTTTTTTTTTTTGAGACGGAGTCTGGCTCTGTCGCCCAGGCTGGAGTGCAGTGGCCGGATCTCAGCTCACTGCAAGCTTCGCCTCCTGGGCTTACACCATCCTCCTGCCTCAGCCTCCCGAGTAGCTGGGACTACAGGCGCCCGCCACCTCGCCCAGCTAGTTTTTTGTATTTTTTAGTAGAGACGGGGTTTCACCATGTTAGCCAGGACGGTCTCGATCTCCTGACCTCGTGATCCGCCCGTCTCGGCCTCCCAAAGTGCTGGGATTACAGGCCTGAGCCACCGTGCCCGGCCGGGGCAGCTAAATCTTGAGGAGTAAGGGATGAGACAATGTACACCAACTAAGGACCAACAGCCCAGGAGTTTGAATTCCAGGAGGACCATGAGAGGTATACAGCTGAACTTTGATGAGAAGGTCATTAGCCCCTAAAAGAGTTGTCATAGCTTTTGGGGAGAAAATGCTTCACCAAAGAAATTCTATTTATTTTATGATGAGATCGGGCACATTCAGGATGGCATGGCCTATTTATTCTATTTATTTTAAAGGCTTGCTGGAAGCCATCTAGCTATTTGCACTTTTCTGGGTCCCAAAGCCAACTTAAGAGACTGCGTCCCTACCATTCCTTTTACCTGTGAAAGAACTGTTTTTTTCTATACAGATCTCTGAGCTAAACTCAGTGAAACTAATTCCAACTTGGGATTCTTATTAATTATCTGTTGAGATTGTAGAACTAGGCAGTATCCTTTCAGAATATTTTTCAAGAAATGAGTATAATAGTATTCACAAAAGGAACACATCAGGCTCTTTTTGCAATGGAAGTAACAATTCTCAACATTAATCCCTTCCACCTGCCACCACCACCACCATCACTATCTTCCTACCTTTCCCTAATACCATCTTGGCTGCTGTCGTCAACCCAAAAGGATGATGGGGAAGAGAATATTCCCTCCTTATGAAAGAGCTTCCTAGGGCTGGTGCAGTGGCTCATACCGGTAATCTCACCACTTTGGGAAGCTGAAGACGAGGATCACTTGAGCCCAGAAGTTCAAGACCAACATGAGCAATATGGTGAGACTTCATCTCTCCAAAAAGTTTAAAAATTAGGCTGGGTATGGTGGCTCACACTTGTAATCTCAGCATTTTGAGAGGCCAAGGCAGGTGGATTGCTTGAGCTCAGGAATTTGAGACCAGCCTGGGCAACATGATGAAACCCCGTCTTTACAAAAAATACAAAAAGTAAGCCAGGCGCGGTGGCTCACGCCTGTAATCCCAGCACTTTGAGAGGCTGAGGCGGGCAGATCACAAGGTCAGGAGTTCAAGACCAGCCTGGCCAACATAGTGAAACCCCGTCTCTACTAAAAATACAAAAATTAGCCAGGCGTGGTGGCATGTGCCTGTAGTCCTAGCTACTCAGGAGGCTGAGGCAAGAGAATTGCTTGAACCCTGGAGGTGGAGGTTGCAGTGAGCCAAGACGGTACCACTGCACTCAGGCCTGGGCTATAGAGTGAGACTCTGTCTAAAAAAAAAAAAAACAAAAATTAGCCAGGCCTGGTGGTACACACCTGTGGTCCTGCTACTTGGGAGGCTGAAGTGGGAGGATCGCTTGAACCCAGGAGGTCGAGGCTGCAGTGAGCTATGACTGTGCCACTGCACTCCAGTCTGGGTGACAGAGCAAGACCCTGTATATATATTTAAAAAGTAGGCTGGGTGTGGTGGTTCATGTCTGTAATCCCAGCACTTTGGGAGGCCAAGGCGGGAAGATCACAAAGTCAAGAGATAGAGACCATCCTGGCCAACATGGTGAAACACCATCTCTACTAAAAATACAAAAATTGGCTGGGCGTGGTGGTGCATGCCTATAATCCCAGCTACTCGGGAGGCTCAGGCAGGAGAACTGCTTAAACCCGGGAGGTAGAGGTTGCAGTGAGCTGAGATCACACCACTGCACTCCAGCCTGGTAACAGAGCGAGACTCCATCTCAAATAAAAATAAAAATAAAAATAAAATAAATAAATAAATGAATGAATGAATGAATAAATAAATAAATAAATAAATAAATAAATAAAGTTTCCTAGTTCTAGCCTGGTACAATCGTGGACCTTGCTGTTCCTAATGCCTGCTAATGTATTATTATGTGAATATGCATACTGAAAAAAGAGGAATGTATTCCAAAGAATGTATCTGAAAACATTGGATAACATTTAATAAACTGTAAATCCTAAAGATGCCTCCCCATTTGACACTGAGGGAATTCTTAGTAAGTGAAATTTAAGAAGAAACTAAATACCACCTTCTCCTCCTCCTAGTTCATTATTCCTTTCTCTTCCCTCCTCCAACTCTGAGAGCTAGGCACTGCTTAGAGCATAAAGATAGGCGTTGTTCTATCTTCCCAAGTAGAACTTTTCTTAAACGGCTGCAATGGGGAAGGAGAGTAATAGCAATGTAAAAGCTGGTAGAATTTGTATAGGGATACAGCAATGCTAAGCAAACTATGATTTTGTTTGTTTTGTTTTTTGCTTGAACTGTGTAGCCAAGATTGATTACCTGATGGTCTAATATTTCCTTACTGAAAAAAGCTAGATCTAGAGAGAAGAATCCCTTCTCCCTTTCTTTCATTTTTCACAAATGAAGGTTTTGTATTTTGATTTTTTTTTTTTTTTTGGTCTTTCTAAAGTAGGCCTGATTTCAAAGGAAAGATTTCAAATGAAAAAAGACACATAGAAGAGGTTCTAGGGAGTCTTCCAGATAGAGAATTGTTGAATTCAAAGATAATTGGGTTAGGCCAGGCGTGGTGGCTCACACCTATAATCTCAGCACTTTGGGAGGCTGAGGCAGGTGGATCACTTGAGGCCAGGAGTTCAAGACCAGCCTGGCCAACATGGTGAAAACCCATCTCTACTAAAAATATAAAAATTAGCCGGGCGTGCTGGTGCATGCCTGTAATCCCAAGTACTTGAGAGGCTGAGGCAAGAGAATCGCTTGAACTGGGAGGCAGAGGTTGGAGTGAGCTGAGATCCCGCCACTGCACTCCAGCCTGGGCGACAGAGTAAGACTTCATCTCAAAAAAAAAAAAAAAAAAATATAATAATTGAGTTTGACTTCTACCACACAGCGGCAACCCATAGCCATTAGAATTCTTATTTAACCAGGGCATCAATTCTCACTAAACCTTATTCACAGATTTGAGAGACCTCAACTATCACTAATAAAATTGATGATGTGAAAGGAAAGTCTCCAGGAGGAAAAATGGAAGTTCCCAGTTCAAAACTAATACTAGACCAGATCATATTCCTAAAAAGAATCCAGCTGGTATCTAATTCACTTCCTAATTTCTATATGTGTTTCTCAAGCTCTTTCTAACATACAACTTAATATTCATTGGGTGAGATGGCATGACATTCAAGGACAGCATATGTGAGATCTGATTCCATTAACCTCTCAGATTAGCACCATTTTGTTCTTACTATATTATGTAAATGGGCAACTCAGGGCAGTAGCCACCAAAAATAGCTGATGTATACTGTTCATTCTTTGTTTTCATAGCCCTCTCACCCAAAGTTTGAAAGTTTGCATTTCTAGTTTCTTTCTTTTTTTTTTTTTTGAGACAAGGTCTTGGCTTTGTCGCCCTGGCTGGGGTACAGTGGTGCAATCTCGGCTCACTGCAACCTCCACCTCCTGTGTTCAAGCAATTCTCTGGCCTCAGCCTCCTAAGTAGCTGGGACTATAGGCATGTGCCACCACATTCAGCTAATTTTTGTAGTTTTAGTAGAGATGGGGTTTCGCCTGTTGGCCAGGCTGGTCTCCAACTCCTCACCTCAAGTGATCCACCTACCTCGGCCTCTCAAAGTGCTGGGATTATAGGCATGCGCTACTGTGCCCAGCCTCTAGTGCTGTTTTTTCATGAGTATGAAACAGTCTATGAATGGATAGGGGGTGGGAGGGTATTCAAGGTCATTGGCTCCTGCCTTTCCTTGAGATCCATTTATCCTGCCCCCGAGAAATACCATGATGATGTCTTTCTTGGACGCTGGAGTTTTGGGCCATGATTGGACTAAAGTTTCACAGAACATTACTTTTGGAGTCCATGCTGCCCTGTGATCGTCCAGGATGCATCTCTAGTAAGGGTGTTATTTTCCCAGCACCTGCTGACCTCAGACAGGGCCTTCAACATGCCTCTGGCAAAAAAAAGGAATGGGAATAATGTTCACCAAGTTAAACACTGTCTTAATTACTTTACTATCGTATCTCACTTCTCCTCTTTCAGTCCAAGAAACCACCTTGAGAGACTGTGTTATTATCCTTATTTTATAAGTGAGGAAACTGAAGCCCAGAGAGCAGCAGTCGTTTGTCCAAGGTCAATCTAGTAAGGGGTAGGGAGGAATTCCTTTTCAGGACCCTCTGTCTCCGAGCCTGGTTCTCTTTTTTTGGACCACTCTAGGCTTGGGGTGAGTAGATGGGCACGGAGGCAGCTGAGAGATGCCATAAGATGTGGCAGACAGGAGATGGGTGCTGAGATTGGGGGTGCAGGTGGGGGCCTCAAGGCAGAAAAGAGCCAGCAGGGAAGGGAGCAACTACAGAGTTATTCAGAAATTCTCTGAAGAGCTTTGAATCCTATTGATTTGGAATTTAAGGGTAACTTCACCAAAGGCAGGGATTACGACTTCTCATTGCAAAAGGGATAAAGGAAAGAAAAATCTGTTCTGACATTATTGAGCATACTATGTTGCCATTTTCCATGAGAACCTGGTTTTGAGGACAATTGCTTTCCAAGCTAGAGGGTTAATAATCAAATTGAAAAATCCTATAGCATAATTTAAAGGAATGTTTTAAAATTGTGTGTTGTAACCTGTATTTGTTTGTATATGTGCACAAGATTCATTTGAGATGTTTAAAACGTACTTCTTTTTTTTCCGAGACTGAGTCTTGCTCTGTCGCCCAGGCTGGAGTGCAATGGTGTGATCTCAGCTCACTGCAACCCCCGCCTCCTCAGTTCAAGCAATTTTCCTGCCTCAGCCTCCAGAGTAGCTGGGATTACAGGCACCCGCCATCATGCCTGGCTAGTTTTTGTATTTTTTGTAGAGACAGGGTTTCACCATGTTGGCCAGGCTGGTCTTGAACTCCTGACTTCAGGTGATCTGCCCGCCTCGGCCTCCCCAAGTGTTGGGATTACAGAAGTGAGCCACCACGGCCAGCCTAAAATTTACTTCTTACTACAGTTCATGGTTAAAGATCTTTAAAGCTATTGATTTCAAGAGGGCATTGCAGGCTAGAAACACATCCATTGACATTCAGCAGACCAAATGTTTCCAAATGTGACATTAGTACTCAGACTACATGTCTACTATTACCAAGATCATCCCAAACCATTGTTAATTGCAGAACTTTAGATAGATAGATAAATAGATAGATAGATAGATGACAGATAATCTTCTGCTTCCCCCCCTGCCCCCCCCAAACCCCGCTCCTTAATTGTAGCATTTACAAAGTTGTAAATCAGCCTTCTTTTCTTTGTGGAACTGAAATTTAGGGCATGAATTGGGTGTTGCCAGAAAGCACACAACTGAAGGTGGCCAAGTTTTTCCACTGGCAGACACAGTTCTAGAGCCCTGAGGTAGCTGTTAGTTCTATTTGCAGGAATATGAATTCTTAAAAGTATCAACTTCACCTCAAAAGTACCAAGAGAAATCCTACCAAGCTTGTGGGGAAAATACATATATACATTTTTCTATCAGTAGATCCATGGGGAATGTGAGAACAGAGGAAGAAATGGCACTGGAAGAATAGCTAAGAAGTCAGCTGTGGCTACTGGCTGCTAGTGAGCTCTCTAGAGCACCAGGATGGGACACCCAGCTCTTCTGCTTGTGACTCTAGGAAAGTACTGGGCTCCAGATTCCTTTTCAGTGAAATAGGGATGATAACAGTGCCTACCTAACAGAAATGATGTGTACAGTAAATTAGGTCATATTAACATGTAAACTACTTAGAACAGCATCTGGCACATAGTAAGTGCCTAATAAAAAATTATAGGCTAGGGGCTGGGCATGATGGCTAATGCTGTAAACCTAGCACTTTGGGAAGCTGAGGCAGGAGGACCACTTGAAGCCAGGAGTTTCAGATCAGCCTGGGTAATTTAGAGAAACCCTATCTCTACAAAAACAAAACAAAACAAATCTTTTAAAAATGTCATGCAGGCTGGGCGTGGTGGTTCATGCCTGTAATCCCAGCACTTTGGGAGGCCAAGGCGGGTGGATTAGGCCTTAGGTCCGGAGTTTGAGACCAGCCTGATCAACATGGAAAAACCCCGTCTCTACTAAAAATACAAAATTAGCCGCTGTGGTGGTGGGCGCCTGTAATCCCAGCTACTTGGGAGGCTGAGGCAGGAGAATCGCTTGAACACCGGAGGCAGAGGTTGCGGCCAGCTGAGATTGCACCATCGTATTCTAGCTTGGGCAACAAGAGCAAACTCTGTCTCAAAAAAAAAAAAAAAAAAGTCATGCATAAATTTAGAAAATGAATAGGGGCCGGGTGCGGTGGCTCATGCCTGCAAACCCAGCACTTTGGGAGGCCGAGTTGGGTGGATCACTTGTCTGCGGTTCGAGACCAGCTTGGCAAACATGGTGAAACCCCGTCTCTACTAAAACTACAAAAATTAGCGGGGCATGGCAGCATGCGCCTGTAATCCCAGTTACTCAGGAGGCTGAGATAGGAGAATTGCTTAAACCCAGGAGGCGGAGGTTGCAGTGAGCTGAGATGGCGCCACTGCACAGTCTGGGTGACAGAGGTAGACTACATCTCAAAAATAAATAAATAAATAGAAAATGAATAGGATGAGAATCCAAATTAAAATAAAACTGGCACATGAGAAAAAGGAATCCCATTGACCTTTTTTTTTTTTTTTTTTTAGATTGTGGTAAAATATAGATAACATAAAATTTACCATCTCACTTTTTTTTTTTTTTTGAGATGGAGTTTTGCTTTTGTTGCCCAGGCTGGAGAGCAACGGCGCAATATCAGCTCACTGCAACCTCTGTCCTCTGGGTTCAAGCGATTCTCCTGCCTCAGCCTCCCGAGTAGCTGAGACTACAGGTATGTGCCACCATGCCCGGCTAATATTTGTATTTTTAGTAGAGACAGGGTTTTACTATGTTGGCCAGGCTGGTGTACAACTCCTGACCTTGTGATCCGCCCACCTCGGCCTCCCAAAGTGGGAGCCACTGCGCCCAGCCTAATTTACCATCTTATTAATTTTTTTTTTAAAGACAGAGTCTCATTTTATCATTCAGGCTGGAGTGCAGCAGTGCAATCTGGGCTCACTGCAACCTCTGCCTCCTGGGCTTCAGCGATTCTCCCACCTCAGCCTTCCCGTGTAGCCGGGACCATGCCCAGCTAATTTTTGCGTTTTTTTGTAGAGACGGGTTTTCACCCTGTTGGCTAGGCTGGTCTCCACCTCCTGGTCTCAAGTGATCTACCTGCCTTGGCCTCCCAAAGTGCTGGATTACAGGTGTGAGCCACTGCACCTGGCCATCTTACCCATTTTCAAGCATACAGTTTGGTGCCACCGAGTGCATTTATGTTGTTGTGCAACCATCACTGCCATCCATCCACAGAACTGTTTCACCCTGCAAAGCTGAAGCTCCGTAACCATTAAATGAGAACTCTCCTTTACCTCCACTCCCAGCCTTGGGCAACCACCATTCTACTGTTGCCTCCAAGAATGTACTACTGTAGGCCCCTCACGTAAGTGGAAGCATTTGGCATTTGTTTTTTGTGATGGGCTTATTTAATTTAGCATAACGTCCTCAAGGTTCATCCATGTCGTAGCATATGTCAGAATTGCCGTCATTTTTTTGGGCCTATTGACTTTCAGTCTGTCAATTCTTTTTTCAAATTTTCAGAAAGTTAAGATATAACAGCAAAGGCAAAAATTACTTGTCTTCAAACACTCATTGCATTTACCTGCACATACAAATGCAAATTGAAAACTGGTTTTCTTAAGAAAGGTATCGGCCGGGCGCGGTGGCTCAAGCCTGTAATCCCAGCACTTTGGGAGGCCGAGACGGGCGGATCACGAGGTCAGGAGATCGAGACCATCCTGGCTAATACGGTGAAACCCCGTCTCTACTAAAAATACAAAAACTAGCCGGGCGAGGTGGCGGGCGCCTGTAGTCCCAGCTACTTGGGAGGCTGAGGCAGGAGAATGGCGGGAACCCAGGAGGCGGAGCTTGCAGTGAGCTGAGATCTGGCCACTGCACTCCAGTCCGGGCGACAGAGCGAGACTCCGCCTCAAAAAAAAAAAAAAAAAAAAAAAAAAAAAAAAAGAAAGGTATCATTCCTTGGGGCAGGCTGTTTACATTAATTAACGTTTCCCTACTACTTGTCAGTGTTTTGTAACACTTTTTCAAGTGCCAATTGTAACTTGCTAGTTCCTCTGAAGTGTGGAGGCTGCAAATGGGGGAAACAGGATGGGAATTCTGCTGCCCTGGGGCATCTACTGTCATGGAGAAGCATCAGTTCTTTTCACGGTTTCGTTTTACATAATAATTAGCTATGTGGGTGGTGTCTCGAAGTATTGGATGGATGGATTTATCACCATGTGTGAAAAGTCCTGGTTTCCCAGTATTTTCATAGTTGCCTCTCCTTTTAGGCACCCAAATTTTACATCACAAATTGAGGATTTAATCTGTTCACTCGCTAGAATCTGTTTACTAATGTCACAGAAAGTTTTCCCTTCAATAAACATAATGGTGATAGGAAAAACACAACATACTAAAAAGCTATGATTAAAGGGAAAAAGAATTGATAGACGGGATATCTCAGCTGTCACCTCTCAAATTATGCCTTGTCGTTTTTCACAACTTTTCTGGAAAACTATTTATTTATTAGCACATCATAAATATGTGCCCTTGTGATTCTGCATGAGCACAACTTCAGTGTCCAAGATTTAGTGCTATTTTCATTTCTTTTCATGAGTAATATTTAAAGCTTGGTACACAGCAATAATCTGTATCAGCATTACATTTCAAAATATTAAGGAAATTTAAAAATCAAACTAACAATTTATAAGTTTCACTGCTAGGTCAAACGATGAAAAGGCTAGCAAAACAACTATTCATAATAGAAATAAAGGTGTTGGGTGCGGTGGCTCACGCCTATAATCCCAGCACTTTGGGAAGCTGAGGCAGGCAGATCACCTGAGGTTGGGGGTTTGAGACCAGCCTGACCAACATGGAGAAACCCCGTCTCTATTAAAAATACAAAATTAGCCGGGTGTGGTGCTGCATGCCTGTAATCCCAGCTACTCAGGAGGCTGAGGCAGGAGAATCACTTGAACCTGGGAGGAGGAGGTTGCAGTGAGCTGAGATGGCGCCATTGCACTCCAGCCTGGGCGACAAGAGCAAAACTCCATCTCAAAAAAAACAAAAAAAAAGGCCGGGCATGGTGGCTCATGCCTGTAATCCCAGTACTTTAGGAGGCCAAGACGGGTGGATCATCTGAGGTTGGGAGTTCAAGACGAGCCTGACCAACACGGTGAAACCCCATCTCTACTAAAAATAGAAAACTAGCTGGGTGTGGTGGTGCATGCCTGTAATCCCAGCTACTTGGGAGGCTGAGGCAGGAGAATCGCTTGAATCCGGGAGGTGGAGGTTGTAGTGAGCAGAGATTGCACCATTGCACTCCAGCCTGGGCAACAAGAGTGAAACTCAGTCTGAAAAAAGAGAAAAAAAAAGAAAGAAAGAAAGAAAAAAAGGAATAAAGGAATTAAAAATTTATTTGCTATTGCCTTATTCTTAACATAAAACAGTTTTCCTCTTTATTTTATAACAGATTTTCTGGTGATTCTGAGATTTATGGATCATAAAACAATGCTTTAGAGGATTGTTAATGTAATGCCCTAATGTATTTAAAGATTTTCATTTTATATTAATCGGTAACTAATGGACATTTGGGACTCCTGAAGAAAATCAAGCAAAAATAAAATAGCGTAAATAATAGAACTACTAAAAGATCCAGAGCAAAAGCACTGGGTAATGCTTTGGTTATTAGTATGACAGTTTTCCCACGATCGGGGAAAAAAATCATTTTTTCATATATATATATAATATATATATATACATATATATATTTTTTTTTCCGAGACGGAGTCTTGCTCTGTCACCCAAGCTGGAGTGCAGTAGCACGACCTTGGTTCACTGCAACCTCTGCCTCCCGGGTTCAAGCAATTCTCCTGCCTCAGCCTCCCGAGTAGCTGGGATTACAGGCACCCGCCACCACACCCGGCTAATTCTTTGTATTTTTAGTAGTGACGGGGTTTCACTATGTTGACCAGGCTGGTCTTGAACTGACTTCGTGATCCACCAGCATCGGCCTCCCAAAGTGCTGGGATTACAGGCGTGAGCACCGCAGCTTGCCTCATACTTTTTTTTTTTTTTTTTTTTTTTACTAGAAACATTACAAGTAAATCTTTTAACGGCCGGGCGCGGTGGTTCAAGCCTGTAATCCCAGCACTTTGGGAGGCCGAGACGGGCGGATCACGAGGTCAGGAGATCCAGACCATCCTGGCTAACACGGTGAAACCCCGTCTCTACTGAAAAATACAAAAAAACTAGCTGGGCGAGGTGGCGGGCGCCTGTAGTCCCAGCTACTCGGGAGGCTGAGGCAGGAGAATGGCGTGAACCCGGGAGGCGGAGCTTGCAGTGAGCTGAGATCCGGCCACTGCACTCCAGCCTGGTCCAAAGAGCAAGACTCCGTCTCAAACAAACAAACAAACAAAACAAAACAAAAAAAAACAAAAAAGAAAACAAAAAAAAATTAAAAAAAAATCTTTTAACTATGAAGTGAATTCCATTATAATACATGAAAAAAAAAGAGATGTAGACAATGAACCTAGAATTATTTTCCCAGACTTTTCATCATTAAAAATTTTCAAACGTAGAAATACTGAAAGAATAGTAAAATGAATAGCTATAGACATTATCCTGAAATTCTGTAATGGTTAACACATTGCCAAATTTGCTTTCTTTTTCTCTCTCTACATACACTTCTTATTTGCAGTTGCGGGTGTTATTTGAAGTTGCATGTTTCACCATTTATCTTCTCAGAATAACATCCTCCAAAATAACCACAATACTCTAACTCAAAAAAAAAGACGACCTTAATTCTATACTGTCTATAAATATCCAGTCCAAATTAAAGTTGCCCAAGACATCTTGCATTTTTTTTTTTTTTTTAAATCCAGGAGCCAATAAAGATTTACACATTGTATTTTCATTATATATCTTTGTTTTTAAGGAATAGTCCTTCCCCACTTCTCTCCTCTCTGTCTCTCCCAACATTAACTTTTTAAATAGCTCAGGCTAGCTGTCTCATAGAATGTCCCAGCATTCTGTATTTATTCCATTTAACTTGCTCATCTAGACTTAAACTTTCCATTCTGGAAACGTGAAGGTATCTGGAATATCTTGCACTCTAGTCCCCTCCCATCCCCAGAGTTCACCTGCCCTCAGCTGTGAAGAACATCTAGAGATCATCAATTAGTTGAACTCAAGTTTTAACCCTTCAATGATACAGCTAGCTTCAGGAAGAAAAGTTATTTAAATGATACTGCCAAAGTGAAAGTGTTTAACGGAAAGGAAAGATGTCTCGGTTTAAAATTGATTTCCCAGCAAGTCCTAGGCCTGCAGCAAAGGCTGCTCAGCAGAGAATGTTAAGGGGCCCAGGTCCGCTCTTGTTATGTGAATATGTAGGAAGGAGCATCAAAGGTGCTTCCTTTACTTTTTTCTTTTGTCTACCAAATGCTCTTCAGCTTCAGTCGAGCTAAATGCTAAACTGAATGAATTAAAAAAAATGTATGATCCCAACTTTTCTCAGACTTTAGAACAGGTTAATAAAAAGGAGGTTGGGCACAGTGGCTCATGCCTATAATCCCAATACTTTGGGAGGCTGAGGTGGGCGGATCACGAGCTCAGGAGATCGAGACCATCCTGGCTAACATGGTGAAACCCCGTCTCTACTAAAAATACATAAAATTAGCCGGTCGTGGTGGCGGGCACCTGTAATCCCAGCAACTTGGGAGGCTGAGGCAGGAGAATGGTGTGAACCCAGGAGGCTGAGGTTGCAGTGAGCTGAGATGGCGCCACTGCACCACTGCACTCCAGCCTGGCCAACAGAGCTAGACTCCGTCACAAAAAAAAAAAAAAAAAAAGAGGGGGAGGGCAAACTTCACCGAGATCTTTTATTATGGTCTGAACTCCAGGCAGTGTTTCATCAAGCCCCAAAATACTGTTCTTGCTTTTCTGGGGCATCTCGTTGGTAGACAGGGAAAGCTCTGGCAGAAAGGCTCTCTGCTTGAACTACTTCAAAGAAACTAATCATGAATATATCCTATTAGTATGAAAATCCCAAATTAATCAGGTAACATTAACACATAGGAGTGTGCCATACATGTGCATTAGTTGTAAATAGACTTGGTCGGGTGTGGTGGCTCACGCCTGTAATCCCAGCACTTTGGGAGGCCAAGGCAGGCAGATCACGGGGTCAGGAGTTCGAGATCAGCCTGGCCAACATGGTGAAACCTTGTCTCTACAAAAAATACAAAAATTAGCCGGGTGTGGTGGTGGGTGCCTGTAATCCCAGCTACTTGGGAGGCTGAGGCAGGAGAATTGCTTGCACTTGGGAGGCGGAGGTTGCAGTGAGCTGAGATTGCACCACTACACTCCAGCCTGGGTGACAGAGCAAGACTCCATTGTGGGGGGCGGTGGGGGGGGGGCAGATATAAACAGACTTAGGAGTAGAAGGGGCATTAATAGGCAGAAGAACGTGGTACAATGGGATTTATATCTGCACTCCTATGATTGCTTATAAACACATGCTATTTTGGACTGACATCTTTCTTGAAATCTAGACTTAAATAAACAAAAGTTCGGCCACAGCTGAGGTGGTGTTCTTCTGCAGGCCTCAGACACAGTCAAGGATTTTTAAAAACATGATTGGTGGGCTAAGAAGTTTATCCGCCTGGTTCCTCAAATTCCCAAACAGTTTATTTGAATACTGAGTGAATAGCTAATCTTGTACAAGTTCTGGGGCTTTAACAAGGTAAACGAATGGGTGGGCTGTGAAAGTAAACACTGCATTTCCTCCCAGGCTCACCCTGGCTTCCAAAATTCCTCTCCCTCACTCCTTTCGCTCTCCTCAGCCTTCTAGTTCCCAAGCTTGGTTTCTCGTATCCTGTGAAAGTACTGAAATTGCAAAGGAGACATTTTTAATTATAAGTACTACAGTAATGAATTCAAGTACACTCGTTTATCATAAAGGGCTTTCCCATCTGTCTCTAAAGTATACTTAAAAATGCTGTGTATTTGATAACATTAGCACCAAGCATCTTCCACATGTTAATATCCAGCGTTTTAGATGTTCGCTCCCCCCACCTCAAAAGACCGCACAGTGGTGGTTCCAGAAAGAGAACATTTATCTCTCCGTGTTTGGGAGTGCCTGTGTGGTCTCTTCCTAATTTATTTGCACTCCAATCCTTGAGGATCTCATCGCAATCCCCCTAGGCAAAGGGAGATTAGGGAATAGGACTGTCTGCTTCTCCCCACTCTGACAGAGAAGGGAGAACAACTTCCCCAAGTCCCACAAGTTCTTCTGGCCACTGTACAAATTGTTCTTGAGCATGGAGGGTTTCCAAAAGCCCTAATTAGCAACTCACAGCAAACATTTCTTTGCATTAGCTAATGATCCGGCTGCACTTGTAAGCAAACAGAACCAACATATCTAATCAATGCTGAAAAACTAACCAAATGCCTATTAAACATCTGGATGTAATTTTCTAGTTAGAACAAAATGAAAACATATGCAGGTTCCTTTGATCTTCGTCTTAACAAAGAAATTGTTGATAAAAAAGCATACTGGTCAGTCAATGTGTCATTTTCATAAAGTCTGCTCATTTCTCTTCAAATGCTCCCAGTTTAATTTAGTTGGTTTCCTGCAATCCCTAATTTTACCATATTGTGTGAAACCGCAAGAGATTCTTTGGAAGTGATTTTATTTGAGGTTTTACTGCTGCATGGATCTGCTACTGATTTTTTTTTCCTTCTCTGCCTTCTTCCCTCCACCTCCACGTCCATCTTCCCCTTTTCTTTGGTAAAGGGGTGGGGGAGAAAAAGATTACAAAGCAATGCTGGGAACAATTCTTCTGGACCTTACATTCTTAGGTTTAAAAAAACTCTCAATTAAAAAAAAAAGAAAAAGAAAAAGAAAACGTGGGGCGGGGTGGCTCACGCCTGTAATCCTGGCACTTTGGGAGGCCGAGGCGGTCGGATCACCTGATATTAGAAGTTCGAGACCAGACTGGCCAACATGGTGAAACCCTGTCTCCACTAAAAATACAAAAATTAGCTGGGCGTAGTGGTGCACGCCTGTTATCCCAGCTGCTCAGGAGACTGAGGCACATGAATCGCTTGAACCTGGGAGGCGGAGGTTGCAATGAGCTGAGATCACAACCACTGCACTCCAGCCTGGGTGACAGAGACTCTGACTCAAAAAAAAAAAAAAAAAAAAATCAAACGAGGAAATTAGCAATTATTCTCAGCTAAAATGAAGAGAACACAACAAAAGTGGTCTTTTAAAAACTATAATTATTAGCCAGGCGTGGTGGCTCACGCCTGTAATCCCAGCACTTTGGGAGGCTGAGGCGGGCAGATCATGAGGTCAGGAGTTTGAGACCAGCCTGGCCAGCATGGTGAAACCCCGTCTGTACTAAAAATACAAAAATTAGCCGGGTGTTGTGGCACATGCCTGTAGTCCCAGCTACTGGGGAGGCTGAGGCAAGAGAATCTTGAACCCAAGAGGCAGAGGTTGCAGTGAGCTGAGATGGTGCCATTGCACTTCAGCCTGGGGGACAGAGGGAGACTCCGTCTCCAAAAAAAAAAGAAAAAAATTACAATTATGATTTCAAATAAAAAAGTAATAGATTTAAAAGATGTCTAGTTGCTACAATCAGCATCCATAACTTTTCCTATTTTGTTTAGTATCTGTACTAGATAACATCTAGCTTTTGCAATTACTTAGGCTATTGCTGAGTTGAACATTTGATAATAAGCAACAAATGAATGGGAATATACCCACATATACATCAAAAGAAAATGAACAAGCTGAGAATCTTTCTGTTTCTCTGCAGAGCACAAAAAGGGTACTGTGTTTTTCAGAGAAAATTTCCAGTGGAAGCATCATACATTTCATGTAAAAACATCATTGACATACGAATGTTAAAGGTAAAGAAGATTACGGTTAACAGGCTTTAAATGGAAGACCAAAATTATAGATTTCATAAGGAGGACTATTTTCTTTTAAACAGGCTGTAGGCAATCTGCACATATATTATTTATTTAAAACATAAGATTAAAGCTACTTGACTGTTTAAACACCATCATTTGTAATGCAGTTTGATGAGAGTTTTGTAGTATAATTATTACAGCATGACAATCATGGAGAAAATATGACCTTGAAAAGGGCAGAGCCTTCTACCCACTCTGACAGACAATGCTCTAAATGGGAAGAAAAGGCTTCAAAAACCAAAACCAACCATTATTATGCACACAATTAAAGGCCTTCCAATTTTAAATTCATAATGATCTGTAGATACTATAGATACTACATTATAAGGAAATCAGAAGGCCTGGTGTTTCAAACTCTATTGGCAAGGAAAGACTAGTTAAAAGAGAATTTCCAGTGTTTACTCATGGCAAACTGGGAAATATGGTGAGCAGACACATTGTCTGTGAGTAGATACATTAGAGGACATTTAAAGATGCCTTAGAATTGATTCTGAGGGCAGCGGGATGGGGAAAGGAGAAGTAGCAACACTTTTGCCCCGTCTCAAAGCATATTTTAATGGCTCTGTTTAAACTTAATGAGAGTGTGCCAGTTATTCAAGATACAGGCACCACGTAAAGCCTGGGTAAGCTGCGGAGGAGTATCAGTTGCTCCAGTTGTCACAGCATGTATACAAGCATACTTGTGGCATCCAAGCACTTTCTATCCAGTCCTGGAGCTGATATGGGATGAACTGGCCGCAGACTGGAATATGTGGCTCGTACATTAGATGATTTCGAGGAAAACAGGTTGCTAAAGGCCCTGGGGTCCTATGATTCCAAAAAGTTCTGTATGTCGAGCAAAACTCTCATCATCACCAAATTTAACCAAAGAAAGTGAGGCAGTACTTTCTTTTTTGTTCTCCATGTTAGCAAAATGAATAATACAGCCGCCTTCCCAACTGTACTTAATGAGAACACCACAAAGCTACAATGCCCAACTTGTTTAAGAATTTACTATGGCTTCGTACAGACAGGCTAAAATCGCTTTTTTATTTTTCATTTATAATTGATATTTGGGAGTGATGCAATTATAGACAAGTCAATATCATACATATTTAAAAACAACTCTAACAGTGAAATGTATTATCTAAAACAACTTCTAAAACTATTTCAAGAAAAAGATCTCTGTAAAAGCACATCTTTAAATAAAATGTATGTCTCTTTAAATAAGCTCCTTCCCATAAGGCTCTTGAAAGTAAAATAATGGGAACGTGGGGGTTATTAATACCAAAAACTTAACTAGTTTCCAACATAAGATAAATACTTGTCCAAGATGTGCCCTTATAGAAAAAGTTACCACCGTTTGGCTAAACCAGCATTATTCACTCACTGCTCATGTGGAAGTAGCTCCATTGGACTGTTCTAAACAAAAGTATAAATGCAGCAATACTGACGGTTTTCTGCTGTGGGTGTATTTAGAGACATACACAAAACCCGAAGACTCTCAGCATTAATTATACAGCATGTCTTGATTATTACAATCTCAAAATCCCTTTTAACTCAAGTTCCACTTCATAAGAACCTTAGCGACGTCATTTACCTAACTCTTCCCATTTAGCTCTTCACACAGCTCAGCTCAGGAGTACCACCCAGACTATGGGGGTGGGGTGTGCGGGACAGGTTTTGCAAGTCTCAGTGCTGGTTTATTACATTGTCTCTCTTTGTTCCCAGGAATTGGAAACAGACTCGTGGTCTTGTAGCTGAGAGGCTCCTAAAAACCTCAGCCGCTCCCCTCCTCTCCTAACAGCGAAGTCTGGACTTTTAAGACGAAGACCTGGCATTTCACGCCCCGGGCAAAGCGTCTCATCTGCGGACACGCGTGCCTTGTTCTGGCAGCACCCTGGGAATCCTTCCCGCCAAACGGGGCAGGACGATCTTTTTGCAAAGAGGCTTGAAATCCTGCAATAAAAACCAAATCCTACCACTTTGGGTGCAAAGGGGGTGGGTGGGGTGGGAGGACATCATAAGTCGTCTCTGCGGCTGGTGTACCTACGCCAACCGTGCCGTTGCTCATTTACGCATTTCCAACTAAGTGCACAGTCCACTCCCTCTCGTACATCCGTAAAAATGCAGCTCAAGGAAAAACAAACGTCAGATATATTTTTGAATGTGGCCTCACTTTCAGAGTAGCATCAAACAAGTGGGTCCAGCACTGAAAAACACATTTGCTGGAATTACCAAACCCCCCCTCCGCCTCCAATAAGAAACTACGCAGCTAGTCTTTGCGTTACTTTCACTTAGATCTGAGGATTTTCATTAAAGGGAAAAGTGAGCAAGTGGCAGGATTTTTGCTAACTCGAGCCCCCAGCTTCCTCGGCTGCACGCTCGCCACTCCCTCCCGCTAGCGCGCTCCTGCGCGCTCTCTAGCCAGCCCCACGTTACTTTGATTGACAGCCCAGCCCCGCCGCTCTCCTTCCCACCGACCTTCCCATCTTCAGTGCCAATCTCCGCGAATCGCCTCTTCCCATTGGATGGTTTTGCCGTCCCGCGGCTCCTCCAGGAACAGTTCCTCACCAAGCCCGGGAGGACGCGGCTGGCGGAGGAGGGGCCGGGGTGGGAGGGGAGACCGAGGAGACCGCGGAGAAGGAAGCGAGAGGACGGGGGCGGGAGAACGGCCCGTCCGGCGCTGCCCTGCCATAGGCTCCGGGGAGGCGCGCGTCAGCGCCCCACGTTGGGTGCAGCGCACGCGATTGGCTGATGAGGGCCTCCTGCCCCCCACCCCCACAACCTCCCGGGCCCACGTCCCCCGCCGGCTCGGCGCTCGCGCCCCCCGCCCGAGCGGGGCTGGGCGGGGCCGGCGCTGGTTAGCTCCGGAGTGTGAAACCGCGTGTTAATGTAACCGGCGCGAGAGGCGCGGGCGGCGGCGGCGGCGGTGGCGGTGGGAGCGGCGGCTGCAGGAGCAGCAGCAACAGCAGCAGCGGCGGGTCCTCTGTGCCCCGCGTCCCGGAGGCAGCCGACTGCGCCACCCCACCCTCGCACGGCCGGGCGGGACCCGCGCCACCAGCCCGGACCTCCGTCGTCCCGCGGCGACCAAAACCCCCGCTAGCCCCACCGCTGTGACTACTCCGGACTCGCCCGCAGAGTTTGCCGCCGGGTAGGGTGGCCGATTGGCGGAGCGCACTCCTGCTGTTTTCCCCACCATCTCGTGGATGTCGTCCTTCGGGTGGTGAGAGAACTTTGCAGCGGGCTGGAGCGCCCTTTGCGGAGAAGCACAAGAAGGTAAAAGAAGGAAAGAAAGAAGACCGAGGAAGAAGGGGCTCGGAAGAAGGGTCCAGAACGGCCGAGCCGGCCGTGCAGGGCGAGTGCGCGCCAGGCGCGGCGCCCTGATGCTCCCCGGGCTCGAGGAGCAGCAGGCAGTTGCTGGACTGCTCTCGGTGGAGTAGCCCCGTCGGTCCCGGAGGGTTTGTGCAACCGCGGAGAACACCGAGTGTTGGTCGCACGGGGCGTGCCGAGCCGCCTCCCGGCGCGCCCTCCGCACTTTCCCCGCCTCGTCATCCCTAGCTCCCCGGCCAGGAGCCTCCGCCACTTCCTCAGCCTCGCTCCCCTTTGCGTCCCGGGAGCCTGCGAGTACCTGGCCGAAGGCGCAGCCGAGTCTTGCGGGAGTCGCCCCGAAAGCGTCTGGTTTGTTTGTGTGAGGTTAGCGGGGGCCGCCGCGCCACCTGCATCTCGCCCGCCGCCGCCTCGGGGAAAACCCGAAGAGGAGGCGGACCAGGAGAAGAGCAAAGAAAAGCAGCCCGTCTGGATTTGTTTGCCCAGGACTGGCGCCGCGCACGCGGATCGCCGAGGGGAGTGCGGTCGGAGTCACCGCGCCCCCGCCTCCCCGCCCCGGCGGCTGAGGCCGGGGGGTTGGAGCGCTGCCCCCGCGCACAGTCCCCGAGCGCCCGGCGTCTCCGCGCAGGTTCTCGAAGCAGCTGGACCTGGGGCGCCCACCAATGTGGCCGTAAGGGCCGGAGCCCGCACCGACGGGAGCGGGAGCAGGAGCAGCTGCGGGCGCCGAGTGGCCAGTGCGCCCGCCGAGTGGCCAGTGCGCCCGGCCGAGCGCGCCTGCGTGCGTGGCCAGCGCGCTCCCCGCTTCTGCCTGGCTTCCCGGCTTAATTTTCCTCGGCGGGATTAAAGTTGGAAATTGACCGGAGAATTGAGTTGCCGGGGAACAGAGCCCCGGCCGCCGCCAGAGCGATGTTCCCGCAGAGCCGGCACCCGGTGAGGCGCGGCTGGGTGGTGGGGGGGCAGGAGCGTTGGGGAGCCGCTTCTCCCGGGCGGTAGGGAGACTGGTGGCTTCTGCGGCCCGGCGGACCCTCTCGCCCTCCGCGGTGTAAGGCTGGGGATGGCCGGGGCCCTCTCCTCCTGGGGTGGGGAGTGGGCCAAAACTCTGAATTTTCTCCCTCCCTTTGGGCTCCTTCCTACTTGACGTCTATACTGAGCGGATAGGGGCGCTGGGGAAGGCTGGGGTTTCTCTCCTGCAGCCGTATCCCCCCAACCTTCCCCAAGGGGGGCAGGGCGCCCCCCCTTTGTTTCTCGTCTCGCCTATTTACATGTCAATGCGGCCCCGGTTCCGGTGCGTCTGGAGGTGGCCCTGGCGACTCTGGGAATGGGTAGCGAAAAGGAGTTGTTTTTCTTCCCTGGTCCTCGGGGTCATTATCGCCCCCTTGGGGGAAGGGGCGGCGACACCGACAATCTGGCCTTGTCTTCCCCGGCCGCCGGGGAGCCCCCTTCCCGTTGGCCTGGTGACCCGGGCGCACTTAACGCGATCCGCCCTGGAGACTGGGAAGAGCTTCCGAGCCTCTTTAGAAGCCGGGGCCCGGGGAGGGTCCACTTTCCCGCTCCCCCAAGTGAAGGGCAAACTCGAGTTTGGGGCCTCATTTTCAGCCACTTCTAACTTTATTTTTTGTTTATGTCCCACCCGTTCTTTCCTTCTCTGACTTACTGCTTTATTCATCCGCCCGCATTCCCGTCCCTCTGTCCCCCTCGCTGGTCGTCCCCAGACGCCGCACCAGGCTGCAGGCCAGCCCTTCAAGTTCACTATCCCGGAGTCCCTGGACCGGATTAAAGAGGAATTCCAGTTCCTGCAGGCGCAGTATCACAGGTGCGTGTCCGGCCGCGCCAGGCGAGTGGTCGCGGGCGTCCCCGTGCCCCTTGTCGCCCAGCCGGGTGGCAGCGGCGCCTGTACTTAGTTCTTGCGTCCAGGCGGTGGCGTGTGGAGTCTCAGTTAAGACCTGTCATTCAAGTTACCCCCTTTCCTGGTTCTTCCCGGGCCGCCTCTTCTCTAGTCTCCTCCTCCTCCCATTGTTTCCCTTTTGCTGGTTTGCTGCTCTTCCAGGGAGTCCTTTTTCGTGTCTTTAGAAATTGCATGAGAATCGTCAATATTTGCACTTCATGTATTTATTTTTCAACAGACTGAGTTGAAATATTGGTTCAATCGATGTCTCAGTCCTGGAGTGTGGGTTCAGGGAAGCAAAGCCATGTTGAAATCGCTGTTTGCCATACTAGAAAATTGGGTTTTTGAGGCAAAGTTCATTAAGGAAGGCTAGATGCTTTTAACATTGCCCATCATTGGCGATGGTGAGGGAGGTGGGTATAATAGTGTGCAGAAGAAAGCTCACCTGGTTTGGCGTTATTTCGGGTTGGTTTGGGTAGGATGAGAGAGTGGAGTCACATTTATATCCATCTCAGCCTTAGTTTCTTCGAGTAATGAGGCTTGCCTCCAAAGGACTTACACATTTTTGTAAGATCCTCTGCTAATAGTGAACTTCCCAGAAAGGTTAGTTTCTTTCCCTTGCTGCTATGAAGTTTTACCTGATTCTAACTCAGAAATAACTGTATTGACATTTTTTGCTTTTGTCATGCTTGAGAAAAAGCACACAGATGAGGCGAAGTGGCTTGGGTGTGAATTTTACTTTGTCAGGGGCTTTCTGATTGTTGACCTTTTGTCTACTTGTAGATAATATCTCTGCAGCTTGAGGCATACTTGCACACACCGTGTTTACCCAGCAGGGAGAACTTCAACCCACTTTATTGCAGTAGCTACTTGACATATTTTGGCAGGGATTTAAAAACTAAAGGTTTTGAAAGGGACCAGCAATTGTAGGAGTAACTTAACAGATAGGATTTTCAAACCTAGAGACCGTTTGAGTTGGCAAAGATGGCACAGACTATGCGTAAGAGTGAAGATTGTGCAAGGGCCGGATTTTGGTGGAGTCCAGAGAAACTGATGCAGGAAGGTAGGGAGCAGACGACCATGAGGAGGAATCTGTTAGAGGTTCTGACAGATTTTTTGCGTTCTTGTCCTCTAACCAGATAGGCACCAAGAAGAATGGTAGCTGAATGGACACCTTGTATTGTTCACATTATTCCTTTTCCCTATTAAATGCAAGGACAAAGCTTTTGGGTGTTTACCTAGATAGTTTATGGCTTTTCCAAATTGGTCCATGTTTTTACTTGAAGTGCAAATATGTGAGGCAGATGTTAAAACAAGTGACATAATGTTTACATTAAGTTGCCTGTTTTGTTTTCATAGCCTTAAATTGGAATGTGAGAAACTGGCAAGTGAAAAGACAGAAATGCAGAGGCACTATGTGATGGTAGGTATCAAAGAGTGGACTTTTTCCCTTTTCGTATGATATTAGCAAACGTGTTAGCAGAGTATAAAAAACGTGAGTTAATGAAATGCTTGATTCTTTTTTCTCTTTACAGTATTACGAAATGTCATATGGATTAAACATTGAAATGCATAAACAGGTAAGCTTTAGTTGAACTTCAAGCTGAAATGAGAAATCAGTTCACATGATTTTATAATACTGGCTTTGTTCTCAGTAGTGGGCTCTAGGGGTGGGGGTTTGTATGCTATTTTTCTGCCTTGGTTTCCTGTCCTGTGGATTGATGGTAGTATTCTGCAGCAAGAGTTGCTTCCTGATGATTATGAGTGTTTAAATGACTAGGAGAAAGAGAGGTGTTTTGGAAATATCAACTAGCCTGTTTATTGGCAGATAGGAATTGAGACTTGAGTTTACTTTTCCACCTGTATAGATTTATCCTCTTGAACGGGCTGGGTATCTTACAGAGTTGTTGGAGTTTAGAATAGTTAATGTTTTTGTGCTGTTTCGCGAGGACGTGTGGACCTGTAGGGGGAAAGAAGGGTATTTAGGAGTTTCTTTAATCATAGTAAACAAGGTATATGACTATCTGTGGAGTATTCTTTATGCTTTGGGTCTGCTTGATTAGTGGCTTATTAGCAAACACATTTTTGAAAAATTTCTCAGTTATTGCATGTTTGGATGTGAAAAAAGCATCTTTTTATGGCCAGAGCATATGTTGGGAGTTGCTTCAGTCCTAGTGGTTTTAAAAGCATGGAAAGATTAGTGACTGGAAAGCTCTAGCAATGACTATGAGTTTGCAAGTTCCCATAAAATTCACACTTATGGCTACTATAATGGTGTATAAAAAGAGTATTGAGCTGGAACAAGGCACTAAGGACCTCATAAGAGAAGAAAAGCTAAATGATTGCTCAGCCCAAAGGACCCTCGATTGAGTAGTCATTGTCTGCCAAAGAAAGCATTAATGGCAGGGTGTAAGTATTCTGGAGATATGCTGACATTCACTTTTTCATCAAGACGCTGGTACAATAAGTCTTTTAGAAATCGATTGCCTCTTAAAAAATTATCATCAGATGAAGTTGCACAGTTGGACACATTTCAAAGTACAACAATACAATTCTTACTTGATGTATATGTGCTATTTCATCTCAAACCCTTGTTTCATTAAATTAAAGAGCATGGCTGACCGGCTGGGGCACAGTGGAGAAATTGATTAGTTCAGCCTTCAGATCTTCCCTATATTCAAAGACTTTCATTAAGCAAGTGTGTTTCAGAGTTGAATTCTGCTTTTGTAACTCTACACTCTTTGATTTTTAATTCATCATAGATTTCATAATGTTAAGTTATCATCGTGTACATTAGATCTGTTTTCAGATATGTGTTTGGAAAGAGATTGTGATGTTCAGGGCCTTTTATTAGTATTGTAATTGGGCCTTTAAAAATGCAGATTTTACTATGATTTGCGAAGTTGATAGCCTACTTTCTGTTGGGTTTGTGACTTTGTTTTTGTGTGTTTCTCAATGGCTAGTGCCTTATTCAGGCGCTTGTAACTTGTTGATAGTAAATAGGCTAGAAGATCTATGGCTAACGTCTGTCGTCATTTAAGTGAATTATGCAAATGAACTTGGCCTAGGCCGTTTAATTTTTTTTTTTTAATTACTCTGAAGGGCATTTTTTTTGGATAACACATTATGGAAGAGCAAGAGGAGACTGAGCTTTTTCTTAAATCCATGAACTCAAAGGATTTAATAACCTCATTGACTCTTTTACAAGGAAACACCCCCTCGGTGTGATGCTATATGCTGGTGCTGGGTTTATTGGAGGAGCTAAAAGAGGTGTGTAATTCTTCTGGGTTCCTGTAGGTTATGTGGCGGCATGACCTCTTCTTTATCATGTAGGGAGAAGGGGTGAAGTGGGTCAGAAGCACCATGGTGTGAGAATAGTTTTCTAATGAGTTTCTATACGGCGTGAGGCGTTTGTGGGTATATGCTGTCTGTCCGTGAGCCTGTATGCATTAATAATATGCTGTGTTTAAATTGGCTTAGCAATTTGAAAAACGTGAAAAGCTGAGAGACACCATGTTCCTCATAGTAGGGTATTGAGCCCCCTGAAATTTAGTTGATACTGGAAATGCTGACAGACCCTTAACTAGAGTGGTGTGCAAAGTAGTGCTATAATTCAGTTTAAAGTGGCCTTACATTTGAAAAACATCCTTCTGAATGTCACACATTAATAATAAGTTCTGAGGAGGCATTTGGTGCAGCTAGTAATCATAATTCTTATTAAAACTGGTGACGTCTGGCCCCCAGGGTGTAGCCAGGCTCAAATTGATGCTTTTTGCCGCCTGATCACCAGCATGGCCTAAGTGCTCATTATATTGTAGAGAGGGCCTTTGGAGCTCTCATTAGATTTGACAGGAATTCTCTCTAGGGGGAAACTGGGCATTAGCGAGACTCCTGACAGGCTGAAATTATTCCTGCTTTATGGCTTATAACCAAATGCTAGCAAGGCATCATCAGGGGACACAAAAAATTGTCATTTCTGACAACATCTTTGTTACTGGGGGAAAAAAAAAGCAGTGAAGGGGAAACTTTCTGTACAGAGAGCTTTAATGCTGTTAAGATTTGTCTCCAGTGTGACGATCGCTCTCCCTTCCCACCTTTCAACGGGTTTGTCGAAGGAGTGAGTTCTAGAGATTTCAGTGTCAAATCTCACTGCTGACTTTCCCGTCTGGAAGTTTTAAAGTGAAAGTGCATCCAAATCAAGAATGGTATAATTGTGGTTTCCTTCCCTGGTGTGGCGCCCACACAGCCCGTGTTTACGTTGTGTCAACACTTTCTGATAAGCCTTCCCCTTAACTTTCTCTGCTCCCATTTGTGGCGGGTTACCGAAAAGGTAATGAAACAGGAATGGTAATGGATACTTAAATCTTTTATGGTAGCACTAAGAATATTTTTTTCTTAGAGCCTTTTATAGATCCCTGCCTGCCCGTCTTTATCTGTGTGGATGGTAAACTCCAGATACCTCTATACAGTAGAGGCAGACAGTGTCTCATGAAAAATTGAGGCAGTTCTGATACCATCAGAGTGTTAGGGTGCATAAAAAACAACTAGTTGATGTGAGCCTGGTGGTTTGCTTAGCTATGCCTAGTGTGTGTGGTGGCGTGATCTTTAAATGTTTTTATCTGTCATATGGCTTGATATTACCTCATTTGATATTTTTGGGAACAAGATGTACTGTAAATGCACACATAAGCCTTATTTTAGCCCACTCGTGTATCTCTTCAGCATGCTGATGAAGCCATGCTATAAATTGTCATTGGTGGCTTTAATTTGCACAGTAATGAACAGTTTTCAATGTGATTTGTCTTCTGTGACCTCCATAGGCATCCTCCGGCATAGATTGGGTAGGTGTTTTGCTCTATCCACAGCTGTGGGCATGTGTTCAAAGTCTGGGACTTGCTCAAGGCCAAGCATCTATTGAAACTTGAGTTGGGTTGCCTCCTCCAGGGTTGTCTGTGCTGCTTCTTCCTTTTTTTTTTTTTGAGACAGAGTCTCGCTCTGTCCCCCAGGCTGGAGTGAGTGCAGTGGTGCGATCTCTGCTTACTGCAACTTTTGCTTCCTGGGTTCAAGCGATTCTTGTGCCTCAGCCTCCCAAGTAGCTGGGATTACAGGTGCCCGCCACCACGCCCGGCTAACTTTTTTTATTTTTTTATTTTTAGTAGAGTGAGGGTTTCACCATGTTGGCCAGGCTGGTTTTGAACTCCTGACCTCAAGTGATCCACCCGCCTTGACCTCCCAAAGTGCTAGGATTACAGGCATGAGCCACCACACCCGGCCTGTCTGTGCTTCTTCCTGTCCCCTCATGCTGCCATGTAAGATGAGGTGGACCATGTCTCCCTAGTGCCTGCCTCTTCAGTTCTCAGTCTTTGTGCTGATGAACTTCATGATTTATAAGACATGTCAGGGCTGGATGTATGTTCTAAAAGTTAGAAGATCAGCAGTGCTGCTGACTGGTCTTTTCGGGGAGAGGAGGGTTACAGGCCATGGGTAGGTAAAAAGTTGTGTCCTACTGAGCAATACTGTCCTCAGGTTAAAGTACGTTGAAGAAGAAACAAGTCAGGAATTCTGGTGGAGACTCAGTGATGGGGAGGGAGTTTGATCAGTCACTCTGTGCCTGGGTTCTGAAGAGTGGGCAGAGTGAGAGCACTGGGCTCTCCAGGATGGTGAAGAAGTTTGTTTTTGTTTTTGTTTTGAGACAGAGTCTTATTCTGTCACCCAGGCTGGAGTGTGGTGGCCCAATCTTAGCTCACTGCAACCTCTGCCTCCCGGGTTCAAGCGTTTCTCTTGCCTCAGCCTCACCAGTAGTTGGGATTATAGGAGTCCACCATCACACCTGGCTAATTTTTGTATTTTTAGTGGAGACCGGGTTTCCCTATGTTGGCTAGGCTGGTTTCGAACTCCTGACCTCAAGTGATCCGCCCGCCTCGGCTTCGCAAAGTGCTGGGATTACAGGCGTGAACCACTGTGCCCATCTGATGGTGAAGCATTTAGAAATAAATGAAAGGATTAGCTCTTAAAGAAAGGATGATATATTCTGCAATCCTGGTTTGGGAAGGGGAAAGAGCTCCATGTGATATTTCAGTAAGCAACGTCTCAGGCCATGTAAATTTTGGAGTGAAACTGCTTTTGCAGTTTTGATGTGTGCTTTAAAATTTCTCTTGGAATAATGCGTTGTTCTTTAGTGGGTTTTTTTTTTTTTTTTTTTTTGAGACGGAGTCTTGCTCTGCCACCCAGGCTGGAGTGCAGTGGCCGGATCTCAGCTCACTGCAAGCTCTGCCTCCCGGGTTTACGCCATTCTCCTGCCTCAGCCTCCCGAGGAGCTGGGACTACAGGCACCCGCCTCGTCGCCCGGCTAGTTTTTTTTTTTTTTTGTATTTTTAAGTAGAGACAGGGTTTCACCGTATTAGCCAGGATGGTCTCGATCTCCTGACCTCGTGATCCGCCCGTCTCGGCCTCCCAAAGTGCTGGGATTACAGGCTTGAGCCACCGCGCCCGGCCTTTAGTGGGTTTTTAAAAAAGTATTTAGATGGGACTGTTAGGGACTCAACTGTGGGATATTTCCTTAGATGTGATTCTTTTACTCTTTGCAAATTTTACCTTAGTGTTTTTTGTTTTTTTTTTAACCATGTGTGTTTTTGTCTAATAGTTTCTCACTTTGAGATTTCTTTTCCCCCAAGTCAACATCTCACACAGGGAAATGACTAGAGTATAGACACTTAGAGTTAAGCTCCAGCAGGTGTTAATAACCTTGTTATACAAAGAGGGTAGCTGTCATCAAGATTGGAGTGGTCCCTAACTTCATTAGCCAGGCCTGTTCTTTGCAAGCATAAGTGAAAAGAGATAAAGCTCTCTGTGCATTTAGAGCCTAGATTCCGAGGTGCAAGAATAGCCTTTGTTTCTTATCAGCCAACAGGACTGATCTCTCACTTCTCAGTCACCTTCCCCACCCTTCAGCAGTGGCTGTTTTTTGTCCTGGACTTGGCACTGGAGTAAGGCAAGGGAGGCCCTGGGCATGGATTTTAAGAGGGCACCATCAGAAAACATAGTTATCACGATCAATATTTTGAAAATTCAAACTGAATGCCCCCCAAATCTTCAAGGAACAAAATATCGAAATTTTGTATAAGAGCAGGATCCAGCAGTGGGGATTGGGAGTAGGATGAGGAAAGGAGATAGAGTCAGGCCATTGCAGGGCCACAGCACCTCCCTTGCCTCCCCTCCCCGTCTTTCTGCCTTTGGTTACCTGTCTTGTGGGGAGTGGCCATGAACTGTAGGCTCTGACTTGGTTCTGTTGTAGTTCATTGAAGTCATTTAATTGGGGATTTCCATTAGGGACTGGGCAAGTCGTGAACATGTTCCCTGGCTTCAGTTCCCCTCTCTGTGTAATGAGGGTTAGACTAGACAAAAGTCTGTCTGTTCCCTCACATGGTGGGAGTCATCCCAGCATACAGCCGCAGAACCCAGCACCTCGTGCGTGCAAATTGAGGAGCGTCCTTCGCCAGAGGGCTTAAGATGTTCTCCCAAATAGTGTTTATTAAGAAACAGAAAGAAAATCTGTTTCTTTAGTAAATATTTAAATAAATCATCTTGAGTGGTAGTTAAACTAAAAATATATTCAGTTACTAGCTCATGGAACCATTTTAAGTTTCCATGGATCTGAGTCTTTGCTATTTTATTATTAAACCTTTTGTGGTCTCCAGAAGCGGATTAAATGGGAGGAAACTGAGAAACTTACTGGCTTTCCTCAAAGCTTTGACTGATTCAGTTTCCTACTCCCCGTTGCTTATTGTTGCCTCTGATTTTTAAAAATGGAAATTCTCACAACTAGTACCTTTACTGCAGGGTATTTAGTATAGTGGTTTTTAAGTAAATTTTAGACAGCTGTTTTTGTCGGTGGGCTTATTTGACAAAATTAGGCATTTGTACCTTCAGAGTACTCCTCACCAGAGGATTGTTCTGTGAATACGGTGTGGTGTTTTAAGTGGAGCTAGTGTGCACAGGTGTGGGCAGGGGAGAGAGGTTTTCTGATCTTCCCCCCCCCCCAGGTGTGGTTTGATCTGAAAAGTGAAATAAATTTGCACTGAAATTTTAACATAAATTAAGATATTCATGTATTACCATTCACTTGATTTAACACAAGTGTGATTTCTAAAATTGTTTGCAAAGGAATGATTTCAGAATTGCTGCTTGTATTTTTTCCTGAGCAGGGTCCCCAAGGGAAAAGAAAAAAGAAAAACATGGAAGAAAAATTTTTTAAAGTACTGTTTGTAGACTACCCAGTCACCATAATATTTTTTAATGAAAATCCAGGAAGTGTTGATACATGATTTTATTGAATAACCTGTGATTTAGCAAAATTACATGTTTTATTATTTAACATTTAATTATTTTCCCTTTTTTTTTTTTTTTTTTTTAAATGGAGACAGAGTGTTACTCTGTCGCCCAGACTGGAGTACAGTGGCACGATCTTGGTTCACTGCAGCCTCTACCTCCTGGGTTCAAGTGATTCTCCTGCCTCAGCCTCTGGAGTAGCTGGGATTACAGGCGTGCACCACCATACCTGGTTAATTTTTTTTTTTAATTATTTTTTGGTAGAGATGGGGTTTCACCATGTTGTCCAGGCTGATCTCAAATTCCTGGCCTCAAGTGATCCACCTTCCTCAGCCTCCTAAAGTGTTGGAATTACAGGTGTTAGACACGGGTCCCAGCCCCTAATTTTTTTTTTTTTTTCCTTTGAGATGGAGTCTTGCTCTGTCATCCAGGCTGGAGTGCAGCGACTCGATCTCGGCTCACTGCAACCTCCACCTCCCTGAGTAGCCGGGATTGCAGGTGTGTGGGTTCAAGCGATTTCCCTGCCTCAGGCTTCCAAGTAGCCGGGGTTACAGGCGCGTGCCCCCACATCCAGCTAATTTTTGTATTTTTTTAGTATAAACGGAGTTTTGCCATGTTGACCACGCTGGTCTTGAACTTGTGGTCTCAAGTGAGCCACCTGCCTCAGCCTCCCAAATGCTGGAATTAACAGGCGTCAGCCACTGCTCCCAGCCCCTAAGTTTTTAGTAATTACTAAGTTGTAGGCCAGGCACGATGGCTTATGCCTATAATCCCAGCTCAAGAGGATCACTTGAGCCCAGGAGTTAGAGACCAGCCTGGCCAACATAGTGAGACCTTATCTCTACAGAAAAAGATTAAAAAAAAAAATTAATTGGGCCTGGTGGTACAGACCTGTAGTACTAGCTGATACTAATGCTGAGTGAGGCAGGAGGATCTTTTGATCCCAGGAGTGGGGAGGTTATAGTGGGCTGTGATCACACCTCTGTACTCTAGACTGGATGACATAAGCAAGACCCTGTCTCAGAATACACAATAAATTTTATTCTATTTACCTTCTTTGAAGCAATATAAAAATCATAATGGTGAACACAATTATTTATCCCCTCCCCTGTAAGCTGCTCTCATTGTAGGTATAAAAAACAACTATTTTTTTTTTTTTAGTTTTTGTTGTAGTAGTATTTGCTACTTAGTCATTCTTTGACCACAAAATACATTAGCAGAAAAAGGGTAGGATACAAGTCACTTTTGGTACAAGGAAAAAGCTGGGAGGACAAAACAAATTCTGAAAATTCTATCCTCTGAATTAAGTTTTTCATCTTCCAAACAGAGAAAAAACTACTCAGTGTGCTAGATGTATACCACTGTACACTGGAAGGGATAGAGTTGTATATATAGCTTGCTCATCATCCCTGAAATCTATTCCCAGTGTACTAATGGATATTTGTTTTCCATTAGATGAAGTGGAATCAGTCTTTGAGAATGTAGGTGTGTTTGAACTTGCACGTCCAAATCTTGCAGTTTGTCAAACTGCTGAAATACATGTACCATGAGACTGGGTTTGGTATTAGCACCATGACTGATCTAAGTAGGTTACTAGTCTACTATACTAGTCTAGGTATATGTACAACCTCTTGGTAAAAAGCTTGAGTGCTTACTTTTTTTTTTTTTTTTGAGACGGAGTCTCGCTCTGTTGCCCAGGCTGGAGTACAGTGGTGCCATCTTGGCTCACTGCAAGCTTCGCCTCCTGGATTCACACCATTCTGCTGCCTCAACCTCCCGAGTAGCTGGGACTACAGGCGCCTGCCACCAGGCTGGCTAATTTTTTTGTACTTTTAGTAGAGACGGGGTTTCACCATGTTAGCCAAGATGGTCTGGATCTCCTGACCTCATGGTCCGCCCGCCTCGGCCTCCCAAAGTGCTGGGATTATAGGCGTGAGCCACTGCGCCCGGCCTTATTTGTAAGTTATGTACATACATTGTTGTATTACAGTATTGTATACATTTAAAATAAATGGACATTTTAAACAGTGGTAAAATGAAGTGTTCCTATTCTCAGCGCACATTCCATTGGCTTGTCCAATGTCCCCACTGCTCAGAGACTGCTGGCCCACATGTCAAACCTGGCTGCACCCTGGGAACTCCAGTCCTGGAAAGGGAGCATCTTAAAGATAGTAGATGCGAGTTGTCTTCAGGGTCTTGGGATTACATCCATCCTTTCCTGCATGTGTGTTCTTTTAAATTTTGCCTTCACCCTCTGATGACCTCTTTGTGCCTCACAGCCTGCTGTGTCTGCCTCTGAGTACTTTCCCTTCCCGTCTTGGCCACTGCCTCTTTCTCTTCCTGCATTTCCTTTTATCCTGCCAAACAGGTTTTTTCTTGCCGAAAGTATGTTTTGAGTTTTCCTGTTTTCTTTATAAAAAGTCCAGGCCTTTGTATCAACCTTGACATGGCCTTCCTCAGTCTCCTTCAAGTCCCAGTTCAAACACCACCACCTGTATACTTCAAGGCGGCCAGGGACTGCCCAGGCAGGCGGTCACAGCACTTGTTTTGCTCAGTGTCCTGGAACAATGGTGTTTCATGTGCTTCTTTGCTTACTCCGACTAGGTTGCAGTCTGCTTGAAGCTGAGTGAGAGGCTTCCATCTACCCTTCCCAATGAGTTATATGGAGTAGGCATTGATTATATTGTGTTTTGGGTACCCCTTATGTGTACTGGTACTTGTACCCATTTTGGACCTTGAACATCTGAAAATCAGGTGAAAGCTACTTTGCAAGAAAAGTTTGCACACGTTTTTACACACAAATACCCAGGATAGCTTTGCCTAACAATTTTGGCTGTTTGTGTGCATCTCAGGATCCTTCAGCAAGTCCATGGAATTCAGATTAAAAACTCAAATCAAGAAAACTAGTGTGGGTCGGCCCAGCGTGGTGGCTCACGCCTGTAATCCCAGCACTTTGGGAGGCCGAGGCGGGCGGATCACAAGGTCAGGAGATCGAGACCATCCTGGCCAACATGGTGAAGCCCCATCTCTACTAAAAATATGAAAATTAGCTGGGCGTGGTGGAGGGCACCTGTCATCCCAGCTGCTGGGGAGGCTGAGGCAGGAAAATCACTTGAACCAGGGAGTCGGAGGTTGTGGTGAGCTGAGATTGCGCCAACTGTACTCCAGCCTGGCGACAGTGCGAGACTCCATCTCAAAAAAAAAAAGAAAAAAAGAAAACCAGTGTGACTGCTTATGCTAAAATTAAAAATGAAATCTGTTTAGTTCTAATAACCTAATTTAACCAATTTTGCTCAGTTTTTCTTTTGGAAGAGTGATCTGCAGTCAGTAACCACTGAGACTTCTTAGGGAGGAGTTTTATTATAGTAATATGTTTGGGTTTGGACTAAAAAAGAGATAAACAAAACTAGCATGTTGCCGGGGTCTAGGTTCGGTGTGAATTGAGCATGTGCAGGCATTACTGTGGCTGGAACTGCAGCTGCCAATAGTGTAGATGAATTGCATTACAAACTTCCCTCAAGGTATTAAACTTGACTTGTCACCAGATTTCTTAGTAATAATGAGTATAACCATTGATTATTTACTTAAAGTCTTTACATAGTGTCTTCCATTCTCCCAAACATTTTATTATGAAAAACTTCAAATTACAGAATAAAAGAAATATACAGCATACTCATATCATACCCACCTGTATTATACCTGGAGTCTATAAATTAAAATTTTGTAATATCTACCTGTCATATAGCTTCCATAGGCTCCTCCTTCCCCAAACAGCAATAAATAAATTAATAATATGGTGAACTTGGAAGGGCTTGCTCTAGAGGATCAGGCCTTTCTTTAGCTACCGACCTCAGTTTAGACTGATAACACGAAGCAGGGATTTCCATGTACTTTTTTAAAAATTTTTTTTTTTTTTTTTTGAGACGTAGTCTTGCTCTGTCGCCCAGGCTGGAGTGCAGTGGCCGGATCTCAGCTCACTGCAAGCTCCGTCTCCCGGGTTTACGCCATTCTCCTGTCTCAGCCTCCCGAGTAGCCAGGACTACAGGCGCCCGCCACCTCGCCCGGCTAGTTTCTTTTTGTATTTTTTAGTAGAGACGGGGTTTCACCATTTTAGCCAGGATGGTCTCGATCTCCTGACCTCGTGATCCGCCCGTCTCGGCCTCCCTAAGTGCTGGGATTACAGGCTTGAGCCACCGTGCCCGGCCTTTAAAAATTTATTTTTTGATTGATTGATTGATTTTTTTCTGTAGAGATGAGGTCTCACTGTGTTGCCCCGGATGGTCTCCAGTTCCTGGGCTCAAGGGATCCTCCCACCGCAGCCTCACAAAGGGCTGGGATTACAGGTGTGAGTCACCACACCTGGCGTCCATGTACATTTTAGGAATTCTGTCTTCACCTGTTTTTATAAGGTTTTCCTCCTAGACTTGCCCTTTGTACTTTTGGTGTGGTTGTATTAGGTGATCCACCGTTACATGGTTTGTAGGTGCTTTCTTTCTCAACTGTCACTTGAGATTTTATTTAACACAGAAAAGCTGGACTCCCCTTACCAAGTCCCCTCTTCTCTTCATTCCTTCTGACCCGTTAATGAAACTTGACTTATACTTTACCTTTAAGATGTAACCAGTATATTTGCTGGGGGAAATATTGTTAGCATTGATAGGTAGGAAAGTAGATATAATTCTGCAGAAGGACTCTGATTTTGAACTTTGTGTGTATGGAATTGTCCTGACGGAGATTTTCAGTTGGCCTCAGGGGCCTTGGGTGGTAATGAGGTGTAAAGGACCAGAAACAAAACCCGATTGAGGACCCCAGTGTGTGGAGCCAGGCCCTCCAAGGCTGTGGCCTTCAAGTTGCTCCTCAGGAGCACAGCCTTTGTTCCCTCTCGGTGCCCTCTCGATGCCTTGAGCAAATAGCGGGTTGGAGCCCCTTACAAGTACGGTGGCCGGCCAGTGTATTGACACGCACAGACACAATAGAAAACTGCATTAGGAGGCAAGCCATTGGGATTTGCAGTAAATATATTACAGAACACAAGTGACTTGCCGATACTGCTTGTTTAGCAGTTTGCAAGGGCAATGGCAGTATGGATTTTTGAATTAGAAGGGAAGGGCTGTTCTTTCTCTGTGTGGGAACATCTAGTTGATGGCTGGGGAGAAAATTGATTTAGAGAACAAAATGCAGCTGCCGTTATTTGTGCCATTTGAAAGGCCTCTATGGATTTAGTGAGTGAAAATAAAAAGGTTGCTTTTGGTTTAGGAAGAGGGTCTTAACATTGATCTGCATCTTGGTCTGGTATGGAGAAAATAAAGGATGGACCACCGGATGGAGAAAGGGCATCCAGTCCCCATGCAGTCTGCAGCTACAGGTGCACACGCCATTCTCACATAGTTGTCTTTCTCAGCTCTTTGGCTTTCAGAAGTCGGCTTCTTGCGTTTATTATTATAGTAAGCTTTTCCAGGATATTAGAGTTGTCATAACCTCATCCATGGAGCTCCCATGTGCCTGCCCTAGGCATTGTTCCGCCAGGAGCCCCCTGTTAACCTTCCCAGTCTCCCTTTGTGTGGATACTAATTATTCCACCTTGAAAAAGAGAAAGTAGGATTACAGGATGACACCTGCCCCACAGGGTAGTTACCAAGATTAAGTGAGTTACCATATGCAGAAGCAGTTGCGTAGTTTCCTGGCATGGGGGTACTCTGAGGTATAGCTGTGATCTAAATAGCAGTCCCTTTAAAACTCTACCCCTGCTGTTGGACTTCTAGGCCATGCTTCATCGACACTTCCATTTTGTTTTGGCAAACCCGTCTTCCTTCCTACCTCTGAACTGATTTTCCCATTACAGTGTTTTATTTGTTCCTTTCTAAGATCATAAGCATTTATCTTGAGGCTCAAAAGGAGAAAAAAAAACAACTTGTTGGCAGTCTTTTTTTTTTTTTTTTTTTTTGAGATGAAGTCTCACTCTTGTACCCCATGCTGGAGTGCAATGGCACAATCTTGGTTCACTGCACCCTCCACCTCCCAGGTTCAAGCGATTCTCTTGCCTCAGCCTCCCGAGTAGCTGGGATTACAGGTGTGTGCCACCACTCCTAGCTAATTTTTAAATTTTTAGTAGAATCAGGGTTTCATCATGTTGGCTAGGCTGGTCACAAACTCCTGACCTCAAGTGATCTGCCCGCCTCGGCCTCCCAAAGTGCTGGGATTACAGGCGTGAGCCACTGCGCCTGGCCTTGTTGGCAGTCTTTATTGTCTAAGTAAAATGTCTTTCTTTGGCCAAACAGCAGAATGTGTCCTTGGAAGACAATAGCTTTAGGTAATTAATATAACTATCAGTGAGAATAAAGTTGTGTTGAGTTTTTTCATTTAAAGGGATGGAAGAACAACAAAGAATTTGGTTCATTCTATCAAAGTAAGTTTTGGCAGAATAAGGAGTAGGAGGTATATTTCAGAGTTTTTCTTTCTAATGTAACATGGAAAATCCGACTCTTAAAGAGGGAATTTGTCATTTTGAAAACAAGCAGGGTATATGGAATTAGAAGGTCAAGTTGTTGCTTGGTTACAGAAAGAAACAATTTCATTTCGATGAGGGGTATGTACACCTGTGGGGAGTGTGTGCATGTAGTTTTCTTTTTGCTCTGTAAAGTACTGCGCATAAGTTTTGAGTAGAGTAGTTGTGGTGCTGTCTTTCTCTGTCTACTTCATGGGCTTGAGATTTTTGTTGACAGTCGACATTCACAGCTGCTGCTTATGTGCTCATATTTGGGGAAGCAAAAAAAAAAAAAAAGAAAAGAAAAAAATTGTTGAGGGGCCGAGGCAGGAGAATCACTTGAACCTGGGAGGCGGAGGTTGCAGTGAGCTAAGATTGCTCCATCGCACTCCAGCCTGGGCAAAAAGAGTGAAACTCTTGTCTCAAAAAAAAATAAAAAATTATTGCAAGGGAGAAAAGCAGAGCCATTGGGATTGGTCAAACTGGAAGTTTAGGCTCTTTACTCTTAATCCCAAGCACAATGCAATAGAAACTTCTTGTGTGTCTTTGTAAGTATTTGAGATAAAGCAGGGCACAGCTGAAACAAGGTGTGCCAGTACCTGCTCTCAAACAAGCTCCAAAGTTGGCTGCTTTCTGATCTGGGTGTGCTGAGAAGCTCCGCGTTCATGGCTCTTTCTGCTTAGCTTGAGAAGTGGCCCTGACACCCTGAGGATCTGTAGGGGAAGCACTAGGTTCTTGACAACCCCCTAGCCTGCCAGTTGGCCTGAGTCCCAGAACCTTTTCCATTTGTAAGTGGGCTGGCTCTTTTACAGTGCCTGGGCCATGCGCTCCCTCAGAGCCAATGTCTCTGCATAGCTACTGAGGAGATTGGAATTGGACCATTGAAATGTATCCAACTTCCGTACTTTTTAGCTGACCAAAGGCCAAAGTCATACCACTGACTTAGGAGGGGAGCTGCTGACATTTGAATCTTGTAAGAAATCTGTATTTTATAATTGACGACCCTAGATGCTATGATATTTGTGAATTAAATGGAAGTATAAGGAGGAAATACTGACTGTGGATTTTTCTGAGTGTTGATTTTTTTTTCATTTTTCTTAAGTAGAGACAGGGTTTCGCCATGTTGCCCAGGCTGGTCTTGAACTCCAGGGCTCAAGTGATCTGCCCGCTTCAGCCTTCCAAAGTGCTAGGATTATAGGCATTAGTCACCATGCCCAGCCTAAGAATACATTGGTTTTGAACTGGTTATTAAATCTGTACTCATCCTTATTTCTTTTTTGTTTTGAGACAGAGTCTCACTTTGTTGCCCAGGCTGGAGTGCAATGGCGTGATCTCAGCTCACTGTAGTCATTGCCTCCCAGGATCAAGCTGTTCTCCTGTCTCAGCCTCCCAAGTAGCTGGGATTACAGGTGCTCGCCACCATGCCCAGCTAATTTTGGATTTTTACTGGAGATGGAGTTTTGCCATGTTGGTCAGGCTGGTCTCGAACACCTCAGGTGATCCATCTATCTTGGCCTCCCAAAGTGCTGGGATTACCAGCATGAGCCACTGCGCTCTTATTTCTTGACTAATTTATTAAATATGGCTTACCTACCTAAAGGGCCCCAGACAGACCAATGTCAGTGCATCACTGACCTTACGCAGCCACTGTTTGGGTTATCATTTTTATTCCAAGATCAAATACCCAAGAAAAGCTATGATTTTTGTTGTTGTTGTTGTTTATTTTTAATTTTTTTTCTGATTAGCTTCTGGAACTCTCAAAGTGCTGAAATTGCTCAAAGTTAATAAGGAATGAGTAACAATTGTTGCTTCTCAAATTAAAGCAGTATAAAAGGTGGCTCATGCCTGTAATCCCAGCACTTTGGGAGGCTGAGGTGGGCAAATCATAAGGTCAGGAGGGTCAGGAGTTTGAGACCAGCCTGGCCAATATGGTGAAACCCCGTCTCTACTAAACATGCAGAAATTAGCTGGGCATAGTGGTGGGCACCTGTAGTTACCCCAGCTACTTGGGAGGCTGAGGCAGAAGAATCACTTGAACCCGGGAGGTGGAGGTTGCAGTGAGCTGAGACTGCACCACTACACTCCAGCCTGGGCGACAGAGCCAGACTGCCTCAAAAAAAAAGGAAGGGGCTTTTGTGTAGACTTTGCATTGTGAGAATATTGGTATTGACACCATTTATAATTTGGAGTATAGTTTGAAGACCAGATTCTACTGTTTGTCGCAGTGGTTAATATGGCTGTAAAGAGGAGATGAATGTGGCCACTTTTCCAAGTCTATTACTCAGGAGGACTGTAAATTTGATTGGCTGTTACAATTCTAGCAGAATCATTCGATTTGAGAGCAATAGAAAGATAAGATATCCAATTACCCAAATGATTTGCAGGGTTGGCCAACGTTGTCATGGAGACACGAGTTGGAACAAATTAAATTTTAAGCAATAAAATAATCTTAAAGCCCGTCTGGGAACAAGAAAATTTGGCAGTGGCACTTACCTGAATTGAATCTTAGCTTGACACGATGTTGTTTGACATTGATATACTGTGGGGGCCTAAACTTATATGTGGCACAACGTTATGTTTAAAAAGTAGCTCGGCCAAACCAGCAAAGGGGAGTATTGGTATAAAGTCAGGGATATTAACATTTATTTATTCTACGGCTTAAATGATGATTAGACTCTGGGTTCCCAAGAATATTTTGTATCTAAGGATTGAAATGCCTTAATAATGATTAAGCAGCTTTAATTAGACATTTGGGGAAAAAAAAGATTTATTTAGCAGCAACACGCAATTTTTGGAACTGCCGTTCCTCTTTGTGTGCATGTCTTTTGGTGAAGGGGGGGTGGAGGTGTAAGCATGCATATATTTGCATGTACAAGTAAGGAGATTTTGGCACATGCCCCTACACTGCAGATGATTCTCTGTATTAGTTAAAATTTCTACTTTGCAGTACTGCTTGCAGACTGGAAAATTGCGTTCCAAACTTCAGCTGATGATCTAAAACCTGAATAAGCATTAGTCTGTGGCTTAGAAGGTTATTTCCCCTCATTAATATATTGTTTAACTGGTTCCTGGCTTGTGCCACGGATTTGAAAACAGCCGAGTGGCCCAGAAGGAGGGAGGGCTTTTTATCCACATGTCTATTAGACAGATGGAGATGAAAATTGGTCTGAGGGCAAGCCATTTGCAGCGTTCTCACAGCCTTCGATTTTCCTCTCATCCTCACCACAGATCATCTCAAATGATTCAGTAATGACCAAAAGTGCAACATTGACCTTTATTCCCTGGTGGATTACTGTGTTTCACAGTCCAAATGGCAGGAAGTCTATTCTGTTCTTCCAGAAGGAGTGCAGCATTATTGAGCCAGCCCAGCCCTGTGGGAACCACACAAGTGCAGACCAGTGTAACAGAATACGTGGGTTAAATTTGGTTTCTGGTGCTCTGGGAAACGAGAATTGACATGTCCTGGAACCCACATAATTAATGGAAGAATATCGAGGATGTTTTCTAAAAACACACAGGAGCACATAAATTGATTTGTCCACTTGTAAAATAACTTGTGAATTACAGGAGTGGTAACTTCTGGTGGCCCCTGGTTTATAAATTGTTCTTGCTTCCATTATCTTCAGTTCCTCTCTCCTTCTTACTTAATGCTTCCCTAGTATGTCTTAGACAATACTGTAAGTCTTTATAATTTTAAAGTTATAAATTGACGTGACTGAGCATAAGAGGATGAAGGCCTTTTTCTTTGGCACGCTTTTAATTATGTGTGTTCTTGGTCAGTCCCTGTAAACCCTGAATAGATTGTCTCATACGACACTTTTTTTTCCCATCCTGAAAGTAAGTTGATTGTTATCTTGGAGGAATGGTGATTATTTTTCTCTTACTTAGATTCCTCTGTGGATTGTATAATGATGCAGTGATTGGGTTTTTTTTTTTTTTTTTTTGGTAAAGAAGTAATTTGTATTTAAAATGTTATTCTTGTTTGCCTCCACATGCATGGCTGAGTCAATATTCTGTGAATCCATACACCATGGCACCTGTCATCTAGGATCCTTTTCCTTACTCTCTTTTAAATACTTAAAATAATCTTTTCCAAAGGTTATGCTTTGAAAAATTTAGCCAGCATCTCAGAATTCATTTTAATCGTGACTACAATGCTTTTGAGAAAATAAAACTTCTTAACTGTTAACTGTTCACAAGTTATTTTTCTGCCTCAGTGGCTTCAAATTTTAATCCCTACCCTTGCCCACCACAACTTCCGGCTTCCTTTACACATCCTTCTTTTTTTTTTTTTTTTCAAGATGCAGTCTTGGTTCTGTCACCTAGGCTGCTGGAGTGCAGTGACACAATCTTGGCTCATTGCGACCTCTGCCTCCTGGGTTCAAGCAATTCTTGTGCCTCAGCCTCCTGATGTAGCTGGGATTATAGGCATGTGCCACCACGCCCGGCTAATTTTTGTAGTTTTAGTAGAGACAGGGGACAGGGTTTCACCGTGTTGGCTAGGCTGTTCTCAAATTCCTGGCCTCAGGCAATCCACCCACCTCGGCCTCCCAAAATGCTGGGGTTACAGATGTGAAGCCACCATGCCTGGTCTGAGTATCCTCGCTACTTTGAGAGTAAGTTGTGGAGCACTGCAGGTTTTTTGGCATGTGATATTGATTAAAAACATAATTCCAGGTTCCATCTGGGAAGGCAGCAACTTTATCTTCCTTCCCAAAGGACCACCTCTCCCCAGCAGCTCAGCTTAGGGGCTGAGAGTTTCCAGCTGAAGTTTCAGCACTGAGTTTGAGGGGCCAATAGCTTTGATACATATATCAAACTTGGAGCTATTATGTGGATTGGGGGCCTAGACCTCCTTGCAGAGAGCTGCTTTCCCTAAGAAGTTGCTCAGGAAGTAGAGTGGCAGTCGTTATTCATGTATGTGTGTTATTCAGCTGTAGCCGTGGCCCATGGAAACCTTGTGTAGAAAGTTCCTTTTCTACCATCTAGATTGGCTGAAGATTTCAATGTGTTAGGGAAACATTCAGAGGTAACTTGATTTTTGCTTTTTTTTTTTTTTTGAAACGGTCTCTCTCTGTCACCCAAACTGGAGTGATCTCTCGGCTCACTGCAACTTCTGCCTCCTGGGTTCAAGCCATTCTTGTACCTCAGCCTTCTGAGTAGCTGGGATTTCTGGTGTGCACCACTACACCCAGCTGATTTTTGTATTTTTAGCCATGTTGGCCAGGCTGGTCTCCTTCTGACCGCAAGTGATCTGCCTGCCTCGGCCTCCCAAAGTGCAGGAATTACAGGTGTGAGCCACTGTGCCTAGCTGATTTTTGCATTTTTTTTTTTTGAGACGGAGTCTCGCTCTGTCACCCAGGCGGGAGTGCTGTGGCCGGATCTCAGCTCACTGCAAGCTCCACCTCCCGAGTTCACGCCATTCTCCTGCCTCAGCCTCCCGGGTAGCTGGGACTACAGGCGCCGCCACCTCGCCCGGCTAGTTTTTTGTATTTTTAGTAGAGACGGGGTTTCACCGTGTTAGCCAGGATGGTCTCGATCTCCTGACCTCGTGATCCGCCCGTCTCGGCCTCCCAAAGTGCTGGGATTACAGGCTTGAGCCACTGCGCCCGGCCGATTTTTGCATATTTTTATCTCACTCTGTTGCCCAGGCTGGAGTGCAGTGGCTTAATCATAACTCCAAACTCT
This sequence comes from Trachypithecus francoisi, assembly GCF_009764315.1. NCBI lineage: Eukaryota > Metazoa > Chordata > Mammalia > Primates > Cercopithecidae > Trachypithecus > Trachypithecus francoisi. Next base: position 15,977,752 of record NW_022681461.1, read on the forward strand.
AAACTAAGGATTACTCTGAACAAGTGATCCTTTGCCTAAGCATCCCCAGTAGCTAGGACTATAGGCCACACCACCACACCCAGCTAATTTTTTAAATTTTTGTGTAGAAATGAGGTCTTACTACGTTGCCCAGGCTGGTCTTGAACTCCTGGTCTCCAGCGATCTTCCTACCGTGCTCTGACAGATGTGAGCAGTGCTTCAGGCCTTTGTCTTTATTTACACAGGCATATTTTATTTTATTATTTATTTATTTTTTGAGACCAGTCTTGCTGTGTCGCCCAGGCTGGAGTGCAGTGGTGTGATCTCAGCTCATTGCAACCTCCACCTCCCAGGTTCAAGCGATTCTCCTGCCTCAGCCTCCTGAGTAGCTGGGATTACAGGTGTGTAGCACCACGCCTGGCTAATGTTTGTATTTTTAGTCAAGCTGGTCTCAAACTCCTGACCTCATGATCTGCCTGCCTTGGCCTCCCAGAGTGCTGGGCTTACAGGCGTGAGCCACCGTCGTGCCTGGCTATACAGGCATATTTTCGTTTCACAATTGTAATTTTAACCTTCATCCAATGATGATGATGATGTAGTCTGCTTTTCCTCCCACTAATCCTGCTATTATATGGTATTATCTCATTTCTTATGAGCTCTCTAATGACTAAGATCTGTGAAGAGAGTTAAAGGTACAGGCTTGCTTGGGGTGTGGCCCAGGGAGAGGCTTGTTTTCTTTCCACAGGAGAGTAGGTGATGACTTCACGGTGGTGATCTGTGATTCACTCTGCAGAGTTTGGAGAAAGATTTCTTTCTCCACCACAGAGTGCATTTTCCTTTAAGGCCACCAAAAGCTGTCCTTTTTCTGTCCTGGGACAAGTCAATACAATTTCCTGTGAACAGACCCTTTCTGAACTCCATAACAAGGGTTTCTGAATAATGGAAATGTGCTATTTAGGAACTAAAACAGCTGTGATGCTTTTGTCAAAGATGCATCTTTACCGAAATGACAAATTAAAGCCCAAATGCTCTGCTTGGCAACAGTTGGGTCAAAACATTTAAGTAAGTCATTAATTAGAAGGAACTGAAGGGGGAAAAATTTACACAAACGGCATTGCAGACTCAACTTCATCTTGGAAAATGCAACTGAATTCTTAAAAAAAAAAAAAAAATGAGGGCAGCCCTCAAGTGGGGCCTGGCAAGCTTGTCATTTGCAAATAAATCAAAAGACCATCATTGCAGGAAGGAGAACCAATGAATAGAGTTGCTTTGTCATTCTTTGATGGGCCCCACACTCAAGCCTGCTATTAAAAATGAATGCATTCAAGAGGCTCTGCATTAAGAACATAAACAATTAAGGGCACTTGAGTTGCTCTGCTGAGAGCTGCTGCGAAGATAGGAGAGCTTTCTCCGGAGATGCAGGCCCCTGCAATCTGCCTCACCAGGAGCTAGAGAATGGGAGCAATTAGTGTTGCTATCTCTGCCCGAGCAGCCTTCAGCATGGTTTTTTTTTTCCCCCCTTCCTTCCTTTCTTTTAACCTCTCCTTGTTTTCAGAGAAGCTGCGAGTGTGAAAGATGGGGAGTGAAAGGATAGTATCTGGGCCCAGTTGGAGAGAGCTCAGATTTAGAATGTTGCAGGAGCTGCCAAGTGAGGGGGAGATGGAACATAAACGTTATTATCTGCCAGTAATTGGTGACTTGTGTTCTGATTAGTTGAGCCACTAAAGGGTTTCTGTCGTCTGGTACTCTGTGTTTTGTTTTAATCACAGGCTTGAAGAAGGGGCGAGATACATTGCCATGGGTGGAATAACTTAAATGAATATTGTGCGAGGTTTTCCACAGAAGGCAAATGTGTTCCTACACCCCCGGTTTCTGTTCTTGCCTCAAGTGTTTTGTAAAAATGTGTGAGAGGGCAGCCCTCATGTTGCTGCAAGGCTCTGGAGAGAGGCAGGCCTGACCTCTCCTCTCCACTGTCTCGTTCTGACCTTAGGCAAGTTATTTTAACCTTTTAGTCTATTCTCCTGGGGCACTTGGTGACCACATGAAGATTAGAGAGTGGGCGTCAGAGCACCTGTCAGGTGCTAAGCAGTAGATGCTGCTGAAATAGATGGCAGTGCTTCTCAAAGTGTGGTCTCCAGTCCAAGAGCCTCAGAATTACCTGGGAACTTGTTAGAAATGAATATTCTCAGGCCTAGACTCCAACAGGAACTCTGCAGGTGGGCCTAATCATCTGCGTATTAACAAGCACAAGGCCATCCTAGTGTACACTGGAGTTTGAGAACCACTGATAGCCTCACTAACCATTATAAGGTCAACTTAAAGGTACCTCACTTTTTTTTTTTTTAAAAATTAAAAGAGAGACTGAGTTTCCCTATGTTGCCCAGGCTGGTCTCAAATTGAACCTGGGCTCAAGGGATCCTCCTGCCTCGGCCCCCCAAATGTTCCGGGATTGTAGGCGCGAGCCACTGTGCCCGACCTCCCCACATTTTTAAAATTTGGATTTCCCAAAAATGTGATTAGTCATTTTGTCGGCGTAATTACATTTTAAACAAAAGCTACTCAGACACATTAGATTTAAAGACGAATTTACCTTTTCATGAGCCATTGGTGAGCAAGACACTGTGATGGGAGAAATCTTGACTCTTGAGTAGCCGATATCCTGAAGGAGGTCTCTTGGCAAAGGAACTCTTCCTCTCCTATGAAGGGAAAAGGAGTATTGGAAGATTATTTGCTGTGTTTTGTGTGTATCATTTTTGGTACACAGTTTTTATGCATGCATCCCTAATTAAATTTTTTTTCTTTTGTGGAGGTACTGTCTTGCTGTGTTGCCCAGTTTGGTCTCAAACTCCTGGCCTCAAGTGATCCATCCCGCCCAAAATGGTGGGATTATCGGCATGAGCCACCATGCCTGGCTCCTCATTTTCTTTAGGTATAAAAATAAGATGTCATCTTCGGGAACTAGAGATGTGTTTGTGGATTTTGTTCTGCTGGTGGGCCAGATGGTCTGATGTTAGGGTTGATGGATCATTCTTTCTGCCTGTGGAGGAGAATATTAAAGTGGAGTTTGGCTACAACTCATTTACTTAAGGTTTGCAATTTATAATTGAGGTCCCTTATAAACTGTCTATTCTGTGCAGAGACCTCTGCTAGGGTAGCAAGGGCACGGTGACCCTGTCATTGACAGATGAGAGTCACTTTCTGTAGTCCCTTTGTTGGCTGAGGGATCATGCCGACTTGGCCTTGTGCTGCTGCAGCCCTGTTTGGACTGTATGGCTTTTCAGCAGCTGCATTGCTTTGCAGACAAGGCCGAGTTCATCAGCTCTTTCTTGTCGTGAGTATCTCCCACTTCCCAACTTCTGCGCCTGGCAACAGAGGTGAGACTCCGTCTCAAAAAAAAAAAAAAAAAAAAAAAAAAAAGAACTAGGCAGGGAATATGTGGCTTCTAATCTTGCTTTATGATCTTGGACAAATCATTTCCTTTAGACCTCTTTTTCCCCACGTGTGATCTGAGGATTGTAAGAGGGCTGGGTACCCAAATGGTTCCAGGTTTGCCAGCATTGTTGTGTCTCAGGGCCACTGTTGATTGCAAACGTGGTGGGCCTGGCGGTGCGCCTGGCGGTGCTCATCTCTCTTCCTGATGTAATAAATGTAAACAGTAAGTTGGCTGGGTGCAATGGCTTGTTGTGCCTGTAATCCCAGCACTTTGGGGGGCCGAGGCGTGTGGATAATTTGAGGTCAGGAGTTCCAGACCAGCCTGGCCAATATGGTGAACCCCCATCTACTAAAAATGCAAAGATTAGCTGCATGTGGTGGTGCACACCTGTAGTCCCAGCTACTCGGGAAGCTGAGGCATGAGAATCGCTTAAGCCCATGAGGCAGAGGTTGCAGTGAGCTGAGATCATGCCACTGCACTCCAGCCTGGGCAACAGGGTTAGACCCTGACTCAAAACAACAACAACAAACGTTTGAACAGTAAGTCAAGGGCAATGATTCCAAAGTCACTAGAGGGAGGAAAAAAAGGTCACTAAAAACCCTACCACCTCAGCATAATTACTCCTTTAATTTTGGATATCAACTTAAGGTGGTTGGCCACATTCCTAATTTTGTTGTTGTTGTTGTTACGAAGTTTCACTTTTGTTGCCCAAGCTGGAGTGTAATGTTGCGATCTCCGCTCATTGCAACCTCCAGCTCCTGGGTTCAAGCTATTCTCCCACCTCAGCTCCTCGAGTAGCTGGGATTACAGGTATGTACCACCACGCCTGGCTAATTTTTTTGCATTTTTAGTAGAGACAGGGTTTCACCATGTTGATCAGGATGGTCTTGAAACTCCTGACCTCAGGTGATCTGCCCACCTTTGCCCCGCAAAGCGTTAGGATTACAGGTGTGAGCCTCAGCGCCCGGCCCTTAAAAAAAAAAAAAACAAAAAAAAAACAGGCATACTAACACTGTGTCTTTGTTTCTTCCCCTCCTGTGTCATCTAGTGAATGTCTTGGTCATTTTAGCATCATTATCATAAATATGACTTTAATGGCTACTCGCCATGCCTGTGGGTTGTGTGTAGTGTATTTAACTGTTCTCTTAGTGTTAGACAACTGATTTATTAGGAGGGCAAATGTTAACTTTCTCAAAAACTGGGCAGATGGTTGTGATGTGTTGAATTGCTGTTACATCTTTACCTGGCTTTTTCTCTTTTCCCTTTGAAACTAGTGCTGCAGTGAACAGTTTCATGCATGGAATGCTTTTCATTTGAACTATTTCCTTAGGATAAATTCTTAGCTGTGGGAAGCCTTACCAAAGGGTTTGAATAATTTCATGCTCTTGAAACACATTGCCCAGTTGCTTTCCAAGACAGCGCTACCAATTTAATGTCATCAGTAACGTACGATTGTTCCAGTTTCCCTGAGGATGCATCATCATTGAATTTTGTTAATTTTTTAAAAACTGCCTTAACCGTTTCTGAATGACCTACCTTACTTACAACAAAATTTACATTTTTGTTTGGTTGCCGGTGAGGTTTCTGTGTACTTTTTTTTTTTTTTGGATTTAAGGTTGTCATTTCACAGACTCAGAAACTTCTAGTCAGAAGGGATTTAGAGGTTATCTGTTTATTTCCTTTGTGTGCTTTGTTTTCATGTTCTTGCCCATGTATCTGTTGCCAGACACTTCTTACCAACACTCCACTGTGTTTTTATCTTGGCTTCCCGCTTGATTCAAAGAAACCAGAAGATCAGTTTGCCAGCCCTCAGCATAAGCACCATTTTTTATGATCCATCAATTTGCAATTTAATGCTGGTGGAGTTTCCCCTCCCTAAGCTGACTTTGGGCAAGGTGCCATTGGATTGCTTTGAGGCCCATGGGCAATTACTCTTAAGCAGTCCTCGCCCTGTTTTGAGCTACAAACAGCACTCATTATGCTGCACTACTGTATGTGTAGTGGGGAAGTGTGCAGGTGCTGAGGAGTGGGGCTCTTCCGCATTGCAATTAGACAAAGTGTGAGAAGTAGGAAAAGGTGGTGAGACTTTAAGGAATTACAGAATCCTAAACTCTTAAGCTACTTAGAAGACCATATCTTGAATGAATGAATGAATGAATTAATTAATTAATTATTTATTTTTGAGACCAAATCTCACTCTGCCAGGCTGGAGTGCAGTGGCGCCATCTCAGCTCACTGCAACCTCGGCCTCTCGGGTTCAAGCAATTCTCCTGTCTCAGCCTTCCGAGTAGTTGGGACTACAAGCGTATGCCACCACGCCAGGATAATTTTTTTTTTTTTTGTATTTTTAGTAGAGGTGGGGTTTCACCATGTTAGCCAGGATGGTCTCGACCTCCTGACCTCCTGATCCACCTGCCTTGGCCTCCCAAAGTGCTGGGATTACAGGCGTGAGCCACCATGCTTGGCCATATATTGAATTTAAAAGTCTTGCAGAATACACTAGCGTTTGATTGATTGCTGGTCTCTGAGGTCCTTGGCCATATTTCAGCTCAGTTAAAACATACATGTAGCTGGGCATGGTGGTTCATGCCTGTAATCCCAGCACTTTGGGAGGCCGAGGCGGGCGGATCACCTGAGGTCGGGAGTTTGAGACCAGCCTGACTAACATGCAGAAACCCCGTCTCTACTAAAAATACAAAATTAACCGGGCATGGTGGCACACGCCTGTAATCCCAGCTATTCGTGAGGCTGAGACAGGAAAATCCCTTGAACCCGGGAGGCGGAGGTTGCGGAGAGCCAAGATGGCGCCGTTGCACTCCCAGCACTCCAGCCTGGGCAACAAGAGCGAAACTCCGTCTCAAAAAAAAAAAAAAAAAAAAAAAAAGGCCGGGTGAGGTGGCGCACGCCTGTAATCCCAGCACTTGGGAGGCCGAGATGGGCGGATCACGAGGTCACGAGATAGAGACCATCCTGGCTAACACGGTGAAACCCCGTCTCTACTAAAAATACAAAAAAATTAGCCAGGCGCGGTGGCGGGCGCCTGTAGTCCCAGCGACTCCGGGGGCTGAGGCAGGAGAATGGCGTGAACTCGGGAGGCGGAGCTTGCAGTCAGCGAGATCGCGCCACTGCACTCCAGCCTGGGCGACAGAGAGAGACTCCATCTCATAAAATAAAATAAAAAAATAAAACCGTACACGTACATGAATTGTATACTTACCAACACATGATTTTGTTTTTATTTTTTTGTGAACAGCCTTTCTCTAGCACTGTTTAGTAATGGTTTATGTGGGTGCACCTTGGCCATTGAATTTAGGGGTGCATGGAGATTTAAGTTTTAGTTCAGTGAGGCATGACTCTGAAAGTATGTTAAGTATGTACCCTCACATCAGTTTTAGTAGGGGAGGTACAGCAAAGAAATGTGTCACAGTATTTAGTAGGAGTCGTGTTCTCCTAATGCTTCCCATCTTGTTGTGTTGAGAAGGCTTTTATGTAGAAAGCGGTTGAGAAACTGTATGGAAGCTTTCTTTGTATGACATGGTGATTTTTAAGCACATAGGTTTAGTTTACCAAATGACAGTAAGTGCTGTGGAGGATCTTGAAGGACCTAGAGAAGAGTGTGTTTATTGGTGTTATGGGGGAAAGGCAGCTTCTCAGTGAATTTGAGGCGGGCCTTGAAGGATTGGGAAGAGCTCTCATGTTTGTATAGCACTGTGGAATAGCGTACCTAAGCTTACATACCAGCTCATCAGCTCACTCAGTTTTGATGAAACTCTGAAGTAGATTGGTGGTAATCCTGTTAAGTAAGACACCTGGGTGGGACCCAGTGGTTTAAGTGACTTAACATAGAACACCTTACGTAGTAGTTTGCCAGGTAGATTGCCATCATCTAAAAACCAATTTTGGGATGCTGAGGGCTAAATGTATTACCATATGCAAATCAGTGAGGAGAGCTGCATAGGTAAGGAGAATGAAAGACTGTTGTAGACGGGTAATTTGGACTCCTGCTTCCTGCTGCGTCAGCAGGCGGTGGCCATCCATGAAGAAAGGCTTGTTGCTGGAGCCTTCATCCTGCTGCTTACATTTCTGGGTGGAGGGTTTCATGCAGATTTGGCTTGTGGATAGCTCTTGAATGCAGATTTATTGTTGTTGCCTTATACAGTATCAAAAATCTAGGCACAGGGAAAGTTTATAAGCATTATGACTTAGCGGGTACCAAATAAGTCTTCATCATTGGGTAGGAAAATGATTTCTAGGTAGGAAATACAGTTAGCCCTCAGTTTTTCACTGGAGCTGTCTAGCCTTTGCAAGAGGTGGAAGGCAGCATGGTCAAATACCCGGGTTAATCTGCCAGCACACTCCGATCAGTAATAGAAGCATGGGTAGGAGTCATGAGAGGCCGGGCGCAGTGGCTCACGCCTGTAATCTCACCACTTTGGGAGGCTGAGGCGGGCGGATCACAAGGTTGGGAGATCGAGACCATCCTGGCCAACATGGTGAAACGCCATCTCTACTAAAAACAGAAAAATTATCTGGACGTGGTGGCACGTGCCTGTCATCCCAGCTACTTGGGAGGCTGAGGCAGGAGAATTGCTTGAACCAGGGAGTCGGAGGTTTCAGTGAGCCGAGATGGCTCCACTGCACTCCAGCCTGCTGACAGAGCAAGACTCCATCTAAAATAAATAAATAAGTAAATACATTAAAATAAAGTCACTACGAGACTTGTTAATTTGTGCTAAATTAAGAATCTTACCAGAATATTCTTTTGTTGAAGCAAGAGATAATACCAAGAATTATTGCCAGTTTTTATGCTGCTGCAGTCCAGATTATTTGAAGGGAAGATGTTCATGAAGCCTCTTGGGGAGCTAGTGATGTGTTAGGACTCACAGAGCATTGTCAGGTAAGCTCTGTACCCTCACCTGCCAGGAGGTAGGTTGTGCAGGTGGAGGAGCCAGGGTATTGCCAGGGTATTTCAGAGGACATCAGCGCATTTTCTGGGGTAAACCAGCTTGTTAGTAGAACAGTCCAAGACTTGGATTTAGATTTTCTGACTCAAAAGTCAAGCTGGCTCGTCAGGATAGTTTTAAGATCAGGGTTTAGAGACCTGGCAGACGGAGGGGAAGTCTTGTAACACTCTCCTTTATTGCTCCTATTTGCTGCTTCTCCAGAACATTTATGTAGAATTTCCAGAACATATGATATAGCTTTTGATGTTTTTCATCAGGTTGAGCTTTGATTTCTAACTTTTCTTCCTCCTGTTTCAGGCTTATCCAGTCTAACCCAACTTACATAGTACAGTTGGCCCTTTGTATCTGTGGGTTCCACATCTGTGAATTCAACTAACCATGGTTTGAAAATATATATTTTTTAAAACATTGCATCGGCCGGGCACAGTGGCTCATGCTAGGATTATAAATCCTAGCACTTTGGGAGGCCAAGGCAGGTGAATCACTTGAGATCAGGAGTTTAAAATCAGCCTGCTCAACATGGTGAAACCTCGTCTTTACTAAAAATACAAAAAATTAGCCGGGTGTGGTGGCATGTGCCTGTAATTCCAGCTACTTGGGAGGCTGAGGCAGGAGAGTTCCTTAGAACCCAGGAGGGTGGAGGTTGCAATGAGCCGAGATCGTGCCACTGCACTCCAGCCTAGGCGACAGAGCGAGACTCTGTCTCAAAAAAAAAAAAAAAAAAAAAAAAAATTGCCTCTGTAGTGAACACGTACAGGCTTTTTCTTGTCATTTCCTAAATAATACAACAACCATTTACCTAGGATTTACATTGTATTAGGTAAGTAATCTGGAGATGATATAAAGTGTATGGATAGATGTGCATAGCTTATATGCAAATACTATACCATTTTGTATAAAGGACTTGAGCATCCTTAAATGTTGGTTTCCATGGAAGATTCTGAACCAATCCCCCACTGACAGCGAGAGACCACTGTATCATTGCCTTTGCTTTCGTATGTATTTCTTTTCTTTTCTTTATTTTATTTTTGATAACTTTAATATTATTAAAGGTTTACAAGTTCATTTCATTCAGATTCGATCTTAACTGTCCTCCGACCATGTTCAAGTCTACTTTGACGCCATTCTAGATAGTAACACATAGTTGCTATCATAAAGATGAGGGCACCTTTTCTTAAACCAAAATAAATTCCAGCTAAATCAAATAGTTAAGTATAAAAATGCAGCCATAGCACACTAGAAGAAAAGTAAGAATGGCTTTTATGATATTGGTGTATTCTAATCTTTATCTAAAGGCCAGGAGCATAGGAAGAAAATGCTTTCGTTTGGTAACATAAAGACTTAAAGTTCTGTACAGCAAAACATTCATATTAAGCAAAGTTGAAAGACAAGTGGCAAGCTGAGCAAACTCTGATAAAGGGTTAATATTTGTCTCATGCAAGGAAGCACCACCAAAAGACAAAAATGATTAAACAACAACGGAAGAATGGAGAAGGGAAACATAGAGTGGACCAATAAATACATGAAAAGATGTTTAACTAGAGGAAGAATTCAAGTAATGCAAATAAAAATGAGGTCATTTTTTAATCCATTAGATGGATGAAGATTAAAGAAAGGTCAACAAAACCCAATATTGACACTGGGTGGGAAAGCAGGCACCCTCCTAAACTTGCAATAATTGGTACAGCTTTTCTTTTTTTTTTTTGAGACGGAGTCTCTCTGTGACTCCCAGACTGGAGTGCAGTGGCGTGATCTCGGCTCACTGCAAGCTCCGCCTCCTGGGTTCACACCATTCTCCTGCCTCAGCCTCCTGAGTAGCTGGGACTACAGGTGCCCGCCACCAAGCCCGGCTAATTTTTTAGTAGAGACAGGGTTTCACCATGTTAGCCAGGATGGTCTCGATCTCCTGACCTTGTCTCGACCTCCACCCATCTCGGCCTCCAAAAGTGCTGAGATTACAGGCGTGAGCCACCACGCCCGGCCTGGTACAGCTTTTCTGCTGGGCAGTTTGGCAGCATGCATTGCAACTTAAAATATGCATACACTTTGACCCAGCAGTTTCACATCTAGGGATTCCTTTTAGAGATCTGTGTGGAGGGTTATTTGACGCAGAGTTATTAATTGTGCAAAATTAAATGAAACATAAATATTCCCTGGTGTCAATAGTACTTAAACATCTTTATGCTTATATGGTGGAATATTTCAAGGTACTTGTTAATCTATATTGACTGGGATGGTGTCCATGATGACACATGTTTGAGTAACAAATTTTAGAAAGGCAGGGTATATAACGGAAACCCCTTGGTATTAAAATGTGTCTCTCTCACTGTGGGTTTCTGTGCACATAAGTGAGAACCTGGAATGATGGTACCCTAAAATCATCAATATGTTACCCATGCTTATCCTTGGATGATGGACTCAGGGTTATTTGGACTTTCTTTTATATTTCTGTATATACATCTGTGTGCATGTGTATGAGTTCAAAGTGAGCATATATCATTTTAAAAATTGGAAACCTTAAGTGTGAATTTCCAAGAAGGGGAATGTACAGAATGTTGCAGGAATATGTGGTAGGTAGGGAGTTGGGAGCAAGGACCTAAGTAGGATACCCACCAAAGGCATCTCTACTCCTTTACATGCACTCAGATAGTGCAGAACCCTATTGCAAAGGAGAGGAAAGCCTTGCCCATGCTTTCGAGGAGAGCCATGACCTTGAGGTAGCTTGAGTGGGTGGCTGTGATCAAATGAACTGGGTGGGGCTGACCCAGTTCTGTTTTTGTACCTGGTACAGCTGCACCCTTTTTGCATATATCTGCCTCGCTGTCTAAAGCAAGGTCATGCATGGGCTTCCTCTCTTTACCAGTCATTTCCCCTTCTAGTACATTTTGTCCAAGGCATGGTCTGTCTGTAACCTTGTCTCATTGGTGGTCAGGTAGAATTGGGTTGGGTCAGCCTAAATCCAATCTTATAAAACCAAAGACTTTGTTTAGTTAATTCAAATAATCTTAGAAGATACAAGGCTACTGTTTTTTATATGCTTGATTGTAAAGTTCCTGGGATTTTGTTTCCTGTTTTTTTTTTTTTGAGACAGGGTCTTGCTCTGTCGCCTGGGCTGGAGTGCAGTGGCGCGATCTCAGCTCACTGCAGGCTCCACCTTCGTTCCTGGGGTTTCTACTTTATCTTTTTCCATTCTCTATTTCTCAAGGTCATGGACTGTGTGCTTTTAAATTTTTTTCTTGTGATCCTTTTCATTGCTTAATTCAGTAATATAGGTGGCATTTAGTAAGCATTGACAAAATGATGAAATAAATAAGGTCAAGGATGAGCCTCTTTACAGATGACCTTTTTTTTTTTTCTTTTTTAAAAAAGCAGAACTGGTTCTTTCCAGATAGAGGAAAGCAGAACTGCTTTGCATTGCTGTAGGGTGTTGGAGGTGCTGCAGGTGGATCCTCCCCTGGGCTAGAAGTAGAGTACCCTCTGTTGCCTCTCTTGTCAGTTTTTGTCCCTTGTAGCAGAGGGACTGCTGTGGATGTGGAGCAGAGCAAAGGTTTTTCCAGCCTTCTTTACTTTTTATATTTTTTGAGATGGAGTCTCACTCTCACACAAGCTGGAGTGCGGTGGCGTGATCTCAGCTCACTGCAGCCTGCACCTCCTGGGTTCAAGCAATTCTCTGCCGCAGCCTCCTGAGTAGCTGGGATTACAGGTGCCCGCCACCGTGCCCGGCTAATTTTTAGTAGAGATGGGGTTTCACCGTCTTGGCCAGGCTGGTCTTGAACTCCTGACCTTGTAATCCACCTGCCTTGGCCTTTGAAAGTGCTGTGATTACAGGCATGAGCCACCGCACCGGGCCTTTCCTGCCTTCTTTAAAACAGCCCGTGCTGTAGACACTGAGGACACCTTTTTGTTTAGCTGACCCGTGGGACCTGTCGGTGAAGCCTTTGAGTTTGATATTGAACTGTGGTGAAACTTTCAGAGTACTCAGGATATCATGACTTGACCATCACCCTCTAGAATGGAATGTTTTTAGTCATGTTTTCTTGGTTTGTTGAAAGTTTGAGACTTAGGGAAGCCTATGAACAATAAAATCCTGTTTCAGTTGTACATGAGCTGGGACAAGTGGCAACGAGGTCAGCAGGTCTTTCTTCTACTCTGTCACCTTAGGCCTTGTCTTTGAAAGCTGGACTGCTTTGACAGTGCTGTGGCTGCAGTGGCTCCTGACACCAGCTTGAATGAACTTGCAATAATGACATAAACGTGTCATGGTGTGCCATCACTGAAAAAGTACACTTGGCCAGGCTCAGTGGCTCCCGCCTGTAATCCCAGCACGTTGGGAGGCCGAGGCAGGCAGATCATGAGGTCAGGAGATCAAGACCATCCTGGCTAACATGGTGAAACCTGGTCTCTACTAAAAATACAAAAAAAAAAAAAAATTAGCTGGGTGTGGTGGTGGACGCCTGTAGTCCCAGCTACTTGGGAGGCTGAGGCAGGAGAATGGCGTAACCCAGGAGGCGGAGCTTGCATTGAGCCGAGGTCACACCACTGCATTCCAGCCTGGGCAACAGAGTGAGACTCTGTCTCCAAAAAAAAAAAAAAAAAAATATATATATATATATAGTCACCATATTAAATGATCATGTAGCCTTAAACCGCCTAGATTTTCCAATTAAATTAAACTACTCATTATCTCTTATTATGTGACCAATAAAGTGTGCAGTTGTGGCTTACTTTGCAAGTGGGATTAATATCTACTGTTTATCTCAAGATAAGTATTAGTAACATAACCTGGGGAAACCTTTTTATGCGCCTTTCCAGAGCAAGGGAGAGGAGGACTAAAGTGTTAGAGGTATGAAGTTTTACCTTTCTAAACTGCTTGTGTATTCTAAATGTTTGTATGGCTTTGTCTTTATAGACTGAAATCGCCAAGAGATTGAATACGATTTGTGCACAAGTCATCCCATTTCTGTCTCAGGAAGTAAGTAAAACTGTTCAGCTGTTAAAGTGCAATTATGTTGCTTCTCTGTTTGCAAATTAGCTAGTTTTAAGATGTTAATTTTATCACAAGGAGCAAGTGTGAAGAACATCTGTTACAGCTGAAGTGTGTAAACCCCCTGCTAGTCTCTCCAGCACATCTGAGGGCACACTGTGGAAATGGTGACAATAGCTCAACCTCCAAATTAATTTTTTTTTCCTCTGGAAAACTGCAAAATGACTATCCAATGTACAGTTTTGCTTTCTTTAAGTAGCATAAGCTTGAGAGCTACTGAAAATTCAGGTGTCCTTTTTATCTTTTAAATAGAAAGCTGTTCTCATACTGACTTGTAAAAATGGTTCCATCAAAGTAGAGTTTACTAGGGAAGCAGGTAGTTCTTTTGTACTTACGTATCAAGGCAGTTGTCTTAATACTGTCCTTGAAGGGGCAGATGATAATAGTTCAAAATACATTAACTTACTGAGTCATATTCATGTGTAAGCTATTTTGTTTAGTTACAAAGTCATAGAAGTTTAATTTTAACATTCTTTGAGGGGGGAAATCTCTTTATATGAGTAATCTATGAAATTGACTCAAGACTATTGTATTTTAGCTTTGCCTTGAAGAGTTTACCTTCCTTTTGGATATAAGCTAGTAAATGCTGTAATGTGTTCTAAGTGTGCACGGGATGAATGCGTCTTCACACAGGGTGGAAAGCTTATTGGCCCGGGAGTTGGAATACTGGGTATCCTGGTTGGCATCTGTTGCTCCATGCTGGATGGTCACCATCTCGTTATTGTTGTAACAGCCTCTTCCAGTATAACCTTTGTCTGTCTGATATGATAGTAGCTTTGTCTGCCGTTTGAATGTATTAGTAGTTATTAGACTTTAGTGATCCAGGGCTCTATGTTACATTCTCATGCCTCCCAAAGTAAATGTATGGCTTTGTTTTTATTTGTGGTTGGAGTTGGGAGGTGTGGGGTGAGTTTCCATCTCTGAACTGAGGCTGGAGTCCTTCCTTTGCCTTGTGGAGGGTAAAGAATCAAAAGGCTGTAAAAGAATGAGAGGAATTCCAGGAGTTTCCGAAAATGACTGGGGGTGTCAAGGTTGATTGATCAGACAAGTGATCAACAGATTTAATGTTAAAGTTTTAGGTATTAAAATGGGTCTTTTATTTATTTATTTTAAAAATAGAGGTTTCACCATGTTGCCCACGCTGGTCTTGAACTCCTGGGCTCACCCCGTCTTGGCCTCCCAAAGTGCTGGGATTACAGGCATGAGCCACTGCGCCCGGCTGTAAAACGAATATTTTAAAATTGCTGTAAACTTAAGGCCAAACTTATCATGGTGAACCTCTTCTGTGAATAAGGACGATCTTCCAAATTCTGTTCTATTTATTTTTCAAGGTGCTATATTATCATTCTTTATGTCCTTTTTTGTTTTTACCATTCCAAGCCAAAATTTACAGCCAGAAGTAGTGACTGGTGTTGTTTAGAAATAAAGGGCACTGCCATTCTCAGTTTTTCCCTGTGTTCTGTGAAAATAATGTGTGGTTGAGAAATTCCACGTTTAAACCCCTCTACTTCAGCCTGCATTGCACACAGCATTTGACTTTTTGTTGTTAGAATATACAATGAAGTTCTTGGCTGTTGCTAATGCCCTTTCTTCTCCTTGTTTTCAAAGCATCAACAACAGGTGGCCCAGGCTGTCGAACGTGCCAAACAGGTGACCATGGCAGAGTTGAATGCCATCATCGGGGTACGTGGCCTACCAGGTCTACCTCCTACAGTGTGTATAACCAGCTTTCATTTCTTATTAATATGATGGCTTTATATATATATATGTGTGTGTGTGTTTGTGTGTGTATTTGTGTAGCTTAACGTTGACCTATTTGATAAGGGTGGGAGGAAGAGACTTGGGGTGTGCTAAGGTATATGGAGGAAGAGGGCTTAGCGTAAGGAAGATGACAGGAGAAGCATTTTAGGAGGGGACAAAAAATAAATCTATTAATTAAAAACATTCTTTTTAAACAGACCAGGGTCTTGGTATTTTGTCTAGTCTGGCCTGGAACTCAAGTGATCCTCCTGCCTTAGCCTCCTGAGTAGCTGGGTCCGAGGGCAGGCACCCCCTTGCCCGTCCTTAAATCTACTTTTAAGTGGGAAAATAAATGCAGTTCATCCTGTGACACCTAAACCACCCTTGCTTCATTAGTCGAGTAAAAGCGTTAGGTTAGAATTTTAAATACTTTCCTCACTTCTGTCTTACAATGTGAGATCACAGTGAGGTCAAAATGGGTCTCGGAATTATCGTTTCATTTAGTTATCCTTGCTTTTTGCCTTTTGCTTTCTGGGGTATTCGAACCTACGTAACTGTTGGCTCTTGTTCTTTCTTGTGCCTCTTTCATGAATTTTTAAGTGACAAACCAATGAAAAGAGCGCTCTCTTGCTGTGGAAGAAGTGTTAATTGTCTGCCCTAGTGCTCCCTGGCCTTTCACCCGGGTTCTGCTCTCCTCTGTTGAGTTCAGTTAGTGCTCCGTGCTGGCCACTGGTTGTCAATCACAAGTCATTTGCTCTGCATTAATGAATCTGGTGAACCGTGCATTCCATCCCCTGCATGAGTTCATCCCCCGCCCCCCACTGCAGGACCTGAGACGGTTCTCATGTGTTCTTCCCCTTCCAGACTAAGCCAAAGAAGGAGCTGAAACAAGGGACCATCCTTTCTGATTTTATTCATATGTGAGTGCCTTGAGCAGATTCAAATCACTCATTTATCAATTTATGTTAATTGCTTGTGAGATGATGCCCTGCTGGTCTTTATAGTTCCCTCAGACACTTTGTAATGATAATTAGACATGCTGCTGTACGGATTAAGAGCGCCATAGTCCAATGACGGCCACAGACAATGGAACCAGTTAATCCATCAGAGCTTAAAATTACATCCCAACTGGAGATGGAGAAAAAACATAAGAGCCAAGGAGGATTAAAGAACGAGCCTCAGCTTGAAAACTCTCCTTTCATCAGTTTCTCAATTGCAGATCTGCAGTTGGGTTGTCTGTGGTAAGCTATTGGCAGTCAATTAGGTGAAATAAACTAGGAGGGTGACCTTCATTTCCTTTTAATAGCTTTTTCCTCCCTGAAATGGGGAGCTTCAGTGGATTTTCAGCTTAAATTTTATTCAAGCTGCTTTATTACACTTGACAGCTTAGCTCTGCATAAACAATTCTCCCTCCTCTTCCCCCCAGATCCAGGCACTGCCTTCCCCCTCCTTCAGTATCACATTTTTGACTGTTACTTAGTGGGCTCTCTAATCACATTCAACAAAAAACACAATTACATCTGCATTTGTCTGCTGCCTTCTGTACCCTTTTCTTGTGTAATGAATTGCTTTATTTCAGAGATCAAATCAAATATTCACTGGTACTTTCGCATGTACTGTGTTTGATTAGCAAAGACTAATAGTGAATTGTACTTGTAACTCAAGCACAGAATTTTTTCACCCAAATGAATGAGGATGGAAAAGCCTGTTTTGATTAAAGGAAAACATATGCAAAGCAGTTCTCAAGTACCCAGTTAAACTTTGTGGAACATGTTTGTTTTCTGATAGACTCTAAATTTCGACATATAATTTCTTGATGGTAAAACTCGGACGTTTACATTCTCAAAGGCACTGCCCAGCTCTCGTGAATCTCCTTCGCACCTACACTTTAGGAAGGAGGAAATCGTATTAACCAGATGTTCATAGGTAATACCCAGTTTGAGCTGAATCGGAGAATAAAAATAGCAGATCTTTTTCGAAGGGCAAATGAATTTCTAATTTTACAAATGGCTTTAGTCCAGGAAAAATGTTGTGGAGGTTATTATAAAGGCAGGTTAGCTCTGGGTGCCTTGGCAACAATAAACCAAAGTGGTGAATCAGGCGCAATGCAAACGAGACTTAACGCCCATTGCGTGTCTTGGGCATACTGGCATGTGCGGTTTTTATCATTGTAATTTTTGGATTAGTATATGAATTTATGTCAGACGGCTCTTTTCAAGTTTGTAGTGATCAATAATTATCCCACACCTTAAGTTTCATGCTGTGGCATATGCTTGATTTTTGCTTGAAAGGAATTGTGTGCGTCCTGGAAAATCGAAGTAGCATAAAATTGGGTTGACAATTCAGTGGACCTTTGCACCCCTTCATTGAACATGCAGTGTGTCAACCTGTCTCCCCAGAGGGGAGGAGGTACCGGGAGACTGTCTGTTCCTACAAGCAGCAGCTGCGTGCAGAGTAAATGCAGCCTGGTTTGATAGCAGCTGTCAGTATTGTTCAGGGGCCGACTTAGGGTAAAGAACAATGGGAGAGGCCAAGCTCTTAGTCTGCATCCACTTTCAGGCTAAGAAAAGAAATAGTAATTTAACGGTTTAGACATCTATTACAAGTGTGAAAGATCGTGAAAGAGTACCCTTTAAAATGCAAATGAGCCGAAACATTCTCATTCCCTTTAAGGTACAATCAAGGAGCTTGACTGCTTGCTTGACAGGGCTAAAGATATTTCTCTTGATCAAACCTGGAAAAAGTAAATCTTCTCAAGGACATCCACCTTCTAGGTTAGTTCGAGGTGTGTCTTGGGCCTGCAGGTGCTCTTTGAGGAGGCAGAGAGAGGTTATATTTTGTCTGTGCTTATTGAGTGAATTAGCAGAGTCTCCATTTCTCACCAGCGTAGAAATTGTAGTTCTCCTGTCTGGCAGAAAATACTGAATTTTAATTCTTTCTCACCGTAGCACCTGCCTTCAACTTACATAGAGTATCGATATTTAAGAAAAATAAGCTTCTTAGATATTTGATACTGGAGAGACTATTGAAATATTTCTGTAGACCTTTTTTTAAACAGCTTTGACAACAAATCTGGTGACTGGCAGAATAATAACTACGGTCCCACTTTTTGAATTTTGCTTCTTACCAATTCTTTTGCTATTAAATATGTTGTAGTCTTGTCACAGTGAAAAGGCTAATTTATAGTGCAAAGGTGTACAAAATTTGTACAAGGTTTATTTGGTTTGACACATAGCTCACTTAGGCCTTAGAAAACAAGTCGCATTGTGAGAAGGGAACTTACTCATTTGAGACCTTGTGTTTTTAGATCATGATCGTTGTTACACCATAAGCAACATTTTTGTTTGTTTTTTTAAATTTCTATTAAGAATGGTCAAAACAAAATTGGTTATTAAACATTGTAACATCTTACTTGTGGAATGGCTAATGGCTGCCTGAATGCAGGGAGAATTGATTGAGAGACTCTTCAACACCACATCTCCACTTTATTATTTGGGGAGTTTGGAACTAAAAGCTCTCTTCTACCTGCTCTGATAGGTACTGAATAATTGATTTCAGTTGGGATTGGGATTTCAAATAATTAGTGTTCTCTTTACATCACAGATAATCGAGGGATAATATAGAGAGATACATATCGGTACACATATAGATTTGTCTTTTTCAGTTGATGTCTAATTGTAATATAGTGAAATGCACAGCTTGATTTTTGACACCTATGTATACCCGGTAAACCACAGTAAGGGGGTGGTTTCCAGAACCCCAGTGGATTCCATTATTCTTATCAGTTTTTCCCCTTCTCCTAAAGAAAGATAGTTGCTTTTTTTCTTTCTTTCTTTCTTTTGGCATGTGAAAGAAGAGTTAAAGATGGTTGGGGTTTTTTTTTGGAGACAGAGTTTTACTCTGTAACTCAGGCTGGAGTGCAGTGGCGTGATCTCTGCTCACGGCAACCTCTGCCTCCCAGGTTCAAGCAATTCTTCTGCCTCAGCCTCCCGAGTAGCTGGGATTACAGGCATGCGCCGCCAAACCCAGCTGATTTTTGTATTTTTATTAGAGACAGGGTTTCACCATGTTGGCCAGGCTGGTCTTGAACTCCCGAACTCAGGTGTTACACCTGCCTCAGCCTGCTAAAGTGTTGGGATTACAGGTGTGGGCCACTGTACCTGGCCAATAAAGATGGTTGTTTTTTAACTGAAAAGTTAAAAAAGAATCAGTCAATTACATTTTAAAAAATATTAATAGTAAACAATGGCACAGTTGTATGTTTTATTTCTAACCACCTGTTGTTCCATTTCATGATGTTTTTGGTAATTCACGTAAGAATATTTACATTGTGTGGCCTTGGACAAAGCATGGGCCTTGGGATCAGATGGACTTGGGGAGGATGCTTAGCTGCCGTCTTATTAGCTTTATGACCTCATATAGTCAGTTAACTTCTACAATGTCCCCCATCTGTAGATGGTAATACCGTCTCTACCTTCCCTGCTTTTGTGGGGATAAGACCCTGGCTGGCAGTCTTCAGTGAACATGTGATCCTGACCCCTTGAACTGCAGTTTTGTCTGCCTGGTTTTCCTAAGTGCTTGTAGCAGATCCGTAGGTCCAGTTGGTCAAGCCCTGGTCGGGGGTGGTTGTGCGAAGCAGCAGTTCACCCCTTTGTCTTCTTTAGTGGTTACAGGGATGTGGGTGTTTGAGATTGGACCCAGCCAGATGCTCTGCTCCTGCCATTCAGTTGTTGTGCATGAATGACAGGGACACAATAGTGGAAAAGGACGGCCATTTAGCTTTTGATGTACAAACTTAGAAGTTCAAAACCACAAGAAAAAAGTTAAGTTTGGGGAACAGATGGAGACAGAATTGAGAGCAAAAATGTGAAGACATCATTGACTTCCTTACCTAACATGAAGAAGAAGGCAGACAGTGCCATTGTTGACACAGAGAGGTTATAGGAATCATTCTGATGAAGTTGGGAGGGAAGAGAGTTAGAAGAGATGGCCAGATGACCAGTGGGGATTGTCCTTCCCTTCCACAAAATGACAGGTTTCTATTTGTGGCCTCAAAGCTGACAGTTGGGGTACAACACAATTTGAGCAGTTTCCCATGGTAATGCCTGTGAACTTTAGGAGATCAAGAAATTTGGATTTGTTTACATATAACCTGTGTACAAGAGAGAGAAGAGAAAAAGAAATTTGGGTTTAGGCAACCTGATTTTTCTTTCTCACTTATTTGGATGTAGTCTGACTTATTTTTCATGAACATAACCTTGGTCAAGGCATATGGGGCTTATATGGGAATCTGTTTATTGATCAGATTTCTGTGTTCCTCCTCTATAGGCAAATATCTGATTCTGTATATTTTAAAACAGTATAAAATTAAAAATAAGTCTAGGGTAGTTTGTGATGTCTGACTAGATGTTTTCGTGTAGGGGATGGCTGTGAATCCAAACTCCTAAAATATTTGTAGAAGGAGCCTTTCTGTCCCTAAGAGATTGAGTTGTAGACCTAAAGGGCCCTCCACTGTTGCATGAGATGATTGGTTTAAGGATTAGTAAAATGTTGGATTATTTTTCTCCTTTGGCCATAGCTGTCAGCTATCTATGGGATTGTAGTGTGTAAAGTTTAAGAGGATGAGGTTAGCCTCTTATTCTTATGAGTATGCGGTTAATCCCTGGAAAGCCATCAATAACCCAGCCGTAAGTTTCTTTATAAAACAAATTCTCCCTAGGAGAATAATGCATAGCCTGCTACCGAGAGAAGACTAAATAGCTGCAACAAACATGGATCTTCTAGCTCTACTAACTTGTATTTAGTGACGTGCTCTTTGCTTAAATTACAACAATCTAGCCCTTTTATTAAATTTCCAAAGGGAAAGAGCAATATTGCAAAGAAGTCTTCGCAGCCCATTTCTCCTTTGGTTAAGTTTGTCTGTTTTTACTGAGGGCGCAACTAGGCGCCTGACAAATGCAGAACTTTTCCTCAGTGTCCGGATTATCGTCATCATGCTTTGTAGTTATTAGAAAAGTGTTGAAGCATTTACTTTTTAATTTCCCCACATATTTCTTTCCTTTTAAAAAAAATTTTAAATTTAATTTTAAGTTTCGGGATACATGTACAGGATGTGCAGGTTTGTTACATAGGTAAACATGTGCAGTGATTGCTGAGCCTGTCAACACACCCACATAGTTTCCTGTGATTTTTCCCTGATTCCCTGTAATAAAGCATTATATATTCTTCTTTTTTCCAGAAGGAGGAAGAAAGCTTCAGAACAGAAAATAGAGTACCCCATTATGGAAATTATAGCTGTGTATTTTTAAATTTTTAATTTTTGTGGGTACATACTATCTGTATATATTTATGAGGTACAGGAGATGTTTTGATGCAGGCATACAGTATTTAATAAGCACATCATAAAGAATGGGGTATCTATCCCCTGAAGCGTTTATCTTTTTTTTTTTTTTGAGACGGAGTTTCGCTCTTGTTGCCCAGGCTAGAGTGCAATGGCACGATCTCGGCTCACTGCAACCTCTGCCTCCCAGGTTCAAGTGATTCTCCTACCTCAGCCTCCCGAGTAGCTGGGATTACAGGCATGTGCCACCATGCCTGGCTAATTTTGTATTTTTGGTAGAGACGGCATTTCTCCATGTTGGCCAGGCTGGTCTGGAACTCCTGACCTCAGGTGATCTGCCCACCTCGGCCTGTCAAAGTGCTGGGATTATAGGTGTGAGCCGCTGCGCCCGGCAAGCATTTATCTTTTGTGTTACAATCTAATGACACTCTTTTAGTTATTTTAAAATTACAATTAAATTATTAAGGTTTTTTTTTTTTTTTTGAGATGGAGTTTCTCTCTTCTTTCCCAGGCTGAAGTGCAATGTTGTGATCTCGGCTTACCACAACCTCTGCCTCCTGGGTTCAAGCAATTCTTCTGCCTCAGCCTCCCCTCCCAAGTAGCTGGAATTACAGGCATGCGCCACCATGCCTGGCTAATTTTGTATTTTTAGTATAGACAGGGTTTCTCCATGTTGGTCAGGCTGGTCTTGAACTCCTGATCTCAGGTGATCCATCTGCCTCCGCCTCCCAGAGTGCTGGGATTACAGGCATGAGTCACTGCACCTGGCCAGATTCACCTTTTTAAAAGCATATACTTCTGTGGGTTTTAGCATATTCACATTGCTGTACAACATCACAACTATAAAATTTTTCTAGGACGTTTTTGTCACCCTATAAAGAAACTCCATATTCATTACCATTTCTTCTTGATGCCTCCTCCCCTAACCTCTGGCAACTACCAATGTGCTTATCCATCTCTATGAATTTGCCTGTTCTGGACATTTCATATGAATGGAATCATATAATACGTAGCATTGTATGCCTGGCTTCTTCATGTTTTCAAGGTTTATCCATGTTGTAGTATGCACCAGTATTTTAGTCCTTTTTATTGACAATTAACATTTCATCAATGTACCACAGTTGCTTATTCATTCTTAAGTTGATGGACATTTAGGTGATTTCCACTGATTGTCTATTATGAATAATGCTGCTGTGAACATTTGTGTACATGTTTTTGTGTGGGCATGTTTTCTCTTGGATTTGTCTCTGGGTGTAGAATTACTGGGTCTATGGTAACTTTATTCACTTTTTGAGCAACAGCCAGACTGTTTTCCAAAGCGGCTGCATCATGTTACATTCTCACAATAGTGTATGAGAATTCCAATTTCTCTATATGATCTCTGCCATTTACTGTCCATCTTTTTTATTCTATGCATCCTAGTGGGTGTGAAGCAGCATCTCCTGTTTTTGATTTGCATTTTCCTGATGGCTAGTGATGTTGAGCATCTTTTCATCCAAAACCTATGTAGTTTTTATAGTGGATCTACCTTCACATGGCTTGTCATAGCCTTAATGGCCTTCCGGGGAAATGGGATGAGCAAGGCAGTGGTCGTGCGGGAGGAGTTGGCCTGTGTGGATTAGCTGAAATGGAGAAAGAATAAAGACAGGCCAGGCATGGTGGCTCACACATGGAATCCCAGCACTTTGGGAGGCCAAGGCAGGAGGATTGCTTGAGCTCAGGTATTGGAGACCAGCCTGGGCAACATAGCAAGATTTTTTTTCTACTAAAAATCAAAAAAATTAGCGGAGTGTGGTGGTGCGTGCCTGTAGTCCCAGCAACTCACAAGGTTGAGGTGAGAGGATTGCTTGAGTCCAGGACTTCAAGGCTGCAGTGAGATAAAATCACACCACTATATCCCACCTGGGTGACCAAATAAGACCCTGTCTCTAAGAAAACAAAGGGCTGGGCGCGGTGGCTCACACCTATAATCCCAGCACTTTGGGAGGCTGAGGTGGGCGGATCACCTGAGGTTGGGAGTTCTAGACCAGCCTGACCAACATGGAGAAACCCCATCTCTACTAAAAATACAAAATTAACCTGGCATGGTGGCACATGCCTATAATCCCAGCTACTCGGGAGGCTGAGGCAGCAGAATCGCTTGAACCCAGGAGGCAGAGGTTGCGGTGAGCCGAGATCATGCCATTACACTCCGGCCTGGGCAACAAGAGCGAAACTCCATCTCAAAGCAGCAACAACAACAACAACAACAACAACAAACACCCCCCCAAGTACCATTTTAGCAAATTTCAAGTATACAATACAGTATTATTAACTATAGTCTCCGTGCTGTACCTTGGAAATCCAGATATTCTTTATCTTGGGTAACTGAAACCTTATACCCTTTGACCAACCTCTCCTCATTTTCCCCTACCCCTCAAGGCAGCCACCATTCTACTCTCTGCTTCTGTGAGTTGTACTCTTAGATTCCACATAGTAGGGAGATTATGCACTATTTGTCTTTCTGAATCTGCCTATTTCGCTTAGCCTACTGTCCTGCGGATTTACCCATGTTGTCACAAGTGGTAGGATTTTCTTCTTTTTCAAGGCTGAATGGTATTCCATTGTGTTGGTATGTACCACATTTTCTTTATCTGTTCATCCATCAACAGACATTTGGGTTGTTCGATATCTTGGCTCTCGTGAATAGTGCTGCGGTGGTCATGGATTGCAGATGAATCTTTGATATACTGATTTCATGTGCGCGCTCTCTCTCTCTCTCTCTCTCTCTCTCTCTCTCTCTCTCTGTCTCTCTTTGTCTCTTTCTTTCTTTCTAGATGGAGAATACTCTGTCACCCAGGCTGGAGTGCAGTGGCACTGTGTCGGCTCACTGCAACCTCCATCTCCTGGGTTCAAGCAGTTCTCCTGCCTCAGCCTCCTGAATAGCTGGGATTATAGGCACCCACCACATCTGGCTAATTTTTTTTTTTTTTAGTAGAGAGGTGGTTTCACCATGTTGGCCAGGCTGGTCTTGAACTCCTGACCTCAGATGATCCACCCGCCTTGGTCTCCCAAAGTGCTGGGATTGCAGGTGTGAGCCACCGCACGTGGATCCTGATTTCATTTTCTTTAGATATATACCCAGAAGTGGGATTACTGGATCAGATACAGATTGAGCAGCCCTAATTCTAATTCTCAGCCAGTAAGAATATTGTACATATTTAAAAATCTGAAAAAAACCCAGAATCCAAACATTGCTGGTCCCAAGCACTTCAGAAAAGGGATACTTAACCTTTTTGAGAAAGTAGTTCTATTTTTAACTTTTTAAGAAACTTCTATACTGTTGTTTTCCATCAGGACTGTACCAGTTTACATTCCTAAGAACAGTGTACAAGGGTTACCTTTTCTCCACACCGTCACTAACACATATCTTGTCTTTTGTTACCTGCCATCTCAACGGGTTTGAGGTGATATTTCTTTTCTTTTCTTTTTTTTTTTTTTTGGAGATGGAGCTTTGCTCTTGTTGCCCAGGCTGGAGTGCAATGGCGTGATCTCCGCTCACCGCAACCTCCGCCTCCCAGGTTCAAGCGATTCTCCTGCCTCAGCCTTCTGAGTAGCTGGGATTGCAGGCATGTGCCACCACACTCAGCTCATTTTGTATTTTTCATAGACACTGGGTTTCTCCACGTTCGTTGGGCTGGTCTGGAACTCCCCACCTCAGGTGATCTGCCCGCCTCGGCCTCCCAAAGTGCTGGGTTTACAGGCGTGAGCCACTGCGCCCGGCCTGAGGTGATACTTCACTGTGGCTCTGATTTGCATTTCCTTCATGATTCATTGTATTGAGCATTTTTTCGTTTATCTGTTGGCCATTTGTATGTCTTCTTTGAAAAATGTCTGTTTAGGAGGTCCTTTGCCCATTTTTAAATTAGGACACTTTTTTTTTTATTTTTGTACTATTGAGTTTTTTGGATGTTAACCTCTTATTTTGAGGTATGGTTTGCAAATATTTTCTCCCATTCCTTAGGTTGCCCATGCATCCTTTTCTGTGTGCTCCTGCATTGAGATGGGGCCTTTAATGGATTGTTACTTTAGTTTTTATTATTGTCTTCGAGAGGCTGGAGAATTCTTGGCCCTGTAAGCAGTTTCTCCCAGTTTATCACCCTTGCCCCTCTTTACGTGAGAGGCCATTCACATGATGGGAGGTATTGCAATAACTCCTGCAGTAGTGTCCTCGGTGTTTTCTGCTGCCAGACAGCTCTTTCCCTCTTGTTTATGTAGCATACCAGTTTTCTTCTTTCTTTCTTTCTCTCTCTTTCTTCTTTCTTTCTTTCTTCTTCTTTCTTCTTTCTTCTCTTTCTTTCTTCTTTCTTTTTTTTTTTTTTTTTTTTTTTTTTTTTTTTTTTTGAGACGGAGTCTCGCTCTGTCGCCCAGGCTGGAGTGCAGTGGCCGGATCTCAGCTCACTGCAAGCTCCGCCTCCCGGTTTACGCCATTCTCCTGTCTCAGCCTCCCGAGTAGCTGGGACTACAGGCGCCCGCCACCTCGCCCGGCTAGCTTTTTGTATTTTTTTAGTAGAGACGGGGTTTCACCATGTTAGCCAGGATGGTCTCGATCTCCTGACCTCGTGATCCGCCCGTCTCGGCCTCCCAAAGTGCTGGGATTACAGGCTTGATCTTTCTTTCTTTTTCTTTCTTTCTTCCCTTCTTCCCTTCTTCCCTCCCTCTCTCCCTCCCTCCCTCCCTTCCTTCCTCCCTTCCTTCCTTCCTTCTTTTCTTTCTTTTCTTTCTTTCGTCTCCCAAGATAGGATTTGAGTGTTTTAAAGAACAGGAAAATAGCAGAAATCAAGGAAGAGTGATTTGGAGAGAACTGTCAACAAATGCTCCTTTTCACATTTTTTTCCCCTTAAAAAAAGTGTTTAAATACTGAGTGCTATAAATGCCACCTACTGTCACTCTTAGCATCAGAGGTGCCCTTTAGGGGCATGGTTTTAGTTTGGGTTGGGTTAAGTCTGTGATTTTTATGACATAGTTTTTCTTGGGGTTATAAAGCAGGTGAAGTTTCAGAAATTAAAGTTGATTCCATGGTTGGTGGTAAGGAGCTTAGGATCCGGTGAGGAGAAGGTGGGCATTGGCCTGTGTTTTCATACTGAGTGTCCTTCCCAGTTGTTAGAGGCTACAACAACATGGTGATAAGCCATGTGCTGTGACTGTGTGTAGAAACCATACCATTACAATAATACTCTGAATGTAAACAGCAAAGTCAGTTTCATTATAGTAATATAATTGACCCAAGCTGCACTTAAGTAAAATGTGAATTAAAATTCTCAATGCGTGGCTGTTGTTTGACATGGATGAGATCGCTTTATTCCTTGTGGGTTTTCAGTATCATTAACTCAGGGTTTGGCATTTGGTTTATTTGTCTCACTCTCAGCCTATTTAAATGATTTTAGTTAGAGCAAGTGCATTGATCTCTTTATCCCCAAATCTGAACATTTGTCATTCTCTTTAGGGCCCCAGAACACCAGTATGTAAAATTTCCCAGTGT
Source organism: Trachypithecus francoisi (assembly GCF_009764315.1). Taxonomy (NCBI): domain Eukaryota; kingdom Metazoa; phylum Chordata; class Mammalia; order Primates; family Cercopithecidae; genus Trachypithecus; species Trachypithecus francoisi. The sequence continues at coordinate 16,004,773 of NW_022681461.1, forward strand.
AGTCCTTTCTCAAATTGGTTTGTAAAATACAAGGATTTTTTTTTTTTTTTTAATTTTTGAAATTGTTAGTGGAATCAGCTTAAGAAAGCAGATGTTCATTTTTTTGTGTTGTGACAGGGTACTCAGATGGCGATGAAGGGACAGTGAATGTGATTGAATGTTGAATAGTATTTTTATTTTTTAAACAAGAATTTGGCAAGTCACTTAGCATACAAGAACATGAATTCTCATTAATGGCACAGAATCTCAGCTTAGGTCTAAATTCAAGTTAGTGAACCATGGCACTGTTGACATTTTGGGCAGGATAATTCTCTGTGGTGGGGGCTGTCCTGTGCATTTTAGGATGTTCACAGCATCCTTGGCCTTCGCCCACTAGATGCACCAGTAGCATCCTTTTCCCTTCTCCGCAGTGACCTCCACACATGGCCACCTGTCCCTGAAGCAGGGAGGGGAGGGGTGTCAAAATTGGTTCTGCTTGAGAACCAGTGGTCTAGAATCATAGCCTGAGAAACCAGCTATATTGCTAGAAACCGTCATTGATTATCAAAAATGCTTTTTCTCGGCTGGGCTTGGTGGTTCATGCCTGTAATCCCAGCACTTTGGGAGGCCGAGGTGGATGGATCACTCGAAGCCAGGAGTTTGAGACCAGCCTGGCCAACATAGCAAAACCCCATCTCTATTAAAAATACAAAAATTAGCTGAGTGTGGTGGTGCTTACCTGTAATCCCAGCTACTATGGAGGCTGAGGCACAAGAATAGCTTGAACCCAGGAGGCGGAGGTTGCAGTGAGCCAAGGTTGCACCACTACACTCCAGCCTGGGCGACAGAGTGAGACTGTCTCAAAAAAAAACCAAAAAACCTTTTTCTAATCACTTTACAAACTTTTGCATGTGTGTTCTACATTGTATAAATGTACAAGCATTTTGACTTTTAAATAAATTTCCTAATTACTATAAACTAATGCTTAGAAGAATAAACTTCCTCATCCTTCCTGTCTTGTTGAAAAAAACATCTTGCAGTTTTCCAAATGATAGGGGCAGGTTTTGGTTAGAGAGGACGGATGCAGGCCAGCTATGGTAGCTTACGCTTGTAATCCAGCACTTTGGAAAGCCAAGGCAGGAGGATTGCTTGAAGCCAGGAGTTCTAGACCAGCCTGGGCAACATGGTGAGACCCCATCTCTATAAAAAAATTAGCCAAGCTGTGGCCAGGGCACAGTGGCCCACACCTGTAATCCCAGCACTTTGGGAGGCTGAGGAGGGAGGATTGCTTGAAAACAAGAGTTCCAGACCAGCCTGGGCAACATGGTGAGACCACATCTCTATAAAAAAAAAATTAGCCAAGTGTAGTGGCGCACACTTGTAGTCCCAGCTAAGTATGTACTTAGGAGGCTGAAGTGGGAGGATTGCTTGAGCCCAGGCATTTGAGCTGCAGTGAGTCATAATTGTGCTGCTGCTCTCCAGCCTGAGTGACAGAGTGAGACTTTGCCTAAAAACACATGCATGTATGGGCTGGGTGTGGTGGCGCACGCTTGTAATCTCAGCACTTAGGGAGGCTGAAGTGGGCGATCACTTGAGGTCAGGAGTTCCAGATCAGCCTGGCCATCATCTCTACTAAAAATACAAAAATTAGCTGGGTGTGGTGGCGCGTACCTGGAATCCCAGGTACTTGTGTGGCTGAGGCAGGAGAATTGCTTGAACCCAGAAGGAGGAGATTGTAGTGAGCCTTGATTTCGCCACTGTACTCCAGCCTGGGCGACAGTGAAGACTCTGTCCCCCAAAAAAAAAAAAAAAGTGTGCATAAATTCTCCTGATTGGCAGAGCTATAGGGTTTTGGCTGTATGGTAATATCAGTATCACTGTTTCCTAAAATATATTCAAGTAGCATCCATGCTTTTTCCTTTTGTTGAAGGCGGTAAGTACCAGTGTCTCAGGTAAGCCTTGTTGAGAGCAAATGGGCTTCCAAAGACAGATGGGACAGAGGAGCGCTGTCCTTTTGGAGATAGCTGTTTTACTCTTGTAGATTTGGCCCCGCTACTCATTTAAATGAATATTTTATCTTAGAAATGACATTTTGTGTTTATAATGTTAAGAATGTACTTCTGAGAAAAGCCACAGCCAACACTGTTAGGCTTGATTGTTCTTGACATACTTCTTTGGAAGGGAGCTGGGGGCAAGGGATAGCGTCCTTTTGCAGATGTATGACAGGCATTGAGAAGGGGGGACAGGAGATGGTACTCATGCAGTCTAAGCATAAACTCCCCCCTGTCACTGCCATTAGGCCTTTCGGTGAGGGTGGATTTGTCTCTGGGTACATAGTATGGCACGGTCTCGATCATCTGGTAATTGAGCAGTGGGGGAAATGCGAAGTCTTGCCCCCTTTCTTATTCTTGAGAACATGATTGAGCTGCTGAGGTTACATGAGAAATGTTGTCCTAGGAAACAAAAGGGTTGTAGCCCTCGTTCTGGCTCTGAGCCCTGTAGTAAGCCTGTTGGCTTTGAGCCAGTATCATCTGTGAAATGGGAACCATGATACCTACCCTCCCTGCCTCAGATGTGTTCTAAGCTTGTGCCAGACCATGGACACTTAGATATTATCTAGGAGCACTGCCCTGCAGAAACAAGAAGTCGAATATGAAGTGGAATGGCCACATTTCCTAGAATCAGGACATCTTCAGCAGTTGTGATCCATTTGATTGTTACTTAATACTCCTTTCAATTTGATAGGATTTTACTTAAAAAAAAAAAAAAAAGCAGCTTTCATTGTAGCCAAGCCATGGATGGAAGAACCCAGTTACCTCTAATAATAGACAGTGAGCTGTTTGTTCAGGGGACCTAGAAGGTCAGATTAGGGTAGAGGTGGAAGTTACCCATGGCCAGTTAGGCTGTTGAATGTTGCTGTTGCTAGATATTAGTCAAACTGTTGGTTTAACCACAAAGGTTTACTTCACAGCTGTGGCAAAGCCCCATTATGTAAGCCAACACCTCTTCACAGTAAGATATCAGAATCTGCTCCCAGTTCATCTTTTTTGTTGTTGTTGTTGTTGTTTTTGGAGACTGAGTCTCACTCTTGTCACCCAGGCTGGAGTGCAGTGGCACGATCTCAGCTCACTACAGCCTCCGCCTTCCAGGTTCAAGCGATTCTCCCACCTCAACCTTTCGAGTAGCTGGGATTATAGGCATGAACCACCACGCCCGGCTAATTTGTGTATTTTTAGTAGAGACAGGGTTTCACCATATTGGTCAGGCTGGTCTCAAACTCCTGACCTCAAGTGATCCACCTGCCTCAGCTTCCTAAAGTGCTAGGATTACAGGCATGATCCACCTTCCCCAGTTTATCTTTTTGAAAGCTAGCTTGGATTTTGGGCGGGGAAATCTTTTTTTTTTTTTTTTTTTTGAGATGGAGTCTCATTCTGTCGTCCAGGCTGGAGTGCAGTGGTGTGATCTCAGCTGACTGCAACCTCTGCCACTTGGGGTCAAGCGATTCTCCTGCCTCAGCCTCCCTAGTAGCTGGGATTACAGGCATCCGCCACCACCCTTGGCTAATTTTTGTATTTTTAGTAAAGACGGGGTTTCACCATCTTGGCCAGGCTGGTCTTGAACTCCTGACCTTGTGATCCACCCGCCTTGGGCTCCCAAAGTATTGAGATTACAGGGGTGAGCCACTGTGCCTAGCCGGAAGTCTTTACTTTCTTAGTATCTAAATATTACCGGAGTATGTTTGGTCTGACATAAGAATCCCACCTCTGAAGTCATCTTCTGGTGACTGCATTCTAGATTTTTAGGGGAGTGGGGGAAGCAGGGAGAGGGGTGAGAGGGTGGCGTCCTCCACCCTGTGGTTAGATTCCTTCCCCTCAGCTTAGTCTCTCTGATCTTCTTTTAATTAGTGCCGTGCTTAATTACCCGCTGCACTTGCTTGTGTATGCATCATTGCATTTCCCCCCCAGAAGCCGGACATAGCTCTTACTCTCCAAGTAATGATAGTAATTGCTGGTAGGGCAGACCTGTTCCTCATCCTTCTCCAAGCACATTTCTTATGGCAGGTGTCTAGTTCCTAATTAAGTGCTAATGAGCATGCCTGGTGGACCGTGATGCCACTGCAAGCTTCTTCAGTTTTATGTCTCACTATTGCCAAGCTCTTAAAAGGTGACAGAGCAAGAATTAGTGTCTTTGGAATGACAGGAAGGTGATTTTATGCATAAAGAAATTGTTATTATGATCTCAAATGGTGAATGAGTAGTTTATACTTTCCAAGAATGCTATGAATGCTGCCTGTTCTGACCTCACCCCCTTTCCCATTTTGCTTCTAATTAGAATTGTGCTCTCTTTGAACAGAATGAAAGTTTATAAAGATGGTTGGCTGGCTCTTAGATGTTTTTATTTATTTATTTTAAAATAGAGATGGAATCTCCCCGTGTCGCCCAGGCCAGTCTCAAACTCTTGGGCTGCAGTGATCTTCCTGCCTTGGCCTCCAAAGTGTTGGGATTATAGGATTATAGTGAGCCACTGTGCCTGACTCTAAACATTTTTAGAAAGATTGGAGTGCTGGAAAATTCATTGTAAAATTTCCACAGACACTGATTTCTGGCTTGAAGATGGTGTTTTCTCTAACTTTTGAGGTTGGGAAGTGTGTTTGGGCTTCCGTTAAAAGTCAGTGGGCTGGGTAGAAATGACTGAAGATCTGGCATGAAGATTTAATATATTCAGTGCACGCAAGGGGATAATAAATAAAATGAGTAATTGAGTCCCAGGGACGTGAGCACAAATCAGAATCTGGAGAATTTTCTAACATTACACCTTAGAAATTGAGCCTTAATCGTTTTTACTGCCTCATCCAAAATAAGTTTTATGTTGGACAGCTGAAATGTGGCCAGAGTCATGGTGCAGGGGCCATTTCTTGGATACTTTTTCATTTTATACAATGTGCTTTTAAATATAATGTGTAAGAGCAATGCTACTGTGTAATGAGAACTGACTTAGAACTTCTGGAATGGGTTAAACGATGGGGGCAAAGTGCAATCATGGAAAAGGCATTTGGGAACAGGGGCTTGGCTCACTGGCTGGAGTCCCACACCTAAGCGCTTTCCTCATCCATGGTCCTACCCATTCTGGGTCTCAGTATTTTCATGAGTCATGTACAAAGAGTGGGTTTGAGGGGTGGAGCTTGGTAGAAAGGAAAGCGTATACAAAGTTTCGTCTCTAATGTTTCTTCCAGTGGCCACAAGCCTGGCTCCCTGAGATCCTCTCTCCTGTCTATGACCGTATGGTAAAAAGCAGCTGTAAGAGTTGCTCCTATACTGACTGCAGTCCCCTCCCACCTAGGGAGAGAGTTTCAGCAATTTACTGAATGCCTTTGAGCCTTTGTTCCTTCTGGGAAATGGGAATTGCAATACTTCCTCACAGTACTGAGAGGGCTTGATGGAATAAGGGGGCACAAGTGCCTGGGTGGTGCATGAGACACCCATCTTTCCAAATTCTGTTCGTTAGTGATAGTATTTTGGTTTTGTCTCATCATACTACTGTGGTAAGTCAATGCAAGGATGTAGGGTGGAATGGAGTTACCTGGTGACAGGTTGAGAGTATGGCTACTATATTGTAGGATGCATCGCCACCCCCATTTTAAACTCTCCAAAAACAGCATGAGTCTGAAAATCTGTGGCATCTTAGATTCAGTGACATGCTGAATCTCCCTGGAGGCGCATAGAGACAGAAGAACTAGCTCATGTTTACTTACTGATGTAGCCAGCCTTGCTTAATAATAAACAGCTCCCGTCTTGGGGTGAGTGATACCAGAAAGTGACAGTGTAGATGTGAGGATTATATTTTGGGAAGGTGGGAGAGGTAATTGAGCAGGTGAAAGCTTTTGATGAACTGAAAGCACTAATCGCATTTTTTCCCCTTTCCTCCCTCTCTTTCTTGGCTCCCTTTGTGTGTTTGTTGAACCTCCTGTTCTGTTTCCTCCTTCCCCTCCTGTCATGTCTGTTTTTTCCCTGGATGCCGCCTCCATCGCCATCACTGTCACCACTACCTCCTCCTCTTCCTTTTTCTCTCTCACCACCACCAACAGCAGCAGCAGTTGCAAGCTCAGCATCTTTCTCATGGCCACGGACCCCCAGTTCCCCTTACGCCTCACCCTTCGGGACTTCAGCCTCCTGGAATCCCGCCCCTCGGGGGCAGTGCCGGCCTTCTTGCGCTGTCTAGTGCTCTGAGTGGGCAGTCTCACTTGGCAATAAAAGATGACAAGAAGCACCACGATGCAGAGCACCACAGAGGTGAGAGGCCGGGCAAGCCAGATTAGGACTTTGTCCTCATACTCTTACAGTGCTGCAAAGTTGTGTGCATCGCTAAAGAGAGCCCCAACCTATACAGAGAGCAAACAATGAGATAAGAGGAACTGTCGCAAAGCTTTCCACTGAAACACAGGTCACCCTGGAAGTTTGCAGGGTTTGCTGTGGGCATCTGTAGATTTCTCGATCTCGTTAGATTGCAGGCATCTTGACATCTTGGCAACTGCCTAGTTAATGCCAGTGGCCTGTACCATATTATGGAAAACTGTTAACTGCTTAATTGGGTAATTTTCAAAGAAAGTAATGTTGTTAAATGGGGCGAAATAAGAAGTTAAATTTGAAAGTGAGTGTGTTCAAATGAAAGGTTTGATAATTGCATCTGTTACTACTTAGTTTCATAGGCTTTAATTCTAGTATGCATTAAATATTGGGCAAAATTGCACTTGACTAATTTTTTGAAGAAAAGTAATTTATTCTGTCAAGAAATAAAAAAATAGGCTTTGTGTATGGTTAAACTGTAAATCTTATGTTTACAAAATACTGTAATTTTCAGGAAATCACTGTATTAGGAATGTGCAATGACTTATATAAATAAAAGCCATTTTTAAAACTGTTTGGGGCTTGTGTTCTAATTATTCCCCCCTTTTTTTTATTTCTGTTCTTGCCTCTGTGTCTGAACGGGCATGTCTGTGCGTTTCTTGGTAACCTCGGGAGCAGACAGAGAGCCGGGCACAGTAAGTACTCAAACACCTGCTGCACACACACACACAGACACACACACATATGCACATACTGTCCCCTTCTGACAACACTTCTCTACACCGGCACAGACAGACATGCACACTCCCCCTGTCTCTTTCAGTGACTTGGCTTTTTTCTTTTACTTTTTCTTCCTTTAAAATTTCTTTTTCTTACATGACTGTTTGCTCTGCTCTTGTCTTTTTGTAAAACTTGCATCAGACAAGAGGGACATAATTTGGAGGCAACATTGTTTGCTGTGATTACTTACTTGGAAATACACTTTGATTTATATATGCCTCCACCTCACTTTAAAAGTATTAATAGTTGCATTCTAAGTCTGGTTGGCTGTAGTTTAAAAGAATATTCATTTTTATATCTTAAATCAGTTTTAGAGGCAAGAGATCACAATCCCTTTGTGAAGTTGGTTAGTAATATACTATTTCTACCTAAACCAGTCATTATCCTCTGCGAATGCATTTTAGTTGCTAGGTTTCCATATCTTGTTTTCTTTGCATAATTGCCCTTGGAATGTGAACTTGATCTTATATCTACTTTAGACATAAGAACTGAGCATACCAGTAAGCTCTTAAAAAGAAGGAAATTCAGTGGACAGGGCTGTGTGCATAGAGAGTTCATGTTTTCACCATCTAAGTCACACTCATTTTTCATGTGCATGTGTGATCCGTACATGCATCTGCCAGTTAGCTTGGGGGAGACCCGTACTTAAAGTGTGCCTCAAATGTTGTGTAGCAAATAGAGAGAATTCGGCCCCTTTTCAGCTGGGATATCCTGCAGGTTTTGCCTCCTTTCCTTCTTTGTGAACATAGCAGTATTTTGACCATGTTTAATATGGTTAAAAAAAAAAAAAAAAAAAAAAGGGATACTGAACATTTAAATAATTCTGATAACTTTTTTGGTCTAAGTTTTGGGGGAAAGATAAAAGGTTCAGGGTTTTTTTCTTTTTCTTTTTTTTTTTTCTTTTTAAACCCTCTTCTGTGTAGAATAGTAGCTACTTTAAAAATTGTCTTTGAGACAGATCTTGGTATATTTCATGTAGCTGGATGTGTTTGGAGGAGTGGGGAATGGTTGAAGGAAAGGGTAGCTAGTTTTAAAGTTCTTGTCCTACAAATTTCTCCGGAAAATGTTGGGAGGGGATTGGGGGGACAAAAAATTACAGCTAGGAAATATTCTACACACAAAGTACAGATAAGTAAACTGGCTTTAGTTTATGGAGGAAGCCTTATTGTTTAGCCATTCCAGGGTTCCTACAGATAGTCTTTTTTTTTTTTTTTTTTGAGATGGAATATCGCTCTGTCACCCAGGCTGGAGTACAGTAGCACTATCTTAGCTCACTGCAACCTCCGCCTCCTGGGTTCAAGCGATTTTTCCGCCTCAGCTGGGATTACAGGCATGTGCCACCACACCCAGCTAGTTTTGTATTTTTGGTAGAGACGGAGTTTCTCCATGTTGGTAAGGCTGATCTGGAACTCCCGACCTCAGGTGATCCGCCCGCCTCAGCCTCCCGAAGTGCTGGGATTACAGGCTTGAATCACCATGCCCAGCGAGATGGTCATCTTTTATGTCTGTTCAGTAGAGTATCAAATTAAAAAACCTAACCCTGGATGAAATCACAGAAGAAATTTGCGGAGAGCCCATGCCCTTTAGGCTGTTACGTGTTTTAAATCTAGTGAACTTTTTCTGGCTTTGGGACTTCAGTTTCACATGTTTTCCTCGGTACTCCTGTTTCACCTTAAATGGCTGTGTTCATTGAGTGCCTACCATATACGTAAGGCACTGTGGGACACGTATCTGCAGTTCGGGGTATGTAGGCACGCAGCAAAGCCCTTGCCCAGAGAACTGAGGAGGAGTGAGTGGCACAGTTACCACAAGACGCAAGACTGGAGAAAGTGTCAGCAAAAGTTCTGTAACTTACTGGTATCGGAATTGTGGAATTGATGCCATTTGGTATGTGCCTCTCTGAAATGCCAGGGCTGTGAATAGGCAGAGGTTTGTATGCTTAAGCTAGTAGAGCTGTATTTTACATATACCTCTGTGTCGCTCGGAATTTCCGAATGTGTCTGATAACCTCTTGTTGGTATTTTTGACTGAAAAAATATATGCGAGTGCTTCATTCATGGGTTCATTGGAGTGGGTGGAAGGAGGGTTTTTGGTTGTCCCCTTCAAGAAGTATGAAGCAGTTCTTGAGTTTCAGGCAATTGTGGGTTATTTTTAAGTCTGTAAGTTAGGGTTAGCAGTCAACCAACTTTCTAGTTCAAGTGTGGATTTACGTGTTTTGGGCATGTGTCCTTTTTTATATCAAATTTTTGACAAGTTCTAATCAGTTCAAGGGATATTTTCAGAACAAGTATATATGCTGTGTTTTCTGCCTAATGACTACAGAAAACTGTTGGGCAATGATGATTAAAATGGGAAAACTACACTAATTGTAACCTCAACATTTAATTCAGTCCATAGAGAGGAATGAAATTGTTCACTGTCCACATAAGTGGGATTTTGCTACAGTTATATAAAATTAAATAGCTCTTCAAACTTTGTGTAAAAATGAGTATGAAAAGCAGTGGATAATGAGATGATGTGTACTATTAGTGCCTAAAATGTTATAGTACTTATCTATTTAATAAAGTGGTTTGAATCAGAAAGTCTAATTTTACTTGGCAGATTGAGTCAGCCAATTGCTGTTTGCTGCTGTTTTTTAATCCAGTGAAAGGTTAAGGGCAGTTGCTACAGGCCAGTGATTTTCAAAGCCTTATGGCCTCGTGATCTTGATACTCTAGAAATAAAATTATTGAGGACCCTGAATAACTTTTTGTTTATCTGGGTTATATTTTGATATTTACTAGGTTAATATTTTGATTTTTGGTATTTACTGGGTAAGAAATAAAAAAAAATTAAATCACCTAAACAGATGAAGAGCTACTTAATTTAAATTGTATTAATACAAATAACATTATTAGTGAAAACTTTTCCAAAACAAAAAAAAAATTATAGTGGGAAGAGTGGCATTGTTAGGTATGTCTACAACTGTCTTGAATGTCCTGTAGTTTATTTAGTTTTAAAGAGGACAGCTGGATTCTTCTGCATTTGCTCTTTTGTGGTATTTAGTTGAAGTTTAGGAAGAAAATCTGCCCTCATAGATTTTCGAGGGTCTCTGGGACCCTTAAGGGATCTTGGACCAAAGTCTAAGATTGGCCATGAATAAGACTAACTCCTTACTGTTGTTTTTTTTTTCTCTTGTTTTTCTTTCTATATTGAACATATTATTTATACCAAGTGCAGAAATCAGGACTGACGGGATCCACAGGGAATGTGGGTGTGTATGGATTTTTATCTGTGAGCCTAAAACTGGTTGGTAGGTAGTTTGTTTATTTTTAGTGGCAGAAATTAATTTGCTAGTTAAAGATTTTATGGTAGGAAAACAAATGAGCCTTAAATAAGCAATCTGTTTTAATGTGAAGCCTAGAAAACAGAAGTGCAATCAGTGCACTGCATAACAACACTTGCGTCAACAGTGGATTGCATATATGATGGTGGTCCCGTAAGAGTATAACACCGTACCTTTTTTACTGTACCTTTTCGATGTTTAGGTGTGTGTAGATACACAAATACTTACATTGTGTTGTAGCTGCCTGTAATATTCAGGACAGTAACATGTACAGGTTTGTAGTCTAGGAGCAGTAGCTTAGGTGTGTAGTAGGCTATACCACCCAGGTTTGTGTAAGCACACTATTCGATATTTGCACAATGATGAAATTGCCTGACATCCCTTTCTCACAAAGTATCCCTGTTGTTCAGTGACACATGGCTGTTCTAAGAGTGAAAGTTTTTATGGAAACTACCTTAAAGTTTCTTATTTCTGAAAGGGATGAATGATAAAGCTAGCAACTTTATAGAGGTTTTGCGTTGGTTTAAAGGTTTTTTTTGGCTGTTTTAAAATTTTGATATCTGTTTTTTCTTACATAAGTGCAGCTCTTGAGCAGAGAAATATGACATGACCTAAAAAGGGCCATTGTTTCTTAGTAGCATTCAGTAGTAATAAAAACATAACTTTAGATATTTTAATTAAAGATAAATTACATTAAATTGTGGCCGAAGGGAATGCTATTTTTATCTGCTTGAAAGAGATAATTGACAACAAGTTGTATGATTTAAAAAAATGTATAATAGGTCATGCTTTTAAATGACTCAAAAGTCATTTAACAAATATTTGTTGAGCCCCGACTATGTGGCCAAGTACTGTTTGAGGTACTGCGTATACTTGCTATCATTTTGCAGCGATCCCTTTTATGTCACAGTTAAACATTTGTTGAATGTAAGGCACTGAAATACCTAGCCAGTGTGATCACTGTTTGGAAAAGGGAGGAGACTCTGGGGGAGACTCCAGAGCAGACAGTTTGTAGACCTACGCAGTGGCGTTCATGGATGGACTGTATAAGTATATGCAGATTGTGGTGGGTCTGTGTTCATTTGCAGAATTCTGGGGAGAGATTATAACTCGTCAGAAGTTATAATCTGTTCTGTCTAAGCACCACTCATCTGTCTTTCAGGTCATATGGCACAGCACCATAAAAAAACCTCCTTTATCAAGGAGGCTGGATGCATCCGGTCACATAGTTACTTAGTTAACAGAGATTGCGAGTTAGTAATCTGAGGGACCATGTTGTCACTCTGTAATTGACTTCTAAAATCACCAGGAGTTTGTATTTAGAGCTTACCTAGAGATAATTACGACAAACATCACCTTGTTTTACATAAGGTGGTTTCTTTCTTTTGTTACTCTTCTCTAGCTGTTCTTGACTAGTTAATTGTCAGAGGCAGGACCAAATCCTTGTTAGGACCACCCATCCGTCACTTTTTCTCAAAATGACAACATTATAGAAGGCAAAGGGGAGTTAAGATGTGGGACTTACTTTGGAAAAGAATACTGTTGGTCTTTTTCTGGGGAAAAAAATATCATCTTCACTCCCAGATGCCCATGGGAACCGTGGTGGCATCAGGTGGTAGAATGAACATGAGTTTTGTACAAAGGCAGACCTGAGCGGAATTCTGGCTACACAGGCAAGGCTTTTTCATTCTTTTGTGCCTTCCTAGTCCCATCTATAAGAGGTGATAGTAGTGGTTGCCTCACAGGGAGGGGGTTAGGAGGCCTCAGGTGGGAGGATAGCAGACAGCATGGAAGGTGCTTAGGGAGTGCCCTCCTCCCACTGCCGTTGGCAGAGTAGCAGGACAACAGTAAATGCATCATTCATGACTCTCAATGCACTTACTTCTGGGTTTCTCTCCTATTTATTTTTTTAATTAAAACAATTTTTCTTTTAAGTTTTGTACACTCAGTCTCAGTATGTTGCCTAGGCTGGTCTCAAACTCTTGGCTTCAAGTGATCCTCCCACCTTGGCCTCCCGAAGTGCTGAGATGACAGGCGTGAGCCTCTGCACCCAGCCTTGGTTTTCTCTCCCTTTTTAAAGTACATATTACACAGGCAGTTATGAAAATAACGATCCACGTGCCAATGTGGCAGTTACTGATGGTTCTCAGCATGTCAGCACCGTGAAACTCATCTCAGCTGCTTATTAACTCGATCAGTTTCCTGATAGTCAAATTTCTCAAAAGTAGACACAGCCTTGGAGGTGCTGTTTTTGCCTAAATACTTATGAATTAATCTTGACCTGACATTTTAAGAGGTTGCCTGGAAATAAAGGCTAAAACTGAGATGAGTCACGTAAAATTTCAATTTTGGGGCACAACGGAAAACGCTTAAGTTTTCTCTTTTTTTTTTTTTTTTGAGATGGAGTCTCGCTCTGTCGCCCAGGCTGGAGTGCAGTGGCCGGATCTCAGCTCACTGCAAGCTCCGCCTCCCGGGTTTACGCCATTCTCCTGCCTCAGCCTCCCGAGTAGCTGGGACTACAGGCGCCCGCCACCCTCGCCCGGCTAGTTTTTTGTATTTTTTAGTAGAGACGGGGTTTCACCGTGTTAGCCAGGATGGTCTCCATCTCCTGACCTTGTGATCCACCCGTCTCGGCCTCCCAAAGTGCTAGGATTACAGGCTTGAGCCACCGCGCCTGGCCTACGCTTAAGTTTTCTTAAGCAGTCTCCTGGGCAGGTTTCCCTTCTGGCCAAGTTTAAAACTCTGCTTTAAAAAAACAGATCCTCTTTGAGAATGTTGGCAACACTGCTGTGAGTAGGATGAACCCTTGAAAGCCCTGGTGGTTTCTAGATTGTCAGGAGCCTGTACCAGGTAGAGGCATCTGTTGACTATGGATGCAATAAGTCAGGTAGATATCGGGGCCTTGGTGGACTGGATTAATGTTCAGGTTTTATCTCACTGTGATTACAGTGAAAATAGAGCATCTTTACTCTAAAAAAAAAAAAAAAAAAAAAAAAAGGCGAGAGAACGATTTTTCCCTCCGAAACCTCTTTTTTGAATTTGTGCTCTGTAATTAGAAAACCTGCGATTGTTTTTGCCCCTATAATCATTTTTATCATTTCCTCACTGGAACATAGGTGGACGACAAACTCTGTGTCCTCATCTTTGAGATAAGGAGGTATAAATGTAAGTGCTGTCAGATACAAGATGACTTAGTCAAGTCCTGACGTAATGGCTTTGTAGTTTCAGGGCCATTTCTTGCATTAGCAATTATCTCAACAGGGGCTGGAGAGCAAAGAGGCACAGAAACAGGTAAGCAGCTCTTAGAAGCCATGCTTTCAAAAATGCTTTGACATAGAGGTTTTGGTTTTGCTGTGATTGGGTCCTGAGATGGGGAATGGCAGTGTCATGAGGTTATTTAAAAATTAATTTTAAATAATTGTATTTATTGTCTGCTCCAGAGTTTGTTTTGCTTTGCCTGGAGGAGGGTAGAAGGGCCAGCTACAAATGAGGGGGTGGCGACGAAGGCATTGTGGTTTTAGCACCCTGTCCATCCTCAACATTAACTGGCCCTGTATGTCACCTGCACGGCTACCTTTCTATGAGTCCTCCTGACTCGATGAGTTGCAAAATCAAGGTGCAGGAATGCACTGGACCTTCCCCATAGTTTGCATTTAAACTGTGTGAAACATCAATGTGTGCCCTTCAGACGGGCTGCACAGGCAGAGTTGTGAGATGTGATGTGATTGCCAGTGGACAGATTTTCAACTTTGTCATGTTGTTAACAAGTGGGGATCTCATTAGTTTTATGGGTTAAAAATGCAGTAGTCGAAGTTTTGGGCAGAGTACGTGAATGACCAATTGGACCGTAGCAAAAAGTACAGCGCAGGGTGATGGCTTAATTGATACCAGGTGTAGATGGAGAAGGGCACACAGATGTGATGGGGTGCGTCGTTACCTAATTGTTTTAATGTTCACCGAGAAGTTAATTGTCAGTGTGGAGTGTGCTAGTAAATTAGGTTCCTACTGCCTTAGTGTAACTGAGGATAAATGAGGTGTCACGAGTTTCCAATCTGTACCTCTGACACAAACAGTTTTCCTGCGGGGAGGAGAAAGTTCCCAAGGGGAATCAGCATGGCAGCTAAAGAAATCCATTTGAATAATGTGCTTTATTTTTGCATTAGGGAAACCTGTCTTGCTTTTGCTGTGTGCATGAATGGGTTTTCCTTTCAGTTTTGCTGCTGGTGGTTTCAGGGTTTGAACTTGTTGGCAGAGAAGTTGCTTGGAGGTCTTAGGATACATGAAGGCCTCTGTAACTAGTGTTTGGTAGCCTTGACAGGGCAGCATTTTATTAAAGTTGCTTTTTTTTTTTTTTCTCCGTAGTTTCTGGGGTTACTTTTCAGAACATGTTAGTAGATGTGAACAACCATTAGTGTTAAATTGCTGAAGAAAAGTCAGATTATTGGAACAAGACTATAAAGACTGGTTTTTATCCTTATTGAAGTGGCTGGGTCTTTGCTGCTTTTGTCTTGAATGGGTGTTTGGAGCATGAAATAGACACATCACTTGTGCTGAATGGTCAGGATAAAGGAATACAGAGTCCCAGTCTTAATATGTTCTTTTGACGCCACTGGGTGCTCTCTGAGGTTCAGTCAACCCATCTGCTTACATTGTAAGTTCTTATATGAAGGTACGGTTTCATAATTGTGTTGGAATGTTTATTTTTGCTTTATTTTAAAAGAATATATTGGCCTCTCGCATCCAGGAAATTCAGACACTTTGCCAATTATCTAGTTACCCTGAGGCCATGGAGCTACCGCAGGGAAAGATCCTGGTGTGTGTTTAATAAAACATGGTTCCCACAGTTAGGAAATTGTGCTCAGAATTTGTCTCAGAATGCACACAAGCTGTAATATCGGAAGATCTGCCATTCCTCATTTCTTCTGACCAGCTTTTTTGCTGTCATAGCCATTCTATTCTGTCATCCTATTAGTACAAGTTAGATGTAATCCTTAGGAAGCATATATTAATAAATAGTAATTTGCTTGTTGCCAGTGAAGATGCCCTCTGAGATTTGGCATTCTCACAGAATTCCAGATTTTCGTGAGAGAGAGAGAGAGAGAGAGAGAGAGTCCCTTCTTGTGGAGTATATGGTTTCTCTGTTCTTGCACCTCATCTAATCATCTCATGTACTCTCTATACAAAAGTTCTGCCCGTTCTGCCCATTTTTGAACCCTCTTTATGTATCTGATACTGAGCATTCTAGGAGGATCTTTTCTTTTAGACTTCTCAGATATGCTTCTCCCTTTATGTTTTACTTGACCCTGCCACACGTAGGTGCAGAAAATGATTTGGTTTTGGAATTTTAGTTTGTTTTGAACAGTATGTTTTCAACTGATTTGCCCAGGTTTGTAATGTCCTCCATGGGCTGTATAACTTCTATGTTGAGTTTCTGTAGAAGACATAAATAAGGTGATTTTGTTTATTTCTTAAAAAAATTTTTTAAATAAAGGAAAACTTATACAGTCAAGAAACCTCAGTCTTTGGGACACTTGTAATAGAAGTCTGCCCAACATTTAGTCTTTAAAAAATCCTGGCAGATATTTAAATTTTACCAGCTGCAAGGTGAAAGAAAGCATTGGGTTTCTTGGCTGGAATTAGAGTATATCAGTCAGTATAGTAACACTGGTTCTCATGTTGATCAAAAAGCTGATTCTCAATTAAATATTTATTTGGCAAATAAATACTTGAAAAATGAATTCTACTTGATGAATCCTGTTTGGTAGATTAAAATCTTTCAAAATATAGACTTAGGAAGAGGTGTCTGCAGTGGCAAATAGGTCTGTAGGATGATTACCTGCGGTGATTGGCATCCCACGAAGCCTTTGTGTACCTGGGCTGCTTTGTCACTCTCTGCTGAGGCCTTTTTCAGTGTTAATTTTGGATTTTGAGTGGCACGGCAGGAATTTGGGACTATTCCTAGTTCATTTTAAAGGAGGCTTTAAAATGTTCATTTAAAAATTACACGTTCCTGTTTTTGGTATGGAACGCATCTAACCTGATTAAACCAAGGCATTCCGTTGGTTAGGAGGTGGGTCAGAGAAACCATGCATCAAGTATTATGTCACATTAGAATGTTAAGTGCAGTAGTTTAAAGAGCCAGGCTGAATTTCAAATAAGTTTTTGGGTACAAGTGTTCCATGTATATAAACTTGAGTTTAAAAATCACGCTTCTGAGAGAGGAGGCACTTTGACTGTCATAGGAATCAGCAGGTGGTGGACAGAGCTGCTTGGCCCCAGGCAAATCACCTCTGTCTTGGGATATCCTAGTCCTCCAGATTAAAGGAGCAGGAGGAGGAGGAGGAGGAACAAAATGTCTCAGCAGTTGCTTTGGCCTCTTCTCAGGTTTGTTTCTAATTATTTTCTGTGTTTAGAATGCATGACTTTTTTTTTTTTTTTTTGATTTTGATTTTTCTTTTTTTTTTATTTTTTTGAGGTGGAGTCTCACTCTGTCACCCAGGCTGGAGTGCAGTGGCACAATCTCTGCTCATTGCAACCTCCACCTCCTGGGTTCAAGCGATTCTTATGCCGCAGCCTCCTAAGCAGCTGGGATTACAAGTGTCTGCTACCACACCCGGCTAATTTTTGTATTTTTATTTATTTATTTATTTTTTAGTACAGATGGGGTTTCACCATGTTGGCCAGGCTGGTCTCGAACTCCTGTCCTCAGGCAATCTGCCCGCCTTGGCCTCCCAAAATGCTGGGATTACAGGCATGAGCCACCGCACCCCGCTTCATAACCATTTTTAAATAGCTTAATGCAAAGCAACCTCTGTTTCATTCTTTTGCAAATGGTATCCCCATAAATGTTGCCTCGATTTGTTAGATGTGGACCCAGACAACATAGCATTCGGAATTTTGGAGGATCAAAATGACAATTTAGTCAACACCCAGGTTTAATCTCTGAATTCTCAAAATATGTATAAAGTGGCTCTTCATGGCCATCAAAATGACTGTGTTCTACCCTGGAGCCATAAGCAACACACAGTAGGGGGTGCACAAGGAGAAATCACAGCGTGAGGGAAAAATACCTCAAGAAATGCAGTACCCACAAAGTCACTTTTGGGTTTCTGGAAACAAATGAGGGTATCATGAAGGTAAGGGTCCCCCAGGCAGTAGTTTAAAAACCAGAATGGTTGCTGTTGCTGCCAGTGAAGCTCATTAGGCTGAAACTATTTGCTCATATCAAGAACAACAATGAAAGCAGCATCAGGGCTGGAAGAAGTCAGGGGCAGTTATACACAGAAAACTGGGTTCACAGGAACAAGAGTAAAAGGAAGCGGTCTCTTTTTGGTGGGGTAGCCTTTAGGTAGAAAGCCGGCCGGGCGTCCGGCAGCTGCATGGGCCAGGGATCCCTGGGTCTGAGTGTGGTTTTCCTGTGCCTTTCCAGCCCACACTCTCTGCTGCCTTGTTTTGAGTCAATTTTACAGCATCAAAGGTATGATGAGGCATCTTGTTTTGTAACTTGTTGAAGTCTGCTGTTGAATGGGGTCCATTTTCAGATAAGCAGCGCTGCTAATTACTAGCCCTGTCCACCACATTTGGAGGAACTTTCAGAGCTTTTCAAAACCTATTCAGACTATAAGCTTCATTTAAGCTGCTCAAGCGGAAATTACAGTAGTAACTTTGAACACATAGACGCAGAGGCCTCAAAGCTTGACAGTCTTAAATGTCCAGTCATAGAAAGGTTATTGTTTCTAACAGAAATTGTATTGTTTCTAACAGAAGTGTAGTTTACTTTGACGTTCACAGTACTACTTGACATCGTTTAAAAAAAAAAAAAAAAGACATTAAGAAGCTGTCTTGGAATGGCCCTGTGGCTTGGACATGCAGTGCTGATGACAGCAGGAGAGCTTGGAAGACTGTGGAGAGAGACTGGTCAGCACACACCGACTCTATGCCCCATTTTGCTGGGCACTTGGGCGGATTTAAAGTTGAATAAGACATAGCCCTGCCCTGGATGCTGCTCAGAGTCTGGAGGAGGAGACCTCGGGGCTGAAATAAACTAGAAGAGAGAGATGTATTTAAACATGTTTCCCATGTGTGAACAAGCAGCTGCTGCTCCGGCCCAGCTTTTCAGAGGGCGTGTTAGCACTTTGCAAGAGTTAGGTCTCCTGCAGCCTTGTCAGCTGTGGGTCTGGGTTGGAGGGGTTAGTTTTTAGCGGACATTTATCTAGGTAATTAGTTCAGGGATCCAGCCGGCTCACCTTTCAGCCCCAAACACTGTGGTAAAGACATTACTTTGAGCTTCTCTATATTGAATTGCATTGGTCCCTCCCAGCTGCTTTTATCTAAGCCTCCTGGCATTTGTGTAGCTTGAACAGTCATGAATAAAAGAGCCCAGCTCCTTTAGAGTCAGTCCCTGAGGAGGGCCAAGAGGCTTGGGATTGCCTTCTGGTCCCCAGTTTTGATTTCCTCCTGCATATGGCTGAGCTGGGAACAACCCTCCCATGGTGGGGTCCATGGTTTTCAGGGGGAGCTTTGAGGGCTGGCCACCTGGCTTATTACCTCTGGCTGGTTAGGAATGAAACTCACGGCTTTTAAAAAGGTACCATAAAGTATTTGCTCCTGTTGTATACTGTCCATTAGATGTGGTCTAATTTAAAGGTATCCCCCAGTCCCTTCTGTTTTAAATTGTGGCAGAGAAAGGTAACATAATTGTCTGTTGGCCCTGGACACCGCCCTCTTAGTTCTCAAACATCTTTCAGAGTTTGGGGTTATCTGGGCTTAGTGAAAGGAGGTTTTTGCACAGCTCATTCAACATTGTTCAGGGCAGTAACACATCAC
This sequence comes from Trachypithecus francoisi, assembly GCF_009764315.1. Classification (NCBI taxonomy): domain Eukaryota; kingdom Metazoa; phylum Chordata; class Mammalia; order Primates; family Cercopithecidae; genus Trachypithecus; species Trachypithecus francoisi. Next base: position 16,024,027 of record NW_022681461.1, read on the forward strand.
TGAACAAATTGCCCCCTTGCATATGCTAATCCCACACTTAAAAGAACTCATTGTAACGTGTTCTGATGCTTTAGCCCGAGGGGAGATGGGAATTGAAGAGATGTCAGATCATGTCATGTGACCCCAAAATATCTAAAATGCCTGTTTTCTTTGGGTCAACAGTTCCTACTCAGCATATGCGAATGAAAGTATCCTGTGTGGTTTGTGGAAAAGATTAGTCCTTGTTCCTGCTTTTGTGCGTGGGAGCTGGCCTTGCTATTGAAGATTCACTGGCCGAAATTCCCCCCTTGAGTCTTAAATTTCAGCGCTATTGGCGAGGAACACCAAGTCTTATTTTCAACAATAAATTAAAAGAATTCAAAAGAGTTCCTTCATTGTTGCTGTGGAAAATGTGATTTGCCTTTTAGGAAACCATGCTGTTAATCCCACCGCTTCCTTTGTGCCTTTTTAGAGTGGTACACATTGACTCTTACAGTTAAAGAATATGTCTAATAGAGTAATCTCAAGATTTGCTCATAGGCCATTCGCATTCCTGACCAGGAAGTCACAGTGGGAAAGAATAAAAACACATCCACATACAACACAGTGAGCTCCTATTTCTCAAACAGTAAATAGAACAGAAACACAATTCCAAGGAGGCCTGAAGAATCCACCTAACTTTGGATGGTTTAATTGCAAAGTCAGGGTCTCCTTTTTAAGTGTGTAAACCTGTAGATATGTTTGCCATCAAAGTCTTTAGATGAGATGAATTAAATGGAATGAAAGGCTGTGTAGGTATCACCTTTCAAAAATAGTTCTCACATCGAGGTTGGGTTTTCATGTGTACAAAGAGGCTTGGGAAGAAATCTTTGATTAATTTTTCTGTCTTGCAGAGTAATTCCCTTCTGGTCCCAGACAGTCTAAGAGGCACAGATAAACGCAGAAATGGGCCTGAATTTTCCAATGACATCAAGAAAAGGAAGGTGGATGATAAGGACTCCAGCCACTATGTAAGTAATTAAAGGACTTGAAATAGTATTTGTTTGCTTACTGCTCACCTGAGTGAGTATCCAAGTATACTCTAAGATCTTAGTGATAATTCCATGTCCTTAAAAATAATAACATAAAGAGGAGAGGTTCTTACATTGTAGGATATTATTTCCCTTTGGGGCAGTAAATTATGCTTCTGCCAGGCTCAGTGTTACGCTTTGGACTTCCTGCCTTTGTTACTCAAAAGGGAATATGAAAATGCAGGGCTGGCTTTGTGCGCTGTGCGGTTGCTCAGGGCCCTGCTGTTGTTAGGAGCCCCCCCAGCCCCTGCCCTCTCTTGGTGTAACGCTCAGATCTCACTATCTTTGCGTTCTCAATTTTTGAATAAGGTCTCTGCATTTTTCATTTTGTCCTGGACTCTGTGAATTTAGTAGCCACTTCTGCTAAAATAGAGTAAAAATTACAGTGTCACAGAAGCTTTGTGGATGCTGTTCTGATGATACAGGCTCATACCACTTCTCAAGGCAGAGCGCAGCGTTTTCCACAGTGAGCGTTCTAGTGAACTAAGTTCTTGGTGAAAATGGAAGAAACCCCAGAGGCATCTTGTTTAAATTCTGTAGATGAGATCACTCTACTGGTTGATGGAGTGGGGACTCTTGTCACAGATCCAGCTAAACCACATTCAAAAGGAAACCAAACCAAGCCAGATGGCCATTGGCTCCAGTCTCAGGGTTATAAACATTGCAGCTGATGTATGACTTGGAGTTGCCTGTGTGTCCCCGAGTGTCTGTTTCAGGATGGATGCATTCTCAGGAACAGTATGAAAGCAGAGTTGCTGAATTGGGGCTACGTCCCTGATGCCCTTGGAGGAAGAGGCGTCAACTGTGCAGGCTATGTGGAGGTCTAAACACTAGACAGACGATAGTGTCCCCTGCTGGCTTGCCCAAGCCTGTAGCTGACGATAGGTAACATCTTTTTGAGCACCACCTGGAGTTGGTGCCAGGTACCTTGTGATTTTTACACGGATTATTTCATTTAACTCTTATAACATCCCAGTGATTTGCTGGAGCCAGCTCTAGTATCTCTGCTCTTTGACACTATGCTAAGATGCCCAAAGCCAGCTCCAGTATTCGATTATTTTACCAGAGATCCTCTATTTGGTTCGCACTTTGCCCTATGCTTTAATAACATACTAAGAAACAAAGCTGTTGGTTCTCCCCATCCTAACCCAACACTTTTTACCACATATCATTCTCCCCTTGTCTGTTGCCCAGAGCCAATGTCCCATGCATGTACTTTCATTGTGACATTCAGTGTTACTAAGCAAGTTGGAAGGTTTATGACATGCAGATATTTGCTGAGGTAGAATTCTGATGTTACTAAGCAAGTTGGAAGGTTTATGACATGCAGATATTTGCTGATGGAGAATTCTGAATTGCCCTTCATGAGGCTGTTGTGTATAGTAAGTTATTTAGTAATGAGTGCTCTAGAATCCATAAAGCTTGGCATGGTAGTTTTGTAACCTGCATGGACTAGGTTTGTCTGGTTGGATAGATGGTTAGGGACCGTGTGTGGAGAGTATGTTGGAGAGTCTGGGACAAAGGCCTCAGATCTTAGATCACCGATGACAGACATGTACTGTCCTTTGCAGTACCTTTTGCACAAAGGGTAAGATTTAGTACAAAGCTAAGATTTAAATTACAGTAAACTCACTTCAGAGTTCCATTGTAATAAAGGAATTGTTCGCTACTTTTTGCTAGTTCCGTCTGTGTACTAAATTAGCCATTTTTATTATTTTCTTTTTAGAAGATAAACTCTTTTAGTTTATATTTTTTCACCACCACCACCCTTAATACCTGGAAACATTTGTGCTTTGCTGTGGGCTTTACCAAGAGAAAACAGATTTTCGTTAGTATTAGTTTTGTTCTTTATTGCATGAAAATATTTATTTCAGTAGACTGTTATTTAGGATTACCCAGGCTTCCTCATTGGTTGTAATTTTAATTGTTACTAGTGAATTGCATGGTGCTGTGTAACCATGGCTAAAATATATCTTGTAACACACTATTGAAGAAAATAAATTGGGTCTCCCACATGTAGTGGGAGATTAGGAAACAAATCATTTAAGACTTGAATTTAGAGTTGAGGGTAAACTTTCTAGCCTAGATTTGTGGGCCTACTTCAGAAGGCCAATGTGGATAATATTTGTACTTGTTTGTACTAATAACTTTTCAGATATTATTTCTATATTCTTCATTGACAACAATATCAGTACGAGCATTGTTTAGATCATAAATTCGGGACCTCTTCCTTTCCAAGATTCAAACCCATTGAGATGTCCTGCTTTTTCCATATACCTACATTGTATAAGGTATTACTCTGCCCTAAAGGACATGAGACATTTTGGCTAAGAAAGAAGACTTTTTCAGCCTGCCTCAAACTTGATGGAGGGGGTGATTGCATCATTGAATAGTTTTTTTCTTGTTTTTTTTGAGATGGAGTCTTGCTCTTGTCACCCAGGCTAGAGTGCAGTGGCACAGTCTCGGCTCACTGCAACCTCCGCCTCCCAGGTTCAAGCGATTTCTCCTGCCTCAGCCTCCTGAGTAGCTGAGATTACAGATGCACACCACTACACCCAGCTAATTTTTTTTTTTTTTTTTTTTTTTGAGACGGAGTCTTGCTCTGTCGCCCAGGCTGGAGTGCAGTGGCCGGATCTCAGCTCACTGCAAGCTCCGCCTCCCGGGTTTACGCCATTCTCTCACCTCAGCCTCCCAAGTAGCTGGGACTACAGGCGCCCGCCACCTTGCCCGGCTAGATTTTTGTATTTTTTTTAGTAGAGACGGGGTTTCACCGTGTTAGCCAGGATGGTCTCGATCTCCTGACCTCGTGATCCGCCCATCTCAGCCTCCCAAAGTGCTGGGATTACAGGCTTGAGCCACCGCACCCGGCCCACCCAGCTAATTTTTGTGTTTTTAGTAGAGATGGGGTTTCACCATGTTGGTCGGGCTGGTCTCAAGCTCCTGACCTCGTGATCCACCCGCCTCAGCCTCCCAAAGTGCTGGGATTATAGGCATGAACCACTGCGTCCGGCCCACATCATTAAATTGAACAGGCTTTATTTTATTTATTTTTTTGAGACAGAGTCTTGCTTTGTCGGCCAGGCCAGAGTGCAGTGGCATGATCTCAGCTCACTGCAACCTACACCTCCTGGGTTCAAACGATTCTTGTGCCTCAGCTGCCTGAATAGCTGTGACTGCAGGCATGCGCCACCACGCCTGGCTAATTTTTGTATTTTTAGTAGAGACAGGGTTTCACCATGTTGGCCAGGCTGGTCTTGAACTCCTGGCCTCAAGTGGTCTGCCTGCCCGCCTTGGCCTCCCAAAGTGCTGGGATTACAGGCGTGAGCCACCATGCCCATGCCCGGCTGAACAGCTTTTCCGAATATTTTCCAAACCCAGTGCTACCTTGGAGTTTCCTCTGATTAGTAAATACTGTAGCTTTATGAGGGGACAATGAGAGCCCTATTGCAGAATGCCAGTGCCTTTCAAATATTGCCATCTATTATCTTTCCAAAAATACTTCAAGCTGATTGCTAAAAAGGTTTATTTTTAATTTACTTTTTTGTTACTTAAGAGAAAAAGATTGGGTTTTGTTTGCTTATTCCATCCACCGGCTAGCTTTGCTGGATTCGTTTTGTTTTTTTTTGTTTGTTTGTTTGTTTTTGTTTTTTTTGCATTAACTAATAATCCCATGGGAAAATGCTTTACCTTGAAATCATATGGAAAGACTCTGATATAAGGGTATGCATATTTCAAATTAGAGATTTCAGCCCTCAAGAGAAATTCAGCTGTTGCAACCATTTACTGAGCACTTACAACCTGCCAAGTATTTGCAACTTGCCATCACCTGTAAACAAGTTGTGATTGGATAGTTGGTTTGCTACTGCTACAGAATTCCTGCCTGAAGCTTTGCATAGCCCCAGGTCAGATGAGAAGAGCGGGAAGATGATAATAATTACTAGGGCTGGCAAACTGATAGAGAGCCTGCAGGCCTGTCCCAGGTAGTCTTTTTGTCTGTCTGCTACCAAGAACTATAGAAAGAAATCTGTGCCCCAAACCCATTCTTAGCTTTTAGTAAATGGCGTTAATGTTTCTTTTTTCCAGGACAGTGATGGTGACAAAAGCGATGACAACTTAGTTGTGGATGTGTCTAATGAGGTAACCATTCTTTTCATCAAAGTGTATCTTCAGAATGATTTGAATAATGTTATGAAAATAATCTAACAGTGAATGAAGGAAGTAGAGCCCCTCAGTGGGGGGACCTCTTGCAACTTTTTGCATTAAGAAGTTAATGGTTGCTCATGTATGGAGCAATAATGGTCTAACTGACATAGAATTTTATTTCCTTTAAAAAAAAGATATTTCCGTAGACATTTTGAATGCCTGAGTTGGATGTCTGGCTCCCCTTTCCTTCCAATGCCCTCTAGGCAAAGTTCTTAAGCCTGAGGCACAAAGAGGGATATGACTGTGGGGTTGTTTTTTATGGCATGTTTGCGGGTATGTTTGCGGAGACCACGCTGCTCATTATAACATGGTGTTGGTCACCTCGTACACCCCCAACCTGAAGGACTTTCAGCACTGTCCTTAAATTTAGAGAATGAGTGTGGAAAAGGAAAGGTCTGTCTGTTACAAGCTAAATCACGAAAACTTTGATTATGCTTGTTGAGGACCCGTCTTCTCCGCGAGCAAGCCCTGCCCACTCGCCCCGGGAAAATGGAATCGACAAAAACCGCCTGCTAAAGAAGGATGCTTCCAGCAGCCCAGCTTCCACGGCCTCCTCAGCAAGTTCCACTTCTTTGAAATCCAAAGAAATGAGCTTGGTAGGTAAAGAAAACGGACACTTGCCTGTTTGGCCGTGTATGTTTCATTGTGGACTGGAGGACCCTGAAGTATTGGAAATGTAGGGGTTTTGCTGCTTGAGGGTTGTATTTTTAAGAGTTTACTAGTGAAACTCATCCTTCTGTTCTTTGTCATCATTCAGGGTTTACTTTTTCCCCTTTGAGTCATCTCTTTTCAGCCACGATTAGGGGGAGGGTATACACGCATCCGTGTTCATTGCCGCTGCCGCCTTCTTTTTTGAGACAAGAATCTCACTTTGTCACCCAGGCTGGAGTGCAGTGGTGCAGTCTCGACTCACTGCAACTCCTGCCTCCTGGGTTCAAGCGATTCTCCTGCCTCAGCCTCCTGAGTAGCTGGGATTACAGGCGCGCGCCACCATGCCCAGCTATTTTTTTTTTTGTATTTTTAGTAGAGATGGGGTTTCGCTGTTTCGTCAGGCTGGTTTCAAACTCCTGACCTGGTGATCCACCCACCTGGGCCTCGCAGAGTGCTGGGATTACACGTGTGAGCCGCAACTCCCAGCCTCATTGCCTTCTTACTTGGGGGATATGTCCTTGCCACACAGCTCTCTGAAACTTCCCAGTTGACAAATGGTTCAAACTTCTGAGATTTTTTTTTTTTTTTTTTCTTTCTGAGACAGAATCTCACTCTGTTGTCCAGGCTGGAGTGCAGTGGTGTGATCTCGGCACACTGCAACCTCCGCCTCCCAGGTTCAACCGATTCTCCTGCCTCAGTTTCCCCAGTAGCTGGGATTACAGGTGCCCATCACCACGCCCCACGCCTGGTACCACCACGCATTAGAGAGGGTATACACGCATCCATGTTCATTGCCTTCTTCTTCCTTTTTTTTTTTTTTTTTTTGAGACAGAGTCTCACTCTGTCACCCAGGCTGGAGTGCAGTGCAATCTCGGCTTGTTACAGGGTTTCATGTTGGCCATGCTTGTCTTGAACTCCTGACCTCAGGCAATCTGCCCGCCTCGGCCTCCCAAAGTGCTAGGATTACAGGTGTGAGCCACCACACCTGGCCTCAAACTTCCAAGATTCTTAAGTCTTCATTTTCTTAGGCTGACCATTTATCTGGTAGACTGATCCCTAATATCGGAGCATGTCATAGAGCATGCCCCGATGTTATGGAGCTCGTCAGATCAGTGATGCACAAAGGAGGCCCCAGGGGAAGCCAGGAACTGGTGCATCAGAACCCATTCGTGGTCATTCATTCAATCAAACTTGGTAGACTGCGTCATCTTTTAACAATAACATTTCATAACAACCCTGCAGTTAATCCTTACCTGGTCCCTGTAGGCATTATCCCGTTTTACCGGTTGTGGAGAATGAATAACTTAAGGCTACACAGCTGTGGCTCATGATCAGAAAGAGCTCTCTTTAGCCTGTGCTCTTTGCCACACTGTATGGGTTCTTGGACTGTGTTGTAAAGCACATGAAAGGTTGAAAAGCCAGAGAAGGTGCACTGTAACCCCGTTACTGTCTGGACTCTGAAAGGCCCCTTACTGGTGTTCCGTCTCTGCTCTGCACTGGTGGGTCCACTTCGGTTATGTAGGCAAGTGGGCGGTGACACTTAACTCCAAAGTGTCGTTCTTTTTAGGCATATTGGTAAGGCTAGCCCTGGGGCTTTTGTCTCTGAGATACTGGCCCCACTCTCTCTCACCATTTGTCTCAACCCCAGGGCTACCTAAAAAGGAGACTTGAAAAGGGGTCTTCCTTGGACTTTCTTGGTGGCCGGGGCATGTGTTTCTGAGTGCCTGGGAAATATTCTCTGGGTGGTCATCTTTCTAACTTGGCATCGACCCAAAGTCCACAGCCTGATGGAAAATACTTTTAAAATAAAATCTGCGGAGGAAGAAGTGTGATCATGTTCTGTGTCTCTAGCTCGAGTTTTAATTCTGGCAGGAAGAGGAAAGGTCAACATTTCTCGCTCACAAGTTAATGCTGTCAACATTGTGTGGATTTATGAAAATTGGCTGAGGGAGTAGCTAGAAGGTGCCCAGTGTCCCAGCTGCTGTTGTGATAAATTGTGTAATATGGCTTGGATTAAAAATAATACTCATTTAATTTGTTTAATGACACCAGCATGAAAAAGCCAGCACGCCTGTTCTGAAATCCAGCACACCAACGCCTCGGAGCGACATGCCAACGCCGGGCACCAGCGCCACTCCAGGCCTCCGTCCAGGCCTCGGCAAGCCTCCAGCCATAGACCCCCTCATTAACCAAGCGGGTAGAGCGTCGCCTCTTGTGTGCTTTGTTTGGTTTCTCCCATTCCCAGCTTGATTTGTTGTCTGTTAATGTTGTGATGCAGTTGCCCTACAACTATGAAATGTACTTAGGGCCGCCCTCCTTCCTAGCTCTGAAAAAGCCGTGATAAGAAACAGATGTTTGTCCTTGGGTTTCAGCAGCTGCACTCTGTTCAGTCTCCAACTGTTTACATTCAGCTTTTCTTTTTTTTTTTTTCTTAGAGACGAAGTCTCTGCTCTTGTTGCCCAGGCTGGAGTGCAACGGCGCGATCTCACTGCCACCTCTGCCTCCTGGGTTCAAGCGATTCTCTTGCTTCAGCCTCCCAAAGAGCTAGGCTTAAAAATTAGCCTGACACCACGCCTGGGCTAATTTTTGTATTTTTAGTAGAGACGGGGTTTCACCGTGTTGGCCAGGCTGGACTCGAACTCCTGAGCTCAGGTGATCTGCCCGCCTCGGCCTCCCAAAGTGCTGGGATTACAGGCATGAGCCACCTTGCCCAGCCTTCTTTTATTTTGAAATAATTCAAATCCTAGGGACTTCAGGAAAGTTTCTGATAATTATTTTGAACACAGGCCTCCCCACCTAACTAGCATTGTGCGTCTGACTTTGCTAATATTGGCTGAAACAGTGGTTTGGCCGGCCCAACCGTGCTCCTTGCAGACTGTAGTTGGTTGGTTTTCTGCCAGGGGAGGCCTCAGGAATCAGTGGTCTCTCCTTCAGTAGAAATTAGGAGGGTTTCCCTGCGACTCCAGCCCTTAAAAAACTCCTAATTTGCAACCTGACATCCCCCGATGGGAAAGGAGAAAAGCACCAACCTGGGCCCACAGGAAAACAGGCAACAGAATCTTCCTCCTAAACCCGTGCTTTGGTTTACGTAAATCCAGGATTGGGTTTTCATTTGGAATTGGTACCAGGGAATGGAAAGTTCGGACTGAAAGAGAAATCTTGGATTTTATCGAGAAAATCTTCTTTTGAGATTAAGTCAGGTAAACACTTAGTGTCTGTGCCTTGGTTTGCCCTCTGTAAATTGGGTATGGTAATACGCTTAATTCCCCTGGCTTCCGGTGCTGCTACTTACACGAATAAGAAAATGTGTGGGTTGTGCTTCCCCTGGAGTCTTTTCTTTCCTGGAGATGAATTCCACTCTGGGGAAGGAGGGATCCAGTGTATAAAAATTGGAGGTGATTTCCCCCCTCCCCCAGAAGCCTTCCCTCTTTCTCTCTCCCCGTGAGTGACACTAACAAATGACGAGGCCAGACTTGCTGGTCAGGTTTGATGGAGTGGGTCCGTTGAGTGATGTGTGGCTTGTGTTTCTTTTCAGCAGCTGGCTTGAGGACACCCCTGGCAGTTCCCGGCCCATACCCTGCTCCTTTTGGGATGGTCCCCCACGCTGGCATGAACGGCGAGCTGACCAGCCCAGGCGCTGCCTATGCCAGTTTACACAACATGTCACCCCAGATGAGCGCCGCAGCTGCCGCAGCCGCCGTGGTGGCCTACGGGCGCTCCCCCATGGTAGGCCGCTGTGGGGTGGGCTCTGGTTGGGTTAGGAATGCTGCATGCTCCATTTAGCGCTGTCAGGTTTGGGGCCAGGCCTCTCTGTGCTGCATGGGCAGGAGCAGCCAGCCCCACACACCTCGGAGACAAAGACGCCCAGTGTCCCAGCCACACACTTGCCTTCCTCTTGTCAGCTTTCATCAGCACGCTGCTTCATTAAGTGAGAGCCAAACGTTTTTTTGTTTTACTGTTTTTGTGGATGAAAAAGGCAATGTTTAGAAGCTCCTTCAGTGGTTCAGGGGACATCTGGTTTTCTCCCACCAAAGTCGATTTTTTTTTTTTATTTGAAGGTGATGAAATGATTCAAGTGGTTCACAGAAGCCTTTTCATTCATTTTCTTGAACTTTTTTTTCCTCATTAAACCTTAGGAAAAAATGTCTGAGAAGCCATTGCTTTCTCTTTCTATGCCTGTGCTACACTTTAAACCCAATAGCGTGATTGATGTATAAGCAGTGGTCTCTGTAAACAGGTAGAATTCTGGACAGACTGAACCACAGGGGCAGGTTGGCCTGTTTGCCCTGCCTCTTACCACTGTGCAAATGGTCTAATTTTTGACCAAGAAGACACAAAACTGCATTTGAAGGGTAGAATTGGCTCTGCAATCACTGATTGCATTAAGGGCATAAAATCCCACCATCATTTCTCTTGGCTGTTTGAAAAACGCCCCACACCTTTCTCTCTGGTCCCCTCTTCACATAGCATTACCTCCACTAGTTTGCGGTGATGTTAAGATTCATTGGTTTTTCCTGATACTGCACTTGCAGGAGAGGCTGTGCAGTGGCGGGCAAAAGTGTTGAAAAGTAAGGTGGTCAGCTGAGAGAATAGATGCTAGCTATCCTTATGCTGCACAAAGTAGGGAATCCATGTATGAATGCTTAAGCATTAAATTAGACCCGTGGTATGCAACTGGGGATGATTTTGTTCCTTGAGGACATTTGATAATATCTGGAGACACTTTTGATTATCATAACTGGGGGTGGGAGGGGGCAGGTGTGGATTCCTCTTGGCACATCAACAGTAGGGGAATGCTGTTCAACATCCTGCAATGCCCAGGATGGCCCCCAACAAAGAAAAGAACTGTTTGGCACAAAATGTCAATAGTGCTGAGGTTGAGAAATCTTAATACAACATATTGCTCTGTGAACTTGCTTGCCAGTCTAAGGGAGGTATTTACCATGGGGAAGTGGTTCTCAGTGCGCAAATAGATCACATCTCCTCTCTACCTCCCAAAAAGGAAGTGGGTCTTGTGGCGTTCAGAGGTGCTTATATTACCTCTTGCATAGTAATTAAGAAGAAAAACACTAGGCCATGTTACTGTTCCCATTGAAGTTGCTTTGGGGATCTATGAGTTTCTAATGAAAGGTATTGATGTTCACAAAGTGCCTGCTGCAATAAACTGAGTCTGCAATGCCTTATTTTTGTCTCCAGGTGGGGTTTGATCCTCCCCCTCACATGAGAGTACCTACCATTCCTCCAAACCTGGCAGGAATCCCAGGGGGGAAACCGTAAGTACCTCAAAGACCTTGGTTTTGTTTTAAAGGTGGTTACTCAGTCATTGGTATTAGCAGACTAGAATTCCAAAGGGAGTACAGGCTTGGGCGTTTCCAAGGAGATTTCTGGTGTCTTCCTGAGGAGTGTTAACACTTTCTATAAATAGGCAACTTGTAGGTGTCATGCCTCTGTCTTCTCCCTGGGGGTGATCTCCTAAGTTCAGTTATTTCTAGAGAGAAACTGTTGGAGATGAGGACGAGGTGGGAGGAAAGCGCTGGAGGTGTCTGGCCCTCTTTGCTTGACCCCTCAGAAAGCTGTTCTGCTCTGCCATTTGGTTAGAGGGCAGCTGCTGGAGATTCCCAGCTGTGCTGTGCTGTGGGCAGTCAGCTGTCACAAACTCTTGCAGGCTTAGACATTCGAAATGTGTCATCTCTTTACCCAGCTCCGTGCCACCTTTTTCTTATTTTAGTGCAAACGAGAGTTACTTGAAGGGTAGGTTGTGTTGCATGCCAGCACCCCGGGTTTACCCCCAAGTAAAGTTTTGATGAGTGCTCCGAGAGATCTAGAATTATAAAAAGCAAAGTGGCTTCGTGGGGAAGCAGGAAAAGTTAACGTTCATTTTGTGTTCAGTGCACAAAAGCATTGGAATTTGAAAAAACTCAGTTGGCTATTCTTCCTGGGTCACTTTAAAAATTGCTTCCTTTTCATCATGTTAGTAATTAGAAGTGTGGTTTCAAAGAATTCCTAAAGTTCTTAAATTTTTTAAACAGCAGAATTGAAATGTGAAGGTCTGTTTTGCTTAGCAGCAAAACTCTGCCTTCTCCTAAGATAGAAAATAGCAGAGGCCAGGCACGGTGGCTCACACCTGTAATCCTAGCACTTTGGGAGGCTGAGGTGGGTGGATCACCTGAGGTCGGGGGTTTGAGACCAGTCTGGCCAACGTAGCGAAACCCTGTCTCTACTGAAAATACAAAAATCAGCTGGGCATGGTGGTATGTGCCTGTAATCCCAGCTGCTCGGGAGGTTGAGGCAGGAGAGTCGCTTGAACCTGGGTGGCGGAGGTTGCAGTGAGTGAAGATCATGCCATTGCACTCCAGCCTGGGCGACAGAGGGAGACTCTGTCTCGAAAAGAAAAGAAAAAATGGCAGGTCTTTGCAAATTTAGTTGTTCTTCTCTTCTCTTCTCTTTTCTTCTCTCTTCTCTTTCTCTTCTCTTCTCTTCTCTTCTCTTTTCGAGACGGAGTTTCACTCTTGTTGCCCAGGCTGGAATGCAATGGTGCGATCTCTGCTCACTGCAACCTCTGCCTCCCAGGTTCAAGCAGTTCTTCTGTCTCAGCCTCCAAAGCAGCTGAGATTACAGGCGCAAGCCACTATGCCTGGCTCAATGTATTTTTAGTAGAGATGGTGTTTTATCATATTGGTCAGGCTGGTCTTGAACTCCTGACCTCAGGTGATCCACCCGGCTCAACCTCCCAAAGTGCTGGGATTACAGGCATGAGCCACCGCGCCCAGCCGATTTTTTTTTTCAATAAAGGTACGGGTGCTACATGTCTTAGGCCTTCAGTTTGTTTTTGTCATACCCTTGCCTTCATGTGGTTGCTTTCAGCTTTTATCAGTACGTCACTTGCACGTCACATTAGTGAGTTTTTTATTTTTAGAAACAGGGTCTTGCTCTATTGCCCAGGCTGGAATGCAGTGGCACAATCATAGCTCATTGCAACCTCGACCTCCTGGGCTCCAGCGATCCTCCTATCTTGGCTTCCTGAGTAGCTAAGACTATAGGTGTCTGTTACCATACCTGGCCAATTTTTAAATTTATTTTTGTAGTGACAGGGTCTCCCTGTGTTGCCCAGGCTGGTCTCAAACTCCTGGCCTCACACGGTCCTCCTGCCTTGGCCTCCCAAAGTGCTTGGATTACAGGCATGAGCCACTACACCCAGCATGGTGAATTATTTTGAGCAGTCCACTCAGCTGCCCTGTCATCCTTGGTGTGGTTTTGATAAGAGCCTTGTTTCAAATAAACCACCAGCATGAGATAAAATTGAATTTCTTACCCTGTCACCTGCTTTTTAGGATAGTAAAGGCGATTCCCATTGCACTACTTTTCATGTATTATAATATCTCTTTCACAATAATTTGATTCATGATGAAATGAGGTTTTTGTCTACACTAGGAATCCGTAGCGATGTTAGGAATTTAAGATGACATCTGTGCCCAGTGAAGGGAGTCAGGGGTAGTATTGCTCAATGCTCACTTAGCTGGTAGTTCTCTTCCAGTTGAGTACCCATGGACTAGTTACTACCCGGTGTGTTTTCTTGGGGATTTGGGAATGCCCCCCTGCTTCCAGCCTGGGAGGTCCTTGGGGCACTTGTGAGCATTTCCTGTCTGTGGTTGCCAGCGGTGTTGTAGCTGTTGTGTTCTACAGATTGGTGAGTGGATAAAGGGCAAACCGGTAAAGTTGTGATGAGAAGCAGTAATACCAGTAACTGATGAACCTTTGGTGGAATAATAGGGAAATAAGGCCAAGTTCAGCTGACCCTTAGGGAAAGTTAGCTTCAAGAGTTAGAGGCGGCCGGGCGCGGTGGCTCAAGCCTGTAATCCCAGCACTTTGGGAGGCCGAGACGGGCGGATCACGAGGTCAGGAGATCGAGACCATCCTGGCTAACACGGTGAAACCCCGTCTCTACTAAAAAAATACAAAAAAATTAGCCGGGCGAGGTGGCGGGCGCCTGTAGTCCCAGCTGCTCGGGAGGCTGAGACAGGAGAATGGCGTAAACCCGGGAGACGGAGCTTGCAGTGAGCTGAGATCCGGCCACAGCACTCCAGCCTGGGCGGCAGAGCGAGACTCCGTCTCAAAAAAAAAAAAAAAAAAGAGTTAGAGGTACGGGGTGTGTGTTCAGCTGCTAAGCCCTTACCTTGGGTGTAATTGAAGATGCAGTGTGGGAAGGCGGGTGAGCAGAGCTATGAGCTGTGATGCTAGGGTGGAAGGCTGATGGGTGGGCACAGTTAAATTGGACTCTGTTCCTTATATGTGTGTGTGTGTGTGTGTGTGTGTGTGTGTGAACAGGATCAGTTGTAAGATAGAAGTAGCATCGTGCTTATTAGAGTTAAGTATTGATGTCCTTGGCTTGTGAGCACCTTGCATTTCTTTGTGTTCAAAGCTGTGCAAACTAGAATCACAATGTGCCTAAGGACAAGGACAGTGGACACAGTGGCCAATGTTGTGAGACTATGTCAGGGTACTTTTCTCATCTTGGTCAAAGTGGCCGTTGGCCTTTGGATCTGAGCAATCATTGCTCTCTCTAAAATAATTAAAATCTCTCTCTTTATTTTATTAATTTATTTTATTATTATTATTTTTTAGAGACACTGGGTCTCCCTGGGTTGCCTAGGCTGGTTTCGAATTCCTGGGGTCAAATGATTCTCCTGCCATGGCCTCCCAAAGTGCTGCGACTACAGGCATGAGCCACAGTGCCCGGCCTAAGATATATTTTTTAGAATTCTCTTTCATGTTTGAGCCATATTATGTGAGGAAGATAGACTTAATATCAGAAGGAAAAATGAGCTTTGCCATTGTTGCCAGGGTCTGGGCTGTATAAAATCTTACTGTGTCTCTCTCTCTCCTTCTCTCTTTCTCTTTCTATGTGTGTATGTGTAATATATATATATATAATTTATATATATAAAATATATATATGTTATACTTTAAGTTCTAGGGTATATGTGCACAATGTACGGGTTTGTTACGTATGTATACATGTGATATTTTGGTTTGCTGTACCCATCAACTCATCATTTACAGTAGGTATTTCTCCTAATGCTATCCCTCCCCCAGCCCCCCACCTGCTGACAGGCCCTGTGTGTGATGTTCCCCACCCTGTGTCCAAGTGTTCTCATTGTTCAACTCCCACCTATGATTGAAAACATGCGGTGTTTGGTTTTCTGTCCTTGTGATAGTTTGCTGAGAATGATGGTTTCCAGCTTCATCCATGTCCCTGCAAGGGAACCTGAACTCATCCTTTTTTACGGCTGCATAGTATTCCATGATGTATATGTGCCACATTTTCTTAATCCAGTCTATCATTGATGGACATTTGGGTTGGTTCCAAGTCTTTGCTATTGTGAATAGTGCTATAATAAACATATGTGTGCATGTGTCTTTATAGCAGCATGATTTATAATCCTTTGGGTATGTACCCAGTAATGGGATGGCTGGGTCAAATGGTATTTCTAGTTCTAGATCTTTGAGGAATTGCCACACTATCTTCCACAATGGTTGAACTAATTTACACTCCCACCAGCAGTGTAAAAGTGTTCCTATTTCTCCACATCCTCTCCAGCATCTGTTGTTTCCTGACTTTTTAATGATCTCTATTCTAACTGGTGTGAGATGGTATCTCATTATAGTTTTGATTGGCATTTCTCTGATGACCAGTGATGATGAGCATTTTTTCATGTGTCTGTTGGCTGCATAAATGTCTTCTTTTTAGAAGTGTCTCTTCATATCTTTTGCCCACTTTTTGATGGGGTTGTTTGTTTTTTTCTTGTAAATTTAAGTTCTTTGTAGGTTCTGTGTATTAGCCCTTTGTCAGATGGGTAGATTGGAAAATTTTTTCCCATTCTGTAAGTTGCCTGTTCACTCTGATGGTAGTTTCTTTTGCTGTGCAGAAGCTCTTTAGTTTAATTAGATCCCATTTGTCTATTTTGACTTTTGTCGCCATTGCTTTTGGTGTTTTAGTCATGAAGTCCTTACCCATGCCTGTGTCCTGAATGGTATTACCTAGGTTTTCTTCTAGGGTTTTTATGGTTTTAGGTCTAACATTTCAAATTTTAATCTATCTTGAATTAATTTTTGTATAAGGTGTAAGGAAGGGATTCAGTTTCAGCTTTCTACATATGACTGCCCATATTAATCTATTAATTAGTATGAGAGAACTTGCTGTTCTTACTATTTAGTAAAGTAATATTGCCTGAGGCATTGCTGCTCAAACCATTTATGGTGACCAGTTTTTTCCTGAGTAAATCAAAGATGGAGACATTTGTAACCTACAATACAAGTGAGTAGGAGGAAAAAGATACAAAATCCAAGTCCATTTTTTGTTGTTACAAGAGTCAACAGCCCTAAGTCCTCAGGTTGCTGTGCGCACTCTTGATGACTACACTCATCTCACTGCAAACAGTAGCCAGTGTTTGCTGACCACACGTTGAGTAGGGCTGGTCTGAGGCACTTAAGAGAAATGAGGACCAACTCGTGTGTCCAGGGTAGAGTGAACAAGGCGTTAAAGGTTATACAAATAATTCTCTGAAAAATACCCATGGAAAGAATGCTTGGGTGAGGCAGACAGAAGGCACAGTTGCCATTCATAGACTGAGTGTGAACTGTCAGGCTTTATGTGCGATGCCAGGCGTGCTTCAGGAAAGAGGGTGCTCTCAGCCTTTCTGCCCATGGGGGCTTGATGATGTCATTAAAAGAAGAGTAAATTTCCTAGTTTAACTTGTGATATGTGCTCTTGAGGCAGAGCAGTGGGTGATAGGGAGACATGTAAATAAGTGACCAAAATTAGAGTCAGAAAGACTTCCGTGGGGTGAAGCTAAAGCTGAAGCACATGCAGGAAGCATTAAGTTTCCCAGGGAACTGGGGAGGGACAGGCTGGGTCATGCACAGAGAGAGAGCTTGAGGGATGAGAGAGAGAGCTTGCAGATGGATGAGTGCCTCCTGAGTGTTACCGCCAGAAGAGTTCAGTTGGGGCAGGAGGGACTTTAACATAGTATAAATGCTCATGCATGGTTCAAGCCTGCTAAGAGAACCCGTACAGTGACTATGTGCCTCTGACCGTGTGTGTCATTTGTCCAAGGACAGGGGACCCGCTGCTGCCCAGAGCAATGCATTTTCCATGGCTCTGTGAAAACTCTTCTAGCCTTTGAGCTGAATCTGTCTCCTTGGAACTCTGACCCATCAATCCTGGCTCTTTCCTACCCCCCGAGACCACACAGCACACTGCTAATCCGTCATCCCCATGGCAGCTCTTCAGTGTTTGGAGACCCCCACAGCACCCTGAGGCTTCTCTTCTGGCTAGAATTTGTCTGGTGCTTCAGCCCTCTCGTGGGCCATGATTTAGGGTTCCCACATCATCTGCTCACTAAGATCTAGACCCTGTCACTTCCTTTCCATCCACACTTTCACGGATTTTATTGAGACCTCCTGCATAGGCATAGGGGGCCCCACTGGGAGTTCACAGCCTAGGATGGGCTGCAGGGAAGGAAAAATTCTCCTTTGCCCTCTGAGTCTGCAGCTGGGCCTGAGAATCAATCTGACATAAGATAGATTAACAGGAGAAATGCACGCAAGTCTTATTAAGAATTTTGGTGTACATGGGAGTCTTCACAAGGAAGTGAAGACCCGAAGAAGTGTCCAGAGCAGGCAGCTTGTATCACTTTCTGTTTTTGTTTTGTTTTGTTTTGTTTTGTTTTTGAGACAAAGTCTCGTTCTGTCATCCAGGCTGGAGTGTAGTGGCCCAATCTTGGCTCACTGCAACCTCTGCCTCCCGGGTTCAAGCGATTCTCCTGCCTCAGTCTCCCAAGTAGCTGGAATTACAAGCGTACACTACCATGTCTGGCTAATTTTTGTATTTTTAGTAGAGGCGGGGTTTCACCATGTTGGCCAGGCCGGTCTTGAATTCCTAACCTCAGGTGATCCACCTGCCTTGACCTCCCAAAGTGCTGGGATTACAGGCATGAGCCACCATGCCCAGCCTTGTATCACTTTTATACAAAGAAATGACAAATTTGTGAAGACATAACAAGAAAGAGTTTTGGGATGGAGGCAGTAAATGGTGGTTAGGTAACTAAGAGATAGATATATTGGCAGAAAACTTGTGGGAGACAAAGGTTATTTTGGTAAGTTTATTTGTACACATCCCTTTTAGTGTTGATTCCCAGACTCTGGTGATAAGGCTGTTCTTCTTCTGTTTCTGGTACAGGGAGGGCACCTTTCTCATGGGAAATTTTATGACCTGTTTTTGTATAGAAAGAGGTCAGGAAGTCTTTCCTGGATCTCTCATTTCTCAAGTGTTTTCAGCTCAAAATAACCAATATACCAAAGGGGCATATTTGGTTGTGGCAAATCCCGAAGTCCTTCAAGGGGAACATGAGTTAAATAATCACAAAATCAAATGCAGAATTGTAGACCCCCATGCTACCACAGAGCTATTACAGAGGAGCACTGTTCTAGAAAGCCTATGACAGGGCATGGGGGACTGATCCCATTGGGGAGGGTCAAGCAGGGATTCCCTGCCGAAGGGTTTTCAGAGCTGCATTAACCCAACAGGGGCAGGGGCTGAACCACTAGGTGGAGAGACCAGCATGTGCAAAGGCCCTGTGGCTTCACATTGTTGTCAATCAGAGTGGAACAGAGCAAGATGACTTGCAGTGCTAGCATTCCACACTCTTGTTTCCAGTGTTAAGATGACAAGATCTCAGTAGGGTTTCCCAACCACCCTGGTCACCTTCCCTCCTCTCATACCCATTCCAGCCTCCCCTAACTTCTTTTTGTTAAAGCATCATTCCCATTCCCTCTGACATCTGAGCCCAAATTTTAGTGTTAGATTCTTCCCTATTTAACTTTTTTTTTAATAGTCTTATTCTTTGTTAAAATTCTCACCTTTCTCATGCCCAGTTTTGTCAGTAAAGTCCTAGATGAGTGCTGTCTTTCTTCCTCACCAAATTGCTGTCAGTTTATTCTTTATTGTAAAGCACTTGTCAGGGCCATGTGTTGCACAGAGGTCTTCAAAAGTTGAATACAGATTGAGCATCTTAATTCAAAAATTCAAAATCCAAAATGCTTCAAAATCTGAAACTTTTTGAGTACCGACATGCCACACATGGAAAATTCCACACCTGACCTCATGTGACAAGGTGCAGTCAAAACACACAACACACAATTTATTCGGCATCCCCAAGGGAAAACTAAAATCACCTTCAGGCTATGTGCATAAGGTCTGTATGAAACAGAAATGAATTTTGTGTTTACATAGGGTTCCATCCCCAAGATAACTCATTTATGTTTATGTAAATATTCCGAAGTCTGAAAAAAATCCGAGACTGGAAACACTTCCGGTTCTGAAGCATTTTGGATACGGGATGTTCGACCTGTATAAACCGACATGCCATTCAAGGCCTGCGGGTAATATCGCCCCAGCCTGCTTTTCCAGTGTCCTGTCCTATGTGCTTTACATGCTGTGCTAACCCAATGGGACGAGTCTCTGTTCCCTGATGACTCCAGCCCCTGCTCTCTGGAGCAGCTTCCCTTCTCACTGGTCTCTTCCTGTTGAAGTATTTTCTGTCCTTCAAAGCCGGCTTGAGTTGCTGCCTCCTTCATGAAGCCTTCATGGATGCCTTCCCATCTATGGTCCCCCTCCAGTTGCTCCATGAAACATCTTATGACACTTCTCACACTTTGAGCTTGGATTATAATCGTGTACAGGCCATGTTTCTATCTACTTCCTCCCCAGGAGGATGGAAGTTCCCGAAGTCTTGTCCCTTGAGCACAGACACCCAGGAAACTAATGTTCATTGCCTTGAATAGGCGGGAGACAGGTCCAGGATTGTGTAGGGCCCTGTGATTCCTTCTTTTCTCAAGGAGGCCCTTGGTTCGCATTTTCGCATTATTAAGTAGTGTTGGTTTAGAAGAGGTAACGCTGAGCTTGTTTTCACACCCTCAAGGCTGGATTTAATTGGTATTGTTTAGTTCAGCATAACTCGAATTCGTTTTTGGTTTTAGGACATTTATTCCCCTGAGCTCTGTGGAGATCACTGGTAAGAGAAATTCCAAAGTTTAGTTAGACTTTTTTTTTTTTTTTTCCTGGCACTGTAGCGCTGCCGTTCTCCCTCTAAGTACCTGGGGGCTGTGCTCTACCTGCCTTATATATTAGCACCTAGAGGTCAGTAATAACTCAGGCTAATCATAGTTTGGCTTAAGAGTCTAGGGTAGTTACAGGTCCTTTCACCCTGTGTTTTAATGCCAGACATGTAATTTAGAAATCTTCTACCCACTTGTTTAGTGTTTAAATAAATCTTTAAAGTACCTTTTTGGTTTAGAGCCTAAAGGGAAAAGAAAAATCTTAACTACATTTGGGGTAAAATTGCCTCATAGGAAAACACTTGCAGCAGTGATTAGAGACCCTTTCCAGGCTTTTAGCCAAGAAAAAGTTTCAGTGGCCAGGGGCTTCCCCCTTTCACCCCACTTTTTCTGTTTCTGGTCTTCCGGTTTCTCTGTTTGTGTCTAGATTCCACAGCTCGCTTATTTAGTGGACGTGAACATTGATTCAGCTCTCTTTTTATTTGATGGGGTTGTATTACTCTGGGTTCTCCAGAGAAATAGAATGAATAAACCATAGATACGGATATGGAGAAGGAGTTATTTGGAGGGATTGACTCACATGACTGTGTAGACTGAGAAATCCCATGATTTATTGTCTGCAAGCTGGAGGCCCGGGAAAGCCGGTGTAGTTCTACTCCAGGCTGGGGCTCGAGAAGCAGGAGCACTGATGATCGAGAGCAGCGGCAGGTAGATGTTCCAGCTCAAGCAAAGGGCACATTTGCTACTCCTCTAACTTTCTGTCCTGTCCAGGCCCTCAGTGATGCCCACCTGCGTTGGTGAGGGGACCTTCTTTACTCAGGTTAACTGTTCAAATGCTAATTTCTTCTAGAAACAGCCCCAGAGACACACCTAGAAATAATGTTTTATCAGCCACTCTGGTGTCCCTTAGTCAGTTTAATCAAGGTGACATATAAAGTTGACCATCTCAGTGATATTTGGGTAGGTTTTTTTTTTTTTAATCTATTAAATGCTAAAAATAACATGCCCATTCTGTTCCTTATTTTTGCCATGTGGGTATTAGTTTAATTTCTGTTTTTCTACCTTCTGATAATATAGGAATATGCAGTTTAATTTTTTGAGATTAAGTTGAGGTGAGGCCCTTCCTTTTTAAAAAGAAAAATGAGATGGGGATGTCCAGGGTGACCTCGAACTCCTGAGCTCAGGGGATCCTCCTGCCTCAGTCTCCTGAGTAGCTGGGAAGACCTTCCTTTTGATGTCAGTTGTGTTTAGCTACAATAATTCCTCACTGGACTTCTCTCTCTCCCTCTTCGCCTTGTCAGAAATGACATTTGGTTTATGGGATATAAATATAGTGTGTATATTTCTTGCTTGGATGATGCTCGTTTTTGTCTGTAGTGATAATTCCTTTGCTGGAATTTTTTAGTTTAGCTTTGAAATAGCGATATATTAAGCCTCTTTTTGTTTTACTTTTCATCCAAGAGTTTCTCCATTTGTATCTTTGCCCTGTTGAGGAGCCTTGTTCCTGCTCCAGCACACTGAGAAGTTTGGAAATGTATAATTGATAGAGGAAGTTAGGTCCTAGAACTCAGAATCTTAAATGTTGACTTTGGCTGGAATAGCTCCTTGTTTATCAACTTAGGTCATCTGTTTCTTGTTTTCTTTGCTTGTAATCTTCTTCTACATATCCATTTTAGGAAGTTTTGTATTTGCCTTTAAAAAAATATATGAAAATAGAGTGTATGCATCTAAACAAGGAAACAAAGAGTCTCCCAACCTAATGCTTTGAAGTTTGATACTTACAAGTTAGTTGGTAATAAAGCCCTTCGTTAACATAGAAATGCCGTCTTCCAAGTAAGGTAGGAATTATACCCGTTCTGCATATTTTCTATTTGGAAGAATACGCGAATGGCCAAACTGGAAAAGTTTTGTAGATGTTATGGGTTAGATGTGCAGACCCTTAAAAAAATTTGACAGAGGGAGGTTTTACCTATAGCAGGTAAATTATACTTTCTTCTAAAATCTTAGAATAATGAGACTCTGATTTTCTTATGAGCTCCATGTCACTATTCCCCTCAGCCACCACCTTTATTAGTTTTCAGGCTAAGAGTATCTTCCGGAATCATAAATTACATTATTCTCATCCATTCTATAAGGAGCCCGGTTCCCCCAGCCCCCACAGTCACGCTCACAATGTGGCTATGCCTCATGTTGCTCACGATGTGTGGGGTAATTGTCTTTGTGCTGGTGGGTCCCACGTTGTCCCTCTTGAGGGGATAGCGTCACAGGTAGTGCTGACGTGGAAGCTAAGGTAAAGATTAACAGCTCCACTTTTAGGCCGGGCGCGGTGGCTCAAGCCTGTAATCCCAGCACTTTGGGAGGCCGAGACGGGCGGATCACGAGGTCAGGAGATCGAGACCATCCTGGCGAACACTGTGAAACCCCGTCTCTACTAAAAAATACAAAAAACTAGCCGGGCGAGGTGGCGGGCGTCTGTAGTCCCAGCTACTCGGGAGGCTGAGGCAGGAGAATGGCGTGAACCCGGGAGGCGGAGCTTGCAGTGAGCTGAGATCCGGCCACTGCACTCCAGCCCCGGCGACAGAGCAAGACTCCGTCTCAAAAAAAAAAAAAAGATTAACAGCTCCACTTTTGCAGCTGGGCTGAGCTGGAGTTGGCTCTACCGCTTGTTAGCTGGGTGGTTATGGGCGAGTTACTTAGACTCTCCGTGCCACCTTCCCTCATCTCTAAACAGTAAGGGATAGTGAGCCCCTCCTGTGATGTGGCAAGCAAAGGTTGACTGTATTGCGCTTCATAGTTTTCTTGAAGTACTTTCCCATGTGGCTTCCTTACTTCACACCTCAGCGGTCCTGTTCATAGGCTAAGTTTTGTCAGTACACTTTGTAAAAATGGGGAAATGAGGCTCAAGTTAGTTAGGCATGGTGCCCACATGTTACTAGTCACTAAACTGAAGCAATTGCTTGTGCCTCCTGACTTCTTGCACTTGACCGTGTGGGTCCTGCTTTCCAGGGCCTGGATGCAGGATGGAGCTTGTTCCATGTGACCTGTGGTTGCTTCTGCCACAGCTTGCTTGGGAAGGGCCCAGTGTCCACTGGATTTAGCTGACTTAGGGTAGAGCTATGGATTTCACTTCATTATTGTCATTGCTTTCATTGTCTTTTTTGTGGTCTAAGTCAGCTCTCCAGGGACTGCCTTTCCCCCTTCGGAAAACTGTTACCATCTCTTAGTGACATTTGGTTAATTGCTAGACATTGCCTGGGAAAAGTTGGCTGGCATAACCCAGGGGTTTAGAGAGGAATGCCCACCTTTTTTTTTTAGCAGATTTTCCTTACCATGGCAACTTTTCCTGTCTCAATATATAAGTGATTAGGTAACAGTAGACAACTTGTGTTCTGATCCATTGAGAGTGCCGGCTGGTGAAACCCTCTGCCTACCCCTGAAGAACTCTGGAATGGGAAAGACAGAAATGTTCACCGTGTGAGAAATACTCTTAGAGAGGTTAGTAGGAAAGGTTAGGACCCTGGGAAAGAATCATCAAGGCCGGGGAGGTCGTGGCAGTCAGAGGGAGGGAGGCAGTGGCGTGTACTTGGGAGGGAGGCAGTGCTGTTCTAGCAGGAGGGAACAGTTTGTGCGCAACTCGGAGATGTGACAGCATGTGGTATTTTAGGGGACTGGCCTGTTGTCCCACGTGGCTGGGAGTTTAAGGTCACATGAAGTAAGACTTGTTGACATTAAATTGTAAAGGGCTTCATGAGCCCTAAAGAGCTTGAAGAGCGAATGAAGGGTTTTGACATGATCGGATTTTTGATCCTTGTTGATATAGCTAACGATGTCACATCCAGAGTGCCAAATCCATAGGCAGCGGGGCTGGACCACAGCCGTCATCTCCGGGGTCTGTGGTTCTTCATTATTGTTTACTTGATTCTGCCACTGCAGTTCCTGTTTCCAGCAAACCAACAACCCTGTAAACACCTGTTTTCCTGTGACCACAGAACACAGCATAGTTTTATGAAGAGGAGCCTGGTCTGCTAGGAAAAAGCAACCTGCTCCCTTGGAACACAGTCTTGTTTTCCAGTTCACCGCGGCTGCGAAGGAGCCCACTGGGGACTCTTTGCTTTTAGTTCCTTCACCTCTGCTGTGTGCCCAGTAAATGAAAAGCCCCTTGCTCTTAATGGGTTTTTATTTCATTCAATTTTTGAATCTGTGAAGTCGAGTGGGCTTTATTCTTTTTGATTCTGACACCAGACTTCAGAATCAGACACGATCCTAATCTGTAGGAGCTTGATTCAGAAAGCTAGGTGGGGGCTGGGGCTCAGTTCTGAGGCTTTCTGAGATGCGGGTGGGCTTCACGGTGTGGCCCCTAGCGAGGGATCCAGGACTGACTTTCTGCCCTGCAGTTTGCCACGATTCTATCCAAACGTCCATCTCTACTCTTTGGGCGTTCATTCTAGTCTTTACTGAATGCCATTTCCCCCACTCTCACCTTTGATGATTTATGAATTTTGTGTTTTTCGTTGCCTCGTCACTGCCTTTGTGCTTTCCTGGTTTCCCACCCTGCGTCTTCCTCCCTTTCCACATTCCCTGACCCACATCCTTGTCCACTGGTTGAGATAAAGCCCTCAATTCAACGTGTCTTCACTTAGCATTTTCAGTCGTGGTGGTTCGATAACAATACTGTCATTTCCTGAAGACTCACTGCAGGTGTCAAGTGCGGTGTTAAGCGTTTTGCAGCTGTTACCACTTTAATCCTTACAGCAACCCCTGCGACCTCTATATTTTATTGTTATTCCTGTCTTAAGGATCACGAAACGGACACATTCTAGACTGCAGGCTGGCTGATTGGCAAGACCACGGTTGATGTGGCCAGAGAGCCAGAGAGAGGTTCATTTAACAGCAATGTTTGGGCACTTGATTTGGCTGTGGACCTAATCTAATGTGGTAACTGGTTAAGAGCCTTCCCCTCGACTCTCTCTAAATAACTAAATGAATCTAAACTTTAAACATTGAAATACCATACACATACAGAAAGTTCATGAATCACATGTGTCTAGCTCAGCGACTTTTCACCAAAGGCAGCCACCTGTGTAACCAGCCCTTGGATCAAGGAGCAGAGCAGGATCATTGCCCAGAAACCCATCCCATGGCCCTTGCAGTCACCAAGGTTAACCACCACCTTGACTTTCAGTACTGCAGATAAATTTTGCCTGTGTTCGAAATTCTAGAAATGCAGTCATTTCCATGTCCGTTCTTTTGTATCTGGCTGCATTTGGAATTCAGGTGTGAGCGATATTCATGAATACTCACTATCTGTTTATACATTCCTCTTTCTGATTGGTTTTACTTTTCCTAGTTCCTCAACCAGTAGAGAAAGTTAAGTTTCCTTCTGGCATCCCTTCACGATTGTCACGATGAGCCCTCAGTGTGGCCTTTTATCGAAAAAGCTCTGTTATTATTATAGGTGAATAATTTCCTCCCCTGGTTTTTTCCTTCCAGTCGATCCCTCCTAAAGACCCATCTGCCCTTTGCGTTGCTCTGGTGTGTTCATTTGATTTGGCTTTCCAGCACAGCAGGCAGCACCAGCTTCCTGCGGGGGCCCCCTGTGACTGATGTATTAACATCCATATGGGTTTCCCCTGGGACGGATGAGTGTTCACAGCTTCTGACAGCAGCTCGCTGCATTGTGAATCAATTTTAAATTGCCTCCGTATGATGATCGCGGGCCTCCTGTGCGTTTTAAAGAAGAGGACACCTGGGAGAGAAGTGGGTGTCTTCCAAAGATCAGACAGATCTCCCGTCTGTTACTCGGTGCATCTGTTTAATCTGGAACATTTAACTCTATGATAAGCAGGCTTCCAGTTGAAGGAAGATAAAATTTCCTTTCGCTGAAAAATCTGGGATTGCTGAAAGGGTGCCTGATGGAAACCCGGCCTTACCTGGAGGCACCCAGCTTGATTTGTGGTACACAGAGAGAAACTAATCCTCACATGTCATTTCTCTCATAGCACCGAGATCTTTGAGAAGCAGTTTCCCCACCTTAACCACCATCCTTATAAATCATGTGCAACTCAATTGTTTTACTTTTATTTTTATTTTTTTAATTATTATTTTTTGAGATGGAGTCTTGCTGTGTTGCCCAGGCTGGAGTACAGTGGTGCGATCTCGGCTCAGTGCAATCTCCACTTCCTGGGTTCACACCATTCTCCTGCCTCAGCCTCCCAAGTAGCTGGGACTACATGCACGTGCCACCATGCCCAGCTATTTTTTGTATTTTTAGTAGAGACGGGATTTCACAATGTTGGTCAGGCTGGTCTTGAACTCCTGACCTCGTGATCCACCCACCTCTGCCTCCCAAAGTGCTGGGATTACAGGTGTGAGCCACTGCACCCAGCCGAATGTGCATCATTTTATCAGTTGATGTAGAGTGAAAACATTAGCACTTCTCTTTTTTCTATCTTCTAAAGTGTCTTTTCTTTGTTTATGTTTTATCATGTCCCTAGGATCTTAGCTCTTGGAGTTTAAATTAAGCTCGTTGGAGGAAAAAATATGCTTTGAATTTTGGTGTAGAAGTAGAAGTGGGTAACTTGGATTAGGTTTGTTTGTATTTAACAGGGGAATAAAATGGGTAGCTTAAATAATGTGGAAGTTTATTACTCTCTCGCTCTCAGCAGCTCAGGGCAGGTATGACAGCCCCATAGTGTCACCAGGGCCTCTGCATCCTGTCTTTCTGTTCTATCTCCCCCAGCAATTCCTTCCTTCCTTTCCCCCTTCCCCCCCTTCCTTCCTTCCTTCCTTCCTTTCTCCCTCCCTCCTTCCCTCCCTCCCTCCCTCCCTCCCTCCCTTCCTTCCTTCCTTCCTCCCTCCCTCCCTCCTTTCCTTCCTTCCATTTTAAGTTCTGGGATACATGTGCAGAATGTGCAAGTTTGTTACATAGGTATACCCGTGCCATGGTGGTTTGCTGCACCCATCAACCCATCACCTACATTAGGTATTTCTCCTAATGCTATCCCTCCCCTAGCCCCCCACCTCCTGACAGGTCCCAGTGTGTGATGTTCCCGTTCCTGTGTCCACGTGTTCTCATTGTTCAACTCCCACTTATGAGTGAGAACATGCGGTATTTGGTTTTCTGTTCCTGTGTTAGTTTGCTGAGAATGATGGTTTCTAATTTCATCCATGTCCCTGCAAAGGACATGAACTCATCCTTTTTTTTTTTTTATGGCTGTATAGTATTCCATGGTGTATATGTGCAACATTTTCTTTATCCAGTCTATCATTGATGGGCATTTGGGTTGGTTCCACATCTTTGCTATCCAGCAATTGATTTCTATCTTTGAAATCAACCTTGGCTCAAGCCTGTAATCCCAGCACTTTGGGAGGCCGAGACGGGTGGATCACGAGGTCAGGAGATCGAGACCATCCTGGCTAACATGGTGAAACCCCGTCTCTACTAAAAAAATACAAAAAATTAGCTGGGCGATGTGGCGGGCGCCTGTAGTCCCAGCTACTCGGGAGGCTGAGGCGAGAGAATGGCATAAACCCGGAGGCGGAGCTTGCAGTGAGCTGAGATCCGGCCACTGCACTCCAGCCTGGGCGACAGAGCGAGACTCCGTCTCAAAAAAAAAAAAAAAAAAAAAAAGAAATCAACCTGTTTTGATTGACAGAGGGGCCATAGGAGCACCAGTCATCCCTCTTAGCTCAGGCAGTGGAAAGGAAGAAGAGAAGAGGGCAGGTGTGCTCCCTCCCTATTTATTTTTTTAGAGCAGTTATGAGTTCCAGGCAAAATAGAGTGGAAAGTTACAGAAGAGTTCCCATATCCCCCATCCCTCTCCTCTCTTTCAAGTTCAGAACTTCCTCAAAATGCCATCCAGCAGCTTCTTCTTAGACCTCATTGGTCAGAACATAGGCACGCCGGGCTAAAGGAGGGTGAGGAAGAGTAGTTTTTTTAGCTGGGCACTTTGCTGCCTTATATAATGGCGTTCCTGACCAACGTAGGCGAGGAAGATTGTTGAGTAGGAAACCTAAAATCCTGTTTAAAGCCATATAAAATAATCTGTTATTTTCTCTTCCTTAAGCAAAAGAAAGTTGAAGTCCAAACCATAAACTGGTATTTTTAGAAAGCTGTTTTTTTTTGGGGGAGGGGGGTGTTTTTGCTATTGAAATACACTGTCTACTCTGTTTAATTATTATTAGTTCTTAAGGGCTTCATCTTTAGCAGGGAAAATAATCATTTAAAATTATACTAAGAAATCATAAAATTACACAAGATACATGGAAGGAGGTATTTTATGTTCATTTGGAAGTGTGTTAAGTGTTTTATAAGGAGATTTGAGGGAATGCTTTATAGAATGGATAAGAACGATTTAAATACCTTAAAAAATGTTTTAATACAGTTCTATGTATATGTCATTTGGTACACGCCAGATTTCTGCTATTAATTATTTTAAATTTGCACCATCAGTAAATACTTCAACTTGTATTTTTTTGAAAGGAAAATATACAAGAGAATCTTTCCTTTTTTTCATCGTTTTCGTAGTCGTAGCACATTGCCGAGGTAATGCCTGCTTCCTCTGTAAATGTGTTTTCTGTCTTCTCTCCATTCGTTTTTCCAAAAGTGCATACTCCTTCCACGTTACCGCAGACGGTCAGATGCAGCCTGTCCCTTTTCCCCCCGACGCCCTCATCGGACCCGGAATCCCCCGGCATGCTCGCCAGATCAATACCCTCAACCATGGGGAGGTGGTGTGCGCGGTGACCATCAGCAACCCCACGAGACACGTGTACACGGGCGGGAAGGGCTGCGTCAAGGTCTGGGACATCAGCCACCCTGGCAATAAGAGTCCTGTCTCCCAGCTCGACTGTCTGGTGAGTGGACAGGAACTGGTGCACAAGGGCAATTTCTCCCTGGAGATTCAATAAGGAAATAGCTGTGTGGGCCTGGGTTTTATTCCCGTTATGAGGAAATAGAAGCCCCTTCTGTTTCCTGTGTTGGGTATTTAACCCCCTTGGCCCCCTGTTTAAATGTGAAGGTTTCATTTGTTGCTGTTGTACTGGCTACATCCCAGAGTTGATGGATTTCTTTTTAAAAAATATTTTACAGTGGTTTACAGAGGCTCTCCTTGTGTATGGATGTACATTACAAAAGGGGGCTTCCCATTTAATGGACAAAAGCACAGCTTGGCCTGGACTCTGGTCCCTGCCATCCACTCAGTTTTTAATTTCCCTATAGCCTTTAGATAAATATAGAATAGTAAATATTTGATAACAGGGCATAAAAACCATTCTGAACAGGGTAAGATCTGTGTTTTTAAGGGAGACCTGAGAGGGCTGGTTAGGTTTTATGACCTTCACTTCAGGAAAGGGTTAAAGGCTGTCACTGCAAAGGCCGGGGGCAGCCATCAACAAAATAGAGCGGTGAGAATGCTTTCCCAGAGTACCTAAGCCATGTCCACTCAGAGCTTGAGAATACCATTTTGCATTTTTCAGGGACATAAAACATGTTGGGACATGTTCCAGTCTCTGTAACCCCAGGATTTACAGAGCACATACCACTGGCCTTAAGCAGACTCCGAGCTGCCCTGCCCTGCCCTGCCCTGGCATGGGGTCTGCCGGCACTCTGCTGTTGCAGATGGTGCCGTGTACCCACTCCCTGCCTGGAAAATTGTAAGGATTCTGGAGAGAGTGTCTCCAAAAAGCAGAGTGGCAGTGTTTTTGAAACACAGACTTGTTTTTAGAGTAGTGATTAGTGCCTTTTAAAAAAAAACACAAATAACTTCAAAATGTCTTCCTTCATGAAACTTGTATTTAAATATGGCCCAACATTCTATAGCAGTAGGAATATCCTTTGTTGAAGTCACGTGTTTAAGGTTTCTTTAATCTTTGAAAGACAGTCCATCGTGAAAAGCACGTAAGCAACCTTTAGCCATATCTACATCTTTCAGGGGTTGATCTTATGAGGGTCCCCCACCCCCACCCCCTTCATATGTATTGGTTTTGATGGCAAGATGCCTGCTTTTATCAGGTTCTTTGGCCTTTGCATTGGGGCTTAAATATAATAGCAGCCACATGACAACTTGAGAAAGCAGCTCTGGTAAATTATTAGCAAGAATCCCTCTGACTAATGAAGTCATGTGCTCAGCATAACGAAGACCAAAACATAGACGGGGGCCTGCAGTTTCCAAGCAGTAAATGATGCAGGGTGATGAGGCAGATGTATAAACTAGCTTGGAAAAGTGGTTTCTTCTCAGGGAACTGTGTGTACACCTGTACCTCATACCTAGATAGTTTCAGCTCTGTGATGCAGGACACCAGAAACAGTTATCTAAGCTCCTGTGAATTTGTTTTGTTTACTGTTTTGAAGGAGACAGTTGTACTTGGACCCCAATCTTGACTAGAGATCTCTTGCTCTGTTAGAGTGTCCGTGAAATGCCACTCTTTAACTCAAAAAACCAAGACAGCCATTAGAGAACATGGTGCTATGATTGCTCGGTAATTCATTATAGCAATGAATTATGTTTATTTTACAGAACAGAGACAATTATATCCGTTCCTGTAAATTGCTACCTGATGGCTGCACTCTCATAGTGGGAGGGGAAGCCAGTACTTTGTCCATTTGGGACCTGGCAGCTCCGACCCCACGCATCAAGGCAGAGCTGACGTCCTCGGCCCCCGCCTGCTACGCCCTGGCCATCAGCCCCGATTCCAAGGTCTGCTTCTCATGCTGCAGCGATGGCAACATCGCTGTGTGGGATCTGCACAACCAGACACTAGTGAGGTGAGCAAAGATGGTCGCCTAAGGAGGGGTTCCCTTCTTGAGCAGCTGGGCCTATTACCTCTGCTTCTCTCTGGCTGCCCGCAGCCCGCACAGTAAGAGCCTCTTGAATGCCAGGCGTGGGGCTAGATGATGGGGGAACAAAGACAACCATGTTGCTGCCTTTGGGGGGCTTACAGTCTTGCTACTATGCCTGGGGTCACCGAGACGTTCTATCTCCTTGTAGATAGTCTGTATATCCTGCAGTCTGTATGTCAGCCCACATACAGACTCCAAACTTGTTCTAAAAATACTTCTGGCTTTTGCCAAGGGGTGGCCTAGTGTGGATTACATGGCAGCACAAAGGTCCCTTGCTACTAGATGTTTTGGGCTTTGGCTAGAACTTGGTGCAGACAAGAACCAACTGATAAAAGATAACAGAAAATCAACAAGGAGACATGAGAAGAGGAGATTCCATGAATTTCGCCCACAAAATGGTTTTAAAGTGTCTCAATAATGAAATAGGAGACCTGCCCAGGGGTGGTTCCACGCAGGAGCCCGCAGGGTTTTGCCTCGCGTCCTGGCATCGGCCCTGTTACCTTAGCAGCAGCTGCAGTTCTGGTACCCTTGTGTCTCTCCTCAGCTCCCCCACCAAATGCCCCCTTCAGAAGTCAGTGCTCACACCAGAACTGTTCTCAAAAAGTCTTTTTAAAGTAAGCACGAATGAAACATGAAAGGTAAAATGAAGCATGTGTTTTACTCTTGTTTCATCTTCGCTGGGAAGCCGTCCCTGCGGATGGTGCAGTTTGGGGTCCATGGCTTGTTTGGTAAGTCCCCACTCACGCTGCACAGAGAAGGCACGGGCTCCAGCAGTCATCATGACAGCTCACTCTCTTCAAACCTCCACTGTAGAAATCCATTAAGTGTCATTGAGCCGGGCCCGGTCCCTGCGTGTGGGCGACGGTGCGGCAGTTATTTTCCTCTTCCGTTTGCTGAGTAGCGTAGGTGAGCAAAATGGAATAATGGAGCCAGAGCCGAACGCCCTCTCAACCTTTTATCCTAGCAAAAGTGACTTGTTTTTTCTTTTTTTAAAACTCCATAAGTAGCACTTTCAAAATATCAATTCCAAGCACTTTTCAAATATTCCTCCACTTAGTCCTCATGACACTGTCTTGCTATTTGCCCCATTTTATAGATGAAGTGCCTGAGGCTCAGAGAGGGTAAGTTACTGGCTTCAGGTTGCACAGTCGGATGTGGTGGAGCCAAGTTGGGTCCCAGGCATTCTGCTGTCTTCTCTGTGCTGTGATCCCTTGCTCCATGCCGGCTCCTGGGGAGTAAATACCTGTTGGATAGGATGGGGTAGCATCTTACAAATCTTTCTCTGGACCGCCTACAGGTGGCCAGTGGCTGCCGCGTGTAACAGGGCCATGCACAGCCTATTGCATGTCTTTGTATCCACCGTAACCCAGCACGTTCTGAACAGTCATAGGATGTGCCTGAGAGTAATGCTGAAGTATATGGATGGAGGGAGGGCAGAGGGATGGGGGGCAGCCGTCAGGTACTGTATGTCAGCAGAGGAAGGTGTTTTCAGTCAACGAGGAACAGCGTTTAATGAGTTAGAAAGGTCCAAAGAAGTCAGAGGGTCAAGAGATCACTGGATTTCCAGAGCTGTTTGAAGGGAAGAAAAGGAAGACTTTCACCAAGAGACGCAGCGACTGCTCCAAGCCTGGGTGCTCTGTGGGGATGTCTGGGAAGCAAGCAGAAACACTTGAGGTCCACCTGCACAGCCGCAGTAGAGGAGAGAGGACTCAGCCTGGATCCTAAAGTGCAGAAGTTGGGAATGGCTTGCAGAGAGAAGATGTTTAAAGTGATGGTTCACATCTTGGCTTAGAATTTAGGACAGTAGTGGTGCTTTTTCCTTCCCTTCCACTCTTTAAAATCCAAGCTCAGGTTAAAAGTTTGGAGCTCTATGGGAATGATAAGGTGTGGGGATCCTGGAGGAAGAAGCAGCATGGAAACTTTCCTCTCGGTGTTGAAGTCCCCACGCAGTTCTTTACTGGATCCCGCCTGGTTCCGAGGGTGGGTCTAGACTTTGTTCACCTTTTCTGGCTGCTCCCCCACCAGCTCCCTCTCAGCATGCAGAACTGAGTCCAGGATGGTCACCATCCCTGCTGGGGCTTACACTGACCTCCCCTCAGCCGTTCTGGTCATTGCCTTGCACAGCATCTGTGCTCAGCAGATCCCTGTTGGCTGATTGTTTCTGGTGGCGATTTTTGAATGAAGCACAAAGTTCTGCTTTAAAGAACAACTTTGTGCTCAGCTTGGAGGCAGAGTCTTGCTGAGGTGCCCATGGCAATTACCTCTGTCTCTGCCCAATGCCTGTGAGGTCAGGAGGCCAGCATGCGTGACCCTTTGTCTCTGCGAGTCCAGATTTCCTAATGCAGGGCTCTTTCTAACACAGAAAGCAAAGTTGAGTAAATACATGAGCTCATGATCTGTTGGCATGTAGGGCATTGCTGTGTTGATCCACTCATGGAAACAGGAATACTTCTGTCCACTCTGTGCTTGTAATGTCCCCATTTCTTTCTCTCATGGATTCAGGCCTGTACGATTAAAGAACAGACCTTTATCTTTCCGTAAGGAATACAATTGGGATTTTGTGTGTTTGTCTTTTATTTTCTATTTAACAATTAAACACTTTTCCAGAGCTGGCAAGAATTTTACCTTGCAGACGGATTTGTCAGAGTAGTGTATTTAACTTCTGGGTAGTGACCTGCAGTGGCATATTCCATTTCTTTAGCACCTGGATCGTGAAAAAAAGGAAAGACAATCAGCAGGTGCTGTTTCCCCTCTTCCTGGGGGGAAGGTTAGTTTGATCTTGCACATCAGCAGACACTGGCGGGATGACACACACACATGCACACACGGGGTCCAAAACTAACAACACAACGGTGTTTACCTTGAGCTCTGGCAGGAAATCATTATTCAATCTGGTTTGTTTTATCAGGCAATTCCAGGGCCACACGGACGGAGCCAGCTGTATTGACATTTCTAATGATGGCACCAAGCTCTGGACGGGCGGTTTGGACAACACGGTCAGGTCCTGGGACCTGCGTGAGGGGCGGCAGCTGCAGCAGCACGACTTCACCTCCCAGGTGACTGAGTGGCTTCCGCTTGCCCCAGAGTCTGGGAGGTGCTGGGGTGTGTCTTCCTCCTCACACCCTCCCCCTTTACCAGGATGTTAGTGGCTGGACAAACAGACAGGGCTGAATTTGAGATAACTAATTTAAAAACAACGACCACCACCTCCTCCTTCACGACCCTCCCCCCTACCTTCCCCAGAACTCCTAGAGTGGCTTTTAGAATCCTGTAGGTTAAGGGGTGTTCGCTGTTATATTTATATATGAGTTTGTTTAAGGGATTTGTGCGGTGAGGAATATATAGTTTTCCTTCGGCAGTGTTTGATCAGTGCTACGTATTCTCACCATCTGATGGAGGAGTAGGAGATGATTTTTTGATTCCCAAATAAATAGAGCTTGAGAAATCTGCAGAATGTCACTAGGAGTGGAGAGAAGTCACAGCTCCTCTGAAAGTTCATTTATTTCCCCTGCACCAGAGAGCTTTAAAAATTGCAGAAATACCTCAGTGATACCCATTTTATTCCTCATCCTTTAAAAAATGAACTCGTGGCTGACTAGATTTGCAGACTTTTGAAATAATATATAAATGGCAGCTTTGTAGATTGTGAAAAATATTTTGATGCCCAGTGTCTGAATGTAGACTTGTTTTGGAAAAAACAGTGTTTGCCGTTTTAAATGCTTTCTGGTGGTAGAATTGTTGCTTTGATCATGACTTGGCTTTTTTTTTTTTTTTTTACCTTGTTTTGTAATAAAAATAATTCCACTCAGAAAACTAGGACAGAAACAGAAAACAAGCATATATACTTCTAAATTTCATATTCCGGTTAACATTTTGTTGAGTTTCTTAGAGTTTTGCTGTTTTCCCTCTTTCCCAGCATAAGTAGGATACAATTTTTGGTCTGCCTTTTTTGTTTTTTTTCAAGCTTCTTAGAGAAATTCTCAAATACATATGAGTACAGCAAATGTCCAAGCAGTTATGAAAGTACAGAGAATTGTACAATAAACGCCACATGCCCATCACTCAGCTTTAAGTTATTTGGCCATGTGATAACTCTCGTCCCCATCCCCAAACACTGGATTATTTTAAAGTAAATTCCAGATAGCATATCATTTTATCCATAAGCACAGTCATGCACCATATAACCTTTTGGCCAAGGACAGACCTCATATGTGACAATGATCCCTTAAGATTATAATACTATATTTTTCTGTACCTTTTCAATGTTTAGATATATCTGAATGTACAAATACTTCCCATTATGCTACAGTTGCCTACAGTACTCAGTACAGTAGCATGCTGTGCAGGCTTGTAGCCTACGAGTGATAGGTGTGTGTAAGTGCACTCTGTGAAGTTCACACAATAAAGTAACCTAACAAGGCCGGGCGCGGTGGCTCACGCCTGTAATCCCAACACTTTGGGAGGCCGAGGCGGACGGATCACGAGGTCAGGAGATGGAGACCATCCTAGCTAACATGGTGAAACTCCGTCTCTACTAAAAATACAAAAAATTAGCCGGGCGCGGTGGCGGGCACCTGTAGTCCCAGCTACTCAGGAGGCTGAGGCAGGAGAATGGCGTGAACATGGGAGGCAGAGCTTGCAGTGAGCTGAGATCACACCATTGCACTCCAGCCTGGGTGACAGAGCGAGACTCCGTCTCAAAAAATAAAGAAATTAAAAGACTGGGCGCAGTGGCTCATGCCTGTAATCCCAGCACTCTGGGAGGCGGAGGTGGTTGGATCCAGGGGTCAGGAGTTCAAGACCAGCCTGGCCAATATGGTGAAACCCCGTCTCTACTAAAAATACAAAAATTAGCCAGGCATGGTGGCTCATGCCTGGAGTCCCAGCTAGTCAGGAGGCTGAGGCAGGAGAATCACTTGAACCTAGGAGGCGGGGGTTGCAGTGAGCTGAGATCGTGCCACTGCACTCTGGCCTGGGTGACAGAGCAAAACTCCATCTCGAAAAAAATAAAAAAAATAAAAATAAATAAAGTCACCTAACGACACATTTCTCAGAACACATCTGCCTCGATAGGTGATATATGATTGTATTTCAGTTACTGTCTCGAAAAGGTAAGGCCTCCTTTAAAATGTACACACGAATGCCATTATTATTAGGAATCATTTCTTAATTTTATCCCAAAGGACAGAGGGGTTCAAATGTTTCCAGTTTCCTAAAGGTTTTGACACCTGGTTCATCTGCATTAGATCACTTGCCCTGTGGCCCTCCCCACAGTCTGGACTCGGATGATTACCTCTGCCTATTCTTGCTCTTTCCCCCTGCTTTCACGTTGCATTGCGTCTTCCCTTCCTAAGTGTATCAGGCGGAATCATGAGTGAGCCTGTCCTGCTCCTTGCAGATCTTCTCCCTGGGCTACTGCCCCACCGGGGAGTGGCTGGCAGTGGGCATGGAGAGCAGCAATGTGGAGGTGCTGCACGTGAACAAGCCCGACAAGTACCAGTTGCACCTGCACGAGAGCTGCGTGCTGTCCCTGAAATTTGCTTACTGTGGTGAGTTCAGCCGAAAGGAAACTGGCAGTCGTTGATGGCCCAAATGGAAAATGCTTCTTAAAAAAATATGGTAGAGATCATATCTGGAAACAGTGTTGTTCTCTGAGCAGCTGGATGCAATAATTCTATTGTTTTACTATGCCCTTCAGAGCACAGCAATGTCTGTTTCAGTTTGTTTTGCTAATTTGAGAAAAGTCAGCAGGCAGTGTGATTGCCTAATACAAGGTTTGGACACAGGTTTGTTTCGGTGGGGGTTGGGGGACGACAATGAGTTTCCACTCTGTAGAGGGGTGGGTGGGAATTTACTGAAGAATGGGGCAGGGGCAGTGGAAGTCATGAGCTGTCCGTGATGAGGAATCCAGGGTCAGAGAAGCGGATATTTAGGTGTACCCAGACACTTAGTTACACTCTACAGTGAGGTTGAAGAGGGAAGAAGTTCATGTGGAGACCCTTCTTGTGCACTGCAGATGGGCAGATATCTGTTCACAGGATGCAGAGGTGGGTGGACAGATGGATGAATGGATGGATGGATGGATGGATGGATGGATGAGTGCCTATCACTTATTGAACATTTTTCTGCGTACTATTTGATGTGACTGGCATTTTACTTAAGTTGGATGTTTAATCCTGTCTGCTCCCATTTTATCATGGGGAGACTGACTAAAATAGAAGACATTCTTCATTGATTCTATATTTGAGGGTTACCCTGTGTTGGATATGATGCTACTAGTCCTGTATCCAGTGACTAAGGAGGCTGACACCTCTTAGATTATACCCAAGATCACACTGATAAATCACTGAGGAGCCCAGATTTAAAACCACTGTTCATGTCATGGACCAGTCCCTTAGGGCATGATGGTTCATACATTAAAAATGTTCTTGGTTTGATTAAGTCCAAGTTGCTAATTGTATAGTAGGAATTTTAACCTTGTGAAAACTAGATGTTCCTTTGCTAATTCTAGGTAAATGGTTTGTGAGTACTGGAAAAGATAACCTCCTCAATGCTTGGCGGACCCCCTATGGAGCCAGCATATTCCAGGTGAGTAAGTGCTCCTCACCTAGATCCACAATTTGACCCCAGTGTTGCCTTTGAAACCAGGAGTGAAGGTGCCTCAGAGGGAGCAGGGCCTCTGAGTACCGTTGTTCCACATTAAACACGTGTCCATTGTTTTCTCTTCCAGTCCAAAGAGTCCTCGTCAGTGCTTAGCTGTGACATCTCCGTGGATGATAAGTACATAGTTACTGGCTCAGGGGACAAGAAGGCTACAGTCTATGAAGTCATCTACTGAAAACATTATGTGGTTTAACGTTTATAGTTGAATTGGGCCAAAATGTTTCGAATTTGTAGAAATAGAAAAGTTGTAACTTTAAAAGAGAAAAAAAAAATACAAACACCTGTTTCCAAACCTTGACACGAAACTACTTTGAGTCTACAAAGAAGAGGCGACAAGTCCATCAGCAGAAAGTCACCTGTCTACATAGACCAAATGGAGCACCAAGGCCAAGCAGACAGAGGGGCCATGGGTTGTGGGATTGAGGAACGGAATCGGCCGACTCACGTGACAGCCCATTCTTTCTTTCTGGGTCATCTGGGGATCACGCCTTGCCCAAGTGTGAGATTACCTTTCCTGTTCCTTGCAGTTCACCTCACTTTCCGTCCTTTGTAGAGCAGTGGTGTCTCCAATGAACTTGTTTCCTGGTTTTGCATCTTGTGAAATGTTTTTTTGTATTTTTGTTGAAGGTTAAACATTTGTATAAATTGTAAATATATTTGGTTTATTACAGTAAAGGCTTTAGTACCAATAAGTGGTTTTCCTTTTCTTTCTTGTTTTTTATTACAGCTTTGGGATCATCAATGTGGGTTTTATAAGCAAAGATTATACATTTGTAGAGGAAGTTTTGAACTGCACTGCTTATTTTATAAATATATTTGGTGGTAGGCTCCTTTTGCATTACAACCTAATCCTTTACAAGCTTGAGTTACTGGGAACTCAAGAGTAGGACTTGTGAGTCACTGAAGGTTTACTAATGACAGTTTTCTTTAGGAAGGTAAAATTACTTCATCAAGATTTGTTCTTTTGTTATGATACTGTTGTGATTCAAGGTCACAAATTAAAACTCTGCTTTTTTCTGGTGATTCACTGGAAGGCAAAATATTCCTTTTTCTAGGAAGGCCCAATCTTTTCTTTCTTCTCTCTTTCTCTTTCCCTTTCTCTTTTTCTTTCTTTCGTTCTCTCTCTCTCTTTTTTTATTTAAAGATTTGGGTTCACACTCTGTTACCCAGGTTGGAGTGCATGATCACATCTCACTGCAGCCTTGAGCTCCTGGGCTTAAGCAATCCTCCCACTTCAGCCTCCTGAATAGCCGGGCTAATTTTTTTTTTTTTTTATTTTCATTTTTTGTAGAGGCAGAGTCTCACTTTGTTGCCCAGGCTGGTCTCGACCTCCTGGCCTCAAGTGATCCTCCTGCCTTGGTCTCCCAAAGTGCTAGGATTAAAGGCATGACCAACTACATGCCGGCCCCAATAGTTCCAAATCTGTATTCTCTCTCTTCACAAGCTTCACTTGGGTTTTGTGTTATGATCTATGATACATAGAAAGCTGCAGAGTTCATTAACCTGTAAAAGGTGGAAAGCCAGCTGGTTTTGTCTTCATTAGTACTTACTTGGTCTATTATACTAATTTAGTTAAGCCAACCATACCCAGCACTTCTCCCCATTCTTCTCATTAAGGACCTCCCTGTAGCTCTAGCCATTATTATCTATCATTAGTCTTTGGTCTTTATCTTTGTGGACATGCTTTTACTAATTTGATTAGATGAAATCTGTAACCCTGGGCTTTTAATAAGTTACCATCCATGTTTCCTCCTGAAAAAGCTACACGGCTCATTTTTTATATACTATTATTTTCTATTATTTTATAAAATAATAGCTGATAATTTTAAGGCAGTGTTCCTGGCTGTTTAAAAATAGCACCTAAGGAATTTTTAATGTTCTTGTTTTCTTATGATCCAGCGAGTTGTTGGCAGTTTGTCTTAATATTTTCCATTTGTTACCAAGACCTTGTTCTTTATATATCCAAAAACATTACTTTGTTTGCTTTTTGCCAAAAAAAAAAAAATGTTTATGTACTGAGTTAAATATTTTCACTTCTCATTAAGTGAATGGCAAACCCCCAATTATTGAAGCTGATGTTGCTATCATTCCTTCCTAGTATAACAAAATAGGTTTCTATCTGACGGACTCAGATGACTTGTTAATGGAGTGTTTATCTTTTCTGTTCTTTCTCCCTCCCCACCTTACTTACCTATTTTTTCTAATACCAACAATGAAGTAGCTTAAAGACC
Source organism: Trachypithecus francoisi (assembly GCF_009764315.1). NCBI lineage: Eukaryota > Metazoa > Chordata > Mammalia > Primates > Cercopithecidae > Trachypithecus > Trachypithecus francoisi. The sequence continues at coordinate 16,063,779 of NW_022681461.1, forward strand.
ATAAGAGTTTGTCTCCCTCCCACCTGCAACCCAGGGACCCAGGCCACAATGCAGCTGTGCACCTGTAAGGCCTCTCTAGTTGCCACCACTTCCAGCCAGCGGCTGGGAAAGGGCCGAAGTCCAGGGAAAGGGATGTGCTTTTAAGCAGGTGACTAGAACTTGTTCCATCACTTTTATTTGCCAGTCCATCGGCAGGGAGTTTGTCACATGGTGGCCACAAGGGAGACTGGAAATGCGATGTCTTGCTTTGCAGCCATATGCCTGTGGAAAAGGGGGATGCTTGTGTGTGGGTTAAAGAGATACTCCTGTTTGCTGTTAGTGGATTTTCTCCCTTCTTTTTCCCTCATACTTTATAGTTCCCAAACTTCTGACATTCTTTCTGTAATGGGATTTTTCTGAAACTTTATCAACTCATAGATCATCTTGAATCTGACAAAACCACTTCTATTTGACGTTGGAAAAGACTCTGACTGTGTTGGTGGCAAGAGTCCTGGAGATGACTAGTGCAAGCCCAGCTGCAGAAGGGTTAGAGTCTTAGGCAAATTGCCCAGACAATTGAGTGTTTCCCACTTGGAAAATGGGAACAGTAAAACTTGTGTCTACCTTTCAGGGTCTGGAGGATGGCAGGAGGGATGAGAACAGGGTTGTGAGTGGCGACTGTCTCACAAATGCGAGTACAAGTGGGAGAGCAATTTCTTCCCACGCTGTGACCGTAGGAGTCACCACTCCTGTCCCTCAGGAGATTGTAATCATGTGATTGTTGAGACCCAGTAAGCCAAATATTTATATACCTTTTGCCCTGAATATGGGTTACAAAGTAAGTTTCAACAAATTCAGATTCTTCGGTCACCATGTGCCAAGAGCTATGTGGCGGTTTCGCATAGAAAAATGTCAGAAGGTGGTTATCATTATCCTCATATAACCAAGGGTCAGGGAAGCTGTGTCCCCGTGGCCTCATAGGGCAGACCAAATGCAGGTTCTGCCATGAGCCTTGTCTGTGTTCTTTCACATTTCATAGAGTGGGCTGTTATTTTTTTGTTTTTTTTGAGACGGAGTCTTGCTCTGTCGCCCAGGCTGGAGTGCAGTGGCGCGATCTTGGCTCACTGCTGCCTCCCGGGTTCACTCCATTCTCCTGCCTCAGCCTCCTGAGTAGCTGGGACTACAGGTGCCCACTGCCACGCCTGGCTAATTTTTTTGTATTTTTTAGTAGAGACGGGGTTTCACGGTGTCAGCCAGGATGGTCTCTATCTCTTGACCTCGTGATCTGCCCGCCTCGGCCTCCCAAAGTGCTGGGATTACAGGTATGAGCCGCCGCGCCCGTCTGAGTGGGCTGTGACTTTTGTTTTCCCCCCAGCTCTCCAAATTCCCTCCTCATTTCATTTTAAATATTTATAATCTGCACGGTTCCCTTAAGTAGCACTCCTATGTAATATTAGGTGTATAGATATGTTTGTGTTCACTAATTTATAACCTAATTTGTGCAAATATTTGTTTTCCTCGTTCTTTACCAACAAATCATATGTATTTAATCTTGGTTTTTAAAATCACTCAGAGTCTTCACTCATACCTCACATGTACGTTTCTACCATGTAACTCTTCTATGGAATTGGCTTGAAAAATCAAAATCCTAGTGAGATTGGTTTTGTAATACTTTCTTCATAGCTAGATGTTTCTAGCACCTATTTTATAATAAGGACAAAATATTACATCAATATAATTACCACTTATTAAGTTTCTGTTATTTGTGAGGTGGTAGGGTAGGAGTTTGACATAAATTCTAATTTTTGTGGTGGCTGATGGATGGGATTTTGATGAACCAACTCTTTTAAGATATGACTGCTAAATAGCAGCTGCCCCAAAGCTGAGAACATTCACATGGGGAGTTTTATTTTTATTGTATTTTTTTGTAGAGGTGGGGTTTCACCATGTTGGCCAGGCTGGTCTTGAACTCCTGACCAAGGTAATCTGCCTCCCTTGGCCTCCCAAAGTGCTGGGATTTCAGGAGTGAGCCACCATGCCCAGCCCATATGGGGATTTTTTTGATTACACTTTTGCTAATAGTTTTGACTTTCCCCAGATTTTCCAACAGATCAGAGAAAGGTATCAGATTCTTAATTTCAGCATGTTGTTTAATTCCATCAAGAGACTGCTGCCTCTGTCCCCATGGCGAGGCAGTTGAGTGGTGACATTTCATACTCTGCTCGGGTGTGTGGATTGTTTACTTCTCAAGGATGTCTGCTCTTCACGTGGCAGTGACATCATCAAATCACCACAATTTCAGGCGTCCTTGCAAAAGATGAAGCTCATACAAGGGTCTTTATCTAACCTGGGGAGTTTACTATCCAGATACCCAAAACTTATTTGCCTGCATATTTTAAATTAGCACTTAATAAACAGTTAAATATTTTGTTCTTAATCAGGTTCACGTTTCTGGAGAAGTTGTCAAACTTTTGTCTGCATCAGCATCACTAGTTAAAATTCAGATTTGTGGACCCTGGTCTCAGAGTTTCTGATTCAGTAGGCCATGTTGGGACCCGAGAATGTGCATTTCTAAAGCGAGTTCCTAGGTGGTCCTGAGACTGCTGGACTGGGGACCACACTTTGAGAACTACTGATCCGGCATAATCTTTTCAACAGAGCCATCGATTTAATAAACTGTGAGAGTATATTAATAATTTCCTGAAGACTGGAACCCTCTCAGTATTTGAGAGTTTGAGGCTGAAGATTAAAAGGAAGATGGCAATGAAGTGTAAGGCTTACTGTTTTGAAGTTGCTTGACATCTGTTCTTTGTCTCTTTGCCCAAAACTAACTTTTGAAGCAGAGTACTGTAGTAACCCTACAATAACTGAGTTCTTAAAAATGTTGCTTCTTGCTTAGGCATAAATCAGTGTGAGTCTGCAAAGGTTTGGAAAACATATCACAAGGACCTAATGTGGAGGCCACAAGAATGTACATGGTGTTTAACTGGAGTGGTGATGCAGAGTTAGAAATCATTCCTTGAAAACTGGAATACATAACTGTGTAAAACAGGAAGCTGCTGACATTACAGAGTGCTGTCCTTCAAAGTATATTAGATTCAGTCAATCAGCCATTTGACTTCAGCAGGGTGGTCACTGGGCTGGTGACCAAGATGGAGTTACTCCAAAGAGGGAAGCTGGGGAAGAATCTGTTGATGGTGGTAGAGGGCGTGTGGTGAGGCATGGCCCTAAGGAAACCAACAGGAATGATGGGCAGGCAGCTCTCAGCAGTCTTGGATGTGAATTACACTTTGGCATTGTTGACCCTTGGTTAGAACACCCAGTGGTGCTATTCCAACAAGTAGAAGCACTATTGTATGCCAGGCAATGTGCCAAGGGCTTCCAGATGTTATTGCATGTAATTACTGAATGTGCTCATATACATAATAAAAAACAGTCCGCTTTGTTTTTATTGATACTTTTAAGAAAATCAAAAAGTTCACACACCTGATTATCAATCTGGAAAAGAAGAAAATTAAAACCCACTGTAATTGTTTCACCTAGAAACTGTTCTGTTCTTTTTTTTTTTTTTTTTTTTTTTTTTTTTTTTTGAGAGAGTCTCTCTCTGTCGCCCAGGCTGGGGTGCAGTGGTGCGATCTTGGCTCACTGCAAGCTCCGCCTCCTGGGTTCACGCCGTTCTCCTGCCTCAGCCTTCCGAGTCGCTGGGACTACAGGCGCCCGCCACCACGCCCGGCTAATTTTTTTTTTTTTTTTTTTTGTATTTTTAGTAGACACGGGGTTTCACCGCGTTAGCCAGGATGTTCTCGGTCTCCTGACCTCGTGATCCGCCTGCCTCGGCCTCCCAAAGTGTGGGGATTACAGACGCGAGCCACCGAGCCGGCGGTTTTTTTTTTTTTTGTTTTTTAAAGTGACAAAGTCTCAGTCTGTCGCCCAGGCTGGACTGCAGTGGCACGATCTAGGCTCACTGCAATCTCCGCCTCCCAGGTTCAAGTGATTCTCGTGCCTCAGCCTTTCCGGGAGCTGGGATTACAGGAGTGTGCCACCACACCCAGCTAATTTTTGTATTTTTAGTAGAGACAGGGTTTTGCTATATTGGCTGGGCTGATCTCAAACTCCTGACCTCAAGTGATCCACCCACCTTGGCCTCCCAAAGCACTGGGATTACAGGTGTGAGCCACCATGCCCGGCTGGAAGTACTCTTTTTTATGCCAATCATGCCAAATATAATACAGATGATTAATAATGTGTTTGCTACTTACCAAAGAAGAGGTAAGCACTTTGTGTTAACTCACTGAACCTTCACAAAAGCCCAGTGAGGTCGTTGCTGGGTTCGTGCTTATTTAACAGATGAGGAAACCAAGGCACAGAGATTAACTTGCTTGAGATCACACAGCAGATTGTGGCATCACATTTTAACTCAGATGTTCAGACTCCAAAGTTTAAATTCTGTTCTACTTTCTTGTCCATGAGGTTTTATAACCTGCTTCTCACTTTTTTTTTATTACTTAAAATTTACAGTGTTGGGTATATTATAATTTGCCCATTTCTCATTTGTTAGGTATGTAGGCTATTTTAAACATTAAGATATTATAATCCTTATAAAGAAAATGTTCGTATATAATTTTCTTTCCTGATTTCTGCTCCTTTCCTTGGGATTAATCCTAAGAAGTTGAATTACCACATCAAAAGATAAGATATTTCAGATCTTTGTTATTGTAAACTGCCAAATTGCTTTCCAGAAATATTGGGCTTATGTATACTGTCTCTAGCAAAGCATGGCAATGGCTGCTTTTCTCAGGTCAACCTCATTAATGTTCTTACTCTAAGAAAGTATTTCCTAACGATAGGCAATAAATATAGCATGTTCCCATCTAGTTTTGTTCTAGCTTCCATTCGTTATTTTCTAAAGGATCCTGAAGTCAGTTCATAGGCTGTCTAACACCATCCTTCAGAACAGTGGATGTCTGTCCTATTCACAATTCCTAGAAAAGCTTTCATAGACTCTTGATAGCTTCTTTTAGACAATGTGAATGTCTAATTTTCTTGATCGGTTTCTATCATATATACTTGTGTGTTCTATTTTCAATATTAAGAATCTATAGTTTTCCAGGATCATGATAATTATTTTTCATTGTTACCATTTGCTTGCTGCAAAGGGGTAATTTAGAAACCCCCATGATGATAAACCTTAGCAAGTTAAGAGCGGGGATCTATAACCTACTCCTGTATTAGTATTATTTAAAAAGATCTTCTGTAGTTGTATGAGTAATATGCCATGGGCACTGTGGTGTGTTAAGAAGGACACTGCATTTGTAATCAACTCCAGACCAGGCACAGATGGCAGGTGTGATACGTATTTACCTTTTTTATATATCCTTGAGCAACTTCCTCAGCCCTTCTCAGGATCTTCAGCTGCAAGATTGGAATAAAAGTGTATACCTCACAGAGCTGTTAACAGAATTAAACAAGGTACTGCATTTTGAGAATTTAACATGGGGGCTAGTCATGCATTTCCTTGAGAAGTTGCCACGTTGGGCCCAGTTTGGCCACTGGACCTTCCCAGCTGGTCGTTACTTGGGACTGCCTTGAGTGGTGAATAAATGGGTAGACTTTAACAAAAGCTTGTACAAAGTATAACTAGCACAGTCAGCAACTCTTGTTTAGTTTGTTTAAGGTGGTGGCTGGGAAGTCAGGCCTCAACACCCAGGACTTTCTGAACTGGTGTCTTTTCCTAGAAAAAAACAAATTCAAATGTTACCTTCGGAAAAGGTGATGTTTGAAGAAACTTGTAATGCTTTCCATCATGCCTGGATTGTAGGGCTACAGCTGACTTGTGTGAGTCCTGATATGATCAACTTATGTTTGCCCAATCTGTGGATAGCTTCTCTCAACTCTATAAAAATATGCTGATGGTGTCATTAAATGGGTTACCTAGTAAGTTACTAGGTTTTGAGGGTATCCCTCATTATCCTAGAACAGTGATTGTTCAGACCATTTTCCATAGAAAGAAAATGCATGTTTCAATACCCCTTAACGTGTAAGTAGCATTTATCTCTTGCAATTTAAAGGCTAGACTTACTTATATTAATTTCTGTCAAAATGAGTGAGCTCTATTAAGGCTTGCACAGTTTCCATCTGTTGTATGTTCCTGTTAATTGTTAGGTTTTAGCAATTTCTTTATGTAAGTGGTCATTTCCTTTGCTGTGCATAGGATACGCTACTATTTGTCCTGTTTTCCTTATGCTAAGTCTAGTTAGAGAAGTAACCAGTGTAATGACCCACCTTACATGCCACGAACGGATGAAGTAAGCAACAGCCAACGTGCAAATCCACTTGCAAAAGTGAGGCAGGAAGGGCCCAAACATTGAGTTTACTGCCTTATTTTATATATTGTTGGAGGAAAAGGCTACAAAGCATTAAAAAACAAAACTGCCAGGCAAAAATATCTCTATTTTTGGTGCATTTCCCTTACATTTATTTGTATATGCATGCAGACATATGTAAACACACCACCATTTTGTGTTCTGCTCTCACTAGCTATCACAAATTTTTTCCCCTTTATTTCTGCATAGTCTTTTGGCTCACGCCTGTAATCTCAGCACTTTGACAGGCCAAGGTGGGCGGATTGCTTGAACTCAGGAGTTTGAGACCAGCCTGGGCACCATGGTGAAACCCCATCTCTACAAAAATTAGCCGGACGTGGTAGTGGGTACCTGTAGTCCCAGCTCTTAAGGAGGCTGAGGTGGGAGGATGGCTTGTGCCTGGGAGGTGGAAGTTGCAGTGAGCCAAGATTGCACCACTATACTTCAGCCTGGGTGACAGTGAGATCCTGTTTCAAAACAAAAACAAAACTCTTCCATCCTAGTATTTCTATTTTTGGTGTATTTCCCTTACATCTGTTTCTTCATACATGCATACATATGTAAGCACAACACTCATTCCATTTGGTATCACAAAATTTCCCCCTTTATTTCTGCATAGTCTTCTGTACTTTTTATTGACCCCATCAAATAATGCAATGCCATTTATTAGACTACTGCCATTTTGCATGGTTTTGTTTTGTTTTTCCTTGAGATGGTCTCACTCTGTTACCCAGGCTGGAGTGCAGTGGCACAATCTCAGCTCATTGCAGCCTCACCTTTCTGGGCTCAAGTGATCCTCCCATCTCAGCCTTCTGGCTGGCTAATTTTTTTGTATTTTTAGTAGAGACAGGGTTTTACCATGTTGGCCAAGCTGGTCTTGAACTCTTGGGCTCAAGACATCCGCCCATCTTGGCCTCCCAAAGTGCTGGGATTACAGGCGCAAGCCACTGTGCTTGGCCTTGCATGGTTATTTTAACTCGAATAACTAATACTGTATTAAAGTCTCCATATATAGGACTTTCTTTTTATTCTCGTGAACCATTACCTTGCATTAATCACAAGAATGGGCTTGCTACATCATAGAGTGTGACTATATCATAAGCCTATTTTCCATTTCTGTTGTTAGCTTAGGTAGAAGTAAAATTTGTTACCTCTGCCCGACACAGGCATCTCAATCAAGAGTTTTCTATTTATCAAGCATTTTTGGTATAGCCTTTCCTAAGAATGTTTTATACAGCAAAATGAAAGAAAAGGAACAAACTGTTTCCCTTTTCATTAGAGAAACCATCAACACCCAAGCACGGCCTATGCCAAAGCCTGTGCCCTTCTAGATTTCTTCTGATGTTGTGTGAAGTGACCCATGTCCTGCATAAAAGACAGTCGAGAAAGACAAAGCTCTTGTTCTTTGCGTGAGTGATTCATTGGTTGATTGCCTGGAGTTTTCCACTTGGGAGCAAATTCCTCCTGTGGTTTCCAGGCTTTAAGAGACATTAGTTTGCTTTTCAATTTACATGGCCATTCTACTGAATCCACTGCACAGCTCTCTGCCATTGCAATAGCCCTGATACATAACTTCACATTTGGAATGTAGAGTGCAACCATTCTTAATAGTTTACTTTAATGGCCACACTTTTCTTTCCCTTATGGTTTCTTGTATAGTATTATTTTTTTAAGCAGACAGCCATTGTAGTGCCACCACATTCTGCATTTAGCATACCCTCTGCAGTGAAAATCCTTGAAAAACAACTGTAGTTCCTTGGAAAGCAAATCCCTCAGTGTGAAGAACATTGATTGGTGGGGAAAGAAAATGACCTAATGAGCCCTTGTCTGGAATTTTCCTTCCTTTTCTTCTATCTAAGAAAAGTGAGCATGATGTCTTAGACAGCGCACGATCAGGTGGTCCAAGCCACAGAGAGAGGAGCTGTGAGGACCAGCTGGCGTAGATAGTTATCCGCATGATGGCAGTTTTTAAGGTCTGAGCCAGGCCTCGTTACCTGTGTATTTGTTTTACTTGAAAGACTAGTTTTTGAAATAAAGGAAACCTTGTTGTATTTCTTTTAACCTTCTTAGAAAGTTTCAGGTCATTTCCAATTCCTTTTCTTCTTGACCCCCTCTTCTGCTGATTGAGAGAGTTGCAGCCTGGGCTGATTGTCCTCTTCAATGCTGTCGTCTGAGACCAGCGAAGTAAGAGTTCTTGCTCTCAGCTCTTGGGAGGGCAGCATCCCTGATGCCGTTGTCAGGGAAGCCGGTTTCAGATGGGTGCAAAGAAGGTAAGGATTCAAACATCTTACTTGAAATAATGAAATAAAAACGCAACCCATAACTCTCCCCTCCCCCTCACCTATCTAATGTCAATTTCCATGGAAACAAGATAAGAAAGGCCGCTGACAGCCAGCAGCTGATGGCAAACTCCCGCGTCTCTCTAGGTGGCAGGCATCCTTTTGATATCCACAAATGCCAATTTGTACAATCCCATGACATATCACTGGGCTGGAAAGACTCCTTTATTTGAAGAGTGAATAAAATAGAATACACCTAGCCAAGATGTCTGTCCTTCTAGCATTTTATCAAACAAATTATAATTCAGGAATATGGCCCAGGCGCTTTTTATTGCTTTTTGTGCTATCCACTTTGTCCGTGTGCAAAACTCCTCATCTACCATGTTTATCTTTCTCATTTCTGGACCTGTACTTAGCAGCATGGTAACCATCTACTCAGAGATTTGGAAGATGCAGACCTCCTGTACCTTCAGTTTACAGAACATAAATATTAGTGTTGTCTTTTTTTCTCAAAATCTCCGTTAGTGCCTAAAAACTTGGTCATCTTGTCTGCTAATTTATATCCATTTCATTTTATTTTGTTATTTTATTTTACTTTAGACAGGGTCTCACTCTGTCACTCAGGCTGGAGTACAGTGATGCAGTCACAGCTCACTGCAGCCTCGAGCTCCTGGGCTCAAGCAATCATTCCATCTTGGCCTCTCGAGTAGCTGAGAATACAGGCACACACCACCACGCCCGGATGCTCTCTACTATGGCCTCCTCTACTGACATTAGACTTAAATCATTTAAAGTAAATCTATTAGAAGTTTTCTGCTTTAAGTTTTAAACCTCGATGGATGATTTGCACTTAGTAAATATCAATTGCTACCTACTAATGGTGGTACAGAATATATAAATTATACTTTTTTAGCACAGACCTGCCTGTGTGGTCAGAGAAATCTAAGGCTACACACAGGTATGAGGAGCTCAGCACCATGGCCGTACTGTCCTTGCCAGGCACATTCCTCTTACCATCAGCAGCTGAAGGAAGCATTCCTGGTAGCCACAACTGAACACATTTCTGAGAGTGAGGTGCTTGGTTGAATGGCTCACATAAGAAAATTAGTGAAGGGGCCGGGCGCGGTGGCTCACGTCTGTAATCCGAGCACTTTGGGAGGCTGAGGCAGGTGGATCACCTGAGGTCGGGAGTTCGAGACCAGCCTGACCAACATGGAGAAACCCCGTCTCTACTAAAAATACAAAATTAGCTGGGCGTGGTGATGCATGTCTGTAATCCCACCTACTCAGGAGGCTGAGGAAGGAGAATCGCTCGAACCCAGGAGGCAGAGGTTGCAGTGAGCTGGGATTGTGCCAATGCACTCCACCCTGGGCAACAAGAGCAAAACTCCATTTCAAAAAAAAAAGGAAAAGTACTGAATGGATTTTGTTGCTGATCTTTCTCTCCACTCCTGGGAGCAGGAAAACATTAAGATAAATCACCAGTGAGCTAATATCATCACAAGCTAAAAAAAATATTAAACCGATCACTTTCCCTTTTCCTTTCCCCTCTGCTTCTGTCTTTACCCAAATTGACTGGGAACGGGGTTAGGATTGACTGAAGTCCATGATGCATGTGTGATTTCTTTAAGTTTGGTAGGGAGATACACAAATGTGTGGAAATAGACCTTTGATTTGATTTGAACAGAAATTTTGTTGTGTTGTGGTAAATATGATTCTTTATATTGGCAACTGACAGCTATTCAAAAGCAGGTTATTAGGTGGCTTGCCTTATGTAATTGTGAGAACTTTGGGGATAGCTTCTTGACATAGTCAGAAAAATATCAGTGACTATCCTGCCAGAATGGGAAATTTTTCTCCCAGCCTTTCCATAGGCTGTTTTCACAAGATTCAATTGTCATTATTGTTTACATTGAGAATTCTGGTTTATGGCTATTTCTACTTTAAGAATTACAATTCTGTAATTTGCTAGTAATTGAAATCTTTTTTTTTTTATTATACTTTAAGTTCTAGGGTACATGTGCATGACGTTTATATCATGTATAACTCCCCAATGTAATCCCTCCCTCCTCCCCCCTCCCCATGATAGGCCCCAGTGTGTGATGTTCCCCTTCCCGAGTCCAAGTGATCTCATTGTTCAGTTCCCACCTATGAGTGAGAACATGCGGTGTTGGTTTTCTCTTCTTGTGATAGTTTGCTAACAATGATGGATTCCAGCTGCATCCATGTCCCTACAAAGGACGCAAACTCATCCTTTTTTATGGCTGCACAGCATTCCATGGTGTATATGTGCCACATTTTCTTAATCCAGTCTGTCACAGATGGACATCTGGGTTGATTCCAAGTCCCCGCTATTGTGAATAGTGCCGCAATAAACATACGTGTGCATGTGTCTTTGTAGTAGAGTAATTTATAATCCTTTGGGTATATACCCAGTAGTGGGATGGCTGGGTCATATGGTACATCTAGTTCTAGATCCTTGAGGAATCGCCATACTGTTTTCCATAATGGTTGAACTAGTTTACAATCCCACCAACAGTGTAAAAGTGTTCCTATTTCTCCACATCCTCTCCAACACCTGTTGTTTCCTGACTTCTTAATGATTGCCATTGTAACTGGTGTGAGATGGTATCTCATTGTGGTTTTGATTTGCATTTCTCTGATGGCGAGTGATGATGAGCATTTTTTCATGTGTCTGTTGGCTGTATGGATGTCTTCTTTTGAGAAATGTCTGTTCATATCCTTTCCCCACTTTTTGATGGGGTTGTTTGTTTTTTTCTTGTATATTTGTTTGAGTTCTTTGTAGATTCTGGATATTAGCCCTTTGTCAGATGAGTAGGTTGCAAAAATTTTCTCCCATTCTGTAGGTTGCCTGTTCACTCTGATGGTAGTTTCTTTTGCTGTGCAAAAGCTCTTTAGTTTAATTAGATCCCATGTGTCAATTTTTGCTTTTGCTGCCGTTGCTTTTGGTGTTTTAGACATGAAGTCCTTGCCCATGCCTATGTCCTGAATGGTACTACCTAGATTTTCCTCTAGGGTTTTTATGGTATTAGGTCTAACATTTAAGTCTCTGATCCATCTTGAATTAATTTTCGTATAAGGGGTAAGGAAAGGATCCAGTTTCAGCTTTCTACTTATGGCTAGCCAATTTTCCCAGCACCATTTATTAAATAGGGAATCCTTTCCCCATTTCTTGTTTCTCTCAGGTTTGTCAAAGATCAGATGGCTGTAGATGTGTGGTATTATTTCTGAGGACTCTGTTCTGTTCCATTGGTCTATATCTCTGTTGTGGTACCAGTACCATGCTGTTTTGGTTACTGTAGCCTTGTAGTATAGTTTGAAGTCAGGTAGCGTGACGCCTCCAGCTTTGTCCTTTTGACTTAGGATTGTCTTGGCAATGCGGGCTCTTTTTTTTTTTTTTTTTTTTTTTGAGACAGGGTCTTGCTGTGTTGCCCAGGCTGGAGTGCAGTGGTGCAATTACAGCTCACTCTGGTCTTGAACTCAAGCGATCCTCCTGCCTCAGCAATTGAAATCTTTAAAGTCATTTGGACCAGCTCTTCAATGATTCTAGAATGTGAGGAAAATCAGAAGAAATAAATGCTGATCTCTGTACATAAAACTACAGTTGATAAAAACATTGGAGCAAATCCTAAAGTCAGTACTGAATTATACTTTATTTTATTGAACTTTAAATAGAAAACAACCACAGTGACATGTAATCATCTGGAAGAGAGGCTGCCTGGTGCACTTTTTATTGAATTATAATGTTATTTTAATCACCAGTAGAATCTCAGAGCAAATGCGTATCCTCACTGCACTCCATAACAAGGAAAGCAAGGGAAACTGCCTTTTTTCTAGCCTAAGTACAAAATCTTTTCTCCTTCCAGGATTCAGTGGAAGCATTTGCTCTACCTGAAAGCACAAGGCTTGACTTTTAAAAATGCAACCTTTGAAATGTTAGAGGTGTATATAAAGATATGGACAGGCCCCAAATAACAAATTTGCTGAGCTGGACAAAATAGGCAACAATGTGCTTTTATTAATAAAATAGGTGAAAGGTAAAAGGTAAAAGGATATTTCAATTATATAAAAAGCAGTTACATCATTGAACATTTAGTATGTACAAATAACTCTGGTAGGCACTATTTCAGAATAGTAATTACTATGATTAACATTTTTCCAGCACTTACTATATGTCAGGTACTTTACTAAGTATTGTACTTGAGATATTTTCAAAAATCAGAAGAAATGGTTTCTGCCCTGAAGGAGCTAAATCAAGAGCCAGGATTAGAGTGAGGTGAGGAAGGCATTGGCCTTAGGCTCAAAATTTAAAGTGGTGCCAAAAAATGCAGTGATAAGTATATTTTACTGCAATATTAAAAATAATGAAAATTAGTTCAAAATATGTATGAGGATGTGGAGCAATGAGAACTCTCATTTTTTGCTGGCGAGAATGCAAAATACAGCCACTTTGGAAGACAGTTTGTTGGTTTCTTACAACTAAACAAACTCTTACCAGAGGATCCAGCAATCTCGCTCCTTGGTGTTTACCCAAATGAACTGAAAACTTATGTTCACACCAAAACCTACACATGGATGTTTATAGCAGATTTACTATAATTGCCCAAACTTGGAAACTACCAAGATATCCTACAGTAAGTGAGTAGATGTGATGGTTTATTTTGTGTGTCAACTTGACTGGGCCATAGGGTGTCCAGATATTTGATTAAGCATTATTCTGGCTGTGTCTGTGAATGCTTCTGGATGTGAAGGACATTTTATTTGGTAGACTGAGCAAAGTAGATTGTTCTCCCTAGTGTGGGTGGACTTCATCCAAACTGTTGATGGCCCGAATAGAACAAAAAGGCCAGGAGAGAATTTGCTTTGTCTATCATTGAGTTGAAACATGAGTCTCTTCTGCCTTTGGACTTGGTCTCAGACTGGAACTTAACACCATGGGCTCTCTGGATTCTCAGGCTTCTGAACTTGGACTGGATCTCTACCATCAGACCTCCTGGGTTTCAGTTTGCCAACGTCAGACCTTCAGATTTCTCAGCTTCTATAACTGCATGAGCCAATTCCTTATCATCAGTCCATTTCCCCATACCCTCTGTACCTACCTATATACATATGTATGTACATACACACACATAGCTTGTACTAAAAAGAAACAAGCTATCAAGTCACAAAAAGACATGGAGGAAATTTATATCTTACTAGCCTGAGAAGCCAATCTGAAAAGGATACATGTTGCATGATTCCAGCTATAGACATACTGGAAAAGGAAAAACTACAGAGACAGTAAAAAGGTCCGTGGTTGCCAGGGCTTAGGGGAGAGGGAGGAACCAATAGGCAAAGCACAGAGGATTTTTAGGGCAGTGAAATATTCTGTGTGATACCATAATGGTGTATATGTGTCATTATACAATTATCCAAACCCATAGAATGCACACCAGCATCAGTGAACCCTAATGGAAATGATGGACTTTGAATGGTGATGACATGACAATGTAGGTTCACTGATTGTAATAAACGCACCACTCTGGTGTGGGATGTTGATAGTGAGGAAGCCTGTGCATGTGTAGAGATGGGGCATGCACGGGAACTCGCTGTATGTTCCACTCAATACTGCTGTGAATCCAAAAACTCTTATTAAAAAATCTTGTATCTTAGATTGTGTTTCATGGATGAACACAGTAAAAAACATGTAGAATAAAGACTGTGCAACTCTGAACTTGCACACAGCCTCACTTGCCTAATGTGAATCTTGGCTCCGTTGGAGGCTGTCTTTACTTAAAACTTTCATACTGTGTTCATCATGGATTTTTTTTTTTTTTGCATTTATTTTGATTTTTAAAATATTGCATTAAAATAGTACTTATTTTGATTACAGGGTTTTCTGGTGTTTCCTTAAATTTTGTGCACATGGCAAATGCCTTATTCTCTTCATCCTAGTCCTGGTCCTGAGTATGGTAGATGTCACATACACGATTATAAAATAAGGTAATAAATTATGCATTGCATGAAGGTAACTTTTATAGTCTCCAAAGATGTGTGAAACATGATCCCTGGAGGCATAGGAAGAAAAAACAGTATATATATAATTAATATATAATATATATAATATATGTATTATAAAATATAAATATATAGTTATATAAAATCTATAATAAATAATAAAATAAGGCTTACTACTGTTTAATAGCGGGTTTGATAATATATCTCCTACCTGATCCATATGTCAGCGGGACACATGTCACATTCAGTTCACAAGGTATCTCAAGGGATGGCAGGGACAGTGAAGAGGGGTTGACAGTGTTCTATTAGCAAATTATGATGTGTTGCAGATTTCATGTTCAGGTAAAGCAGATTTCTGTATTAGCTTCCCCAATTTTTAGCAACGGTTACCAATTGTATAGGTGGCTTAGAAACCTTCCAGCGATGGAGCTGGAGGTTGAATAATACTAATCATGCAAACATAAGGCAATCAAAAATGCCTATGCTGACACTTTTC
The DNA here is from genome assembly GCF_009764315.1 of Trachypithecus francoisi. Lineage (NCBI taxonomy): Eukaryota > Metazoa > Chordata > Mammalia > Primates > Cercopithecidae > Trachypithecus > Trachypithecus francoisi. The sequence continues at coordinate 16,078,913 of NW_022681461.1, forward strand.
CCATTTGGAATACTTGAAACTCTTCATCAGCCAAATTATGAGGTTCAAAAAAAGTGAGGTTTTCATTAGGCCTGACAAGTTTTTCCTAAAGAAAAATTCAAAATTACCAAGAAGACGGTTTGTAAAAAAAAAGGGCTTACATCTATTCTGACAAAGGATGTACTTCAATCTAATTTGTTGGATTCTTTAGTTGAATGGTCAGCGGTGGGTAGGAATTCTTTGCCTCCTCTGCCACCATCTCACTACCAGATGAGGGAATTGACCAATGTAATAATGGCTTTCATGGGTCATTCTTTCCTGTGGCCATGCCTCTTTGCAATGTGATGTTGCTGCTAGTCCTATCAAGTGACAGAGTCTATTTCTCTGCCCCCCTTGAATCTTGGCTGGCCTGTAACCCACTTTGACCAATGGCATATGTCAGAAGTGATATTGAGCTAGTCCTCTAGAGGCTATTTAGCTTCCACGCTCACGCCCTTGGAAGACTGAGATCATCACGCTGTAACAAAGCTTAGCATTGTCTCCTGGGGAAGCATTAACAGAGGTGCCCCCATCAACAGCTGGCCCCAACAGCCAGACATGGGATTCAGGACAGTCCCAGCACTTCGGGAGGCCAAGGCAGGTGAATCACAAGGTCAGGAGTTCGAGACCAGCTTGGCCAACATGGTGAAACCCCATCTCTACTAAAATTACAAAAATTCGCTGGGTGTGATGGTGGGTGCCTATAATCCCAGCTACTCGGGAGGCTGAGGCAGGAGAATCATTTGAACCTGGGAGGCAGAGGCTGCAGTGAGCTGAGATCATGCCATTGCACTCCAACCTGCACAGGGCGAGGCTCCATCCCTGAAAAAAAAAAAAAAAAAAAAAAGACCCAGATTGCCATCCAACAGAATCATGAAACATACTAAATTATCGCTTCAAGCCATTGGGTTTGGGGGTGGTCAATAGCAGCAGATAAGTGAAACAGGTTAAAAATGGAAGCCGGTCTCAGAATTCTTTCACATGTAGAGACTTGTAAGAAAACAGGTTCAAAAGCATCATGCAACCTTTTCTCTAGGCTTGGTGCAGCCCCTGTTCTCTGTCTTCTTGGGCGTTCAGAACAGCCCCCTGTGGGGAAGGAATAGCAAGTCTTCCAGCTGGATCAGGCAGCAGAGTCCTCTGTGAATGGGGCCATTCAGGACCACATGGAGTTCTGTAACTGGGGTACTGCTTTGAAGGTGTTGGACTGCAGGGCGGTGATGCATGCATAATCATTTTAGCCAACTATACACCTTGAAAACATTTTCGCAATGAAAAGCCTAAATCTAACATCCATATGCTAATTTAGGAGCCTTCTGGTGCTGATTTAGAGGATGCTGTTTGGAGCATTTGCAGAATCGGGAGAATGGACTCTTGTCTAGGATTCCTCAGTTCCTAATTATCTGCCCCTAGAGTGGGGATTCCTGAGTAAGGCTTGTGCTAACTCACAGCAACCGAGGAGATTGACATCAACTAGCACATACATGTGGATCACTGATTTTATTTGTTTCCTCCCTTTCTCCCGGCAGCAGCCTCAAAGGTAAGTGTAACATGGTCCTACACAAGGCTGGTGAATGGAAAGAGGATAGGAAGTCTCCAAGAGAGACAAGCAGAGTTGGTGATAGAGGATGGGAGGGTGCTGGGGTCCCACGATGGAGGAACCAGGCGAAAGCAAGAAAGCCTTGTGTCACTTGTGACTTCCACCCAGAGTTTTAAAATCAGATTTCCCAGTTTTCTGCAGTTCATGGCCCTTACAAGAAAGGAAAATATTCATAAAATACAACAAGGAAGACAGAGGCTGCCAGTACTATGGATCACTGAGGGGATCTTGTGGTTTCCCCAGGGTGCCTCAAGGCAACAATGGGATGTTTTGTATATTTGTTTAAAAAAAAAAAAAAAAGCCCTTCTTTGTAACTTATATATTTAATTAAAGTAAATGAAAGTTGACAGTTTCAATAAAATGTAGGAAAAATTCAATACCCCTTGAGATCACTGGGAACACCCTAGGCAGAGCACAGCCAGGGGTGAGTCTCTGCACCCAATCATATTTAACCACAAAAAAACTCAGTAGGAATAAGCAGAAGAGTGAAAGGAAGCAGACAAGTCTAAATCAATGGCAATTTAAAATTGTATATTTTAGAAACAGAAGATTGCTTTACTACTTCCATAAACTTTACAAGTTAGACACTAAGGTATAAGTAGCAATTTCATAGGTTAAATGAGAAGAGTTAACAAAACAACTACAATTCCCAAGTAAACAGAAGGCTCCCAAATTGCCACGTCTGCCATCTCGAGCTAGTTGGGTCAAAGTACAATTTAGTCACATGGGTAATGATGTGAACCGCATGTATTGAGTGACTGCTGTGTTCCAGAGACTTCCTCATCCTACCTCATTCTCTTCAGCATATTTCAACCCATGTAGCTGTCCCATCTCCCACCTTAAAACCAAAAACCAAAACCTAAAACCCAAAGCCCCAAACCAAAACCAAATCAAAACAAAGTTTTCTTAACTCCATGTCCCCCTCCCCTCCCCCATCCCCAGGTACTGCCTCATTTGTTTTCTCATGACATCAGTTCTTTTCAGAATTATTCCACACTGCTTGCCTCCACGTCTTCGTCTCCCAGCTTCAATTCAACACACTCATCAGGCTTTTAATCCCAAGCACGCCATGGAAACTGCTCTTGACAAGGTCTGCAAAGCACTCCTTGCCAAATCCGTTGGCCAATTCTTTATGTTCTTCTTGTTCAACCTCTCAGCAGCATTTAGAACAGTGGATGACTCTGTCCTTCTAAAAACGCTCTCTTTTCTTGGCTTTGGAGACACCAAAGCCTTCCAGCTCCCTTCCCGCCTCCCTGGATTCTGGCTTCTCCTCACTGGCACTCTCCTGTTTCTTTACTACTCTCCAGCTGCACTTGCCTGCTTTCTGTTTCTGAAGCATGCCAAGCTTGTGCCTCCTGCCCAGTGCCTTTGCACAAGCTGTTCCCTCTGTCTGGTTGCCACGTGGAGATTCTTTCGCATCGTTCAGCTCAAATATCACGACCTCATAGAGTCCCTGGCCTCATTATCTGAAGTCACACCCCCACCCCACCCCGTTGCCTGCTTGCTTTATTTTTTTCATACATGTATTTCTGTCTTAAATCCCTATTTGTGGACTTGCTTACTGTTTGTTGTCTTTCTCAGGAATGCAAACCCCTTGAAAGCAAAAGCAATGTCTGTGGCTACCTGAAGATATCCACTACAGCAGCCAGCCTCCAAACTGACCTCCAGTTATCCTCGCTGCCTGCTATTCACGCTCTCGTGCAGTCCCTTCCTACCTTGCACTGGGGCTAACCTGTGTGAGCAACAGAATACTAAACCAAGTGACAGTCTCAGACTTTCTGCCTTGGCCTCTTGGATTGCTTCCTTTTGGGGAAGCCAGTTGCCATTTTGTAAGGTCACTCAAGCAGCCATCAGTGGAGAGGAACTCAAGCCTTTGCTTGACTTTAGCCTGCCAATATCTGGCTGCAACCTCATCAAGACCCCAAGCCAAGCCAGAACTGCCAACCACATGTGTCCTGAATTCCTCATCCACAGAAACCGTGAGAGATAATACATGAGTATTGTCGCTTTAAGCCATTAAGTTTTTTGGTGGTTTGTTATGGAGCATTAGATATTCACAGATATGCTTATATTCAGTTGAAAAGGATGCTCAGACTAGAAAATGAATTTCTGCATGTCACTTCATATTTGACTTCAACATGAATCCACATAATACCCGTCAGCCTATCAAGAAGCATTTGTTGAACACATGCCATGTGGCAAACACTGTGCTAAGCTGGAAATACAGATCTACACAAGGTATGGCCCCTGCTCTCAAGCAGCTCAACATCATTTCTAAGACAAGACAATAGCTATTTGGGAGATAAATATGACCGTGTGAAAAGTTAACAACATAAAATAGAAATTTACAGGATGATGATTTCAGAGGAAGGCAAGAGACCTCAGGGTTTGGTTAGCATAAAACATTTTTATTGTAGAGATGGACATGGACCTACACGAAAACGTAAATCTAGAATATTTGCAGTTCTCAAACTTTAGAATGCATCGGAACACCTGGAAAGCTTAAAACTCAGATTTCTGGACCCTATTCCAAGTTTCTGATTCAGTTAGACTGGGGTGGAGGTCCAAGAATGTGCATTTGCAACAAGCTCCCAGATGATACTGATGATGCTGGTGCAAGGGTTACCCTTTGAGAAACCACAGTCCTCTAGATGCCTGCCAGTCAGTGTGGTTCACACACCAGCAGCAGAAATGTCTCCTGGAACCTTGTTAGAAATGTTGACTCTCAGGCCCCACCTCATGCCTACTAAATCAGATTCTGCAAGTTAACAAGGTCCCCAGGTGACTCACGTACCCAGGGAAGCTTGAGAAATCCTGCTGCAGAGGGTAGATGGGTTACGCTCCCTTTAGCAAGCTGGGCAAGAGCTGGATTTGCTGGACACAACTGAGGTCAGGTATGACTTGTGTGTATGTGAGAATGTTTCTCGATGGTCACCCTATTTGGGTTTCATTGATTTTCTCAGGCAGACCTTTTTTTTGTTTTGTTTTAGAACTCATTGATTTTTGCGGCAGACCGAGTCCTCCTCATCAGTTCTCTGCAGGTAATTTCAATTCATTTTGATTCACTTCCTCACTGGGTTGGCATTTCTCCACCGGCACTTGGCAGTACGACTAATTGTGCTTGCCTGTGAGTGACTGGATATGACACAACTGTGGAAAACTGCAAAAGGTCAAGGGGCTACTGCCTTGTGCACAAGCAGAGAGGCCTGCATGCCTTTTGGAAAGCCAGGAAATTTGAACCCGGACCAGGCGCAGGAGTCCAGTGATGTTCATGCATTTCACTAAGTAAGAAGCAGGTGACAAAATGAACATGGCTGTGGAAATGCTTTGAACACAACTGAAAAATTCTATGCTTGCTCAAGGCAAATGGGCTGTTTTCCACTGGTGATTATGAGCTAGATATGGTGACATCAACTGCTCTAATGTTCAGCCCAAGGAATTTTATCTTATGCCTTTTGTGTTCACATGAAGGCCAAGCCACTCCCAGGGACAGAGGAGGCCATTGTGTCTGCTCTGTCATGTCAGGACACAGGGGAAAGCTCCATTCCTCACATTTTTAGATAGGGACAAAAATTTCCTCGCTTTCTTCTCTATTTTTGTGGGTTTTCAAAACTTAGCCCGTCAATTGAAATCACATGTTAGCCATGCTCTTCTGGGGGTAACAAGCTGTTAATTTTCCCCCTTTCATTCAACTGCCATTCAGCAAACATTCTCTATCTTTGGACAGACAAAGATGATTAAGACAATGCCTTTCTTCAAGGGGGAGGAAACACGCTTACTTTCAAAAGCTGCAAATGAGTGTGCTATGTATTGTACAAATACTGCTAAATTTATACAGTCATTCAGTTCTCTTAGGCAGAGGTTCCCGAACTTTCTCTGTTCACGGTACCCAGTGATGTTTTCTTTCTTTTTTTTTTTTTTTTTTTGAGGTGGAGTCTCGCTGTCTCCCAGGCTGGAGTCCGGTGACTGGATCTCGGCTCACTGCAAGCTCCGCCTCCCGGGTTTACGCCATTCTCCTGCCTCAGCCTCCCGAGTAGCTGGGACTACAGGTGTCCGCCACCACACCCGGCTAGTTTTTTGTATTTTTTTAGTAGAGACGGGGTTTCACCGTGTTAGCCAGGATGGTCTCGATCTCCTGACCTCGTGATCCGCCCGTCTCGGCCTCCCAAACTGCTGGGATTACAGGCTCGAGCCACCGCCCAGTGATGTTTTCACGGCACTCCAAGCCTAAAGAAAATATCTACAGTTCTGCTTTTTTTTTTTTTTTTTTTTTTTTTGAGACAGAGAGACAGAGTCTCGCTCTGTCACCCAGGCTGGAGTGCAGTGGTGTGATCTCAGCTCACTGCAACCTCTGCCTCTTGGGTTCAAGCGATTCTCCTGCCTCAGCCTCCTAATTGGGACTACAGGTGCACAGCACCACATCCAGCTACGTTTTGTATTTTTGATAGAGATGGGGTTTCACCATGTTGGCCAGGCTGGTATCGAACTCCTGGAGTCAGTGATTCTTCTCTCTCGACCTCCCAAAGTGCTAGGATTACAGGTGTGAGCCACCATGCCTGGCCCAGTTCTGCTTATTAAGTAGTTAGGTTAAAACAACTTAATAATACCTGTGCCGTATATATTACTTAGTAAACATTTAAATAAATACACATAAATTGGAAGAAAAAAATTTTTTTAGATGACCATACTTACTAATGAGATTGTGTACACTAGTTGAGAACTTTACAGCTTCTCAAATTATGGAAGCACCACCATCCCTCACTTTCTGTTTCTTATTGAATTTTGTGATCTCATGTTAAAGTTGAACTAGTTGAGGCTAGCCGTTTGTACAGTTTGTACAGTGTCTGGCAGTTGTTAAGTACCTCTGTGTTTCTCTTGAGAATTTAAAATATCTCATGGTATCTGTATGAGTTTGCTGGGGAGCCACAGGGAACCAGGAGGTCTTATGTAAGTACTGAAAAAACATGCAACTCAAAAAATCCTGGAGCCGTGTATTAGTCCGTTTTCTCGCTGCTGATAAAGACATACCTGAGACTGGGCAATTTACAAAAGAAAGAGGTGTAGCTGGACTCACAGTTCCACGTGGCTGGGGAAGCCTTACAATCATGGCAGAATGCGAGGAGGAGCAAGGCCCCTCTTACATGGATGGCAGCAGGCAAAGAGGGAACGAGGAAGATGCAAAAGTGGAAACCCCTGATAAAACCAACAGATCTCGTAAGACCTACTCACTTCCATGAGAACAGCATGTGGGAAACTGCCCCCTGTGATTCAATTACCTCCCACCGGGTCCCTCCCACAACATGTGGGAATTATGGGAGTATAATTCAAGATGAGATTTAGGTGGGGACACACAGCCAAACCACATCAAGCGTATATTGCTCAGTCTCCTCAGGGACTCAAATTTATTAAAGAGCATTCCAATGAACAAATGTTAAAAATGAGGTCCATTTTTCTCTGATGTTATTTAGATTCATTATCCCATTATCTAATTCATTTTTTAACCCCTTTTAAGGTCTCTGATATTGTAAAGAGTTTTGTTGGTTTAAAATTATTTTTGTCATCAATTTTTTAATTATAATATACATACAGTAAAAGCAAGTGTGCTTTGAGCGAGTGCCTTCTTGCTGGGTTTTTACATAGGTATGCACTATTGATGTGTGGGCTGGATAATTCTTTGTTGTGGCGGACTGTCCTGTGCAATACAGGATGTTTAGCAGCCTCCCTGGCCTCCACCCTCTGGGTACCAGCAGCATGCCCACCCAGTTGTGACAACCAAAAATATCTTCAGACATTGCCAAATGTCTGCAGGGGTAAAATCACCCCCAGTTGAGAAGCCCTGGTCTATACCATGTAACCACTACCCTCAGGTTGCCAGATTTAGCAAATAAAAATACAAGATGGCCAGTTATATTTGATGTCAGATAAACAACCAATAATTGTTTGTATCAGTGTGTTCCAAATATTTAACTGGGCATCCTGTATTTTATCTGGCACACCTACACCTCCCAGATCAAGATAGAGAACATTTTCAGAACCACAGAGGGCTCCTTTGTGCCCCTTCTCAGTCAATCAATACCCACACCCCAGGGCAACCACCATTTTGAATGAAGTCAGCTTTTACGTTCTTGTGAAATCCACAGCAACACTTCCCAACAACCCCTTTCTCTGTTGCTCAGTTTTTTCTCCCCTGAAGGGCCTCAAAACCTCTCCCATGGTAAACTTAAAGAATCTCTTAGACTCGACTCCTGTACCTTTTCAGTTTCCCTCCCCCTCCTCACTCCCTGTGACCCATTCACCTTCTTGTTTTGCTCTTTCTGCCCTGTTGCTTCTCTTCACAGAAATGAGAGACTGAGAACCAATCCCGCAAGCAGTTATCATTCCACATTCCTGTTGCCTCTCTCATGCTCTTCCTGCCACACATTTTCTGGATTCTGCATGACCACAAACTCAGAGCTAGGCTGACAAAGCCTTCTCTGTAGGGAGGAGAGGGATCTGGAGGGCACATCTGGGAGAAGTGAATGGCCGGCAGTCCTTGCCAGTCCATCTGGCTGTCAGGGTTGATGTAATCTCCAGATCCCTGTAGCATCTCCTCCACCTCAGTCCCTTTAGGCCTTTCTCCTGGCATGTAACTGTGGGACGAGACTGAAGGATACAGCTTCAGGATTCCTCATTCTGGGAACAGGAACAAATCGCAAGCCTCCTCTTTGTGTTGGCGTCTCTCTACCACGCACTCTCATTGCATAACATTTACGCACACACTGAATTACCTTGTTTTTCTGTTCATACAAAAGCGTCATGTCAGTCACATTTTAGAGGTCATGAAGGGAACAATTTGGGTAGGGCTGAATTTGCAGAAATCAAGTGAATGTTGCTGAGAGTCGCTGTCATGAACTAGGTAAGATTTTGACACCAAAAGTAAGCCACAACCTTTGCTTGGGTGGGTGTGAGTCAGGGAAGTTTCTAGAGGAGGTAATGCTTGAACTAAGATTTTGGCCTCAGATGTTGCTAAACAATAGTGACTGAGCAAGTGTGTTCTAGATTAAGAATGTTTGGAAGAAAGGTAATCATGTCGATCTGGGTTCTGGGACAAGAAAAGGGAGAAGCAGGGTTGATGTCTAGGCGAAGATGGGTTGAATAGGGTGAGGATCCAGGAGGAGTAAAGTTGGGAACTTCAACATTTTCTGTGCGTCACAGGGAATCATCATTTTAGATCGTTCACTCTAGTGGTTCTGTGCAGAGGGATGAGTCAAGAGATTCGTAATTCAGGTCAAGGGGCCAATCATTCACCTCTTAGTGTGAATTCCTATACACCCATCAGTTCTGTCCAAAGCTCTAGAGGGCATTGGCAGTAAGGAGAGAGGGTTTTACTGAGGCAGTGAGAAGACAGTAGGATGTTTTGAGGCAGTGGATGCTGTGAGGGAGTTCAGGCTCGGTGGAGGGATATGCCTCACTGCAGAAGGGCTGTCTCCAGTGGTTTTCTGTGACTGAACACATGAAGTTGGGACAGGGAGGCACGTGGGGGACTGAAGAAAGAGTGAAAAGGACACAGATGGCCCGTGTCATAAGTCTGCCTGGGGTAGGTATCAGTCACATGAATGGATATGCCAGTAGGGGATTGTCAAGTGCTCTCAGAACCCAGGGTTACAGGTGTGACACCTCCGGAACATTTGTTCTTGTATTTATCAACATGTCCAAGAATGAGTACGAGATTAAGAGCACAAATAGTTTGAAGATTAAGTAATCATGCATTCTGTCGTGGCAGTCCCTGTAGTGCCTCGTTTGATCAGTTTAGTAGAAGCAAGAGACAGTAGTTTACAACTGCAGAGCATGAAAGCTGCTCTCCCAGAAAGGTCTGAGTTCCTGGTAGAGGAATAATGAGCTCACAGGCTGGAAAGGTCACAAAGCAAAGTTAACCCATAGCATGGGAAACTAAAAAATGACTTGTTACATCGCTTGTCATGGGTCTAATTTGTTTAAAATCAAATCCATCTGTTCATTTTACACCCTTTGTTCCACTTCCTTGCTGCAATCCACAGTGGATTACTCCATTACTTTAAAACTGGCTGCACTTACAATAAGCTAATAACTTATTTTGTGGTTAACTGCATCAAGATATTCTGGAACACAACCAACATTCATTCTCTGTCTCTCTCTCTCTCGGTCTCTGTCTCTCCCTCTCTGCCCCTTTGAAGAAAGAACTTCTTAGTGCAGCACATTGACCAGGGAAATCCTTTAAGTCTCCTTCACAAAATATCGTGTTTACAGGCTCTGACGAGAGGCAGGTAGGAGAAGAGGCTTGTGTCGCTCTCTAGCCCTTCCTCTCACTACTCGAATAACCTGCTGCAAAGGCTTGTCTCCCATGGGCCATACATTACAAAAGACTTCTTGGCTCAATTGATTCCATTTATGATCTCCAAATCTTAATTTCAAATGAAGCTTGCTCCTTTTCAGGAAAGAATTATCTTCTATGTAATAAACCAGAGTCCCCTGAGGCATTCATTTGAGATGCATCAATTCCCTTAAGGTCTCCTAACCCATTAAAATATGTACAGTATTTCTGGTTAACTAATGGATCACTGGAAAAAATGGGATTGCATGCATGATACAATTCAAAGAAATGCACTTGGGGTTGTTGGCCAATCCATTCATAGGAACATTTGCTGATTGGGAAAATATTTAATTTTTTTGGCTTAATCTTTTGCCAGACCACACAAACTAGTGGAGGTTGTTAGTTTTGATTTGTTGGACCCAATTCTGAAGGCAGAGCAGCAATGGAATTTGTGATTTTGTCACTGCTCCTGATGAAGAAATGACTGTCTGGCATTTAAACACAGTTGGGGTTGTACAATCCATGGATTTTGCCTTTTTTTTTTTCTTGTTGAGTGCAAGTTATGGCTAGATGTTATTATGTATTCACTCCTGCCTTGTTCTGAAGGGCCAAACATTTTGGAAATATTGTATTTATGAAATTGGATATTAAAATGGCAAGTGATTTAAGCTGAGGAGTGGGTGTTGAAAGATCCCAGCACACACGCTTATAGTAATTTTACATTTTTCATTACTGAGGTAATTAAAAAATTCCTTAGGGCTGAATTATAGTAAAATTTTATGTATCCTTATACTAAGCATAAACTAATTTTCTCTCCCACTGGACAGTGTTAATTTAAGTAGGAAATATTTTTAATTCTATCTCACTTATTCATATCATGAAAAACTGCAAACCTTGCTAATTTTATTCAACATTATTTCTTTCTAAATATTCTTAGATTTAGTAACTGATATGCATTTAGTATCAAAGGGTAAGCATAACTGAAAGGTTTTTTTTTTTTTTTGTCTCATCATGACCTCTACGTGTTCATTCCTAGTTCTTTTATTTTATCGTATTTATTTTTGTTTTTATTTTTATTTTTTCTGAGACGGAGTCTTGCTCTGTCACCCAGGCTGGAATGCAGTGGTGCAATCTCAGCTCATTGCAAGCCCCGCCTCCCAGGTTTACGCCATTCTCCTGCCTCAGTCTCCCGAGTAGCTGGGACTACAGGCGCCTGCCACCACGCCCAGCTAATTTTTTGTATTTTTTAGTAGAGACAGGGTTTCACTGTATTAGTCAGGATAGTCTCAATCTCCTGACCTCATGATTCTCCCAAAGTGCTGGGCCTCCCAAAGTGCTGGGATTACAGACAGGCATGAGCCACCACACCCGGCTGTTCATTCCTAGTTCTTATGTGCCCTCAGAAAAGTTTTAGAATCTGCACTTCTTGTTATCTAAGTTTATGAAGGTCATGAAAATGTGCCCATAAGTTTTGCTTTTAATTTTGAGATTAAGGAATATATGGAATGCTATGTGACCTTGGACAAGTCCTTAACTTGTCTTTATCTTTGAAGGAAATTTAATGAGCCAAATTCTCTCCCTGACCTAATTCCTGCTCTTGGAGTAACAAGTAAAACACTCACAGAAGCCCCTTGACTCTTTCAAGCCCACAGGGTGCCATTTGGTGTATTATTTCCAATGGTATTAACTATAGGGTTCACTTTTCTGTTACTTATGGAAAGAGAAGTGAATGTAGCATATAAGGCGTAGTACAGAATCTGATTCAAAACCATTTTATTTAGAAATGACAAGAAGGAACTGAGTGCCTCCATTCATGGAGCAAGAATATTCTATAATGGCTCACCCATTTGGAAGTTATGCCCAAGAGGCATGCAATGCCAGAGAAAGGGAAGAGGGAGAACAAAGAGAAAACACTATACCTCAGTGCTTAGGCGGATTCTGACTGATACCTGAGACCTGGGGGAAGCTTTGCACTTCATATATTAGGGGGTGGCTTAAGCAGTGGGAGCAGAGCATCCGTTGCCAACCTGGGAGATGGAGGAGGAGGAGGATGAACAGAATAGGAAGAGGAGGAGGAAGAGGAAGAGTAGAAGAAGGAGGAGAGGAAGGAGGGGCTTTCTGTAAGTGTACCCTGTATAAGGTGCTCTGCCAGTGCTGGTCATAATGGCTGAGGTGAGTCAGCACTGCCCTCTTCATAAGCACTGCTTCCATGGTGCCTCATGAGCACTACCTCCTGTAATCCACCTACACTGTAACAGATAAGCAAACAAAGTCACAACTAGTTCACTTGGCTAAATGCCCATAGCTGGTAAGATTTAAAGTGGGGCTTTAAATTGAGGGTTCATTCCTATGCTTTTTCTACAGAGTGTCATTGCCATTCTTAGAGATTCATGATGAAGTATACATTTGGTGTCCCGTTCCATTCATCTCACCGCATACGTATCCCAGGGGTTTTCAACCTAGCTGTGTGGCAGAATCCACCAGGAGATGCCAGGAGTCTTTCCTGAGACCTATTCAGTTGGAACCTTCTCAAATACTGGTGGGGGCGAATGGATAGCGACTGGTTTATACCAGAAAGTATTAGCACTTTAGCTCAGGGCCTCTTCATTCCACTTAGTCAATCAGTGTTTTTGGAGGATTATTAGGGGCCTAGCTCCGGACACTTTGTTTGAGATTAAAAACATTCTGTCTTCAAGACTCAAGATCATCAGAATATGTTTTCAGGATAGGAATAAGTGTGGGCGGCCGGGCGCGGTGGCTCAAGCCTGTAATCCCAGCACTTTGGGAGGCCGAGACGGGCGGATCACAAGGTCAGGAGATCGAGACCATCCTGGCTAACACGGTGAAACCCCGTCTCTACTAAAGAATACAAAAAAAAACTGGCCGGGTGAGGTGGCGGGCGCCTGCAGTCCCAGCTAATGTAGTCCCAGCTACTCGGGAGGCTGAGGCAGGAGAATGGCGTAAACCCGGGAGGCGGAGCTTGCAGTGAGCTGAGAACCGGCCACTGCACTCCAGCCTGGGCGACAGAGCGAGACTCTGTCTCAAAAAAAAAAAAAAAAAGGAATAAGTGTGGATGATGAAGCTTCAGATCCCACAGTCGGCGAGTGGAAGAGATGGTTTGGAGCAGAGACCTTACTGCTTTTGTATTGCTTGGGCAAACCTCCCCTGCTTGTCCACACCAGCAAGCCAGGGTAATCTGCTTAAATCAACCCTGCAAATCTCAAGGTTTGAAAATTTCCATGCCAAAACTTGTTCCTTTTTCTCTTTGAGGTAATCTTTTTTGGTGTACCGCTACGCATACTGGTATGATAATGAGCCAAAAATAAAGCACCATAATACTACTTTTTCTAGAGGTATCAGCAACATCAGCAAATAGAGCCCAGACTACCTATTCTTTCCAGAGGCTAATCCAGTTCAGAGAGATGAGAGGTGTTTCTGCCTCAGTGTTTATTAACCTGGAAGATTAGGTACTTCCTCATCTTTAGGAAGTGATGGTTTTAGTTTTTATTTTCTTTCTTCCTTTAAAAAAAGTTCAGCCTTCTTTAAGTTCTTTGAAGATAGATATTATTCAGAAATGGAGTTCACAAGATTAGCAAGGGGTTCTGCATTCCTCTCTGGCACATACTGAGCTTTTTTTTTTTTTAGGCACAGTTTTGCTCTCGTCACCCAGGCTGGAGTGCAATGATGCAATCCCCGCTCACCGCAACTTCCCCTCCCTGGTTCAAACGATTCTCCTGCCTCAGCCTCCTGAGCAGCTGGGATTACAGGCGTGTGCCACCATGCCCGGCTAATTTTGTACTTTTAGTAGAGACAGGGTTTCTCCATGTTGGTCAGGCTGGTCTCAAACTCCCAACTTCTGGTGATCCGCCCACCTCGGCCTCCCAAAGTGCTGGGATCACAGGCGTGAGCCACCACGGTCGGCCACATACTCTGCTCTTAACCCCTTCTTGTAGGCTCCTGTAACCTTGAGACTCACTCCAGTCTCCTTATGCTAGGGCACGAGTGTGCAATTATCCTAATGTGAGAGCAATTTAGAGCATAGATCAGGTCGTCCAAAACATTCCTGTGGATCTGCTTTTCCAGTGAAAGTCCCTAGACGCAGATAACCACAGAGTGCATTGGTTACCATTTACATACTCTTCCATCGTCCCTTCAAATACAACCACATGAGGATAGCTGAGCTGACTGAATCTCTGCTGTTTATTTACTTGCACTGTTTAATTCCATCTGAGTTGTTCTGTTTCTCACCTCAGTTTACTTTTGCAGGCAGTTTGTTCCCCCTTTCTTCAAAAGAAGCATCCAGGTGACTATGGCCAAAACACCTTGCAATTTATCTGTTTATATGCTGGTCTTCTCCACTAGGCTGTGAAATCTCCAGCAGCAGGGATCCTGTCTTACTTATCTTTGTAAACCTCAGGATGTGCCAGGCCTGGCACAGAGTAGGTCTTTTATAAATTAAGTTTTTAAAAAATGCCTGAGTTGGTACAATGATTACATTTTTTCTTTAATGAGACTTTCCCCCCTTCCCTTATCTATCCTTTCTAAATCTTTTAGGTTGAACATGTATTATTTATGTAATATGAGAGAAGATTTAAATACAAAATAAAGATGTTTCTATTTCGTTCTATGAAAACATTTCCATTGTTATATTACACTGTTAGCTTTCAAGAAACAATCTAGGCAAAGCATAAATCAGTGTCGTAAGCATGTTTTGCAAATGTTTCTGTTATTTTTTTGAAATGCATTTCACTGTACACAAGGACATGGTCAGAGGAGGTATAAGAAAGAGTCTCGACTGGGCGCGGTGGCTCACACCTGTAATCCCAGCAATTTGGGAGGCCAAGGTGGGTGGATCACGAGGTCAGGAGATCAAGACCATCCTGGATAACATGTTGAAACCTCATCTTTACTAAAAATAGAAAAAATTAGCCAGGTGTGGTGGCGGGTGCCTGTAGTCCCAGCTACTCGGGAGGCTGAGGCAGGAGAATGGCGTGAATCTGGGAGGCAGAGCTTGCAGTGATCAGAGACCATGTCACTGCACTCCAGCCTGGTTGACCGAGCGAGACTCTGTCTCCAAAAAAAAAAGTCTGTATTTGCTAGCCAGAGAGTTGCAACCTGTTACATGGTGCCTTCTTCCTTCCATGTTGGCTCTTCCTTCCAACATTCCCACCCCATGACTTAAAAATTACCAACTTAGCCCTAACTCTATAAACAGAAATTATTGAATGCTAATAATTTCTGGTAAGCCATTTAAGAGACATTGAAGTCACTAATATATATGTGATCCCCTTTTTACTGCCATTTCCAGGGAAAGTGCTACGAAGTGATATGTGGCAATAACAAATTCAGAAGGAAGGGAATATGAAATTCAGCGAGCAGCGTGAATGATTTGCTGTTAGCATGAGGCCCGATAACACTACAAAGCTATAAACTGTGTCGATCTAGATTGCCCAGTTAGGTGGCAGAGATGCAATTTGTCTTTTCTGAAGCCGCCTGCTGCTTGCTAGCTCCATCTCCTGTCACAGCCTATTAGCTCCCCAAGAAAATTGGTGGGAAATTGCCTGCAGATTGTAGGAAATTGCATCTCCAGGTCCTGGAAAAAATGTAGGATAGCACAACACTGACCCTCTCAGAGCAGCTATTAATACAGCAAAAACTGACCTTTGACTTTCTGGGAAACGACTTTGCTATTTGCTGAATAAAGACTGTATTATATGTGGCTGAAGGAGGGTGCAAATGATTATCCTAGTGAGGCTCGCAGCCAATCTGCTTTTGAAATCTTAAATATTAGTTAGACAATTTTTTTTTCCTTCTTCTCTTTTTTTTTTTGGTTTGTTTGTTTGTTTTAGCTGGAGAAGGTTTGAGTGTTGTACCTCTGCAGGGAGAAAACAGTCCAGTTGGCTTGTTTTTGAAAGCACCTTTTTCCCCGAGTTAAACAGAAAAACTAAATTATGTCAAGGAAATGCTCATGACTCTCTAAGGCAAAAATCCAGGAAGTCAGTCTTTTAAAGATGAGATTAAAAAACAAAGATGAGCGCATTTGAGCATTGTTTTTCTTCCCCTCTGTTCTGTGGCACATACATCTGGGGCTTCCCCCGCAATCCCCAATTGCCTTTTACAATTCTACAATTCTGTCTATTTCTACTCACTTCTGAATCATTTTCTTTATAGGCCATCCCCAGAAGTTCAGACGTCAAGATAATTCAGTGTTCCACAGGGGTACATATTGTGCATATTTTAAGCATCATTAACTTTATGTTACAAAAAATAAAGACCCTGACATGGTATTTACAGGCTTGCATTTCTCCCTAGAAGGATCTGAGCTCCCATTTACGAGCAGTATTTTTGAAGAGGGAGAAGGGCAGCTTAGTTGCTCTGAATGGGTGGGATGCCCTCAGTGCTGCTATATCCTAAATATTGTCCCCTCGGCACCAGCCTCACCCCCCTCCCATTACTGGGTCATTTACTTTCAGTACTCTTGGGAACAAATCTGAAATGAGATGGTCCGATGCAGATCATCATTTCTATAAAGCAGTAAGATATAGACCATGTTGACAAGAAGGCACCCCACTCAGGGAAAAATAGCTCCAATGAAAGCTCCAAATTTATACATGATAGAAAGCATTGCCCATTCATTCATATGCTCGTAATTTAAGATCAAAATTGCTCTCAGCTATGATATACCAGTTTCTCTTTCCTTGTGAAGTGCAATGATGTCACCCCTTTTATTATTTGTACAGATTGAAAAATTGCTGAACAGGACTCCCCTCAGCTTTACTAAAGTCCAGAGAGGTTTGAGGTTTGTTTTCTTTCTTTCCTTTCCCCCTTCCTTCCTTCCTCCCTCCCTTCCTTCCTTCCTCCTTCCTTCCTTCCTTCCTTCCTTCCTTCCTCCCTCCCTCCCTCCCTCCCTCCCTCCCTCCCTCCTCTCTCCCTCCCTCTCTCCCTCCTTCCTTTCTTTTTTTTTTCTTTTTGGCACAAGGTCTCACTCTGTCACTCAGGTTAGAGTGCAGTCTTGAATTCCTG
The DNA here is from genome assembly GCF_009764315.1 of Trachypithecus francoisi. Classification (NCBI taxonomy): domain Eukaryota; kingdom Metazoa; phylum Chordata; class Mammalia; order Primates; family Cercopithecidae; genus Trachypithecus; species Trachypithecus francoisi. The sequence continues at coordinate 16,095,880 of NW_022681461.1, forward strand.
GCCTCAAGTGATCCTTCTGTCTCAGCCTCCCGAGTAGCTGGGACTGAGGAGTGCACCGCTGCACCTGGCCAGAGGTATTCTTTCAACCTGCTGCTTTCTTACATTTCATTCTTGTTTCTGGAGAGAAAACTGCTGGACACCGTATTGTATCACAGAGTGCTGAATATAGCCTGAGAATTTCTGAGCTCTTGTATGAGCTCTGCTGCTCTCACTGTGTGATCTTGGATAATTAAAAAAAAACTTATTAGAGCCTCAGTTTCATTATCTAAAAAATGAATGTTCTCCAAGAACTCTTCCAGATATTAAATTCCATGTTAATGGGTAAGAAGCTGTGGTAGGATGGAAGGCTGAGCTGGTCCTAAGTCAGGCTCCCTTACCCTGCTGCTTGCCTACTTCTTATGCTTGACTGTCTGTTCTTGGGGAAAGAGTTCTGTTTGGTCAAAGAATCTACCTTGGAGTCTACAAACACTCAACAGTCAACCAGCTAATTTACCAGTCATTATATATCAAGTAAACTACTTCCTTATAACTACAGAAGAACCCTAAGGAGTTCTTAAGAAATAGCCCCTCAAAAGATGGACTGTCAAGAGTCAGTGGACATTGGGTGTAGAAGACCCATCACAAGGGGGCTGCTGGGGTATGGAATTTAGGTATAGAGTTGGTCTTTATAGCTCCATGTTACACAATAGGAAAAGGAACATCGAAAGAGTTCTGGTTAACCTCAAGAACATATTCTAAGTGAAAAAAGCCAGACACAAAAAAATCATACATTATGTGATTCCATATATATGAACTATCCAGATTAGGTAAATCCACAGAAATACAAAATAGGTCAGTGGTTGCCAGAGGCTGGGGGTGTTGGGGATGGAGTAGCAGGGAGTGACTGCTTAGTGGTACTGTTTCCTTTGGGAGAGGTGACAATGTTTTGGAACTAGATAAAGGTGATGATTGAACAACAGTGTTAATGTACTATAAATGCCACTGAATTGTACCCTTTAAAAATAGTTAATTTTATGTTATCTGAATTTTACCTCAATAAAAGAAGGAGATCTAGTTAAATTGATAAATGAACAAATGTAAGGAGATATAATTACTTAACATTTAAAATGGGAACTTTAGCTAGGCAGTGTAGCTCTTGCCACAAACCACCCTGTGACCTTTCTTATCTGCCTCTGTTTCCACTTTAATCTTTGACCATGAGGATGATGTGAGAAATGACTGGATGTTTTGATTCTGCAGACCCTTAAATAACTCTACAGCTTCAAAGCCCAAGGCTAGGGCTGGTTTTGAGATATTTTAATTTTCAGGTGATTTATGAATGCTATTTTCCCTACAAGCTCCTTCAAAATCCAATTCAGTTGCTACCTCTTTTCTGAAAAGTTTTCAATCCTTCCAGCTCAGAGAGATCTCAGCCTTCTCTGAATGAATGGCATTTATCGGCCCTTTTAGGGCTTTACTAACTTCCTCCCTTGGATTATGGTTGTTTATTTTTCAGAGAAGCCTTACCTCCCCTGCTTGAGGCCAGAATCAAATCTTTGGATCCTCCCAGGCACCAGGGCCTATGTGCCCAGTAAACATTTGTGCTTTTGCTCGTTTTCTTCTCTACCTGAAGTGTGCTTTGTAGAATTCCACAGCAGTTCTTTCCCTCCTTCTGCTTAGCTGCCAAAGTACTTTTTTTGGTAGGGATCCACTCCTTTTGCATTCTCAGTCCCCATGAGGACAGTTAAGCTAAATGCCTCCCCCATTTGCATGCCACCCTTCCAACTATCTCCAGGGGTGAGCTCATTTACATATTCCAAATCTGAGACTCTTTCTACCATAGATTGCAGATTTGGGCTCACTACACCTGAAGGTGCAGGTGACCTTTTGCCATGGCGTGGGAAGAGGCTGCCTGGGAATAAAGCCAACACAAAGAAAAGCAGAGCCAAGCAAAGGAGAGAGACTAGTTCTGGGAATATTGTTCACATCCCAAGACTCTGCCCACCTAGAGCTAAATTTGCCCTTAGATTTCTTAGTTTCAGTTAGAGCCAATCATTTCCTCTTTTTTTTTTTTCCCGAGGTCCAATATATTCTTTGAAGTTTTGGGTAAGGGCAGATGTTCTCTGGGAAGCCCTTGCATCATTTTTTTTTTTTTTTTTTATCTCATTCACCTGTTTTTCGTAATTCCACTTTCAACAGAGGTTTATTAGGCAATAGAATATAAATAGATATATAAAAGAATAAGACTGTTTTTACCTCTAGGGAATTATATTTACCGAAAACCTTGTGTTTAGTCAATTTTGCTTAATTTTATCTCCTTTAATCCTTATATGAGTCTTGTGAGATGAGTATTACTACTTGGATTTTATAGATGAGGAAACTGAGAATCAGAGGCTATAAAACTATTCACAGGAATAAGCCCACAGTTTGGTTATTTGAACTCTAACTTAGACATCTACTTCCTTTGCTCTTCCAGTGCAGTCTACCTTGCACTATGAGTTATGTATGTTTTGTCTCCTTTACTAGTCCAGGTTCCTTGAGGGCAGGGACTGTGGCTTACTTATTTTTCAACCAGCCACAACTCTTGGCATAGTCTTTTAGTGATGGTAGGGTTTAGTGAGTATTTTGGGGGTAACTTGATAGATATATGAGTGAACCACAGCTAAATGAATAATTTGTGTTCTCTGAAGTCTGGAACAGTATCCGTATCACAATATTCTTGGGAGCTAGAAATGTCAAAATGCTACTCCTGAAGCTCACCCTACTGGACACCTTAATAGTAGTCTGTTTCCTCAAAGGCATCACCTCCATCATGGGAGCAGGTGTGGAGACATCAAGACTCAGCATCACAGGAAGGTTTGTCATGGAATGAATGATGGTTAAATTTTAGGGCCACCTGGCTGGGCACGGTGGCTCACACCTGTAATCCCAGCTCTTTGGGAGGCCGAGGTGGGCAGATCATGAGGTCAGGAGATCGAGACCATCCTGGCTAACACAGTGAAACTCCGTCTCTACTAAAAACACAAAAAATTAGCCGGGCGTGGTGGCGGGCACCTGTAGTCCCAGCTACTCGGGAGGCTGAGGCAGGAGAATGGCATGAACCTGGGAGGTGGAGCTTGCAGTGAGCCGAGGTCACACTACTGCACTCTAGCCTGGGTGACAGAGTGAGACTCTGTCTCAAAAAAGAAAAAAAAAAAAAAACAAAAAAAAATTAGGGCCACTCATTTGCGAAGTCATATGTTTCTGTAAAATTTGCAAAAGTATGACACATTGTTTAAGATCACAGTGAAAACATATTGTTTAAGATCACAGTCTCTTTCCATTCCAACTTCCCTTTTACTACTCTTTCTCTCATATAGGATGGCATTGGAATGGCCATGAGCGTTGGGAATCCAAGTAAGAGGAAGTTGAGTTGGGAATGCAGGTAGTTTGAGGTTAACAGGATGTTTATGTGGCTCACAGTCACTTTCTGGAAGTATGTAGTGAATGTTTATTTAGAATGATAATTAGGATGGGTATCCTCATGTGGGAGTGGCTTCTAGAAATACTCCTATTGCCTGTTGTGTTAATTAACCCAGTATCGTGCCATGAAGATATGGGGAAGAATTTTCTTGCACTATGAGCATGTCTTTTAGAGCCCAACATTGTAAGTGAGTAAGTGATGGAGGGAAATGAACAGTCAGTAGCTAACATGGAAAATTCATCCAGTTGTCAGCTCTAAGTAGAATCTTTGTTTCTCATTGAAGCCTAGTAAATGGAAGATCTTTCTTCTCAGGAATACAACTGGATAGTGCAACATGTACAATTATAAAAACACCATCTTGTTTTCTTTTTAAATGAGAATTGAGGAAAACAGAAGATTGGTATAGGGGCTTGCAAGGGACCCACGGGAGTGAGAGGTCCTGAAGCTCAAGTTTGATGGTAAATCCACTTCTGGAAACACTTTTTCAAAATTGTTGTTCTGTGAAGCAATTGTCAAGAATGCAGACCAAAAAATGTAGAAAAAATAATATAGAGGGGTATCAGACAGTTACAAATGTAAGTGTTTTTGCATTTTGTAGCATTTGTGCTATTAATATTTTAAAAATTTAGAATGTGACTTTTTTCATTCTAAAGACATAGTTATTAAGTAATCCTTTTACTAAAGAGTACTCACCTTTCCCTCACAAAAATGTAAATACTTCAGACCTGACAAAATCTAGATTTGCTCCCGCTGGGAATAACTATCAAATGATTTGTGTTAGCTCATCTCCCTAAACACCCATGAAATTTAGCTCACAGTGTTTCTTCCTGGAGAAGAATTCACTTTTGGTTTTCCTTAGGGACATGGACAGGCATGTTGTGATCTCTGTGTTTACAAATTCCAAAGTGACAAGATGCCTCGTACCTTCCAATTGTGTGGCAGTTTCTTTGGTTCTGTGTAATAACTTCAACTTCAGGATCTGTTAGGGCATCACTTTTTGCCAGTGAGAAGTACACAAGGCAAGGCTTTTTGGCTTACCATAAAATAGTAACTACAATTTATGCACAGATAGGCCAAGACCTGGGGGGGAAAATTACTTTGCCCAAATTCATGGGATAATGAGTATCAGAGCTGCAATTACAGTTTTCTGACTCTCCAACTGTACATGCAATTTGCAGGTTTACAGTCCTGTACAAAAAACCGCCAGAGAACACAGATGGGCTTCTAACCCTTGCTAATGAGAGCATCACTCTTCATTGCTGGGATAATTAAGCAAATATTTAGTGGTCAGAAACCCACCCAGACTTTAAATAAAATCAATCAAATCCCAATCCCTTGGGAGTTGTTGATTTTGGAATTAAAAAAAAAAAAACTCTAAACTGTAACTCTGCACGTGTGTGTGTATGTGCACGTGTGTGTGTACGTGTGTGTATAGTTCTTACTTTTATGATTTAAAGCAGAGAAGAGTTAATCTGATAGCATTATGCCTATTGAAAAGCCACATTCCTCAGAAAGGCCGTGCTTCTGACACTCAAAAGGCTCGAGGTCAAGAGAACATTTTCTCTTTGTTGATTGCTCCTTTTTTCCCACTGAATTTTACTCTTCCTTATGGAATTAGACCCTTTAAGTAAATTGCCAACAGTTCCCCCTGTGTGAAGCATTGTCTAGCCTACCAAACTGCCTGAAACAATCCTTGACATTTCTTGTGTAAATAACAGCAGTGGATTCAGCGCTTCCAAGAATGGGAGTTGAAAAAATAATGAACTATGTTTTTTTTCAAGATAAAACACACTGTGCTCTCCAGAAATTAGAAGGTTCAAGGAATGAAAGAACAGATTAATACATAATTCCTGTGTTGTTTTTATTACAACCCGTTCCTTCCACCCACCACTACTAATTCTCCTTATTCAGCTATATTTTTACTTATTTCCATAGACCTTATCAACTCTGAACAAACTGTAGACTTTATTTACTTATTGTGACTATAGTTTATAATCTGTCTCTGCTTGCTAGAATAGAAGATCTAAGGGGACAAGAATTTTTATCTGGATATATTCCAAGCATCTAAAATAGCACACAGGACATAATAGGAGCTCAATAAATAGTTTTTGAAAGACTGCATACTGTGTGTCAGCTCATGGAGAGCAAAAAGTAAATATGATATTACACCTTTCTCTAAGAAGCCAAATTACTGTCCCCATGGATTGAAATTCTAGAATTTTGGCATTAAATTTCGTGCCATTCTTTCTTATCATTGGTATCAAGACCTTGATTTGTTTGAGGTAACAGTGCGTCTACTAAAAACAGCCCATTTCCCAGCCTTCCCTGCAGCTTTTCTCTCACTTCTGGCCAGTGAGGCATAAGTTGAATTCTATAGGGATATCTAGGGAAGTTTTGCTTTCCTGATACTGGCACACCCTTTTCCTCTTTGTCACTTTTTTCTTCTTCCTGCCTGGAATGTGGACGCGATGCCCAGAGGAATAGCTACTATCATGAGACCCTGAGGATGATAGCAAAAGGCTAAAAAATGCAGACGAAAAAGATAGAAATAGAATAAAATGGCTTAGGGCAAGTGTGGTGGCTCATGCCTGTAACCCCAGCACTTTGGGAGGCCGAAGCAGGCAGATCTCCTGAGGTCAGGAGTTCAAGACCAGCTTGATCAACATGGAGAAACCCGTCTCTACTAAAAATACAAAATTAGCCAGGCATGGTGGCGCATGCCTGTAATCCAAGCTACTCGGGAGGCTGAGGCAGCAGAATCGCTTGAATCCGGGAGGCAGAGGTTGTGGTGAGCCGAGATCGCACCATTGCACTCTAGCCTGGGGAACAACAGTGAAACTCTGTCTCAAAAAAAAAAAAAAAAAAAAAAAAAAAGAATAAGATGGCCTACTCTTGGACTTGTTACATAAGAACAATAAAATCCTATTTGGTTAAAACCTTTTTATATGGATCTATAAATTGAATGGAAAACAATCCTCAAAAATATACCCGTATCAAGTCACGACTTAGTGAAATATCTTTAATATTTTTCATAATCCCAATCCTTCAGCAAGTTAAGCCCATTGGATAAATTCTACATTTTGGTGCCTTACTATCACAGATCCAGGGAATCTCAAAAATAGAGGAAAAGAAAAGATGACTGGAGTGCAGAGGATTGCTGCAGGATCTGCTCCAAAGAATAAACTTAAAGAAATCTCGATTCACTTAAAATGCACATGAAAATATATTGATCACGTCTACTCTTCAAAATGCAGCCCATTTCTAGCAGAGCCTGTCTTGTTTGCTTTCTTCCCTCTTGCAGTACTATATTGTGATAGATTTATTGCTGTCCATGGCCGGGCGCGGTGGCTCACGCCTGTAATCCCAGCACTTTGGGAGGCTGAAGTGGGTGGATCACGAGGTCAGGAGATTGAGACCATCCTGGCTAACATGGTGAAACCCCATCTCTACTAAAAATACAAAAAATTAGCCGGGTGTGGTGGCAGGTGCCTGTAGTCCCAGCTGCTCGGGAGGCTGAGGCAGGAGAATGGGGTGAACCCGGGAGGCAGAGCTTGCAGTGAGCCGAGATGGCGCCACTGCACTCAAGCCTGGGCAACAGAGCGAGACTCCGTCTCAAAAAATAAATAAATAAATAATTAAAGATTCATTGCTGTCCATTTTCATGGACTAAGCATAGATCTGAAATCTGAGGTTTCAGATAATAGGGCTGAATCATTCAGCAATCTTTTGTGCTCATGTAGTGGGTTGTAGTGACTCACATTCAGGTGTGTGTCTATGGGTGTATGTACAACTGTGCAAGAATCGTGTGAATGTCTGAGAGGCTTCAACAGGAGAAGTTTTCTCTATGCACCCCAAATCAGCCAGTAATTTAGTCCACTCTTGCCTTACCCAGGACAATCATTCCCACCAGTCATTGTCATTTTGATAATTGCCCAACAGCAAGTTTTAATTTTTGTTTTGTAGATTAGTGGAATCACTACACAAAAATAAAATACTTTCCTTATTTCTGAGAAATTACATATGGCCTTCCAGTGGACTTTCAGATTTGGTGCTCTGATTTTTTTTTATAGTGCACAGCTAATCCTATAAAGAGAAACTTACAATCACTTTCCACCAAGACATTTAGAGCATTAGCTATCTGTATGTGTTTTTATTTTTTGAATGAATTAAATAATTTTAAATTTAATTTTATTAAAATAATAATTATGACTTTCTTAGATATGGGGTCTCACTGTGTTGCCCAGGCTGGTCTCAAGCTCCTGGACTCAGTGATTCCTCACGCTAACCTCCTGAGTAGCTGGGACTATAGACATACACCACTTTGCCCAGCTTGTGTGTCTGTTTTTAAAAGATGTTATCTTATTGTAGAAAATATCCCTTTTAAAAAGTTTAAAAAGTTTAACTTTCCAATTTCCTATGCTTTGGTCAGACACCTAAAAAAACAAAAAAGAACAAAAAACAACATTCCATTAAAAGGAAACCAGTTACTTCTCTGTTTTGCTAGCTTTGCAGGGGGGTTTTACCATTACACTCTTTTGAGGAAACTTGTGTTATGAGAAGCAAAATGAAGGAAACAGAGAAGAAATAGTAAGGCTGCTTCGGTTCTGATCAGCTTTGTCTATCCTAGGGACTGAAAGTTCCCCTAGACATAGAACTTTAACTTCAACTTAATTGCACTTTATGTAATTTCTTGCTCCTGGATTCTCCTTTCCTTTTTCCTATTATTTAACAAATTGATTTTCAATTTCAAATATATATTTTTATACTTTTTAAATGAAAAGTTGAAAGGAAACAAAACTGATTTATTCTACAATAAATTTCAAAAAACCAAACAAAAAGATGTCCAAGGAGAGAGTATTACCTTAATTCTCTCTTTGGGAGTTGTCTCAGAATTTGAAGATCAAGGCAGAGCTCACTCCCACTCCCCACCCTCAATATTCATTCTTCAGTTTCTTTTCATGAATAGAACCTTGGAACTTATAATAAAGACTACATTTTCCAGCATCCTTCATAGCTAAGTGTGGTCGTGTGACTAAGTTCTGGCCAGAATTGGTGTGTACAACTTCATAGCATGTGGATGTGATGGCTGGACCACTTAGAGAAAACATTGTTTTTAGTATATATATATTTTTTTGAGTCACGCAGACAACGAAAATTCTGACATCAAACTCACATAAATAAGGCTTGTGTTTAGAAATCCTTAATGCGACAGTATAATTTATTTTTTATTTTTTTACTTCACTCAAATCCAAAGCCAACATCAACAGAAGCATAAATGCCAAACATCTCCCTTTGCAGTGTGTGGAATAATTTTCCCCCTACACTCTGAGAATGTATATATTTGGAGGAACCAGTTTTATGCCAAAGCTCTTTAATCTGACCTGTTTCTTTGCTAAAGCCCCAACTTGTACGGGGGGAGCCCAGTAAAATATGATCTACAGGCCACTTGAGGGGTCTTCAATGCCTTCTCTACTGCTTGCTTATCTTTCTAGATTCACACTTTTCATCTCTAGCCTCCAATCCGTCCATATATTTTCCTGCCAGCCAAGCCATGCATTCAAATGACATTTTAAATATTTTATACAGCATTTTAGTTATGCCCGGAGGGATTAGTCTGCCATGTTGCTGGAAATAGAATTCTAAATCCTGCTTTGTCTCATCTTCAAAAAACAGTGCTTACTTGATCACTTTATATTCATCAACATCACTTCCTTTATTATCCCACCATTCCTCATGTTAGACATAGAGCTATGGGGTTTCTTTATTTATTTTTCTTTCCTTTCTTTCTTTTTGAAAAACCTCTCCTCTTCATTTTCTTCTCTCCTCTCGCATTCCTCCCCCTTTTTTCTCTCCTCCTCTCTCTATCTCACTCTATCTTTCTTTTGGAGAAATCTGGGGCCACAGAGCCATGTCACCAGTGGGCTTTTATTTATTTAGTTATTTTTGAGACAGAGCCTTGCTCTGTCACCCAGGCAAGAGTGTAGTGGCACCATCTAGGCTCACTGCAGCCGCTGCCTTCCGGGTTCCAGCAGTTCTCCTGCCTCAGCCTCCTGGGTAGCTGGGATTACAGGCACCTGCCACCACGCCCAGCTAATTTTTGTATTTTTAGTAGAGACAGGGTTTCACCATGTTGGCCAGGCTGGTCTCGAACTCTTGACCTCAGGTGATCCACCTGTCTCAGCCTCCCAAAGTGCTGGGATTACAGGCGTGAGCCACTGCACCTGGCTGGCTTTTAAGGAAAAAGTAGAAGAATCACTGTTCACTTCTCCAGTCAAGAATATATTGTGAATTCTCAGTCATTTGTATTATAAGATATTTTGGTCAGTTTGGGCTTCTATAAAAATGTACCACAGATTGGGTGGCTTATAAACAACAGGAACTTATTTCTTACAGTTCTGGAGGATGGAAGTCCAAGATCAGGGTGCGAGCACTGTCAGGTTCTGATGAATGCTGTCTTCTGAGTTGCAGACTGCCATCTTCTCCTTGTATCTTCAAATAATGGAAGGAGGGTGTGAGAGCTTTCTGGAGTCCCTTTCATATGTGTACTAATCCCATTCATGAGGTTTCACCCTCATGAGTTAATTACCTCTCAATGTCCCCACCTTCTGATACCACTACGTTAGGGGGTAGGATTACAACATATGCTTTTTTTTTTTTTTTTTTTTTTTTTTTTTTTTTTTTTTTTTAGACGGAGCCTCATCTCTGTCACCCAGGCTGGAGTGCAGTGGTTTGATCTCGGCTCACTGCAACGTCCGCCTCCCAGGTTCAAGAGATTCTCCTGTCTCCCTCCTGAGTAGCTGGGATTACAAGCATGCGCCACCATGCCTGGCTAATTTTTGTATTTTTAGTAGAGAAGGGGTTTCACCATGTTGGCCAGGCTGGTCAAGTGCTGTGATTACAGGCATGAGCCATTGTGCCCCGCCTCTCAACATATAAATTTTAAGAGGACCCATTCATTCCATTGCATAAAGCATACTGTCTAATAATGTTTTATAGATTAAAAGATCAGATTTATTTAATACGCATCCATTAAGCACTTGCTATAAACCAGTAGGGGATCCAAGATAAACAAGGCGTGGTCCCTGCCCCTGAAGTCCTTACAATTCAGAGAAGCTTACACACTAGATCAATCACTGAGCATATGGCTGTACAACGCGGGTCTCTCACTCGGCTTCAGAACAGCACCCAATGATTGGAGAAGGAAGAACAGACAGAACACCTGTTGATGAAGATGAGCCTCATCTTATCACTGTGGACTTGCACCAGACTTAAAATATCATGACATGGTGTCCTGAACTTTGTTTCATTCATTCATACAGCACACGTTAATTGAGTGCCAACTGTGTGTCAGGCAATGTGGGAGGCACTGGGGCTCCACAGATGATTAAGATCCTGCCTTAAAATAGCTGGTTGTGTGGGGTGGCTGTGCAGTGCGCTAGTGCCAGGGCAGGGAGAAGCACAAGGTGCTAGGTGAGCGGGGGGCAGGGCATAGGTAGAATGTGTCTAGAGGAGGTTAATCCGTATGTGGGAGTTCCCCTTTAAGAGACCCCCACATGGGCGGGGCGCGGTGGCTCACGCCTGTAATCCCAGTACTTTGGGAGGCCGAGGCGGGTGGATCATGAGATCAGGAGATCGAAACCACCCTGGCTAACACGGTGAAACCCCGTCTCTACTAAAAATACAAAAAACTAGCCGAGCGCAGTGGCGGGCGCCTGTGGTCCCAGCTACTTGGGAGGCTGAGGCAGGAGAATGGCGTGAACCCGGGAGGCGGAGCTTGCAATGAGCTGAGATTGCACCACTGCACTCTAGTCTGGGGGACAGAGCGAGACTTGGTCTGTAAAAAAACAAAACAAAACAAAACAAAAAACCCACATGAGCTAATTTTGTAGCTCAAGAATGAGTGGCTGAGGTAGTCAGGTCCCTGGAATTGGAGTTTTGTCTGGGAAATAAACACCATATAATTATTAATTATTGTTTATATTATGTGCGTGAGACTGTTTTTGGCCTTAAAGAAATCACAAACACATTTCTTGTGGAAGTGTAGAGGAATATTCTGCTTTTGAATGAGTGGATAAACTGATCAGGAAGCTCCAAATTCAAAAAACAGACCCCCTGTAAGTCAGAATGTAGATGTCAGCCTCAGAGATAAACCAACTGCTGTGGTTTCTTTTCTATCACAGCTCGATGACCTCAAATAGCCCTTTGCAAAAGAGCTGGCACAGGCTGTTACAAAAAGCGTTATATTGCACTTCAGTATTTGAACACATTCTAATTGGGATGGGTGAAATAATGACTAGAGATAGGATTGTTTCCACAGGCTCATTTTCCAATTACCACAACGTACAGTGGAAATAATCGCTTTGTTAAGATCCATTCTATTAGGATCATGCTTTACATTGGTGTCCCAAGACATATAAATTTTTATTAGTACAAAAGTGCAAAGGGAGAAAACAAACAATTCATAGAACTGCAGGATAATGGACGTTTCTCAGTGCATAGTGTCCCTATTCTTGGTAGATCAGTTGGCTAGAGTAGGGCCTAGCAGATGACGTACTGAATGTATTCTTTGGTTGTAGATCACAGCTGAACAAACTGCTCTGGAGTGTGAAGGGTCAGTGCAGTGTAAACAGAACTCAGCAGTGACCTATGGAGTCGTCTCAAGACATAATAAATACAGTCTTCATGCTCCTTCCCGCCTTCTGCTGATTCAGGTATTCTCCAGCACCATGGGGCTCGTCTCTGGAGCAATATTTCAAACCCAGCAGACCATTGTATTTGGAGTAAATTTTCTAACTGTGCTTTTAATTTTGGCAAAATAGCATTTAGCTCTTTCTGAAAATGTCATCATACACATGGAGCTTCGTTGAGAAAGAATAAAACGCTTTTAGAACACTCCATTAGCTCTGGCTACCATTAGTTTTGCTATTCTGGAAGAATTTCTTTTGGATTTAGGGGATAAAAACAGAATTATTTCTTTCAGGTCAGAAAATAATTTGTGGCAGAATCATTAACTTTCCTCTCCTTGAAATCCTCCAATGACAATTTAGTCCTGTCTTCCTTCATCGAGGGGTGTCTAGGCTGGTATTACCTCCTGCCAAAGTAGCACTGAGCCCACATCCACCCTGTTTCCTTTCCTGGACAGCCACAAGTCAATCAGGAGAGCCTTTACCAGTTCCTGCCCTTGTTGGATGAAAAGGTTCTCTGATTAGGCTCTGCTATCAGCTCATACTCGCTTATGGAGGTATTTTAAGACGAATCTGCTCACCTGGACCTGAGGCAATTGGAGCTGGTGAGAGGGTAACATACTCCTTATGTTCCTTGTGCACCCCAGGGCAGAGGAGAAAGAGATTTAGGAAGCTGCGTGAATATATCTAGGAATGCTTTCCAACCTTCATCATGTGCAAGATTAACACAGATTTGCTTATCCAGTGGGGTAGTCTTACATGAAGACAAAAGCTGCTCATAGAATGGTACTCTCTGACATTGCGCTGTTAGATACAGTGTAACCTCCCTTCACCTCAAGCCAAGCCAAACAGACATCTCAGTCCATAACCTACAGTAATTTAATCCAGATGGTCATATTTTCTTTACACTGCAAAACATTTCCAGTGAATTCACTGTTTTTTTTTTCTTTCCTATTTTTATAATTAAAGTTTTGGCTTGCTAAGTACTAGCTATCCAAGAAGAGGAAAGATCAGATGCTTAAGATTAAGCATTGAAAGTCAATAATGTTTGATCGTATGCGCTCACTCATAAGTGGAAGCTAAGCTATGAGGATGCAAAGGCATAAGAATGAAACAATGGACTTTGGGGACTCGGGGGAAAGGGTGGGAGGGGGTGAGGGATAAGAGACTACAAATTGGGTACAGTGTATACTGCTCAGGTGATGGGGCACCAAAATCTCAGAAATCAACACTTATTATTATTGGTTAACTTATTCATGTAACCAAACATCACCTGTTCCCCAAAAACCTATGGGAAAAAAAAAAAAAAAAAAACAAAGTCAATGATGTTTGGTTAAGATACAATGGAATATAAACGAGCTGCACACCCACAGGTCCAAAAGTTAAAACTTGACTGAGACTTATGCTATTAGATAGTTGGTTTTATTTGGAAGTCAAGTGATCATGAAGGATAAAGCTAATAATGGTGGCATTGAGGAGAAGATGGGGATGTTATGGTAAAGAAATGGCCCATACCTAGCTGTTGTGTGGCATCATTTAAAATCTCAACAGAATTTTCCAGTGAAATAAAACAACAGCAAGAAATTGACACAGAGGGTTAGAAAATGTGGGTCATTAACTTCTTCAACTTGGAGACCTCAAAAAAAAAAAATTAAAAGTTAAAAAGAACAACTCAAAGAGATCTGATTTAGAGAATTATGTGCATCCATTTACATCTTAGCCATTCTTCATCTTGCACTAGATGCATTTCAAAGTGAAATACGAGGGCTCATATGACTGGCTAAAAATAATTTCAAGACCTTTCATCAGTCATTTTTACCCAACACCTACTTGATTTCCAAACTCATCGCTTTGCTTGGCAAATCAAGATGTGCTTAGCTTACTTTGAATACTGTTTCTTCGTTGGCCTTTATGTCTACCCCGTATATATGAAACTTTCCATGCTCATCTCTCTTCACTTCTTCACAGCACTGTAAATCTAGCACTTGCCTAAAATTATTCCCAACTTAGAAGATTCAACTTACTCTTCAATACAAAAGGAAACATATCGCTCCTGGACATCTACACAACATTCTGTACACGTCCACATGGTCTTTGTTGGCATATGTACTTTGCAAGGGCAAAAACCATGTCTTTTATAAGCTTGTGTGGTTTCTGCTCCTGTGTCATGACCCATACGGACGCTCAATAAATGTTGAATCAAAGTGAATTGCTTTCCAGTGCATTTATTGGCACACATACTCTGGTGGGTCAAGATCCATCTCTTTTTGCAGTGCTCAGTGGTTTTCTGTTTGAATGCATTCCTGATCAGGCCAGAGTTGTTGGATGGCTCTAAAAATTGTTCACAGCTTGCTAAACAAGGAAGCCGCATGGTCGCATTATTGTATTGTAGCCATGTACCAGGTTTACAAATCAAGAAAATCCCTCTTACGTTGTACAAATTGTTGTTCTTTCTCTTTTATTCTCTTTTCCTTTTTTCTTCCTTCCTTTCTTTCCTTTCCTTCTTTCTTCCCCTCTTCCTCCTCTATCCCCTCTTTTATTTCTTTCTAACAAAGCTCTGATGTGAAACTCAAACACTTATAACAAGATCAACATCTGTGAAGGACTGTCTTTTTCAGTCCAACAAAGATAACAAATACAACTCCAGAAGCCTGGCCTCATATGCCAACTGAGGAAGGTGTCAACAAGATGAGTTGAATCAAGGTTGGCCCTGTTCTCTGCCTGGGGATGGCACTGGCCCTACCAGCAGGGACACCGCGTTTCCAGCTTCAGGCTTTCAATTCTCTCTATAGCTTAATGGCTCGCAGACCTTTTCTGAGACAGCTGGATAACAATGTGCCTTTATGACAGCCTGACTCTTTTCTCCCCATTGAAATCTCAAACTGAACTGTATAAGACAATCTGTCTCCTATCGTTCCATCAACAAGGCCTGAATAGGCAAGGCAAGCACTCCTGCAGCACTAGTTTATTTTCTTGATCTCTTTCTTTCTTTTTTTTTTTTTTTTTTTTTCCACAATAAAAGAGTAAGGGGAAAAGACAGTCCAGGGTGTGAAAGATAGCTAGCAAAGGCCTCTGTGTGAGGTCCTTGGCGAGATAATCTCATTCTAAAGATCTGGGTGACTGGAATTTCCCTTCCCCCATCCCCACAGACATTGCCCTCCCCAACATCCTTTTAATACAAATCCTTAAGCATTAAGTCAGGCGGAAAATGAGTCTACTCTACATTTATCTTCCTGAATGGCAGTCAACTCCCGCTTAATCTTTCAACATATATTTGTTCAATGGATCAACAGATTGTGTAAGCAGCATGACGGTTGGGTTTAGAAATGTGTCTGCTCATGTTTGGTTTGTGCTGAACCATTGACCATTTTGTTTGTGAATCCATCATAAATTATACCTCTGCATTACCCAGCACTAGGGATGGGACAGAGGACAATGCTCACACAGGCGGAAAGACTTTTTTAGTCACTGTCATTTTCCAGCATTGAGAATGCTGACTTGTTTTATTTTGTGAATGCTTTTTTTTTTTTTTAAAGAAACCTTTTCATACTAGAAAACTTCCTATTTGATTAATCTTCTTTTCCCAAAAGCTTCTCTTACACATTCTTTTGCTATCTTTTTCCCCATTAAAATAAAGAAGACTTTCAGGATACAGGGTAAGTAATAACATAGTATAAAATATGAATAAAAAGGTTAAGAATTAACAACCTTTCCTAATGTCCTATGTGGACATATTTCATTCATTCATTAAGACTTTCTTACTGTCCTATATGGACATGTTTAATTTGAACCACTGTTCCTCAAAAATGAGAAGAAGAGTTTATTTGGGTATTAAAAGATTGAAGAGTTGATCAGTCAATTCATGATGCAACTGATATATGCTTTTTTTTTTAAATGAATTGTCAGTTGTTGAACTGAATATTTAGTCAAGCAACCACTGTTTATTGAGCATCTGCTGCATTAAAATCCACGGAGAAAATATAAAAAAAGACAAATCTCCTGACCTCAATAACTTAAATCAAATTGGAGGACTAAAATTATAAACATACTTTTAAAGTTTTATGAGGATTCCTAAATAAAAATGAGGGGAAGAGAAAATTTGCATTGCAGTAGTATAGTCAGTGAATAAAAAGGAATAATTTTCAGGGCAGTTTTACTCACTGACTTGAAAACTGTTCAACAATATTTATCGTGGAATACCTAGTATTTTTGAGCATAGCATGCATAATATAAAGTAAGATTTATTTTCTATCTACATGACACTTAAGATTGAAATAGAAAGAGAGGAAGTGGGGCCGTGGATGAGGACGGAAAATTGATGTCAGCCATCATGTCCAAGTCACATCTAACTCATGTCCCTGTCAGGCCTGAGGTCAGGAACGCAAAGCCGACTGCATTTGCTGGTTCTCATGAGTAGATTTTGCATGTCAAAGTGGAGGCATTAGATAAAAGGACATTTCCATATATTTTGAATGTCATATTCTTATATTTTAAAATGGAATCATAAGCATTACTTTGAAATAATCTAGGCAGACTTGTACTTAGACCAGTAGATGATACATCGTTTTAAAAAAACCTATTTTTCATGTTGCATTCTAACTACTGGGTCACCGCTATGCATCCACTGTTGCTGACTCCCCATAAGGACCCTGTCAATAGCTTAGGTAGCTGTTGTTATGCTCAGAGAGGTAAGGAAACTGCAAGGGCTTATGGGCAAGTCCCTGAGGACACAGAGTTATTTGTTGAGTGATCTGGCATAGTGTCTAGGCCTCCTGATTTCTAGCTCTGGGTTCTTTCCTCTTCTGTATTTAGCATTCTTTGATTAAGCTTCACAGTGAATGGGAAGAACCCTGATTTGAAAACTCATCTATTCGTTCTTTTTTTCTTTTTCCTGATAAGCAATATCAACTGGAGTTTTTCTTTAGCTCAAGGTATGTTTTATTATTTATAGGTAAATCCATCTGCAGATGCCAAGACAAATTCTTTGCAAATGGAGATAACATGTTAAGGTGATTCAGCACTGACTGATGTCTCACACACTTTGAATATGGAATAACAGCAATAAAAAATGTCACATAATGTCTAATAAACAGAATGCCAACAGAAAGTCCTTTTTGGTAGATTAGATTGAGAGACATTCAGACATTGGAGTGTTTTCCTAGATTTGATGGCATTGAAAGGCACAGCCAAACTAGAGTCCTGAACCCCAAATTAGTAGTGATAGTTCCCTTGATTGCAGAAAGAAAACCTTACACTAGCCAGCCCAAGAAAAGAGAAGGGTTCTTACGAGGTTTCGCTGAGTCTGTCAGGAAGTAGCGCTAACAAATGGACCTCATGGACCTGGTTGCTGGGAAGACGGGGAACAATGGCCTTTCCTTGACTAATGTAAGGTTAGGCAAACCTTGGGTTAGGAATCCACCCAGGTCTAACCACCTGAGGGTCCCCAGGTGCTGCGCATCACCACGTCCATTCAGGGGAGGGTATAGTCAGAGCTAGCAAGGACCTGTGTCTCTTGTTAAGAGTATTCTTTTTATTCTGTTTACCTTACACCACAGCTAATGGACTCAGTAGACTCTAAATGTTCCCTCAATTTGATTAGAGTTGATCTGGTTATTTATAATTGCTGAGAAGCATAATATAGTTTTGTTTTTTTGCTACAGTTTATTATGCAATATTTGATTTCCTCTAAAAATAGAAGAAAATTGTAATACTCAAAATGACCATATTAGTCAATGGCAGGGACAGAAATTAGAATGCTGCATATTCTGGCCATGTGGACTATGGTTATCCCAATGCTTCCTAATACAAGAAAAGGATACAATTATCCATTATTTAGTTATCTCTGATAAATAATAAATATGGAATCTCTGCTAACAGTGACAAAGAAAATATACAAGCTAAGTTATCTCCTTTTCTTCTTCTCCCTACCACCCCTCCTTTCCCTCCACGTCTTCCTCCCCAGCTCCTTCTTTGGAGACTGTCCCAAAGCAGTGCACCTCGATTTGTCCTTCTTTATCTCTTCTTATTCCCTGTACACATTTCAAGGCAGGAGTTCCCATCATAGAATGTGAAAAATCTGGGCATTATTGAAATCATGCAAGGTAGGTGTTAGGGACTGGAGTATGTCTTCTCAAAATTTATTTATTTATTTATTTATTTATTTTTGAGACCGAGTCTTGCTCTGTTGCCCAGGCTGGAGTGCAGTGGCGCGCTCTCAGCTCACTGCAACCTCCGCCTCCTAGGTTCAAGCGATTTTCCTGCCTTAGCTTCCTGAGTAGCTGGGATTATAGGTGACTGCCACCATACCCGGCTAGTTTTTTTTTTTGTATTTTTGGTAGACATGGGGTTTCCCCATGTTGGCCAAGCTGGTCTCGAACTCCTGACCTCAAGTGATCTGCCTGCCTCAGCCTCCCAAAGTGCTGGAATTGTAGTCGTGAGCCACCGAGCCTGGCCCAAAATTCGTATTTTAAAGCCCTAACCTCCAGTGTAACAGGAGACAGGGACTTTAAAGTGGTGATTACAGTTAAATGAGGTCATAAGGGTGGGTTCCTAGTCCAGCATGACTGGGAGCCCATAAAAAAAGAGAACGACACCAGGGATGTGTGCACACAGAGAAAGGCCACGTAGAAGGTGGCCGACTGCAAGCCAAGGAGAGAGACCACGGGAGAAACCAACCCTATTAGCACCTTGATCTTGGACTTCCAGTCTCTGGAACTGTGAGAAATAAATTTCTGTTGTTTAAGCCTCCTAGACTGTGGCATTTTGTTATGGGAGCCCTAGCAGATTAATACAGTAGCAATTGATATTTTGCAGTTATTTCTAACATTTTGAAAACATGGCTAAAACACAGCGTATAATTAAACAAGTCAATATTTGTTTTGATAGCTCATATTTCATTATATGTTGTATTTTTAAATGGGAAAAGGAATTAATAATGAATAATTTTTAAGAAATGTAGAACAAATAATGAATAATTTTTAAGAAGTGTAGACCAAATGTGAAAACCATGTACGTGTACCTCTCAGATGTTTGACTTTAGGGAGCATTTTTATTTTTTCTTTTTCTTTTTTAAAGACGGAGTTTCACTATGTTGCCCAGACTGGTCTCAAACACCTGAGCTCAAGCAATCTTCCTGCCTTGGCCTCCCAAAGTACTGTGATTACAGGTATGAGCCACTGTACTCAGCCCAAGGAGCGTAATTAACCAAAAGCCCCAAGCTACTGCATGCGGAAGTTCACCACTACGTTCATGCCAAGGCACACTTCCCCTGGCTATTCCCTGCTATTGACCGAGTGTGGCAGATATGCTAAGGCAGGCCCATTCTGGGGGATGGGGACTGCTGTAACAGGCAACTCAAGCTCCATAACTATGCATTGATCTTGCTCAAATTTTCCTAGAACTGCATGGCAGTCCAGGTCTCTTCCAAACCCGGCTCGGCTTCCTTTTCTCTCTCCTCACAGGAGTTAGACCTCCATTAAGATCTGACAGCTCTTCCAGCTTCCTCCTGTTTCCTCCCAGTTTTCTCTCATCAGTGGCTTCCCCAATAAGTTTTTTTGCACATTCATTCTGTTTGGGTATCTGTTTTTTGGAGGACCCAATCTAGCACACCATATTTTTTCAAAACATAAGATGGTTGAGAGTGCTGATAGAGAGAAACTTATTGGGAATGGTAACTCTTCTTTATTATTATGAATTCTCTTAGGTGCCAGTTCCTCTGGAAATGGCAAAACTAGATTCTTCTTTGCCTCTTTCCCATCCTCTTCCAAACCTCCATCCCTGAAGACGGTAGGGCTCATCTCCCCTTTCCTGTGCTCCCACGATACCTCTGTCCATTCACCTTTCTCTCCCACTGCATAGTAAGCTCCTTTGAGGCTGCAACCTTGGCTTTTTTCTTTGAATCACTCATGCCTAGCACAGAGCTACCATGTGAAAATTACTCATTAAATGTGAATTAAATGGACGACTCAACCACTAAGTTAATATATGTTCACTGTCTCAGGAAGTAACCTAACTGACGGATTACAGAAGATCATGAAGGATAACCAGGAAAAGATGGGTTTCCGAATCTTCCAACAAAAATCTAATGAAGAAAGATATTGGTGGAGTGGTTTGAAACTGTGGGAGAGGGCAGATTAGTAAAGAGATTTTTCCACCAGCTGTACATACTGTCTCAGGAACAGCACCCTCAAAAGGTTAAAAGTCAGCAATGAACACTACAGATGTGACTACTGTTCCCTCTTCACTTCCTGATTCAGTTTCTTAGCCACTTAGGGCTGAGTGGGAGATGCAGAAAATGGCTTCTTCGTTCCCTACCTCTGCCTTTTTTAGACTTCGGGGTAAAATGAGTAAAACTTGACATTTTATGTTCCGAACTAATATTCAGTGTCATGGGGGAAAAAGTGCCTGCTATATGGAAATACATTTGCTTGAAAGGGGAAGGGAAACTCATTCAACAAGAGTGCAAAGTTCTTGGCAGCATGCTCTGTACTTCTCGTAGGTTGTCTCATTTACATCTTGTACAACCTTTGATTTTGTTGTCTCAGTTTTTATAGATGAGGAAGCTGAAATGCAGAGAGGTTAAGTGGTAGGTCACAAAGATACTAAGTGGAGAAACCAGAATTTGCAAACAGGCCCTCCCTCCTGAATCCCAAGATGATGATCTTTATCCTACGTGGTCTGCCTGCTTCATAGCCTAAAAGCTTTTATTTTGAAAACTCTTACCATTGTCAAATTTACAGGCAGATAAAAATTTTTGGTAAGGCCACTGGCAGGTAGAGAAATGCTGGGTGAAAATAGAGGTGGAGAAGGAGAATAATCCAGATTCCAAATAATTCCCTCTAGTAACTACAGGTTGGCTATAATGAGGTAGAAAAGTGAACGCCCTGGAAGCAGGCCTCCAGGCAAACACATGGTGCTGAGTCACACTAAGAAAGTCACTTCTTCCAAGAGAAGCAAAGAAATGGGGCCATTTAAATATCAGCTGGAAATGGAATTGGGAAAGATCAGAGGAAGCTAGAGAATGCTCAGGCTACTGCCTCTTTGGGTTCAAAACTGAGACTATTAGGAGCAGTTCAAGGAAGTGGGCCTTGCATGGAGGGGGTTAAAATACGAAAAGAATTGGCAGCAACATTTACTGTTAAGGAGATGTTGAAATGCTGCCAGTTAATTTAACAATAGTCTGCCTTAAAAAAAATCACATGGGTTTACATAGCCTTCATTTGTATTTGCTAAGCAAAGCTTATCATCACACCCTTTCCTTAATTTTTTATCTTCCTCATACAATGTCCAATGTGGAATTTCATCAGTATTTTCTTTTTTATCCTTGGATGATAGTAGCCTCCAATTTTTTCCCCTGTCCTCTTTACTTTAGAGAGAGGAAGAACACTTAGAATTTGCCCTTGAGATACAATGTCTTCTAAATATTAGCTGAGGGAATAGCAAGGCTCTGAGTTGCCGTGTGCTGTTGTTTGCTGGAATAAATAATCATACAAAGTCCTCGTTCTTTCCTCTCTCTTTCAGCAGAGTTCAAGCCAGGGTTATTTACAGGTATCCTCTTAAAACCAATGGAAAGACTCTGAATATCTCAGCTTTTCAATCTTGCTTTTGCTTTTTCTTTTCTATCACCGTGTCCCTTTTTATTTCTTTCTAGGCTCTTGACCTTATTTGTTTAGTTTTTCCCAAACAATAGGAGCTCTTCTGTGTGTGAGTGAACATGCATATGCTCATGTGTGTATGTGTGCACATTTGTGCATACTTCTATGTGTGTCTGTGTGTAAATGTCTCTCTGTGTGGTGTTTCTTTTCTTTAAAAGCAATACTGCCAGGTGCGGTGGCTCATGTCTGTAATCCCAGCACTTTGGGAAGCTAAGGTGGGCGGATTACTTGAGGCCTGGAGGTTGAGACCAGCCTGGCCAACATGGCGAAACCCCATCTCTACAAAAAATTAGCCGGGCATGGTGGCACAAGCCTGTAATCCCAGCTATTCGGGAGGCTGAAGCATGAGAATTGCTTGAGCCTCAGAGGCAGAGGTTGCAGTGAGCTGAGATGGCACCACTGCACTCCAGCAGCCTGGGCGACAGAGTGCGACTTTGTCTCAAAAAAAAAAAAAAAAAAAAAGCACACTCACGGTACCACATCACTGAATTTCCAAGGCTCTGCCATCTGTCATTATAATTTGCTAGGTGTTGATAGACTAAAAGTCAAATAAAGATCTTAAACACTCACTCTCCAATTCTACTGCCATTTGGAAACTTAAATGTTTAAAACGCCTTGAGATGCCTTGAGGAGGTTATGACACTGGGCTCAGATTTCTCAAATGTTCATGTATGTATCTGTTTTAAAAACAGGAATTTCTTTTCTTTTTTGAAAGAGTAAGCACCTTACAAACTGGAAGTCATCAGAATTTTGCCTTTCTCTATTCATCATACATTACATTTGCCGAACACAGATTAAGGCACATTATCAACCTACTCAATTACAATGGAACTCCTATGGAAATGTCTGTTACAACCACATTAATATCTCATTAGTTCATCATGTTAATGTTATTACAATGGTTATCAAAGGAATTGGCACTGATTGGTACCTAATTTTGAAGGGTTGTTGCCCCGAGCATCATTGGAGAGGGAGGCTCAGGAGTAGTAGAAACCTGCTTTCTGTCTTCTTCCTTAACAAAAAAAAAAAAGAAAAAAGAAGGAAAGAAAGAAAGGACAAGTGAATATTCCTGGCAAAAACATGCTGCAGAGACTGTCTGAGACTCCAGATATAAATCTATTTTGACAGGTGCAGTCATTATTCTTATCAGCTAGGATAGCATTATTCTTTTGTTTGATTGGCAAAGCTAGCAAGAAGACAAAATTTGTCTTTACATAAATGCATTAGAATGTAATAACAATTAGTTGATATAATTAAATTATTACTAATGGTGATAACATCACGTCTGTGTCTTTACAATGAACATGTAGCTCTGCTTATTTACATCTTTCCCCAAAGGAGTTCAAATAGGTTTACAGAAAAGTTAAACCACTCCTAATTTCCCATTCATTTGCATACATTGAAAGACATAAGACATAGAAGTTGATTATGCCATTTTATCAGAAAATAATGTCTCTGTAGTTTTAAGCCTTTCACTAAGTTGGTAATCCTCCATGTTAGGGAGTAACATTTGTGCAGCAGTAAGACGGGCAGAACCAAGACCAAGATCCAGGTGCTATGACTTCCAATGGGCATTAATTTCCGTGTCTGCCATGTCTCCAGCTAGAGGCCCTCCACAGTGATATCAGAGCTGGCCTTGAAGACAGATAGAAAGAAGGTAAAGTCCATTGCTTATGCTGCCTGTACTTTTCCCACCTGTCTCCCTACTTTTCCTTTATTTATTTATTTGTTGAGTCAGGGTCTCACTCTGTTGCCCAGGCTGGAGTGCAGTGGCGCAATCTTGACTCACTGCAACCTCTGCTTCCCAGGTTCAAGTGATCTTCCCACCCAAGCCTCCCCAATAGCTGGGACTACAGGTGCACACCATCACGCCCGGGTACTTTTTTAATTTTTTGGTAGAGATGGGGTTTAACCATGTTGGCCAGGCTGGTCTCGAACTCCTGACCTCAGGTGATCTGCCTGCCTCAGCTTCCCAAAGTGCTAGAATTACAGGCGTGAGCCACCACGCCTGGCCACTTTTCCTTTAGATATTTCAGAACACTCATGGTCCTTTCCATGAAATTTTGAAGTGGATTGTCATTGCAGTTTACCTTTTGGTTTTCTTAGCAAAAAAAAAAAAAAAAAAAAAAAAAAAAAAAAACCAGAAAATTAGTTATGGGGAGTAGTTGTTATTGAAAGTCTGCAGAGAAAGAAGACATGGTGAAACAGGCCTCCTGGAGAGTGGGAGAGCAAACTGTGTCAGAAAATGTGACTAGTGCTGGTCTGGCAGTGCTGATGCCCTGTCTGAAATTAGCACAAACATTTAATGAGTGAGTTGTCAGTGTGGCTGTGAGGATTTCTCCTTTCGTGTTCAGCTGCTTAGATGCAGACACATGGTTGTACTGGGATCTTGCTGGCTTTGGAAGACAGAAGAAGAAAAGAACAAAAACTCCAAAGGTATATGAAAGGGAAACATTGCAGTAGGGGATTCTGGAGTCTAACCAGGGTGAGGAGGCAAATGAAATGGTGGCAGTATGATAGACAGTGAAAAGTGGAAGAGGCAGTCAATGGGAGGTTCCACTGTGGTTGAAGCATATTGGCTCAGAATTGTTGGAGGGATGTCCAAGAAAAACAGAAGATGGTGATCTCAGTGAGACTCTTGAAATGGAAATTTTGGAGTCAGTATAGTTGTTGAGAATGACGTTGTCTAGGACATCAACATGAATGGAAAGTAGATTATTGCAACAAGGGCAGGGTAATCTGGTCATTTATTCTGACAATACATGCTTCCAGATAACTGGGGAATTTTAGAGTTCAGGGAAAACAATAGCTTGGCAGTAGAAATAAGGAGTAAGGGGAACCTAGCCCATCTTCAACAGTTGTTGAGCGTCAGGTGTGAGAATAAAAATAGTCCTTGCTTGAAAGGGCTGCCCTCGAAATGATACCTGAAAGCTCCAGCTAGAACAAGAAGGCGAAGGTAACTTTCAGAGGGAAGGTCACCGGCATAGGGGATTTTGAGTTCTTCAGGGTACAGGGCAAGGTGTTAGGGAGTCATGGGGGTGGGTGATTGAGTCGGATTAGAGGAGGTACAAACCCATATGGGGACAGAGTCTACATGGTGAGAGATGACTCTGGGGATTGGACTCTTTGTTGAGACTGGGATGGCAGGTATGCAATGTATGGTGCACGTAGTCCTGATCACTTTAAGGGGACATGGAAATCAGTTCTTATGGCATCCACCGTGGGCATAATCTGCTATATGATGTGAAATGTGAGACAGGAGATACGCAGTGGGATGTGGAATGGGAGGATCTTGCCAGAAATACAAAGGGTTCTGTGGGGTTTCCTGAAATTAAGTTGTGGGCAATTTAGGAGTGGATGGGATAGGAAGTCTTTCCAAAAGACAAAGAGTTCCGTTTAGAAATTTCGAAGTAAATATTGAAAGAAGAATTATAAAAAAAAGTCTAAAAGAGTTATTTTTAAATTTTTATAATAAGCCTTTGGGTGCTATTATTTAAGTGAAAAACTACATTTATTATTTTGTTAAATAAACAAATTACTTAAAAAAGGATGAGTTTCTAGAGAGGATGGGGATTATTTTAAGAGAGAACACTGAATAAAAAGGATATATGTAAAGAAGAAATGGCAAAGACTCCTAATTGCTGATCCCAATGTCCATTTACTTCTTCCTCCTTAATAACAGAACCTCGGTTTTTGGCAGGGCACTGCTAAATCAGCGAATCAATAAACAAACAAATAAATAAAAAGATTGCTTTACATAAAGAATTTTCCCAGCCTCCCTTGATGCTAGATGGGACCAAATGTCTAGCTTCTGGCCAATGTGATACAGTGGAAGACTGAGCAATGGTGGATTAAAAATGGCCAAACATCCTTTGGCAAACCCTTCATTGAGAGATGCAGTCTAACCTCCCTCACGTTGAGTCTGGTTGGGTTCTAAGGCTGCATTCTACCTGCTGTGCTGTGGAAAGTCCAAGTTACATGCAAAGGCCATGTGCAGACACTCAGGTTCAGAGTCCCAGCTGAGCTTCTGACTGACAGCCAGCTTCATCTGCTAGCCATATGAGTGATGCATCTTAGATGTTCAGCCCAGTTGAGCCTTCAGATGACACAGCTCCATCTAACTGTAGTGACCCCCAAGTGACAACTGCTCAGTTGAACCCAGTGAATCCACAGAACTGTAAGGAGTAATAACAAATCAAAGCCACTATGTTTTGGCATAGCTTCTGCACAGTAATAGACAACCAGAACAGTGTCTTTGTGGTAATGTTCTTGTTTTTACCATTTGCTGCCCACCTGTGAAAGAATTACGTGTCCATCCCCATAACCATGTGACTTGCAGTGTTTCCCTCTAAGAAGATTCTACTCTGTTTCTCAATTAATGTAGAGTTTGGTCATATAATTGTCTTTGGTCAATGGAATGTGAACAGGTGACAAATGCCACATCCAAGCAGAAGCTGTAAGAGAAATTGCATAGATCAGCCATTGTTCTCCTCCCTCTGCCACGAGACTTAAGCCTGCTTCTTTAGTTTAGATCCCTGTGTTAGTTTGCTAAGGTTGTTTGAATACCACAGACTGGATGGCTTAATCAACAGAAATTTGTTTCTCATAATTCTGGAGGCTACAAGTCACAGATCACAATGTCTGCAGAGTTGGTTCGTTCTGAGAGCCACAAGGGAAGGATCTGTTTCAGGCTTCTCTCTTTGGCTTATAGATGTCTGTCTTCTCCTGTCTTCACACTGCACATGTCTGTGTCCTAATTTCCTCTTATAAGGTCACCAGTTATATTGGATTAGGACCCACTCTAATGACATCATTTTGAAATTAATTACCTTTGAAAAGACCCCATCTCCAAATATAGTTATATTCTGAGCTACTACGTATTAGGACATCAATGTATGAATTTTTGGAGTGACAAATTTAGCCCATAACAATTCCCAAATGGGAGAAAATGTGGAATAGAGTTTCAGCCAACCCACAGACAACTTGTGAAGAGAGTGAGAAAAATATGTTGTAAGCCTCTGATATTTTGGAGTTTGTTGCCACAGCATAACCTAGCATAAGATAACCAATGCAGTCCTTTACAGGGAAGAACACGTTCTTCTGCCCCTCTTTCTCCTTCGTGCTGCTTG